>NC_090934.1:920281590-920906590 GCF_040938575.1 Ambystoma mexicanum | reverse complement strand
AGATGGATCTTGAGGGAGGCGTGGGCCAGACCCGCCTTGGCCAGTGATAGCAAGTACGGCAGCACTTGAGGGACCGTAATCCGCAGAGGGTTAATCTTTTGTGCCCGGCACCAGACAGAAAACCTCTTCCTTTTGTGTCCATAGCACTTAAGAGTTGAGGACGCCCTGGCCTTAGCAAGCACCTCCTTGCAGTCCGCCGGGATATCGGACCCTTCAAACTCTAGTGCTGCAGGAGCTAGGTCTGCAAGTTCAGCGACCCCAGGTCGTGGTGGAGGATGGCGACTCCTTCTCTGGCGAGGAGATCCGAGTCCGTCGGCAGTTTGACTGGGGGGGATGCCGACCTGTCCAGAAGGTCCGGGAACCCGATCTGTCTCTGCCACGCTGGTGCGACTAGGATCATCCTGCACCGGGACTGTCAGAGTTGGTTGATGAGTCGCAGCAGCAACGGTGGGGACGCATACAGGAACAGGCCATCCCAGGGGAATGAGAAGGCGTCACCCATGCTCCCCGGCTGGGGAAACCTGCTGGCGAACCTCCGGCACTTGGTGTTCGTCGCCGTCACGAATAGGTCGATCTGGGGATTGCCCCATCGTTGGAATAGCAGATCCACTTGATCCTGACGCAGTTCCCACTCATGGCACGAGCGCAGCTCCCTGCTGAGTGAGTCGGCGATGGTGTTCTTTATTCCTGCCAGATGGAAGGGTACCAGAAACATCCCTTGGGCGATGGCCCAGTGCCACAGATTGGATAGGGCTGGGGATCTGGTGCCTCCCTGCTTCCAGATTTAGAACATCGTGGTGGTGTTGTCGATGAAAATCCTTACCACCTTGCCCTTGAGGGACGGGAGGAAAGACCTGAGGGCCCAGAACATGGCTCGGAGCTCCAGGACATTGATGTGTAGTGACCTCTCCTCTGGGAGCCAAAGGCCTCTTGCGTGGAGATCTCCGGTGTGCGCTCCCCATCCCTCCGGGGAGGCGTCCGTCGTCATCGTCTCCTGATGTGCCGGGGTCTGGAAGTCCATACCCGCCGCCAGATGCACGCGGGTGCCCAACCACCGGATCGCTTGGCGGAAGGTCTCGTTGAGCGGGATCCTGTCTTCGAAGCTGCCCGCCGCCTGCATCCAACGAGCATTGAGGAACTCCTGCAGTGGACGCATCCGCAGCCTGCACAGGCGCATGAGGTAGATGCACGAGGACATCATGCCGAGAAGGGACTTGATGGACCTCACCATGGCCACGTACATGGTCAACAGCGTTGTACCTTGCCCAGGATGGCCTTTGTTCCTTTCCTCCGACGGAGAGGCCAATCGCGCCACTGTGTCGAGCCAGGCTCCCAGGAACAGGGCGACTTACGACGGTACCAAGTGGGATTTCGCAAAGTTGATCGAAAATCCCAGCAGCTGGACGGTCTTCGCTGTGTGCCTAACGGCGAGTTCTCTTGTCTTTGCTCAGATGAGCCAGTCGTCCAGGTATGGGTAGACGTGGATCCCCTGCTAGGCACTTGGTGAATACCCTGAAAGCCGACTTCAATCCGAAGGGAAGGGCCTTGAACTGGTAGTGTCGCCCTTGGACTACGAATCTGAGGAACTTTCGATGTCCTTTTAGAATGGGGAAGTGAAAGTAGGCATCCTCCAAGTCCAGCGACGATAGGAAGTCGCCTTCTTCCAGCTGTCCCAACACGTGCTGGAAGGTGACCATCCGGAACTTTTGGGACTTGATGTACTTGTTTAAACGACAAAGGTCCAGGATGGGTCACCAGCCGCTGGTCTTCTTTCTTACGAGGAAGTATCAGGAGTACACTCCGGAGCCTCTTTGGGACAAGCTCGATGGCTCCTTTCTTAAGCATCGCCCTTACTTACAGCAGCAGTTGAGGGACGTGGTTTTCCTTCCTGGCCACGGATGGAATGCAGGAACACTTCTTTAGAAACTCGAGTGTGCCCGCGGGCCAGGTCATCCAGCACCCATCGGTCGGTGGAGATGGACTCCCACACGCTGACGAACTTGCCAGCCGGCCTCCCACCGGGGTGCTCAGGTGGGGGCCCAACGCTACGTCCGGTTCAGTCCTGCCTGGCAGCGGCCTTGCCGCCTTGGCCTCCTTGGCAACGACGACAAGATCCTCCTGACTTGCCACGTCCTCTGTAGGCCTCTTGCGACGAGGAGCGGGCCACCTGGCGGTACATCAAGGAGCCGCTGCCGAATCCTTTGGAGGCACCTTGCTTGCCTCCAGGGTTCGGAAAGGGCGGCCGCTGTTGCTGCAACACCCCCAATGCCCGAGCTGTCTTTGTGTCGGCCTTGATGGCCTGCAGTGACTCGTCCACTCTCTTGCCAAACAGGCTGTTCCCATCGAAAGGCATGTCCAGAACTCTGGTCTGCACGTTTTGGCGGAAATCGGTTGCCTTGAGCCAACCACACTGGCGAAGGCAAACACTGTTGCCCATCTGGCAAAAACCGGTGTCAGCAATGTCCGTCGCTACCGTTATGGCATGGTTCGACGCCACCTTGTCTTCCTGGAGGATCTCCAGGGCCTCAGCCCTCTTGTCTGCGAGGAAATCCAGCAGGGGAGCGATCTTAAACCACAGCTCCCTGTCGTAGCGGGCCACAATCGCAAGGGCGTTGGCTCCTTTAATAGTCGTCGTCGCCGACGAGATGACCCGCCGTCCCATGGCTTGCAGTTTCTTCCCTTCGCCGTCCGGTGGGGAGGTCGAAGTTGAAGCCGTCGCCCCCGCCGCTTTCTTCTTGGCCGCCGCGGAGACGACCGAATCCGGGGTCAGCTGCACCCTAAGGCACATGGTAGCGGAATCCGCGACCCGGTACTTCTTCTCGTACCGGTCTCTCTTGGCAGGAGTCGTGGACGGGTTCTTCAGGAGCGACAGCCCCTCCTCCCAGATGTCGTCAAGTAATAGAACCGAGAGGACCGTCTTCCTCTTGGCCTCACGCCGTTGATAGAGGAAACCTTCCTTCTTCTGTTCCTTGAGCCAGAGCTGGAAGAGCTTGGATGCCCTGGCGATCATGGCGTGGAAGGAGCCAATTTCGTCGGGCGGGGTGGCCCGAGGTGGTGGTGATGGAAGGCCGAACCCGTCGTCACCACCGTCATCCGTCCCCATCGGCATCCTGTGTCTGACTGCTTGGTCTATACAGGATGGCAAATCTAAGCCAAGAAAGAACTGGGGTCCTAAGAGAAGAAGACCCCATCAGTGCTCCTGAACACTTCTTTCTGAATCCGGGTCTTTCTTATCCACCACAGGCTTCACCAGAAAGTCGCACTGGTCCCTGAAGACCATTTGCTACTGAGCACTACCACCCTAGCACTCATAGGTGGCCGAATGTTGTAAGGCTTTTCAGCAACAATTGGACCCCGCAATATTGTTTTGATCCCATCCAGGAAAGGCTCTATGCTCTCCTTCTACTCTTAGGGCTTTACTAGTATTCACTTCTGCAACCTTTTACATTGCTTTTCCCAGCCCTTTGGCTTTCAATTGCAACACCAGTTCTAGGCCACTCTTCTGGCCCAGTTCCTCCACGGCACTCTCTCAACTTTCTTCCATAAATTGGATCTCTTCCCTCCTTTTCCTCGTCAACCAAATTAGTCCCAGTTGTTTCTAAAACAAAGGAAGCCAAAGGGTCATTATGTACTACTGTGCAGTTAAATATTGTCTTTTGGTAAATCTATTTTGATCATCATGATCTCTTATACTTCATACAATACTAGCAAAAAGTACCTGTACTCCGCACGGTTTCTGTAGACAGACATAACTGTTAAGATAGGCCAAAATATACCAACCAAGAGAAAAACACAATGAACATAATACCTCCAGATGCATGAGAAAACCAAGCTAGCTTTTTCCCAAATACAGACGGCCGCTGGGAGAGCGTACAAAAGCCAATCTCAAAAGGGCATTAGGAACAACAACTTTTAATGGAAGAAATCGTCACAGTTGATGTCATAGTTAGTACAATCACAACAAACTTCTATTCTCATATTTGATTGGTTGGTACAGTATAGAAAGTAAGTGTTACTCACCAGAGTGACTAATGTACTCCTAATCCATAGTCCCATTTCCTCAATCCTGTGCGGGCATCCTTCATGAGGCACGGGAACAGAACCTCTTTTCCACCAGAAATAGACATTTCCCCTTTAAATTTACTGGCGCGTGAGGGGGCACGGCCCCGGGAGCATGGGCTCCCTTAACCCCACCCACCGGCGCCACACCTCAGTCCCCTTCAAACGTGTCGGCTGTATTACACTTTAACAACCTCACTGCTCTTATTATAGGGGGATGGATGGTGGGACATATGGAGGAAAGGGGACTATGAATTGGAGTATGTTAGTCACTCCGGTGAGTAACATTACTCCTTTGTCCCATCCCTTTTCCTCCATTCTGTATGGGTGATTACAACTGACAACACTCTGGGGAGGAGAGCCTGACCCTCTAGGCAAATAGATTACGCAGCAACGCTTGGCCGAATGCTGCATCTGCCTTGGCACTGGTATCCAAGCAGTAGTGCTTGCAAAAGGCCATAGGAGTGGCCCATGTTGCCGCTCTGCTGATCACCTGCCAGGGAACGTGGTGCTGGAACGCAACTGCGGTCACCTTGGCTCTTACCGCATGCTCATGCAGGACCTTCAGCGGATCCCTACGTTGTACCTTGTTTACCTCCTGGATCCCTGCTGTCATCCATGGAGCTATGGATGCCTTGGAGGCTTGCTGCCCAGGCCTTGAGTCTTCAAATGTTACTAATAGTGCGTTCGGTCCAGATAGAATTTCAACGTTCACCTGACATCAAGACAGTGAAGCATTTTCTCTGCATCTTCCTTGGGGTCCAGGAAGAATGTGGGGAGCACAATCTCCTCGTTGATATGAAAGGATGACACTACCTTTGGAAGGAACTTGTGGTGCGTGCAAAGCACAACCTTGTCCTTGTGAAATCTAGTTTATGTCTCTGAGGCGACTAAAGCCTGAATCTCACTCATTCTGCAAGCTGACGTAAGACCAACCAGAAGGGCTGTCATCAGAGTAACCAACTTGATGTCTGCTGTGGCGATGGGTCCGAATGGTTTGTGGGCTATAATTAGCACCACTTTGAGGTCCCAAACGGGAAGCAGGCGTTTGAACGGGGGATACAGACTGGTCAACCCGTCAGGTGTTTTTTTACTACGGTATTGGCCGAAGACTGGATAAGAGAATTGAAGTTCCTGTATGCACCAATAGCGGCCAGGTATGTTCTGCAGGTATCGGACACCAGTGGTGAGAATAATAGGACTTGGTCGAGGGTGCAGGTCATTGGGTTCACCCCATTTTCCTTAGCCCAAAAGCAAAATCTCGTCCATTTGCACTGCTTGCGCATAGCCTGACTTCTGGCACTTTGAATGCTATCCAGATTGTCATTAGGTGCTGGAGCGATAGCTGTTCAGGAACCAGCACGCTAGGGCTAGCCTCTCTGGGAGGGGTGTAGCATTGCACCTCCCTGCTGTGCTAGTAGAGGGCCCTCCCCGAGGGGCAATACCATCTCTGGCTGGGTTGACAGCTGCCGCAGGTCCGAGAATCAAGGTCGCGCCGGCCAGCGAGGTGCTATGAGGATTATCTTGAGGTTCTTGGAGTTCCTGATCTTGCTCAGCACCTTGTGCACCAGCGGTGTGGGTGGGAATACATCCCGTCCCAGGGTATCTGGAGTGCGTCCTCTAGAGAGTTGCATCCCCTTCCTCCTTAGGATGCGAATTGCTGACACGTCCGGTTGTTTACTGTTGCAAATAGGTCTGTGGTGGGGTGGACATTCAGCTGCCACTCGTAATTGTTGGCGGTCAGGTGACTGAATCTGTCTGCTTCCAGGTTGGATTCTCCCAGAAGGTGGACCGCTGAGATCCACACCTCCTGGCTGATAGCCCATTCCCAGATTTCCAGGGTCAACGAGCACAGTTGCGAGGATCTAGTGCCCCCTTGTTTGTTGATATAGTACATGCAGGTCGTGTTGTCTGTCTGAATGCACACATACCTGCCCCTTGATGGTCAGGAGAAAGGACTTGAGGGCCAAATAGATTGCCATAAGTTCCAGCCAGTTGATGTGATTCTGCCGGTCGTGGTCCAGAGCCCATGCACCAAGTGCGTTCCCAGAGTGGCTCCCCACCCATGAGGGGAGGAATCCTTAGTAATGGTCTATTCTATGGAGGGTGGACGGAACGGTCTGCCCACCATTATTTTCTCCTGCTGCCATCGTTCGTTTGAGATTGTGGTCCAGATGTTGTGGGATGGAGACCAGGGTCCCCTGATGGCCCAACTCCTGATCCCAGGACTTTGCAAAATGCAACTGGAGCCTACCTATGCGGAGCCCGGTGTACGGGACCGCCAGAAGGCATGCTGCCAGTATGCCGAGAAGGTGTTGATACCACCAGGCCGTGGTGATTGACCTGTTGCAGAAATGGGAGACTGCAGTCCGAATCGCTGTAACCTTGTCTCACGTGGGGGAATACCCTCTGCTGCTGTGTGTCCCACAACAGGCCCAGAAACACTAGGGTCTGTGTAGGGATGAGCTGAGATTTCTGGCAGTTGACTGAAAACCCAAGGTTGAATAGGGTGGAGATGAGCCTGTCCAGAGTCTCGAACCTGCTCCGGAGATGAACCCCTGACTAACCAGTCGAGATACGGATAGACATGCAGCCCCTCTGAACTGAGGAAAGCTGCCACCGCATTCATGAGCCTCGTGAAGACACTCAGAGCTGAATTTAACCCAAAGGGCAGAACTTTGTACTGGAAATGCAGGCCCATGACCCAACCTGTGGAAGGCCCGGTGAGGCTGCACAAACGGAACGTGGAGATACATGTCCTTCAGGTCCAGGGAACAAGTCCAGTCTCCCCCGCACAGTGTCTAGGCTATGAGTGGTGACATCACCATCTTGAACTTCTGCAGGGGTAGGTAGAGATTCAGGGAAGCCAAATCCAACACCATCACAGACCAGCCTGGTTCTTCTTTTGGATAGCAAAGATGCAGGAGTAAAAGCTCTGTCCCTGCTTGGGGGAGGGAAGGCCTGCTCTACCGCCTCAGTCTCTACAAGGGAGCGAATCTCTGCTATGAGTGACGGTGTGCCAATCTGTCAGAGAGGGGGAGAACTCAGGAGAGGAGAGGAAGAGGTAACCGGAAACCCCAGGACACATCTGAGATGACCCATGCATCCACGAACTTTGCCCACCACGTCTGACTGTGCAGGGCCAGTCTGCCAATAACTGAGGTGCTGTGGACCTGAAAAGAATTGTCATTGTTTCTTCTGGTCAGAGGCTGATGTGGGGGAGGGGGACTGGAAGAACCCCTTATTTGAGGTGTTGTGGTGTTTTCTCCTTTGCTGACTGGGAGATCTGTCCAGGTGCCTGGCTTTGCGGTCCTGGAACCCGAGGAAACCACCAAAAGATCGCCCCTTGTCTGAGCTGGACTGTGCCTGTGAGAAAGGCTTAGCTGCTGGCTTGGTAAGAATGGCCAGCGACTTGGATGTCTGAGAGCTGATCTTCTTATCGATCTCTTCATCAGTTCTGGAGTGTAAAATATCCCCCTCCCCGAACAGAAGGTCCAGGATTCTTTCCTTCACATCCGGGTTGAACTGGTAGCTTTTTCCAGTCCGTGCACCTCATGTCTGTTGCCAGACAGATTGCTCTGTTAGCCATGGCAATGTGGCCTACAGAGGCCTCCCTAATGTCCTGTGCCACGAGTTTTGCCTCGGCTAGGCCCACTTTGAATGATGCTTTTTTGTCCTTAGGGATATCAGGCAGAAAGTCTGCGATTTCCCTCCACAGGCGTCTGCGTTGGCCTGCCTGAGGTGTAGCCCAGAATTAGAGTAGACCTTCTTGCTGTATGATTCAAGAGCCGTTTCTTCCTTGTTCAAAAGGGCTGCCGTAGCAGTATTAGACAAGGATGCCTGGGGCTTGGCATACATGGATGATGCAGCGATAACCGATGACGGAGGTTGCAGGTGTGTCTGGAGTAGCATGCTGTCCCCCTCTGCTTGCCTGATCTTAGCATCCAGCTTTTTGTTAATGGGTTGCATGAGCCATCCCTTCTTGGCTAAAGTCACCACATCCTTCTGTAGGGGGATGCCAGACCTTCGCTGGCGCCCTGAGGCTCAGGACCTCTGCCAGAACTCCTGCCTCAGGAAGCTGCTTCTGGGGCTGGGCGATGCCCAGGTATTGGGGCTGGAGGCGAGAACATGGGCTGTGTTGCGGTGGGCTGCGCGGGTGAAGCCAGAGGCAACATGTCCTTGATAATGCCCCTGAGAATAGAGCCCATTTGTGCAGACCACATGAGAGACCTTAATTTTTTGAAAAAGCTTTCCTCACTGGCTGACTGGGCACAATCCTGCACGGGGGCGGAGGCGAATACGCCTGCTGCCTCCTCAGCCCTTGTCGGTACATGGGGTCACTGTACCTAAAACTGGAGATGTTGAGGTATGACGTGGTCCAATTGACGGGCGTCATTGGTACCTAGTATGTCCTTTGAGTAAAACTTCTCCTCTGTTGATCGTCGGGCTGGCGGGTCTATGCCACTGCCTGCGTGGGTTCCCATCTTTGATGATCAAAAGTGGCAGCCATCTTGTCTTGTGCCACTGCCATTTTGTCTGTGCCTTGAGCACGTAGACCTGTAGCTGGCGTGTTCCTGGGCTCACCGTGCATGCCTTTCTGCACCGGCTCTGCCCCACCCTGCACCTCAGGCATACACCCGGTAGGCTGTGCGCCCTCGGCCTGCCGGACGGTAGTGCTCACTGTGCGTATAGGCGCCATCTCGAGTAAGGACCCGGTATCAGGGCAAGGCCCCCCTGAAAGAGTCCTGGTAGTAGTAGAGCTCACAGGATTCTTGGCTTTGGAACTGGTAGGGCTCTTGGTCCCCTTGGCTTTGAGGCCGGTAGCTGTGTGAGCTTGGTGCTTCCTGAGCCGTTGCAAGGGCCGGATTGACCCCTCCCGCCAGAGGAGGGGTCGCCTCTGTAGGGTGCTTTGGAAAATAAGTCACCTACCTTCTTTGTCTTCCCCCGGACATAGTCCTTGATTTTCTGTGGAGGAGTCCTGTTGAACAGTTCTGTCCAGCGCACATGCCGGTGTTTAAGCAACATGGGCACGAGAGCACTAAACGCTGAGCACCCGTCCCATCCGTGGTCTTCGCCAAGGCACCAGAGACAGAGTACATGCGGATCGGCTTTGGGGAAGGAACCGTACTACGACGTGCATCTGCTAAAGTCTGTTGAGACCGGCATGCGCCGGGGACAAAATACGGCACCGGCGGACAGTGTTCCCAAACCTGCAAGAGAAAAAGAAATAAAATGGATTTTGGGGAAAGCGTGTGGATTTACGAGACTTGAGACCTCACCCTGAAGCGCTGGTGGTAGAAGCCCGTTCCCGTTTACACAGAAAAGGGGACTGCGGTGTGGTGCCGGTGGGTGGGGTAAAGGGAGCCCGTGCTCCCAGGGCCGTGCCCCCTCACACCAATGAATATAAAGGGGAAATGTATTTTTCTGGTGGAAAAGAGGTTCCGTTCCCGTTGCTCGCAAGGGACGCCCATAGAGCATGGAGGAAAGGGGACAGGACATAGGAGTAGATATAGTTATCTATAGGTGAACTCTCTTATAATTGGTCCTTCTACTACGAGTAACCCCTCCCAGGGTCAACTCTCTACAGATAATACATTTCAATCTAACACACTATTGGTTGGCATTCTACTACATTTGTTGATAAGAAGAACAGACTTCCAATTGGTTGGTCATTTGCTCATCCTACCTTGAACACTTTTATGCTGTGCCAAATTAAGTGGTGAGGAAGGAGAGATGGGTTAGCAGCTATGATCCAGTTGAAAGAAGCTACTCCCCTCTGTTCCCTGGCATGTGTATGGCATTCAAGGATATGTGTATCTCACTGCTCTCCGCCATGGTATGTTCTTCGTGTCTTTGCGTGTTAGTGTTCTTCTGGTCTAATGTGTGTGTTCTTAGTGTCTACTGCGCGTCGCCATTTAAATATTCCATGCAACCTATTCTACTCTTAATGGCGATTGCATGACTCTTAGTGTTTCACTGTTTACAGACAAGCTCTCAGTTTGTATCTTCGTTCATACTCAGAACCTGGTATAACCCTCATCGCCATTATTACATACATCAATTGTTGAAAATCAATAATCCTGTAGGTCACTGACCCGAGTCGCTAATCGCTAGATGTGCTTTGCACTCTGAAGTAAACTGCACTGAGAATGGGCATGTGTGGCTGTCTGACATACCCCGGAGCAGACATGGAGGGGAGGCGAGAGTTGGCATGCTGCAGAATACTGGGACATTCTGTGCACTCTCCCCACCTGTCGCCTCAACATGGCACGGTGCAGAGCATTTTGGTGCAAATATCTCAGAAATGCCACGTCATAGGGCCTTGTAACGTGATGTTTTGTCGATTTCAAGCAACCGTCTCATGTGTGAAAGAGCTGAAATCCGGGAAAGGGGTCGGGTGTCCAAATGTCATGTAGCCAGTAATGTCCGAGGGGCCTAACAGGTAACTATGCAAAACTTGGTGCAGATTGGTGGAACGCTGTGGAATTGTATAAGGAACAAACAGATTTTCTGCTTTATATGTATATACTTAAATTATAAAAACAAAATAATATGCAATAAACAGTCATAATAACCCAATATCGCCAAAATTCAGTAAAGTCATATCTCTATTACAATAAAATATAACAATAACTACCAAAACTAATCATGTCATAGCATGACCTCATTTCAAAGCACCAAAAGTTTATAGATCTCCTACTACATTTTCACAATAGCCATGATTATTGTTGGATCTTTAATTATTAATTCCTGCCATTTACTAGGCAAGAGACCACCACCCTCCAGCTAATACTTTCAAAGATATTGAATTCTAAGGCACACCAATCCCGTACAATGGATTCAAAGATGTTTCGTTTTCTCTGGATGCTCTCCACCCTACACAATTTACATGTCCAGTCCATTTTGGTAATGTGTGCTCAGGCCTCTTGCATATCTAGAGAAGGTAATGTATTACATTTTAAATGCAGATAATCGTGCCTCATATTCAGACAAGTGAATTCCAATGCATAATTGGGGGTTCACAAAGCAGCAGGACAAAGGTCAAATGATCCCATGCACGAGCCTTAGTGCTTAGGTCAACCAGATTCTGTTCACAGTCTAGCTGTAATAGCTTAGGATGCAGTGTTGTATAGAGCAACAGGACAAATGTCAAATAATCCCATGCATGGGGCTTCGGGCTTAGAGCAACCAGATTCTGTTCCCAGTCTAGTTGTAATAGCTTAGGACCTAGTGCTGCTTTGATGGCCTCCATTTAATAGTCAGAGGGATTACCCAAAGAAATACTACTGAGCCAGTGCAAATTCTAGAATAATTTACTAAAGTAGTGGAATGAACCACTGTGGCCATGGTATCCCGTGGATTCAAGAACGATAATTCCTTCAAAGTAATTTACTTCGATGTGATTACTTTGAAATGACTTTAAAATGTATACGTAGTTGCGGGTTAAGCAGTAAAAAGGGGGTGGGGAGGCGTTTGGGGTAGGGGGAGTAGTGAAGGGAAAGAAGGGCCTAGCAGGAAATCCCTCCAAATAAAAGAAAATTGAAAAAGATTTCAAAGTCATCACATCGAAGTAAAATACCTCAAAGTAAGTTTTTGGGGGGACATGACATAAAACCACTGACATCAGGGTAAACGCTTCTTTAACATGGTACCCAAGAGCATCTGAAGGTGCCTACATGATCTTAATGTATGATGATAACATCATTTGTTGTGCCCTAGATCTCAAAGACCTGTGGCCCAATTCTGCTCTAAGATATTTTACAGGGATACGTTTTGGTCAATCTAAAAGTGTTTTTAAGCACCTACTCTCCAATTTCTCTATACTTTCTATATGTTTTACCCCAACACCCCTTGCTGCCATTCAATATGATAGGCCTTAACTTAAGTTTATATATACTGTGAGGGTGTAGAAGAAATTAAAAGGTACTCACCGGAGTGACAAGAGTATTCATAGTCCATAGTCCCCTTATCTCCATCCTTGTGGGCATCCCCCAACATGGGGACCCTACCGGAACGTTTGGCAGTGAAAAATTGAGTTTCCCCTTTAAATTTAGTATAGCGTGTGGGGGCACGGCCTCGGACATGCGAATGTCCCGCCGAGACACCGCCCTCTGGTGCCTCATCTCAGTCCCCTTGGAACACATTGGACGCGTGGATACCTGGCTACTCTTATTACCTATAAGCCATTGGCATACTAGCGGGGAAAGGCAGATGGGACTTATGGAGGAAAGGAGACTATGGACTATATGTACTCCAGTCACTTCGGTGACTAACTTTAATTACTCATATGTTCCGTCCCCTTTCCTCCCTCTTTGTGGGTGATTCCACCGAACAAGAACATAGGGTGGAGCTGTGACAACCTGCCTCATACCTAGAATGAAGCAAAAAGGTTCTTCAGAACCTTCTGACCAAACTCTGCATCGCGCCTGGAGCTGGTGTCCAGCGAGTAGTGCTAACAGAAGGCTGGAGTGGCCCAAGTATCCGCCTTGCTGATGGCATCCCAAGAACATGTCTCTGAAACGCAACAGCTGTGGCCTTCACACTGACCGCATGGGCATGAATCCCCTCAGGAACAGGTTTGCCCAGGGCCGTGTATGCCTCTGAAGTGGCCTGAACCATCCAACAGGCAATGGAAGCCTTGGAAGCCTGAGAGCCGGGGGAGGAGCCACCAAAAGTCACAAAAAATGCCTGAGACTGCCTGAAGGATTTCATATGAGAGAGATAAAACTTGAGAACCCTCTTGAGGTCCAAGGAACATAGGGCCCTCTCTTTGACTGTGGGTTCGGGAAGATCACCGGCAGGCAGATCTCTCAATTCAGATGGAACCAAGAGGCCACCTTGGGCAAGAAGTTTGGTTGCGTGCACAAGATGACCTTGTCGTCGTGAAACGTGGTGAAGGGCTCGCATGAAGACAACGCCTGCAGCTCACTAATCCTGTCCTGCGTGCAGAGGTTAGAGCAACCAACAAAACAGTCTTTAGTGTCATCAAGTGGATGTCCACAGAGGCCATCGACTCGAAAGGCCTGCGTTGCAAAGCTGCAAGAACCAAATTGAGGTCCCAGACCAGATGCAGCCTATGCACCATAGGAAAAAGCCTAGACAACCCTTTAAGGTGGGCCGTATCCACTGAATTGGCTGCCGAAAACACTTGCTCAGGGGAATTCTTGTAAGCCCTGATGGTCGCCAAATACGTGCGGCAAGTATCTGAACTCCAAAACGAGCCTGGTGTGCTGAAAAAGCTAGTATGTCATCCAGAGGACAGGTGAGAGGGTCCAGACCCTTGTTGCAAGCCCAATTGCCGAACCTAGTCCATTTGCTCTTATACAGGTACTAAGTCGATGGCCTTCTAGCCTGCTGAATGATGTCCCAGTGGTTGTCTGAAAATTAAGCACACTGAAGCCTCAGCTGATCAGGGATCAGGCCGACAGGGCCAGTTTGACCGGGTCTGGATGTTCCACTTCCCCGCCCGATGCGCCAGGAAGCCCCTGCTAGTGATCGGAAGATGGGTGGGACCCTGGGAGCACAACTGCAGCAGATCTGAAAACCAGGGTCTCGAAGGACAGTGGGGGGCAACAGGATGAGGCCCATAACGTGCAGAGGGTACATTGGAGCAGAGGGGTGGGCAGGAACGCTTAATACCTGGAGCAGTGCCAACAAATCTGGAAGGCGTCTCCCAGTGACCCCCGACCATGACCTGCCCATTAAGCAACACTGGGGGCCCTTGACATTGCGGAAAGATGAGAACAAATCCAGGTCCGCGAACCCCCAATGAGGTAACAGGGGGAACAAGGAGTCGTTTTGCAACTACCACTTGTAGGTGTTGAACCCCAAGTGACTCAACAGGTCCGCTTCTGTATTGCTGTCCCCTGGGAGGTGGATATCCAAAATCCAAATCCCCTCCGTCAAGGCCCATTCCCAGATCGAAACCGCCTCCATGCAGAGGTGGGGGGAATGGGTGCCACCCTGCGTGTTCATGTAAAACATTGTAGTTGAATTGTCCGTCCTGACCAGAACAGACCTACCCTGATGAGGGGCAAGAATGCCCTAAGGGCCAGGCCACTGTCCTGAGCTGGAGCAGATTGATATGTAAGAGGGCTTCCTTCCTGGACCATGCTCCATGAATCGCATAGCCCTCAAGAGTAGCCCCACAACCCGAGAGGGAGGAGTCCATCATCACCACAACAAGGGTTGGCTCCAGAAGGGTGAAGGGGGCTCCGACTAAAACAATGCCCTCCATCAGCCACCAGTGAATATCGGGCAGAAGGAGCAGTGGGATCCTGCCCGACTGAAACCCTGTCTCCTGATCCCAACTGACCACCAGGTGGACCTGAACGTGCCTCACCTTGAGGCGAGCGTGCTGTACCATGAGCACGCAGGAGGCCATCAGGCCCAGAATGTGCTAAAACCACCATGCAAGTTTGCCAGAAAGTGTTTCACTGCCTTGCGGAGGAACAGAAGACTCTCGGGTGTGGGGAATACCCGCAGCACAGAAGTGTTCCAACGCACACACCTAGGAACACAAGTTCCTTAGACTGACATGACTGTGACTTCCTCTGTTTTAGGAAAAACCCCAGCTGATAAAGGATATCTGCCAATCTCTGACAGGAGTGCACCACCCTTCGGGTGATCCCCCCCCCAACCGCCTCACCAGCCACTCGTCCAAAAAAGGGTATAAATGATGGCCCTCAAAGCGAAGAAGGCCTGCCACTGCGTTCATCAACTTTGTGAAGACACAAGTGGCTGAGTTCAGGCCAAAGGCCAGCACCTTGTACTAAATGTGGTACGATATAATCGTGAACCGCAGAAACTTCCGATGCAGTTGATATATATGAACATGCATATATGTATCCTTGAGGTCCAGGGAACACATCGAGTACCCTGCACACAGAGACTCGGCTATGTGCACGGGAGTAATCATCTTGAAGCGTTCCAGCGGTAAAGACAGATTTAGAAATGACAGGTCCAGAACTACCCTCAGGCAAGCCTGGCTTTTCTTCGGTATCACAAAAATCCTGGAATAACCAAAGCCCCTGTCTACAAGAGGACCCGGTTCTTCGCCTACATCTCCAAGAGCGAAAGGACCTCCGGTAAAAGAGCCGGGGACCCGATCTGAGGAGAGGATGGTAGAGCAAAAGGAAGAGGAAGCCTGAAGCCTGTGGAGACTACGGATAGGATCCACTGATTGCTCCAAAGATGCTTCCAGGTGTCCTGGAACAGAGCCAAGCCCCTCTCCCCACAGGCGAGCTGTATTCCCCGACCTTGACGTCACTGATTTTTGGCATCAGAGGCGGGGGCAGAGGAGGGAGAGTAGAAAAATCCATGCAACATCATCTGCTGCTTCCCCCTGTTGTCGCTGGGCGACCCGTCAGGCCTGTGGTCCTGGAAGCACTTGAAGTCGGAAAAAGCGCTGGGCTTGAACTCGGCGCTGCTCTGGGACTGAGGGAAGGATTTCTGACCTGGTTTTGTCAGGATAGCGGTTTGAGTGGAGGTTTTCTTCTTTGTCAACTCATCCTCGGTCAACGAACAAAATAGTTCCATGCCCTAAAAGGGCAGATCGAGGATCCGCTCCTGCACATCAATTGAAAATGTTGTGGCGTGTATCCACGCCGTCCTTCTCATCTCTACCCCAAGGCACATCCTTCTGCTGGCTGTGTCAATGCGGGAGACCGAAGACTCCATGAGGTCCTGTGCAATGGCCCAGGCATCTGCCAGACTGGCCTTAAAGGAGGCTTGCTTGTTCGAAGGGAGGTCAGGCAGAAATTCCCCAAGCTCCCGCCACAGCTTCTGGTTAGTAGAAGCCAAGAGGGCGTCCACGTTGGCTTGCTGCAGATGCAGTCCTGAGATGGAGTAACATTGCTTTCCCAAGGACTCAAGGACTTTGTCCACCTTGGAGAGGCAACTGTAGGTGGCTCCTGTGGAGGAAGATGGTTTAGAATACAACGTGGCAGCAGCTACGACAGAGGAATGGGGCTGGGGTGGGAGGCAAGGAGGATTGGCTCCCCGTCCGCCAGCCTAAACCTGCTGTCCAACTTCTTGTTCATCTGGGCGTTTTCCCTGGGCCTCTCCCAGACTTTTCACACCACCTGCAGGACATCCTTCTGGAGGGGGATGGCAGACAGGATCGTGATGCATTTCCCCAAGACCTCTGCTAGCACACCTGACTCCTGGGAGGCTTCCAAGAACTCCACCAGGCCCTAAAGGTGGTCATGAAAGGCCTTAACATAAGCAGAGGGCTCATCGTCCTGGGCGCCATCATCGTAATCGTCCCCCCTCACCTTTTTCACAGACCGAGGGGAATCCGTACCCTGGGACACAGGTGCCAGCGGGGTCCCCACCAGGTCCTGAGTTGCAGACAGGTCCAACGGCTGTTGTGGGGGAGGCGTTAGTGATACAGGAGGAGGTAGAGGGGTCAAAACAACCAGTAGGGTATGAACCGGTGGGGGGACCGGGAGCGCATGAGGAGTACCCAGAGGAGGGGGGCGGCAGGGCGCCACCTGCGGTATGGCCTCCTTCACAATGTCCTTCAGGAGACTCTACATCTGAAGGGAACGCATGAGGAAGAGGAAGCACTCGAAGAACCGGTCATTGCAAGCCGCCAAGTCCCTAGGGGCCCACCCCTCCCGGTCAAAGCGCTGTACGGTTGGGATGGGTAGATGTACACCTCAGGGGACCAAAAACCTTCACCTGATCCACGGGGCAGGGGGCTGAGATCATCCTACAAAGCCCATTCAATGGGCAAAAGCACATGCGGACCATGAGCTGGATCCATGCTGGCCGCCTGCCCGGCAGGCTCCACCACATGCCGCTCTGCCATTTTGAAGACTTGTGCGATGCCCTGGGCGGGAGGCCGTGAAGGCCCTGAGCCAAGAGAGGACTCGGACATGAGAGGATACAGCTTGGGTCTTGCACCCGAAGCAGAGGCGTCGACCTCAGAGAACACTCTGGTAGGCACTGAGCCCTCAGCCGGACGGCCGGTAGTTCAACACCCTGACTCGTGACCTCAGGGAGAGCTCATGTAGGCTGGACGCCCTTGGCACCTGTGCCTGTAGCCATGCTGGATCTAGCCGAGGACAGACTCTTGGAGGTGGCACTCGATCCCTTACCCCCTGGGGTAGAAGAAGAGGACGAACCTGATTGCCTCTCCCGAGGACAACCTGGTAGGATCCCTGAGCCAGTAGCCGGGACGGCTGCAGGTCTGTCCCCTGAGTGCCGGGAAGAACCCCTGGACCCCTAAGTTTGGGAGATGGTAGCCGAGGCTTCAGGCCTGCAAGAACTTGAATCCGAGGAACTCTGACCCATGTGAACCTCGGGGAAGGAGTCGCTGTGCTGTGGAGCTTTGCTGCACCGAGTGCCTACCTTATCTTGATGAGAGGTCCTGGAGATGAAGTCCTTTAGCAGCCCCTTGTAGTGCTCCAGCAACAACAATCAACATGTCCCCATTTGAATTGATAAGAAACAGAACTGTGTATTATTACCCAGTAGGCCCAAATGCACTCCTGATTGGGTACAGGACCCAATGTTGATTCGTGAATGTTTGAATAAGGCTTTAGCCTATAAAGGCTTAAATTTGTATTTGTACATTCATTCAAATTCTTTCTGAATATCAAAGGTTATTTTCTAAGCTTCACTGAACAGTGTATCTCATTCAATAGAACCAGTCCGCAACACAAATGTTAGAGAATCTCTTCCCTTTAATTCTCTAATTTTAAACAAAATGAATATAATAAACAACAGATAGCAGATATCAACATGATTCTTCTTTTTGTAACAAAATATCAAAACATCAAACAAGAAGTGAACATAGGAATACAATTGTCTCTTAGAGCGGATAACTCCCTCCAGGGAAAACCCTCAAGGTTGTAACAAGTAACCAACGCGTTTCGGATCAATGATCCATCTTCAGGGTAGGGGCTTCTCTGTTCCTATTCATCGTGAGCTATGAAAAGTAGCAATTTCCTTAATTCTGATCCTGTGGGAAATTAAAACGAACATTCATTGTAATAATTGTTTAAATAGAGAGAGGCTAAAAGTAGGGTAAGGGGAGGCTAATGGTACTAACCTATCCCAGCAGGCTGGTAAGGTCCAGAAAATGACCCATCAATGGAACAAGAGAGGAAAAAATAGCCAAGGTAAGCGTTTTTAGTAATGTAAAAAACTACTCACTCAGAAGTAGCAAAATGTAATGGGAAGTGACATCCCTGCACTCACCCAGTCTTCTGGTGAAGATCAGTGGAGACTGGGATGCGGCCACGGACAGTACGGCAGAAACCCTAAAGTAAATATGTGATACTCATATTTAGGGACATGAGGCAAACTCATGAAGAATCACAAAACTTTAAACATTAATCTCCATTCAATCTAATGCATTTAAAATGCGGCGGACGGCGGACAGTAGTCCATAGAACGCTCGATCGTGAAATCTAGAGCCTCACAAGCAACGTATATCTCTCATAAGGGCGGCGCACATGGAGAAAGCGCGTGCACAGCCCCATCGGTCTTGATTCCCAAAGGGGACTGAACAAGGTCTCACCGAGTTGTGGAGTTTCTCCTCCCGCGCCGACTGATAGACTGAAAGCAGCACGGCTACGGGTAACGTCCTAAGTTGACCTGGCAACCCCGCGCATGCGCACTGTGGCGGCCGGGTGGAAGTCATCTTGGTGTGGGCCTACGGCCGTAATATAGGTTGTCATGGGGATTAAGAATGCGTGGTAACATCCAATCTGTTAACAATCTCGATGAGCTCAACTAGTGGGGATAATGACCTAGTATACTGTGTGTATATTAATAGAAGGAATGGAAAGTGACAGATGCGCGTGGGGGCACCACCGCGGTTCAAGGGAATCCGCGGGGTGCCCCCACGACGCATCAATTATGTGTTCACTCATAAGGGCTTCTGGAGGGTTGCGCACAGGCCATATCACAAAGATGTGGAGTGCTGGTATATTGGTTGCATGTGTCACTTCATTGGTATACAATCAATTACAGATCACAAGGTACATACATGACAAATTATTTTACCCTGCATTGATTCCACCTGGCTAGTGACCTGGTGTCTTGCCAAGTAACATAACTAGACAAGGCCATATCTTAAGCACAGTGTAACATTAATCGGGCATTGAGCAAGGTCAAGTCGAAATTTGAACCCTCAAATTCTCAAATTCACAGAGCAATAGTTCAAACGGTTATGATTAACATTGGTGCAGTCAGAAGCATAATTTGAATCATGTGGTATATATTCCAAAGTCACACAAAACACATTAGGTCAAACTCTGTGTTCATGCCTCGAGGGCTTAATGAGTCCAAAAGTTTGATCCATAGGATCTCCCGCTGTGACAATTTCCGTTGTACATCGCCCCCTCTGCTTCCTGCCGTTACCTGCTCTAAGATGACACATTTTAGCTGTGCAACGGTGTGCCGTGCTTCTAAAAAGTGGACTGCAACCAGTCATTTCTGATTTTTTGTCTGAATATTGGACTTGTGCTCAGTCCATCTCGTTTTCGCCTTCCTGGTTGTCAAGCCAACATAGTAAAGTCCACATGGGCATTTCAAAGCGTATGTTACATTCTGGGCGTCACAGGTACAGGAGCGTTTTAGTAGTACAGGTTTCCCTGAATGGGGATGCGAGATGAAGTTGCCCCTAATGATATTACTGCAATGTTGAAAGTTGTGGCACGGGAGCGTGCCTTTAAATTGAGTTGATGTCACTGGGCATGGAATCTCGGCCTTCACTAGGCTCTTAAGTAGAGATTTGCTGTTTCTGTATGCAAACGTCGGAAGATCAGGGAACAAGTGTTGTAATTGTGGGTCCAACTGTAGCATTGGCCAATGTTTTTTTATTGCCCTCTTGATTCTCATATTTTGTACTGAGTATGTGGTAACATACACTAGTTCCCCAGACTTCGGTGGTTTAGGTACAAGCAGGGTCTCTCGCTTTATGTTTCTGACTTTTCCTGCTACGTTGGTAATCAAGGTTGGATCATAACCCCTTGCTGCAAATTTAGTCTCCAATAGGGATGACTGGCGTTCATATTCAGTGCTCTCTGAGATGTTTCTTCTGTACCTTACAAATTGACTGAGTGGTACACTATCGACTGTTCAACCTGTGCTACTAAAACACTCCTGTACCTGTGACGCCCAGAATGTAATATACGCTTTGAAATGCCCATGTGGACTTTACTATGTTGGCATGACAACCAGGAAGGCGAAAACGAGATGGACTGAGCACAAGTCCAATATTCGGACAAAAAATCAGAAATCACCGGTTGTAGTCCACTTTGTAGAAGCACGGCACACTGTTGCACAGCTAAAATGTGTCATCTTAGAGCAGGTAATGGCAGGAAGCAGAGGGGGCGATGTACAAAGTAAATTGTCACAGCGGGAGATCCTATGGATCGAACCTTTGGGCGCATTAAGCCCTCGAGGCATGAACACTGAATTTGACCTAATGTGTTTTGTGTTACTTTGGAATATATACCACATGATTCAAATTATGCTTCTGACTGCACCAATGTTAATCATAACTGTTTGAACTATTGCTCTGTGAATTTGAGAATCTGAGGGTTCGAATTTCGACTTGACCTTGCTCAATGCCTGATTAATGTTACACTGTGCTTAAGATATGGCCTTGTCTAGTTATGTTACTTGGCAAGACACTAGGTCACTAGCCAGGTGGAATCAATGCAGGGTAAAATAATTCATCATGTATGTACCTTGTGATCTGTAATTGATTGTATACCAATGAAGTGACACATGCAACCAATATACCAGCACTCCACATCTTTGTGATATGACCTGTGCGCAACCCTCCAGAAGCCCTTATGAGTGAACACATAATTGATGCGTCGTGGGGGCACCCCGCAGATTCCCTTGAACCGCGGTGGTGCCCCCACGCACATCTGTCACTTTCCATTCCTTCTATTAATATACACACAGTATACTAGGTCATTATCCCCACTAGTTCAGCTCATCGAGATTGTTAACAGATTGGATGTTCCCACGCATTCTTAATCCCCATGACAACCTATATTACGGCCGTAGGCTCACACCAAGATGACTTCCGCCCGGCCGCCCAGGTGGGCATGCGCGGGGTTACCCGTAGCCACGCTGCTTTCAGTCTAGAAACTGCACAACTCGGTGAATCCTTGTTCAGTCCCCTTTGGGAATCAAGACTGATGGGGCTGTGCACGCGCTTTCTCCATGTGCGCCGCCCTTATGAGAGATATACGTTGCTTGTGAGGCTCTAGATTTCACGATCGAGCGTTCTATGGACTACTGTCCGCCGCCCGATTTTAAATGCATTAGATTGAATGGAGATTAATGTTTAATGTTTTGTGATTCTTCATGAGGTTGCCTCATGTCCCTAAATATGAGTATCACGTATTTACTTTAGGGTTTCTGCCGTACCGTGCGTGGCCGCATCCCAGTCTCCAGTGATCTTCACCAGAAGACTGGGTGAGTGCAGGGATGTCACTTCCCATTACATTTTGCTACTTCTGAGTGAGTAGTTTTTTACATTACTAAAAACGCTTACCTTGGCTATTTTTTCCTCTCTTGTTCCATTGATAGTTTATTTTCTGGACCTTACCAGCCTGCTGGGATAGATTAGTACCATTAGCCTCCCCTTTCGCTACTTTTAGCCTCTCTCTATTTAAACAATTATTACAATGAATGTTCGTTTGAATTTCCCACAGGATCAGAATTAAGGAAATTGCTACTTTTCATAGCTCACCATGTATAGGAACAGAGAAGCCCCTACCCTGAAGATGGATCATTGATCCGAAACGCGTTGGTTACTTGTTACAACCTTGAGGGGTTTCCCTGGAGGGAGTTATCTGCTCTAAGAGACAATTGTATTCCTATGTTCACTTCTTGTTGGATGTTTTGATATTTTGTTACAAAAAGAAGAATCATGTTGATATCTGCTATCTGTTGTTTATTATATTCATTTTGTTTAAAATTAAAGAATTAAAGGGAAGAGATTCTCTAACATTTGTGCTGGGGACTGGTTCTATTGAATGAGATACACTGTTCAGTAAAGCTTATAAAATAACCTTTGATATTCAGCAAGAATTTCAATGAATGTACAAATACAAATTTAAGCCTTCATTCAAACATTCACAAATGAACATTGGGTCCTGTACCCAATCAGGAGTGCATTTGGGCCTACTGGGTAGTAATGCACAGTTCTGTTTCTTGACAATTTCTCGTCCCAAGTGGCCTTGTGACTTCAGCCCGCCTGCACCCGAAACAACAACTAGAGATTCATTTAATTTCAAGAGACTGATATCTGGAAATTTGTTATATATTATAGATAAATTAATAACTGGCTGTGCACCCCTGCACCCCTATCTTAGTTTTGTCCCATTTGAATTGATGTCAGGAAGGAAAATGAGAATACCATATTATCTTTTATATAGAACTCAGTAACTGGTATTAAATCGACATACTCACTACCAATGTGTATGTGGAAAACTTTTAGAAACCAACTTCAGCATACTTTTTCATATGCACTAAAGAATCAATAGAGGTTAGTTCATAGTAAGAAAAAGTATTACAACCTAAAAACTTCCCCAAAAAAACCTGCATTGGGGATAAAATCTACAACTACTGGAAAGATCAAAAGATGGAACCTATTTTCCTATCTCCGTGAAGGGGCCCATTCCAAATCACTGATAACATATCTACGATAGTTAATCAAACTTTAATGTAAACAAATGATAAATCAAAAGAAATATGGGTACACCTGAATTAATTAAAAAAGTAATTTGACATTTCCATTGAGAAGAACTGAAGAAACCCATAACATTGAGGGAGACAAAGTAAATGTTGTACCTGGCACCTGGTGTTCACAATAAGTTAAGTATGTGCGATCAGGTATGAGTAAAAGTGTGGTCCTTCCCAGAGTAGTGTACAAAAGTGTAAAGTAAAGATACTTATATTGCCTGTTGTAGCCTTCCAAAAAGTCAACAATTTCTTTCAGTGTGTCAGACACCAGAGCACCTGGACCGCAGGCACGCAAACTTCCCGAGACAAGGCTTTTCAAAAGACAAAACCTAAAGACTACTGGATAAGTCAATTGGAGTCAAGTAAACGAGATGTCTGGCCTCTCAACAAGAGATCAAAATGAAATGAGCTAATTGTGGCAACAAGAGCTCTGAAATTTTGCTTCAACAGGAATATCAACAAGAAAAAAAGTCATCTTTTTAATATGTTTCTGCCATGAATGTCTAGATCAATCCATTAGATATCCAGGGCCTTTTTCACAAGCAACGACACAGGATTCTTGAAGATTTATATTAACTGACAGAAGAATTGTACACCAAATAGTGTACATTACCTTAGACTTAATGGTACTTAGTAGTAAGACTTAAGACATCAAGAACGTCATGCAACCCAAATTACATCACTGATACCAGTGTCACATTTAGGAGCCAGGATGCTGTATGGAATATCTTGTTTCAGATGGGGAAGACATGTCTCCCTATATCAGTAGTACCCCATCCCCATAAAAGTACAATCTTAATCATGGGGTTATCGCTCTAAAGGTTTATCGGTTCAGGAGCTAAAACCACAGTGGTGATTGCCAAACCAGTATTAGTGAAATCAGTGGATAGGAAAAAGGGAAACTGAAGGACCACGTCGGATGTATTTAGAAGGACATTATTACTCAAAAGAACATGGTGGCAGAAGTAGGGGCCATGATAAAAGACACATTGTGTTCCTCAATTTATATTCCAACTTAATACCCCACTCGATTACCCTGCATGCGAAGAAACATCATGCAAGTTTGTAACTTTGGTCATTTCAAGGCCCCACATTGTAATAGAAGCATTATTATATTAGAGAGGTACAGGATGGTATTAACCATATAACCCATGGACAAGTTCCTCTATATTTTGTTCCTATAGAGATTGACAGAAAACAATATGGTCATGTAAGGTTCGTTTATCCCACATTTAGAAAACTGTTATATATTTAAGGATTTGAATTACCGATTATGTGGGCAGTCGGTTGGTTAGTTCTTAATTAACCAAATATACGCAGACATACATTTTATAAAAGAACATATGTGGTGCTAAATTTGACAAATCATGGATCTTTAATCACTATAGCAAAGAACACTATTGTAACAATAGACGTTACACTGTTTTACATAGAAAATAATATACAGGAAAGTAGAAAGTAGAAATGGTGGACACATTTCAGGATCAAAACATCTCTGTTAATCCTGATCTGGATTACCTTTCTGCACAAAAACCCTTCAAATGACGATACAGAAGAGCAATCTAATAGTCGAAGATTTTAGATATACCACTAGAGATAACCATAATGATTTGTGACAGTACTGTTAGTGTCAAAATACTAGTAACTTGGCCAGTGACTGTAATTACCATTCAGATATACACATTTCAGAAATTCTTTAAAGTATCACTTCCCACACTTTGTAGGCTAATGATTCAAGATGAGCCAGATACAAATTAACAAACATTCTTGAACAATTGGCCAGACATTGTAAAGTTGAAATGACATCTTCCTGTAGAATATATTTAAATCTCTAGTGCTTGATTTGTTTACGGAGAAATAACCCTTATCTAAACCCCCGCCACGACAATCCCACCACACAATCTCGGAAATGAAACATCCAATTTAATCTAAATATTTTGTTGGATTTAAAATAATGAATCAAGAAATGAAAGGGCATCGCTCATCTTTGAAAGCTTGTGAAGTCACCCACAATATATGACATGAATACAGACAGCTTGTCTACAGAATGAAAAATGTGAACTTCCTGTTACTGTTTTGCTAATGTTTTCATTCAGATGATTCACACAAACATCTATTCATAGTAAAACAAATAAGGAAGACTACTCTAGATAATAAGATAATATATTCCACAATATAGACACACAAATATTTAATTGAACAACTTGGGTTCAGAAATTCTGTTTATTTTTGGAATGTGGGCATAGCAGTGGCTAGCCCTTTACTGTTATCAAGAAATCAGGTTCACCCTGCTCAAGACACCATTCCATGTGTTCATTTAAGAAAGAATCAATTTACTTGATTGAACATGGAAGGCACCAATCAAGGGGTTTGTTACTCCACATTTCAACTTGAGATGACTAAAGCTTCCAGTGTTCCCAATTTACATGATATAAGCCCCAATACAATGATGCTACCTAGCATTCCAATTTGAAATTCTAAATCACAAAACATATATACCTTGTACTATATTTCCCCTAGTGACATAGCTTGTAAAGCGGGTACACCAAAAATGATGTTGTGTGGGATTTAATTCATTCTTTGGACATTTGTCTAAATACTCTCGAATCATGGTACTCATTTTTGGTTTGACAATCAAAGATTGAGGACAAATAAAGACACCATCCGGCTTCAGGCATCACTTCTTAGGAAAGGCCGCTGGATTCAGTCCCATTTGGAAAAAGGCTGCCTTAAGGAGATTTTCTATCAGTCACTTCCAGTTGGAGTCCCAATCAGCGTTTCTCCTGTTGGATGGGTTCACTTGTTTTTCTGCTTTCCCAAGGCTCTCCATTCTTGCTAAGTATTTCAGCTTAAATGCCCAGCAGACTCCACCCTTGGCAAGTTTGGATTGAACAAAGCCTATGATAGGTTCCCTTTACTTATGTCCCCCTGGGCCTTCCTCCTTGCAATTAAACGTTCTGTGCCATAAGGAAATGTGATAGCCATGAGTTATCCCTACCCTCAAGAATGAGGAAAGAAACTAGACTGAAATGTCAATTTCTTCAAAGAATTCCTGGTATGGATATTTAACATTAATAACAATGTATATATTCAGATTCGCAAGAATATTCTGAATCCCGAGACATCCTTTATGTTTCTGACACTGTGTGCATAAGTTATTAAAATATGCAAATGTGTGTATAATTCATATATTTTAATCTATCCTTTTTATATAGACGTGATTCATATTTTTTCCCTGAATACAGATTTATCTTTATTTTTAAAATCGAATAAACAGTTCTAAAGTTATAGCTAGAAATGTATTGTCCATGCTCAATTCAAAATGCATCTCTTTTGCTGCACATTTTTGAAATTATTAATATTTGTGTGTGGGCTGAAGCAATACCATTGCACCATCTACTGTCTTTATTAGGCTGCTTTAATGGAACAGATGGGTAATCTTCCTAGAGTTTTTTGATGTGCAAGGTCAGGAATCGACTACCTGTCCTAGGCCACTGCTTGTAAGAATGCACTTACTGATCCAGCGACTCTGAACGTGTTGACCTTCTGATCAGCTTACAAATACAAACCTATGGATTTGGACTGAATCCCCAATAGAAAATCCACATTTAGAGTATTTTTTGTAATCTGGAAATAAGGCCTTTTTCTTTAAGTAAACACCATTGTGTCAGTAGTATTTTTAATGTCTTGATCAACAGAATAGATAATGCACCTGGGCATACCTGGTTTCAAAAGAGCTGACCTCTGTATAAATATACAGTTCAAGTGAACCAAAGTTCACAGCTTAGATTCATTGAATGTAAAAGCTCATGAGATATATTTTGCTCTGGGTAACAGATGTGCTATTTACATTGTGTTTAACCATAAGGACAATATGTGTATTCTGTTAATAAATACACTAGTCCGCTCATGTGACTGGTGATACCTTTCTATGTATCATTGCCTTGTAAAGAACAAAAACTCATGTTGTATAGGTCTGCATGTTCCCTTTCACATGATGTTAAGATGGATTTCTGAACTCTGACCTGGTGGGCAGAGGTTCAGAAGGCCAGCCTAGTTCCTTGGAACAGGGTAACCTCCTGGACAAGCCAGACCAATCAAGCTAACATTGGTGGCGGTCAAGACTTGGTCTCAGGAGGGGTGGGGGTGACTGAAAGACCTCAATGAGCACGCAGAGTAAAGGACACTACAAATCACTCCCAGTAAGGTGTATATATATTAAAAATACAAATATATTTATTAAAAGCCATGAGATTCAACACACAGTAATTATCAACAGTAATACCTTTAAACCAATACAATCCTCCTACAATACATATATACAAGACCAAGTGGCCTGAAGGGTTAAAAGCACAGAATGGGCCCACAGCCTGAAAGGAAAGGGAGCAAATAGTGCAAACACACTTTAGGCAGTTCTGCAACTTTCAAATCCTAACTGAGAGGTAGTCCAGTCCCTACGAAGAGTGGAGCCTAGTGCTCAAATGTACTTTCAAATGCTGGTGCACGCAATAGTGCAGAAGGGCAAAAACAGGGTCTCTTGTAGGGTCTGCAGCAGACCCCCAGCGTACTCCGGACCAAACGTCGGCAGTCAAGTCCACTTCGGTTGCAGGTTCAAATGCGGCAGTTGTACGGCTCTGCGGCTTAAAGCGGTTTACAGCGGCAAAGTTACACAGTTGATTCCAAAACAGGACTAGAGATTTCTCAGCTCCTGGTGGGTGGATCAGGACAGCTTCACTGTAGCAGGTTTGAGGGCACATAGGGGCACCGCAAGGCAACTGCGAAGTCCGTCACCATGGCAGGGTGATACAGTAACTGTGTGTACTCCGATTCGGGCGCTCTCTCTTTACTCCAGACTTGGGAATGCCAATTGTACGAAATTCGGTGTGAAAGTGCCGTGAACACAGAGCCTGCGATGTACCAAGTTTGAAGGGTCTCCTGAAAACGGCAGCGGTAACAGAGCAAAGGTCCTGCGCAAGCTGGTCAGCCCACTGGTTGGACCCGGGACACTTCCGAAAAGGCTTACTTGCAGGGTTTGATGAAGGTGCTGAGAATAGTTGGTCCCACTTATTCTAAAGGATGGAAGCGACCTTCTAGTTTGATCAGATGTAGAGGGGTCCAGCGGGACGATACTGGGCTCAGGGTGCCAAACTTTAGAATCGGTCACCAGCGGTTCCTTGACTCAGCTTCTTAGTTTCAGGATACCTGGATCCTATCCTCGGTTCAGTGAGAACTCAAGAAATCAACCTGGTGTGGGTGTTTGGGGCCTTCTCTTATCCAGAATCTCCTTCACACCAAAACGAAGAGGACTCAATGTGAGATCTGCTCACATACAGGCACACCAGACGTGGACCAATCGTGGACCATGGTGGTCCCAGTCATTCACAGCACACCAGACTCTTTGGCACCTAGGATGTGTATTGGAACTAGACAGTCTAGCCCACATCCTGGAAGCACACACATAAGGCATGCAGAAGCCAGGGAAAGCTTGGTGTTTCACAGGAGAATGCATGCCCAAATAAGGACTGCCCCAGGTCGGCATCGACCACGAGTAGGCAAAGGGGCAAGATGGCCAAAGGACAAGACAAAGAACCTCGTGGCATGGCCATTTTGGAGCCAGGCCAACTTCCTGTGCCCACCGCGGTAAACACGGTTTGCATGGCAAGAAAGGGTTAAAATAAAGTGAAAAGATAAGCTGCCACCAGCCCGGTCCAAGGCACATCTGCACTTCTCCTGATAAATCCTTTAAGGGATTCTAGGGCCTTTGAAAACGAAAGGAAGACCCAAGTGCACTTTAATGTAAGGTACATTGTGCTCTTGTAACATGTTGCAGAAAAGTTGCAACATTGGAAAGGACTAGGGGAAACAAAGTCTCCCAGTACTGACTGTCTAAGGGCATGTCAGTTTCCCCATAATAAAGTGAGCGAAAGCCCAGGGGAGTGGAGCTGAGGGCTGTGCCTCACTGGCAAAGTCAGACTTTGATGTTCAAACAGCAGCAAAAAGTTGGGGGATACACACTGGAGGGAAAACGTCACATAAATGGGAATCTTTCCTAACACATGACAACATAGAAATAGAAGCTTCTTTGTTTCAGCTCATTTTGATTTCAGTGAAACATTTGGTCTTGTTATGTTAAAGGTTAATTGCATAATATGTCCGTGTAAAGTAATGGAGATCATTACATTTATTCAAATACACAAAAAAGCCATTATCATTAATCCCACTAAGAGGCTGAGTAACTAGATTATGCTCAGGGACTCCAGCAAATATGCCTACGAAGATTACACAATGTCAGGTTGGCAAAGTCCTTTGTTGACTTATTGATTAAGCCAGTGAGACACCAAGGTCAGAGACGCGTTTTACCATGGAGCATTACCACCCCTAGTAAGGAGATGGTGAATTGTGGTACTGCACATATATATGTTCCCACAAGGAATATATATGGCAAATTAGATTAATTGTATGCTAAAGTGATTGTCAAATGATTTGCCAATCTAAGATTGCCAAGATCATATGGCTTTAATGTGATATTGTTAAAATACAGTATTTACAACACACACAGATAAGGATACCTGAGAAAATGACAGAAGAAAACAAAAATCTCCCAAAGTCAAATCTGACAGGAATACTCCTACGGGTAACCTGGATGACACCTTACTGAGCAACCCCATTGAGACGACCGTGAAGACAAACATCCATTGATGGAACTGAATTACATTTGATGGTAGGAGAAACACTTCAAGTAATTAGTTCTAAAGACAACGCAAAGATACACATTAAGAGCACCATAAAATCTTTGTTGCCTTAAACTCAATCAAAATCTGGCTGTGGTAAGCACGCCCACATATGTTGTATCAACTATATGAGTACAAAAACTTGGTTGCAAATTTTAATATGTACTTACCAGAATTTGAAGATATGCAAATGTATACCTCAAATAGCACAACAGCTAAACATTTACAATAACATAAATAAGAAGGGAATCTACTAATCATTAATTAGTTAAAGTGGTCCTGAGTGACTGTGATAAGCATTTTCTAGAAAAGGCAGACTTCCAAGGCCTATGGGTAACATTTTAAATGTGTCTCCTACATGCCACTTACAACTCCAGAATGTATTTTCTTTTTGGTAAGTCTGTTTGCAACACAACTGTGCTTCTTAATTTGAGTAGGAATTGAATTTGTATTCTATTTTTAAATACGCATAACATTGGGTTAACTTCAGTCCCTTTGAATTTCGTTTTTACTGCAGTCTACTGTGTAACATTAAAGGATCTAATGTTCTTAATGTATTTACATTTCAGTTACATTGCTGAAGACTGACATTCTGTGACCTTACAAAGATTTGAAAGATGACAACAGTTTAATGATTGTTTAGATACATTGAACCGCATTATCTTACATTAAATATATTTTAGGAAGTAATTGTTGCACTAAGGAACTGTTAATGCATCATTTGGTGCATTGTGATCAGAATGTTTATATCTATGTCAATGAGCCAAATTGATCAAAATAAATTCAACTAATGATCTGTAGACTGGGAAGGCTTGCAACCTTTTAAATTACAAGCTAAAATATACCTCACTTTTGGGGTTGCAGAAATGTGCTTACCTCACCCACAGTAGGAACTGCTAGCTTTCCTCTGCCAGAGCAGGGGTAGTTTGCCAGGTGCAGCGTGAACATGGTTCGCACATTTATCGTCTGATGCTTGGTTTCTACAGGATACAATACAAGACTCTCAGAGTCCCACAAGCAGGGATTTGCAAGATGATGTTCTCAGGGCAGATATTCCTCTGGCCCTTAGATGAAAACTAGAACTTATGCAGGAGGAAATCAGGGAAGATTCCGGTTCTCTATGGGGGATTTCTGATATACTGCCTCTGGGAGGCAACATCATGGGAAGGACCATGGTGTTCAGGGATCTATCCCCGAGCCTTCTTGTAGTAGATTTCTCTTAGCAAATACAGACCCCCTAATGGAGGCAGAGCACAGAGATAGGCAAGGATTGCGGGAGGTTGAAGAGAGCATGGGTAGCAAGGTAGATGGAATAGAAGACAAGGTTTATCGAGATGATATGGTGGTATAAGAGTCAGACCACTGTCTGAGAGCAATACAACAGCACAGCCATGGTAACAATCCAAGGCATCCTCTACCTTGGTCAGCGGGTGATCTGCTTCCAATGCCACGAAGGAAACTCAGATGAAGAATCTTGAAATAACTATGTAATGAACAGTACCTCAAGCATCCATTCCGGTATCTAGTATGGGAATATATGACTTGAGTCTAGCCAAGAACTGGCCAGGAGGATTATCATTTACTGATTCAATTTCTTCCTCAACTTTCTTTCATGTTCCAATAGTAGCTTTAGTACTATTGGGGAGATTAGCAGGGTAGTAAACATGTTGGTGTAAAGTGAACGCAGAAGCAACCCTTAACTTTGCCCCTGTAATGGATTTGCAGACTTTCCTTCCTCTTTACCTCTGATGTCACTTCCTATGTAAGGACTTGGAAGCATCTCATAAAATGGAGGACAACCATACCAAGAAAAATGCTTACAAAAATGTTGAAAATAAAACAGATTGGAATTATTTTTCTTGCTAGAAAATAAGCAGAAAATAAAATATTAACAGTTAGAAACAACATTTTATGTTTGTAAAAATGATATGTCCCCTTTAACTCTAAATAGCAGCATTTTTCTTTATGTGTAATTGGTTTGAAAAAGAGTCCCTACAGTGAGCAACGTGTCCTTACTGTCCAGTCTGCCCCCCTTCATCTAGACACATGAGAAAAGTTAATGCATGATAGTATGGGATATCATTTGGTTGCCTCTTCAAAGAGGAATGACCACAGATTTGTTTTACTAGTTTTACTAGTGTTACAGGACAGCATAAGTGGCAGCACAAATGGGCGGAAACAATGCTATAGTTTGTCGAAATTACACGCATTTCTTCACAAAACAAAACAAATTGCTCCAATAAGTTCTGATCAAAAGAAAGAAACGCTTACAGAGTTTTGGGCAAGTCCCGGACCTGCTCCAATGTCTAGTAGCTTGACCTTGACTCAGAGTTGGAGGTTTTTGGGATTCCTGATACTACTACTTCTGTGCTTGAGGGGCAGACCATCCATAGTCTACCTGTCCCGGCATGGGAGTCGGATTTAGGCCTCCTCCGCCAGATGTACCACTGGATCTTCTTCTGGACAGTGCCACTCTCCCCAGGCCTGGAGAATTAGCTCATGGGTTCAGTATCACCTGATCAACTCCCTGTCAGGAGTCCCTACCGTAAACTCTCTGTCCCACGTGAGGTTGCACCATCCCTTACCTCCTCCCACCTCTGAAGTGTGACCTGGACCAACTTAGCCCAACAGAAGCTTCCAGCTCTGGGTCTCTCTATAGGGCAGGGGGCACTGATCCTCCTTTTGGTTCAAGTTTAGTGGGTCTATCACCCCCTCTAGCTTTATTCTTTACTCTTCCCCAGACGGCTGTGGGTCTACATACTTCCCACCTCCACACCGTTCTCCGGATCAGAGTAGACTACTCACTCAATCACCTGAAGGACACTCTCAGATTTTATGAACTCCTCCAGCCTCCGACTCTTCCTCTCCTTGATGGCATGAACTCCTCCAATCTCAACTCCTTTTCCATTCAACTTCCAAAACTCTCCTCCGGTCAAATGACCTCTTCCCTGCCTATCTCCTCCAAACACCTTGCATCGCCTCCTTCTCAAATGCTCAAAAATGCCAGACTAAAATGACTGCTTTTAAGAGGGAGGAATTATGTCCCCCTCGGTGATGCTTAATGACTGATTGCAATTAGGTTGTGTGGGCTAAGTTGTTCTGTGGCTGGGTGGTGCTCACATAGTCGGGTGGGATGCAAGGGGGCTGGCTTAAACTTATATTAGCATCTTCTGCCATTTAGGAGTTTAGAGTTGTTTTTGACATGTGTGAGGTCTCTTTTCCTTCCCGAAGCATCGCTGTATCCATTGCCTATTTTAAACTGTGTATCTCTGGTTCCCTAGCCTGTGAACAACAAGTCAGAAAATCTTCGGTTAAGCCTGTCTGGTACATTTGGAGTTCCTCTGTCACAGGAAAGTTGTAATTGTGTAGCTCCTGGGTGTTCATCACAGCGTGTGCTTTGTTTGCTTTCTTTCTCATGCATACAGTGCAAGTCTGTTTCACTTTGTCTGCATGCAAATTTGCAACCAGGGGGGCTTCCCCAGATGGGGCAAGCATGATTCACAATAGAAAATGCTTCCCTCTGCTTCATTGCCGCGGGGAGAAATGTACTTCTGCACACACAAATGATTTTGAACTGTAGTAACTTTGTTTTCTTAATGGGAAAGGCTTTATTTCATGGGTTTTTGGGCATGGCCTCGGAAGTGGAATGGTAATTTAAATGGGTAAGCCCTATGGAAATGGGTATCTTTACGGTTCTGCGACTGTCTTTTCACCGGTGATCCAGGATGTCCACAGAGGTGGTGAGGATGCAAGTACTCCCATGACTGATCTCTGCCTTGGTGCTGGGAACCAGTTGGTCTGGGGATCCCATGAATACCTCCTACGGGTGCAGCCTTCACAAGCTCAGGTCATTCCCAGGCCCCTTCGACCACCCGACTGTTGATTCACAAGGTTAGGCATGGAACTTTGTCAGAGTAGGGAATGACTAAACTGCGAGTCAGGTGAGATATTGATACTTTCATGTGGTGTCTTTATAGAATGCATGAGGCCTAACCCACATGGCTCCTCTACAAAAAACATGCAAGGGGAAATAACAGTGAAAACTAACTTTTCACCAAGAGCATGAGCCTGGGCAACATTGAAAAGGGGGATCTAGGTCTTTGTTTAACATTAGAAAATATAGAAATCCAGCAAAACTGCATGACTGAGTGCTTAGGTATTTGCTGGCCAGAAAGACAATGGAAACATGGAAACTATCATGCAGCTGAATGCTCCTTATGGAAGCCAACCAGACTTTCAGGGACCTGCAAACAAAGATTTTGGAACGTTCTATCTGCCGAGGGTTTAAGAAAATAACAGTGAAGGAAAACCTTAGGTAAGAACAAAATAGCTCTGATAGTTTCATGGTCTCTGTAAAACACTGTGTATGGTCCAAAATCAGAAATAAACTGCAAGTGATTGATCTTTTTTAGCAAACGTAATGGCAACCAGAAAAACTGTGTTCCAGATCAGAAGTTTAAGGATATTGAGAAACCACAGGGTCAAACGGAGCATGAGCTGCAACAGAAATAACTTAATATTGAAAATCCTTACCGGTGACATGAAAATCAAGTAGAAATTCCTGGCAAATCTCGAACAACTCTTTTGTGCAGTCCTGGCAATCGAGGATGGCAGGGATTGGCCTACAGCGAGTTTAGCTGTGGCCAACTCTGCCCTGGACAATTAACGTACGACCTTCAGCAGGGAACCCGATGTAAGAGCTTTATTTAAATAATGCTTAGCATAAATAAATAAATATGTTAAAAAATGTTAACAGCTGTTTAGCTGTTGGGTCCCGACGCTGGCGGAATTGGCCGCTGCTTTATCGCCCCTTTAAGCCTGGAGGAAGCCTGAAATGTTTAAGGAGACGGGCGGGCCTGCAGAATGAGGTCGTTTCTCGGTGTCTCTTGCTCGCCGTCACACAATTAAGCACGATATCCATTTGAAAAATAACATAGGATGTCTTCTTTTGGATCCACAAGCACGTGTCATTGTGAAGGTCTGCTGACAGACGCGCGGGCGCTGCTGCGGCGGGGACGAGCATGGGTTGCAATCTCCGCGCGCAGCCTCGCCGAGGTGGAAATCTCGCTCGCATTCGCAGCCAGTGCTGTGGATTCCGATTCGCTATTCCCAGAGCAGCCCATCTAATCAATCATCTCATGTTTTATGCATCATTATATACCGAGGAAGCGAGAGCGTGGTCGGCGAGGGGCAACGGGGAGCGCGCACGGCACACCTAGGTTCAGTAGAATCGGGGTCCATCTGGAGTCGACCTGCGTCGAGGTCTCCTGCGCTACAAATCACGCGTGGTGCTCCTGCCCGCTGCCGCTGCAAAGGAAGAGGGTAGACGGAGGCTGCGGCCTGTGGAGGGGCATCCGACGGTCCATACATGCCAACATTCTGTGACCAAAAATCTGTAGGAACCTTAAAGTTTCAAAAATAGTCAGTCGAGGAGGTAATGATAGGAATAGGGCGCGTCAGCAGCCCATTGTCATTGAATGAGCCCGCCGCCGCGGGTGCATTCAATGACAATGAGGCGCCTGCCACGCCTTCTGCCATCACGCCAGCTCGGGGGAGCCCTTGAAAGACTCACCAGAGTTGACGTGGTGGGGGGGCTAATGGCGCCTTTTGTGAAAGGCACTCGCGGCGGAGGGGCGCCTTTAGCCCACCGCCGTGGACGCCTTTTACATCAAAGGCCTGCATGCTGCGCCTTCTCCCGCTACGCCAGCTCGGGGAAGTCCTTGAAAGACTCCCCCGAGCTGGCGTGGTGGGGGGCTAATGGCGCCTTTGACCAAAAGGCACCCGCGGTGGAGGGGCGCTTTTAGCCCACCGCCGTGGGTGCCTTTGACATTAAAAGCCTGCATGCTGCGCCTTCTCCCGCTACGCCAGCTCGGGGAAGTCCTTGAAAGACTCCCCCGAGCTGGCGTGGTGGGGGGCTAATGGCGCCTTTGACCAAAAGGCACCCGCGGTGGAGGGGCGCTTTTAGCCCACCGCCGTGGGTGCCTTTGACATTAAAAGCTTGCATGCTGCGCCTTCTCCCGCTACGCCAGCTCGGGGAAGTCCTTGAAAGACTCCCCTGAGCTGGCGTGGTGGGGGGCTAATGGCGCCTTTGACCAAAAGGCACCCGCGGTGGAGGGGCGCTTTTAGCCCACCGCCGTGGGTGCCTTTGACATTAAAAGCCTGCATGCTGCGCCTTCTCCCGCTACGCCAGCTCGGGGAAGTCCTTGAAAAACTCCCCGAGTTGGCGTGGTGGGGGGCTAATGGCGCCTTTTGCCAAAGGCACCCGCGGCGGAAGGGTGCTTTTAGCCCACCGCCGTGGGTGCCTTTGACGTTAACAGCCTGCATGCCGCGCCTTCTCCCGCTACACCAGCTCGGGGAAGTCCTTGAAAGACTCCCCGAGTTGGCGTGGTGGGGGGCTAATGGCGCCTTTTGCCAAAGGCACCCGCGGCGGAAGGGCGCTTTTAGCCCACCGCCGTGGGTGCCTTTGACATTAAAAGCCTGCATGCTGCGCCTTCTCCCGCTACGCCAGCTCGGGGAAGTCCTTGAAAGACTCCCCGAGTTGGCGTGGTGGGGGGCTAATGGCGCCTTTTGTCAAAGGCACCCGCGGCGGAAGGGCGCTTTTAGCCCACCGCCGTGGGTGTCTTTGACATTAAAAGCCTGCATGCCGGGCATTCTCCCGGTGCGCCAGCTCGGGGGAGCCCTTGAAAGACTCCCCGAGCTGGCGTGGTCAAAAAAAAAAAAATGTAAAAAAAAATTTTTTTTTTTTTTTTTTTTTTTTTTTTACAAAAAAAAATCGGTATTTCATGTCAAAAAATCGGTAGGCGGTAGGACTGCTTAAAAAGCGGTATCCTACCGCCTAAATCGGTAGGGTTGGCAAGTATGCCGACGTTGCAACACAGATTGGAAGCTCGCATGCATCCGGGGTGGACTCCGTGGAGTCCAAGGGCAAGTGTTCATTTTACACCCCAATGCGCCTACTGATCCCCACCCCACAAGAAAGTGAGGAGCGGGGGGCATTGACGCACTTGGTGCAGCAGCAGGGGTGCACTTGCCTACAGGGAACACCGGTGATTTCCCATTGAGCCTCAGCATCATGGTCCTTTATTTCCAAATGTCTTATCAGAAAGGGGTGGGGCTTGCAACCCCTTTTCCTAAGAACATTGTAACATGGGGCCACTTTGAGCATTATTTCCAGGGCCTCTTGCTTCCCAGTCCAATCCGTGTGCAGCAGTTTGACAAGAGCAATGTCAGGAACCTGCTGCTCATAACTGCCCAGTGTCCCCATGTGTGCCTCCATCATTCATTCACGGATTTAGACACAATCGAGTACCTTCTGAGACTTGTATACTGTCTTTTTTTTTTTTAAACAACATTTTATTGATTTTTACAACAAAATATATTTGTTACAACAATGCAGTAAAGGCAAAAGGTGCTTCATGAAAAGGAGTCCTTCAAAGTGAATTTAGATTGGAAGTGGGGGTCGAGCTTAAAGGATTGTTCCGGGACTTTTTTTTTATTGTCCCTACGGTTCGGCCATGTGTTTTTAAGCATAACTCGGTAGATCGTAGAAAACTTTCCTATGGACCTTACCCGACTTTTCGTCCATTAACGCACTCGAAATCAGCCGCCATTTTCTGATAATCCTATCATTTCCCCCCATCGCCCTGGCTCACCTGCTTTTGCGGCACTAAATCAAATCCCCCGCCCCTGAGCCTGACATCAGCAGACGCGTACCGCCCATTTCCCAACGCCAAAGCACGTTTCGTGTCAACAATCGCTGCGCCTCAGCTAATGAAGTGTCGCCATGGAAATGGCAGGACGCCTCTTTCCTCAATAAGTATAAACAACCGTTTCACAACACACAGCAGCAGATTTTCGATTCCATTACTCTCTGTGTGTTACTTTGAGTATTCTGTGACTCGTTTCTGTGCTCTGGTCAGCTACCTTCGCCGCTTCTAGGCCTTGTGAACACCTGTACCATCTCTGTAAATTATTTTACTTTCTTTACCACACAATGGCTACAATAATGCCGTATATGTACGAGCCCGAGTACACCGAGGAAGAACTACTGGAAAGGCAAGCACGCGAAAAGTTGGGGATTCGGACGGCAGTTGGGAGGACCAGTCAACGGATGAAGAGCCTGGACCATGTCGCATGGACGGCGTCTCCACCTGGTGCACGTGCAATCGGTGCGAGCTAATGCCAACTGAGGAGAACTGCTGCTGCCGTGAAAATTCCGGGTGCTTGGCCTACATTTCGGAAGGCGAGCCAAGTCCGCAATGCATCACCGAGCTGCCAGAGTTCAGGGAAGCCTGCCTCTCACGGACCGTGTTGAGGATGATGATGGTGCTTATGCACGAACTTCGCGGCACTGTTCGTCCGCGTAATCCGAGTAACGAGTAAGTATACTCTGGTTGTGATGTCAGTGATGCCACTACTATTTCATGGTCGTCTCCCACATATAAAATTACATCTACATATCATTCGAATGCATGTAAATTGGTTCGATATTGTGCATTTTCTAGATAGAATTTTTTTCAAAGCAGAATGACATTTTTTACCTGAATCGACAGTGATAAGAAAGTTGTCATTTTAATACAGTTTGCATCTTTCATTTTCACAGGTGGTACAGGCTGGTGGCCTATCGTTGCTTCACTTGGTGGCTTCACGGGAGGCTCGGACACCGCGTTCGGAGAGTAATACCTGCCTGTGCGGTACTTGCCATTAGACAACATTTCCCCAGCGACAGTGGACAATACCGCGTATTTTCCCTGGATGTGCTGCAACCGGAACTTTACAATGTGTAATGTTTATTATTTATGTTCAATTGAAATTAAGATCTAAAATAAAACCCAACATATATTTTAACAACGGTTGTTTTGATTTTTTAAATGAATCTAGTGTGTCTCCATTGAATAGTCTTCCTGTGCCTTGTCTTGTCACACCACATGTCTCCGGCCAGCATCCTCCCTCATGCTGGCCGCCCACCTTCAATCCACATAACCGTTGAACCCATATGCAGCAGACATACATATGTTATTTTGCGGGTTGGCATCAAGCCTCCCGGCCTTGCCTCCTCCCCCAAAAATACTTACCACACCACTTTGTTCAAGCGTTGGCAATAAAAGGAAGGCCGTTGGATTTTATTGATACAAAACATGGTTATAGGTAAATAATCAATATGGTTGATCATAATAAATCATCCTTTTGGGCACCGGGTACAGAGATGACCCCCTCTGGCCCGTGCCGCCTTGCCACCACAGGCCAGCCTGCTGCTGACTAACTGCCTAGGCATCCAGGGTCTCCAGGGTGAACTGCACCCATATATTCTCCTGGGAGGCTGAGGTATTTATAAACTCACCCCCCTGCCTTCCATGTACTAGATCCTTCAGCCTGCCGCTTACATGCAGTTAGATGGCCTCTCCTTGGTGAGGCCCTGCGGCAAACGAGTCTTGTCTGCACGACCAGCGCCCTTATCCACACCCCCCGCCCTATCAAAGGCAGTTCGCACCGGGGTACTTGCGCTGCCAAGTGGAGCTGTCAGGGAGCGATAAAGGCCAAGAGGTGCCAAAGACCATGTACACTTCATAGTGGTCTATAGAGCATGGGTTGTTGTTCCCATGTCTACCTCCAGACCCCGTGTCTCCTGCCAAGCATCCCCCCTCACGCTGGACGGCCCCCTGCAAACCGCATAATGCCACGACATATACACGTCATTCATTCACAAACACACCCCTGTTTCGAATTCTTTATAACCCACTTCATATTTCTAATGAGAACTTCTTTGCGCTTTGCTAGTCAACCCGTGAAGGTGCTGGTTATCTGCTCTTCGTCTCTGTGAACTTCCGTGACCACTTCGAGGAAACTCCTCAGTTTGCAACCTGTGAACTGCTCCCTGTTCTACGACAAGAAACTACTCTGATCCCTGCATCTAACTGTTTGTTCGTCAAGGTAAGGCCATGTACCATAATCATTTTGCGTCCAATTTCTTTTCGCTCAAGACAGTACATGCAAGGAACTAGTCACATGTTCTGAGTTTACATTGGTATTCATAGAGAATTGTTGATCTTTACTTTTCAGAACTTTCCACAATGCCTGCCTGTTCCATTGGCGGTTGCCCTTCGAAGACCCATAATAAATCTGAAGGTACTATAATGCATGTTTTCCCTAAGACAATAGATCAGATAAGAGAATGGGTCCGATATTGCGGATATCCACCGTCTGAGCTTGAAAGTAGAGTCCTAGAAGTCTTTGCGGACAAGAGGGGTGATCGATACCGCATCTGCAGCAGGCACTTTACCTCTGACATGTACTCCACATCATTGCTAATAAAGAAGAACACACCGCGAGCGAGGCGAAAATTGCTCTCAACCGCTATTCCCACTCTATTCGTCCACATCCCTCCACTGGTGAGTCAAGTTTACGTATTTATCTCTCGGCCTTGCGGTAGTGTGTAGCATTAGCTAACAATAATTTCCCCATTTATGTATCCACTCAATATGAAGGCGGAAGATTCTCCATCCGTGTCGTTATTGCAGTCATCAGCCACTTCAAGCGCCTATCGGGTAATCTTACTTGGCTATTCTGCCACTGACTTGTTTTAGGCATGTAAATCAATAGTTTTAATTTATCGTGTAATTATTTTACCTAATGGTACACCCTTGTACTCGTCCTCTAGTCTTTGTTTTCAGTTATAATTATTGTTATCCAAAATAATGCAAGTACTGTCTTTCAGGGAGATGCTGAGGAGTCCAACGTATTGACGACTACCGTTGATGTCACTCAGATGCTCGAGGTACGTTTCCGGACAGTTCCATCGATGGAGATCATCAGATCTTGCATTCTTATAGCGTGATTGTTACACACAATGTTTCTTTCGTTTTTAGCCATTGATATGTCCTTCTGTCGTCGCCCTCCTATGTGTCTTCTTTTTTCAATATTGTGTTCATTACTAATGAAAGTCCTATGTTTCAGGGAGTCGATGGAGCATTAGTCCAAGAAGAAGGGGGAGCATGCAGTTACGGGTCGGCGCAACAGCTTGCAGAAGTGTGCACCGCAGTTACATCGTCCCTTGATGTTCTTATGCATTTCGAGGTATGGATACTGACAGTTCGATCAAGCGAAATCATATGACGTGATTACATCCGCTATACTTCCTTCTTTATTAACGCAAGTACTATGTTTCAGGGAGATGACGGAGCTTCTTCTACAAGAACATCACCCCTAGTATTTGATGCAGATCTCTGGGTGGTGACACTTCCAATGATCGAGCAAATCGAATCATATTTAGATATCCATTATTTATTTTAGACAACTGATCATTTGTGCAGGTCTATTTAGATGAGCCGTTGACGCCTGCACAAAGTTTATGTTCTTTTTAACAAAATAGAAAACCATACTAATGCAATTACTGTGTTTCAGGGAGTTACTGAAGCATCATCTTCAATAATATCATCAATGGAAGTCTATGAGGAGCCCGAGGTATGGATCTTGACAGTTCCATCTAACTAGATCAACTATGCGTGAATAATTGTCGTTTGAATGTTCTACGCAAAGCGTTCATTCGTGTTTTGCTATTGAGATGTACGTGGGTATTGGTCCCCAAGTACATTTTGTGTTTTCGATATTATTATACATACTAATGAAAGTTCTATGTTTCAGGGAGTCGATGGAGCGTCAGTGCGTGATGGATGTGCTTATTATGAAAATATAGTCGTTGCAGCGCAAGAGGAAGTGGAGACATGCACACACGAGTCGGAGCAACAGCGTCCTGATGTTGAAGTTCGAGGCAAGAAAGTTTCAAAGAAAAGAAAGCAAAAGAAGGTTAGTGTCCTGGTCACTATATTATGTTGTTTTTCACTGTTAATAGTTCAATACTGTAAGTTGTGTTTAAACTGAACATCCCTTTTCCAATCTGTCCTCTAGTTGCGAGTGGGTGTACGAACTAGATCTACACAGACAGTGAAGCGAACGAGAGATGTTGCTTGTCAAACCTTTTGGCAGGGACTTGAGACTGGAGATGCATCGTGCCAATGGGAAGAATATGAAGTGATTGACAACGGAGCTATACCACCACCAGCCATTGATAGTGAATGTCCTCCTGGTAGTTCGGATGCAGTTGGAGATCAATTCACAGAATCCACACCCGCAAAAACTAAGACCGCGAGAAAGTTGAAGAAATTGTTTTATTCACCCATCGCCGGAGAAGGAACAGATGTTGCAATGGAAGAGAATGAAGTGGACGACAATGAAACACCATCAATATCACTGAACAAGACGATATCAGAGATTCTACCTTTCATGTGAGTGACATGTCCTCAACGTTACAGGCCGAACCAGCTGGGATGCAGAGTGACAGTATAAGGAAGGAGGCCAAATTCATTGTATTCGATAGTTGTTTGATTGATATTATTATTCGGATGAAATGTGGGCATTCGGTTGGTGGGGAAGTATGTGGGGAGCCATTGATTAATGTGACTCGTGCAATTCGAGGCACTAACCTTAAAATACATGCCACCTGTACAAAATATCATCCTTTCTCATGGTCTGCACAACCCATGCTGGGGCAACTGCCAGCAGGCAATCTACTTTGTGCAGCGACTGCACTTTTTAGTGGTTCAAGTTTTAAAAAGTTAGTGTCTTTCTTTCAGTTTGTGGGAATCCATTTCATTGCGAAAACTCAGTTCTACAAATACCAAACCGATTATCTATTTCCAGCCATTAGCGAAGCTTGGAGAATGGAAAAATGTCTATTGATAGTACATTCGCGGGCAAACGGTTCAGGCTAGCCGGTGATGGACAGTGCGACAGCCCAGGATTTTCAGCCAAGTACTGCACCTACCACTTTCAGGACATGGAAAGTAAGAAAATTGTGAGTTCGGTGGTCGTGCAGGTGTCACAAAGTACATCCTCAGTGGCCATGGAGAAAGTTGGCTTTGTAGCATCATTGCAAGAACTACAATCGCGGGGAATGGTGATCGACCTGGTAGCCACGGACAGACACGTTTCAATTGCCAAGACAATGAGAGAAGAGTCCAAAAATATAAATCACCAATTTGACGTTTGGCATCTTGCAAAAACAATCAATAATAAAATGTCGGCTGCAGGTAAAAAAAAAAGATATGCAAGGTATTTCACAGTGGTCCAAGTCAATCAGCAACCATCTTTGGTGGAGCTCAAAAACATGTGGAGGGTCGTTGGAAATTCTACTGGAAAAATGGCGGTCAGTAATGCTACACTGTACCAACGTTCACCGTTGGAACACAAACCAACATTTCCACAATTGTGAACATGGCCATTTGTCCACAGAGGAGGCACAGAAGAAGAAGTGGTTGATTCCTTCATCACCCACTCACAAAGCCATTGGAAAGATTGTATTTGATAAAACTATAACAAGAGATTTGAGGGGACTCACGGAATTCTGCCACACAGGAGATTTGGAGGTGTTCCACAATATGTGCCTAAAGTACAGGCCAAAACGATTGCATTTTGGCATGGAGGGCATGATAAATCGGACTCTTCTAGCGGTCTTGGCACATAACCATAATGTTGGCCGTCAACAAAGTAGGACGACCGGAACTTTAGGGACGCTTCGCTACAATAAGGCCTTCACTAAAAGAAGTAAACAATGGATTATCAAACCAGTGTTTGAGGATATGCAATATGACTTTATTGAGAGACTTATTGTTGATGTCCTAGATAGGCACATACATGGAGTTGTGAACGAACCTGTGCAGGGGACAACTGCATTGCCACCCAACATTGCCTCTGTTCCATGTCCACCTAAAGAAGAGCTCATTGAGAAATACACATCACGGTTTAAGGAACAAGTTACTTACCTGTAACTGTTGTTCTCCAGCATGGGTCTGGCATGGATTCACATGCTCATGAACATTCCCCGTCGTCAGGCTGGGAATCCTCGGTAAAGAAAAAACCAGTATCAGTTTCGTTTCTGATCTGTCTTTCGTAGTAATAACCAATCACTGGTCTCTGCGTCATACTGACCACAGCCAATGACTGCCCTCTACCTAAGCACCGCCTCTGGCAGCCATCTTCAGATTTGGAAGCACGTGAAGTGGCAGTATGACCAAGTGAAGAGCCGCAGAGGGGTAGGCGGGAGGGTTCGCATGTGAATCCATGCCAGACCCATGCTGGAGAACAACAGTTACAGGTAAGTAACTTGTTCCTTCTCCAGCATGGGGTCTGGCATGGATTCACATGCTCATGAATAAAGAATACATAGCAGTACACACATGCACAACCACGGGAGGTGGCAAAGGCTCAACATTAAGCATCACATAAACTCAACATTAAGCATCTTACCTCCTCACCAGGCTCACCTCAGGCGAACAGGTTGCGCAGCACTGCTTGGCCGACCCTGGACTCCTCCCTGGAATCCCGGTCGACGCAGTAGAATTTCGTGAAGGTGTGCGTCGACCTCCACGTAGCAGCCCTGCATATGTCCAGCAGGGGCACACCAGATAGGAACGCCGTGGTAGCTGCGATCGCTCTGGTGGAATGGGCTCTCGGACGGCCAGGCAGCGGTCGGTTTGCCAACCGGTGACAGCACATGATACAGCCGGAGAGCCATCTGGAGATGGAAGCCTTCGAGAGAGCCTTCCCCCGATTGACAGGTCCAAAGTTCACAAAGAGTTGTGACGTCTTCCGAAAACCCTTCGTGCGGTCCACGTAGAACTTCAGCGCTCTAGCTACATCCAGCGAGTGCAAAGTCCTCTCAGCCGGCGACGAAGGCGACGGGAAAAACACAGGTAACACCAAGGGTTCGTTGAGATGGAAGTCCGACGGTACCTTGGGCATGAAGGAGGGGTGCGTCCTGAGCACTACCCTCGTGTCGTGGAAAGTCAAGTACGGGGCCTTGCAGGAAAGGGCCTGGATCTCTCCCACTCGTCGTGCGGAGGTGATGGCCACAAGAAAAGCTGTTTTCCACGATAGAAACTTCAACGGGGCCGAGTGCAGAGGCTCGAACGGAGGTCCCATGAGCTTGGTCAGCACCACGTTGAGCTCCCACGCCGGGGCCGGAGCCTTCACCGGCGGGAACGATCTGAACAGTCCCTTCATGAACTCTTTCACCAGACGATGAGACCACAAGGACGTCCGGCCCGTGGTTCTGGTGTATCGGGAGATCGCAGCAAGATGAATCTTGATGGACGCGTGTGCCAGACCAGCTTTGGCCAGCGTCAGCAGGTACGGCAGTACTTGGGGAGCCGTAATCCGTAGAGGGTTAATCTTCTGTGCGTGGCACCAGACAGAGAACCTCTTCCATTTGTGTCCGTAGCATTTAAGAGTCGAGGACGCCCTGGCCTTTGCAAGAACCTCTCTGCAATCGGCCGGTATGTCGTATCCTCCAAACTCTAGCGCTGCAGGAGCCAGGCCTGCAAGTTCAGCGACTTCGGGTCGTGGTGGAGGATGGCGCCTCCTTCCCTGGAGAGTAGATCCGCGTCCGCCGGCAGCTTGATCGGCGGGGACGCTGACAAGTCCAGCAGGTCCGGGAACCATATCTGCCTCGGCCACGCAGGTGCGATGAGGATCATCCTGCACCGTGACCTCTTGAGCTGGTTGATGAGCCGGATTAGCAGAGGCAAGGGAGGGAACGCGTAGAGGAACAGGCCCTCCCAGGGGAACGAGAAAGCATCGCCCATGCTCCTCGTCTGGGGAAACCTGCTGGCGAACCTCCGGCACTTGGTGTTCGTCGCCGTCGCGAACAGGTCGATCTGGGGTGTGCCCCACCGTCGGAAGAGGCGATCCACCAGATCCTGCCGTAGCTCCCACTCGTGGCACGAGCGCAGCTCCCTGCTGAGTGAGTCGGCGATGGTGTTTTTTATCCCTGCCAGATGAAACGGCACCAGAAAAATCCCTTGGGCGACGGCCCAATGCCACAGGTCCTGCGCCTCCTTGGACAGCGCCGGGGACCTGGTTCCGCCCTGTTTCCTGATGTAAAACATGGTGGTGGTGTTGTCGGTGAAGATCCTCACCACCTTGCCCTTGAGGGACGGAAGGAAGGACCTGAGGGCCCAAAACACTGCACGGAGCTCCAGGACGTTGATATGTAGGGACTTCTCCGTCGGGAGCCAGAGTCCCCTTGCGTGCAGATTTTCGGTGTGCGCTCCCCACCCTTCCAGGGAGGCATCCGTGGTCACAGTCTCCTGGTGGGCTGGGGTCTGGAAGTCCATGCCCGCCATCAGATGCGCGCGGGTGCCCCACCACCGTATCGCTCGTCGGAAACTCTCGTCGAGCTTGATCCTTTCCTCGAAGCTGCCCGTCGTCTGGATCCAGCGCGCATCCAGGAATTCTTGCAACGGGCGCATCCGGAGCCTGCACATGGGAATGAGGTAGATGCAGGAAGACATCATCCCGAGGAGGGACTTGATGGACCTCACTTTGGCCGCGTCGGCCACCAACATCCGTTGCACCTTGCCCAAGATGGTCCTGGTCCTCTCCTCCGACGGGGAGGCCAGAAGGGACACTGTGTCGAGCCTCGCTCCCAGAAACAGTGCGACTTGCGCGGGCACCAGGTGGGATTTGGCGTAGTTCACGGAGAATCCCAGGTCCGTGAGGAGTTGGACGGTCCTTGCCGTGTGGACCACGGCGAGCTCCCTCGTCTTGGCGCGGATGAGCCAGTCGTCCAGGTAGGGGTAGACGTGAATCCCCTCGCGGCGCAGCTGCGCCGCCACCGGTGCAAGGCACTTGGTGAATACCCTGGGTGCCGACCGTAGTCCGAAGGGAAGGGCTTTGAACTGGTAATGACGCCCTTGGACCACGAATCTGAGGAATTTGCGGTGCCCCTTTAGGATGGGAATGTGGAAGTAGGCATCCTCCAAATCCAACGACGATAGGAAGTCTCCTTCCTCCAGCTGACCCAGGACGTGCTGGAGGGTGACCATCCGGAACTTCTGCGCCTTGATGAACTTGTTCAGACGTCGCAGGTCTAGGATGGGGCGCCATCCTCCCGTCTTCTTCTTCACGAGGAAGTATCTCGAGTAGACTCCGGAGCCCCGAAGCCTCTTTGGGACGAGTTCGATGGCGCCCTTTCTGAGCATCGCCTTTACCTCCAGGAGAAGTTGAGGGACGTGAAGTTCTTTCCTGGCCACGGGGGGGACGCGCGGGCACCTTCTTTGAAACTCGAGCGCGTGGCCCCGGGCCAGGGCGTCCAGCACCCAACGGTCGGTGGAGATGGACTCCCACACGCTGACGAAGCCCGCCAGCCGGCCTCCCACCGGGGTGCTTCGGTGGGGGCCCGACCCCACGGCCGGTTCAATCCTGCTTGGACGCGGCCTTGCCGCCTTGACCTCCTTGGCGACGACGGCGGGGTCCGCTAGACTTGCCTCGTCCTCTGTAGGCCTCTTGCGACGACGAGCGGGCCGCTTGACGGTAGGAAGCGAAACCGCCGCCGGAACCTTTGGAGGCGCCCTTGCCTCCGCCGCTCCGAAAGGGCGTCCGTCGTTGCAGGACTCCAAGGGCCCGGGCCGTCTCCGTATCCGCCTTGATGGCCTGAAGGGAATCGTCCACTGTCTTCCCAAACAGGTTGTTCCCGTCGAAGGGCATGTCCAGGACTCTGGTCTGAACGTCCTGCCGGAAGTCCGTAGCTTTGAGCCATCCACGACGTCGAAGGCAAACGCCGTTGCCCAGCTGGCGGAACCCAGTGTCGGCGATGTCCGTCGCCACGGTGATGGCGTGGTCCGAGGCCACCTCACCTTCCTGCAGGATCTCAAGGGCCTCCGCCCTCTTGCCGTCCGGCAGAAAATCCAGCAGGGGAGCCATCTTGTACCAGAGCTCCCTGTCGTAGCGGGCCACGATAGCCAAGGCGTTGGCCGTTTTAATCGTCGTTGCTGCCGACGAGATGACTCTACGCCCCATAGTATCCAATTTCTTTCCCTCGCCGTCCGGCGGGGAAGTCGATGTGGAGGCCGCACCCCCCCCCGCTTTCTTCCTGGCTGCCGCGGAGACGACGGAGTCCGGGGTAGGCTGCGCCCGGAGGCATAGGGGGGCCGTGTCCGGGACCCGGTACTTTTTCTCGTACCGGTCTCTTCTAGCTGGCGTCGTGGAAGGGTTCTTGAGGAGGGAAAGGCCCTCATCCCAAATGTCGTCCAACAGAGGCACTGCGAGGACCGTCTTCCTCTTGGCCTCGCGCCGCTGATAAAGGAAGCCTTCCTTTTTCTTCTCCTCAGGGCAGAGTTGGAAAAGCTCGGAAGCCCTGGAGATCATGGAGTGGAAAGATCCGATCTCGTCGGGCGGAGAGGCCCTGGTGGGAGGCGACGACGGAAAATCCTCGTCGTATGCCTCGTCGTCCGTACCCGTCGCTGCCGTGTCAGTCCCCGTATCATCCCCTTGGGTGGACGGGGAGGAGGGCTGGAAGGGGCGCGACGGTTGAAAAGGAGGTGGTGGATGGATCCTTCTTTTCTTGGTAGGGGGAACACCAGAAGGTCCCGGTTCTGGATCCCCCGACGGGAGAGGTTCCTCCGTCGGTAACGGTAGCCTCGTCCTTATCTCGGAGCATAAGGACTGTATGGCCAACAAAATGGCCGCCGAGTTGTCTTGCGGCGCTGGCAGAGGGGAATCCGACGGGCGAGCAGGGGCCCCGTCGGTATCCTCGACGATGTCGTCGTCGTCACCTGCGTCGGGGTCCATTCCGACGGGCTGGCCTTCTTCCACGCCTAGGCCGTGGCTTAAGACCTCGATCAGCTCCTCTTCTGAGGTTGAGGCCGACTCTACGACGACGCCCTGCCCCCCCTTCTTCTTCCCCACGGGGGGTTTCACGGGGGTCCTATCGATGGGCACAAAGGAAGACTCCCTCCGAGGAGGCAGGGAGATTCTGGGCCCTGAGGTCGCCACCACTGGTGCAGCCACCACAGGCTGAGCCAGGGCCGCCGCGACCGTTTCGATAGAGGGCTTGGTCGGATGGATCAAGGCCTTCACCACCTTAGGTGCGCTCACCGCCTTATCCTTGAGGGAGGGGGCACTGCCACGCTCCTCCTCTGCCTTAGAGCTCGACCGGGGCCTCTCCAGGAGCTTCGCCGGGTGCTCGGCCTTCCTCTTACCCGACCCAGAGCGTTGGCTCGTGGTTGATGGTGCCGGGGAGGGTGCGCCCTGCCTGGCGCCCGTAGAGCCCGACCGTTCGGCGCTCCCGGTGCCAGCGGACTCGCGGTGCTTGGCCTTATGTTGGGCCCCCGTCGCCGGGGCGCCCTCAAAGGTCTTAGAAGACCGCTCGGATTTCTTCTTCTTCTCGCCAGACGGGCTCTTACCCTCCAGCCAGTTGGCGAGACGTTGATGGCGGTCCTTCATGGTCCGTTCCGACATGTTGCCGCAAAACGCACAGTCCTTCTCCACGTGCGTCTTGTCCTCATGAAGGCAGTAAAGGCAGAAAGAGTGTTCGTCCTCCTTGAAGACGTTCTGCAGCTGGCATCCAGGGCAGACCCTGAACAGCTTTCCGGGCGTCGAGCTTCCCTTCTCCTGGGCCATCTCCGAGACCGGGCCTGAGAAGCTTTTGGAGTCCTCCGAAGTGTAGCTCGACGAAATCTTCACCCTTGAGGGGCACAGATGAATCCGACACGGGTCCCCGTTGATCGGATGTAGAATCGGTGGAGCTTGAGGCTCTTTTGACCGAAAGAATCGAAGTTTTTTGTAAAAAGCGCGAAAAAATAGCACTAACGCTCTAGAGCAATAGCACGAGGATCCCAACACATGAACGTGCGGTAAAAATCTGAAGATGGCTGCCAGAGGCGGTTCTTAGGTAGAGGGCAGTCATTGGCTGTGGTCAGTATGACGCAGAGACCAGTGATTGGTTATTACTACGAAAGACAGATCAGAAACGAAACTGATACTGGTTTTTTCTTTACCGAGGATTCCCAGCCTGACGACGGGGAATGTTCATGAGCATGTGAATCCATGCCAGACCCCATGCTGGAGAAATGATTGTAATTTGATTGTCTGTTCTCTCGAGTCTCCTCATGTCGCAGGCCCATTGAATATGTGTATCTATGTAATGTGTAAATAAAAGTGATTGCTCAGTGTACATGCAATGTGTCTCTCCACCGTTGCCCCTCCCTTCACCATGCAGTTGTGCGAACCACCCGGGTGTCACCTGTGACTTTGCTCTGGAGTCTCCTCATGTTGCAGGCCCATTGAATATGTGTAACTATGTATTGTGTAAATAAAAGTGATTGATCAATGTACATGCAATGTGTCTATCCAACCTTGTTCATTTGCGCATTAAATTAAACCAAACAGTAATATAAAACATTTTTCAAAAAATATAGAATGTCTCCGTATTAATGGTTCTATGGGGCTGCAAATGCACGCAGACAAAATGCAAAGATGGAGTGTAAATTTCAAGTCCTGTGAGATGGCCTTACACTGAATGTAGCTAACTAGGAATGTGTGCTTGTTCAAAGTGAAGGTCAGCTGCTTTGATTTTTTGCTCGGGTGCCGGAATGGCCCACGACTCAGTATAAGGTTCTATTGTTATTTGACCTTGACAGGCCGGGGCCATCCCAAAAGACTTCTTTTTGGGGGTGTGAGGCAATAACGTAAGAAACGATAATGAATATAATTTCAGAAACGAAAGCCATTTAATGTCCGTTCATTAGAAGAAATAACGTCGGCATAGAAGGAGTGGTATTTCGGGGCTGCCCTACGCACAGACACAATGGAAAATGCAAATATAATGTAAGTAACTCTTTAGATGAGTTTATACCGCAATTTAATTACTATACAGTAGCTTTAAAGACGGGTTAAGTTGTACTTGTTCGTTCTATGTGGCATATTGTTTTGTACCACCTGCACTGCCTCCCTGTCAATCCCTGCACTGGGGGACTGTCTCAGTATCCTACAGCCCCCCCTTGACGTATAATACCCAGTTGCACTGTCCTAGCTATGAAATAATTTCCCGACCTAATATATAAAATGAATAATTTTAATAAAGATCTGATGGTGAGACTAATTTCATTTTTTATGTTTTTAAAACAGGTACATCCTTCATTATTGTATGTGTCACGAGTACCAGACACCGGCGGATGGCTTTTTTAACCGCCAGTTGCTTCTCCGCGTGAACAACGTTACCACCCTGACCATTTTATGGGACGATCGCCAAGTACAAGTATGCCCTTACGCGGTACTAACGGCTAGATGCAACATACAGACCGTTGTGGTGGCCTAGTGCCTCGTTGTTGGAACAGCCATGCGATTATCAGTGCGACCGAAGAGCTTATTTTATCGTAAACCAACACCCTGTGTACTGCACACGAACATTGCTTGCCTCAAGACGAACTATTTTGGATCGAGAGCAAATAAAAATGCAAATCGCTGAATATTCTCAAAACATTTGATGTCAAATAAATGTACTTTGCCAAATGTACAATCTTGCCGTTTGCTTTTAAACCACAGTTTCATATTCCGAATTGTGGCGCTGTATTGTGAGATGATCTAAGACCCTGTGTACAGCAAAGGAACATCGCGTGCCTTATAACAAACTTTTTGGAACGTAAGCAAATAAAAATGCTAATCGCTGAATATTCTCAAAACATTTGATGTCAAATAAATGTACTTTACCAAATTTACAATCTTGCGGTTTAATTTAAAAGTACAGTTTCATATTCCCAATTGTGGTGCGCTGTGTTGTGTGAGCTCATCTGTGTTGATTTCCGGGTTCTGTGTGGAGTCGCGTAGAAGACGCCTGGGCGCGTTTGCCTACGCAGCTCAGTCACGTCACGGATAGAGGCGGGGAATATGAATGTTTTGATAAAGTCTGTTTCAGGGGCGGGGGATTTGATTTAGTGCCGCAAAAGCAGGTGAGCCAGGGCGATGGGGGGAAATGATAGGATTATCAGAAAATGGCGGCTGATTTCGAGTGCGTTAATGGACGAAAAGTCGGGTAAGGTCCATAGGAAAGTTTTCTACGATCTACCGAGTTATGCTTAAAAACACATGGCCGAACCGTAGGGACAATAAAAAAAAGTCCCGGAACTATCCTTTAATTATTGTCCGGTGGGTGCGGGGATTTCTTGGTCCTTTATGCTAGTCCGAGTTAATACTAGCGCAAGAAGGGGAGCTCCGGGTCCTAGTATAGTGGGCTGCATTGAAGCCATCTGGTAAGTGGAGGACTCCTCGTGAGGGCTGGAAATCTGGCTGCGTAATGCAGGAATGGGTCCCAGACATTCAGGGTTCTATTTAGGGAGTCAGTTCGTATGGCTGTGATTTTTTCCGCTACCGCTATGTCCCTGTATACTGTATTTTACATATCACTGATTGACCCAGCATCAAACGTGATGTTAGAAAGCTAGGACAAGATAAAAGGTGTCAGGGGTTATGGAGGGCCCTTGGCAACCATGTACAGTACTGTCGGTGGACAACGCAAAGCTGCTGCAGCACACTGCAGAGACTATCCTGTGTGTCATCCCAGAAAGAGCCAGCCACTCGCACGTGCAGGACAAGTAACAGGAAAACCCTGGGCCTATGTCACAATGAAGCATCCACCCAGGTCACCATCCCCAGAGGTAACATGCTGCAAGTGAATCTCTGCACCCAAAACTAGGCTCAGGGACGGTTCTAGGATTTGGGAGGCCCTGTACAGAAAAACGCAAGACTTGGATGGCTCCCTAATTTTCATATGAATTGACATCCCTGTTGGCACACCAACTTACAAGGCCTCTAGAACAGTGGATACAGAGACGTGACTTCCTTTCACCAACTTTATTTCTACAGTGTTTTCACTTTCTCCACGCTCCTCCCTTTACTCTCAGAACGTGTGGCTCCTTCCAAGGGGCCGTACTGCAACTTAGTGTGACACTCACAACACCTCCCCCAAACAGATCTCCTTACGCCCATCTCACATCTCAAGGAGTCTGGCCGGCCTCTTGATGGTTCGTTGCGGCCGGTCGCCTCTATCTCCGTTGGCTCCTGGGGGTCCTTGCTCTTCCAGCCGATCAGCTCCTTTCTATCTCGGTTGTCCTTTGGCTGCCCTGCGTCAGGCCAACCCTCTGTTCCGATGTTCCCTCCTAGTCAGGTAGGATGTGCCTGAAAAAGGATGCATTCCGGGGCACCTCCTTTCGCTCGTTTTGAGCTGTGACCATCATTCCTTTCACTTCTGTCACTCGCAGCGGTGTGGTTTCGTACCAGGGGTCGGTCATCCTTTGCATCCTTTGTTTGACCAGAACCTCATCACCTTCATTGAAAACCTACATCTTTGCTCCTCTTTCCCAGTCAGTCCATTCTCTCGCCAGTTCTTTCCCTTTTGAGTCTCTATCTCTTGTCTGCTTCCGTCACTTCAGTTTCTTCTTCTGCTCGTTCTTTTATGGCTCCTGGAGGCCTCGTCTTTGCATTGTAAGCTATCATCAGGTTTCCTGGAGGTCTTCCTTTGGCGCTGTGAGGCATGTTCCTATACTGCTGCAGCATTCTGTACAATGCTTGTACCATCATCCTTTCAAAAATGGCCTTCTGTAGCGTCCCCTTTATAGAAGCCATGAAACGCTTTGCCATGCCATTGGCCTGGGGCCACAGGCGTGTGATCTTCTGATGCACAAACCCTTGACGTTTGCCGAATCATGAAACTCATGGCCGTTGAATGGTGGCCCATTATCAGTTTTCACTGTGTGGGGAATGCCCCACTCGCTGAAGACTTAGTCAATCAAGCCGGCAACCTGGGGGGAACGCGGTGAAGGTTGTTTTCTTTACAATTGGGAACCTCAAAAACTCGCCCATGATGACCAGCAAGTAGTCCCCTGATTGTTGTGGCTCATAGAAATCCATTGGGACTCTGTACCACACCCTCTCGGGGATCTTAGTCACTTGAAGTGGTAGAGGTGGTTTGGTTTTGGACTTGCATTGACATCATGCTCCTCCTGAGGGTAGACAGTGTGATGAGGCAGCATCCCCTTAGCAATAGCCCTTGATCGGGCACGGCCAGCTCTGTGCTGATCTCAGCTAGCCGTTCAATCTCCCTCCTGTTGGTGCTCTTGTGTCGTCGTAGCTGTTGCTTGTAGTCCTTCCACCTATTAGTGTGGTCTACTCTACAGCCATGACAATGGACGGGTCTTTCTGTGATGCTTGTGCTAGCTCCTCCATCGTCAGCGCTGGTGGCAGAGCATGCTCAGTAACATAGTAAAGATATTCGGTGTCACCCTCCCTCGGTGCCTGCTGCCAATGACTCTGATGCTGTGAGATGTAATCAGCCGGGTTGTTGTCTCCTCCTGGTCTCGGACGTTGTGGTAGTTGTATTCTTGAAGGCGGATGCCCCACCCCTTAATCCATTGTGGCATCTTCGCCGTAAGTTGCCAAAAAGTGACAGAAGCGCCTGGTGGTCTGTCATAAGCATAAAATTCTTTCCGATAATAAAATGGTTAAAGTACGGGCACACCCAGACTGTGTCCAGGTCCTCATTCGCAGCCTGGGAGTATGCACCTTCAGTATGGGATAGTGCCTGATTGGCATAGGCCACTACCTAACTTGCTTGGTCAGGTCGCTCACACTGAACTAGTATGGCCCCCAGACCCACTGGACTGGTGTCAACAACAATTTCTGTGTGCCATGCCGGGTTCAAATAGGTCCGGTGGGTAGCATTCGATAGCTCTACCTTGATGGTGTTAAAGGCCCTCTGGCATTCTCGTGACCACTGGAATGGCTCATCCTTCCGCAGCAGTCTCCTCAGTGGTTCCATGATGAAAGCGTACCTCGGGAAGTATCTAGCACAGTACCCTGCCATGCCCATAAACAATTGGACGTCTGCTACCTGCGTTGCCACCAGCAGCTTGCTGATGGTTCGTACTTTCTCAGGGACGGGTTGCATGCAGTGGCCGGAGAAAATGTGGCCATAGAAACGTAGTCTGTCCTTATTGATGTTAGAATTATCGTAATTTAGCGTGAGGCCTACTTTGCTCAGGATGTCACACACAGTCATGAGGGCTTGATCCTGTTTCTCTTGGGTGGTCCTGTAAACCAGGATGTTGTCGGAGTAGTTGGACGCCGACCTGGCAGGTATCAACAGTTTGATACCCCACTGGAAGATGTGTACCTTTGACTGTGTTAGATTCCTTCTGTCCCCTGTCTGCAGGAACTCTTCCTCCCCATTATGTTATCGATGGTGCCTATGGTGATTAAGAAGCAGTGCGTCGCCGCTCCTATTTTGACAATTACCTTCGGGGCTACCGCCCCCTCCTGTTCACAGTGCATAAGGTTGACAAATTCGTCTGTGTATTCTGGGTATAAATCTTGCACATACTCATCATAGTCATTAAACATATCCACAGGGTAGTCATACTGTTCAGGGTAGTAGACTGCTTGTGACGATGGTTCTTCACATTGTGTCTCCTCGTATTCCAAGCCCTGGTCGATGCCCCTTATCATTCTCCTCTGCATCTGTGGATAGACTGGTGGTGGCTACCATGGCACCCAAGGGTGCTGCCTGGCTGCAGGCTGCCAAGCCGCGAGCATCGGCTACCTCAGGTAGGGAATGACCTCCCTTCTTGGGAGGCGGTGTGAAAATGGCCTTCCCTGCCGCACTTATAGCACTGTTGACTGACAGCTGGACGCATACTTGTGTGTGGGAATGCCTGGCTGCATCTGAAACATGTCCTCTGAGAGTGGGGACCCATCCTCAGCTGTGTGTATCTGTCCCTCAGCCAACCCCTCGTCGTGGTGGGGCTGTGAGCAGGTCCGTTAGATTGTATTTCCACCCAATCGTGGACTCTTGCCATCTCTATTACCTCATCAATCGGAAGTGGCTTCTTCAAAAGCTGTTTCCGGAATGCCAACAACACACAGCCTTCAATGGCACAAAGCCGGATGGCTTCATCAGCCGAGAATTGTGAGAATTGGCAGTGTACCAACTTCTGCCTGAGTCGAGTGATGAACTCCTTTACAGTTTCATGTGGGGATTTCAAACATTGATTGAAGGCATACCTCTCATACAGCCTCATCACGAGTTGGGCAGTATCTCGGCGGTAAATGCACTGGGATAAGGCTATTAGCGTTGCCACAACTCGGTCCGGCACAATTGGCGCCGGATCGTGAGTTGCGGTGGTGCTGTTAATCCCCATTTATTCTTAGTTGATAGGACTCTTTGGGACTTTTTGGCACTATTACTGCCGGCAGTAATATCGCCGATAATGGGCAGAAAGGGGAGTTTTTTACCACCTGGAAAAAGCTGGAAGTAAACCTCCCACTTACCGCTCTGCCCAACCCCTGATGAGGCCCATAGTCTCCATTGGGCTGTATCACTAGCTTCTTGTTTAGTGCAGTCATAAGGTCATCATAGGTGGCCCTCTGCCCTGTCAGGATCGTCTTAATGATGCCTTTAATTTCTTTCCCTGCCAGGTTCGTATACATATCTTTGAGAACAGGTGACTTTTCCTCCCCAGCCACTCTTATGAAGTTGTCAAATTACTTGACCCACTTCATCCATCGTGACCTTTGTCCTGTTGCGGCTATAGTGCAAACAGGCTTGGTTTCCTCAGGAAAGATAACTTTGCACTTGCTTGCTGTAACGCAATTTGGTCAGCCCCTTGATCCTCCATGGAAGTGCCTTGGTGAGTATCGGGCACGCCTAACTGGTTGGGCTAGCACCCCAGGCTCCTTCCAGCCCATGTAGGCTGTCCACTGCATCACCTGTGCTGCACGGGGTGGCACACAGCCAGCGGCAGCATACTGGCAGTTATCGGCAGTATGCACCACAACCCCCAATGGCCCGGCACACCTAAATTGTACCTGGGCTGGGTTAAGGCAGCAGTGTCGGTCTGAAAGTACTACGGTTCGTGGGCTTCAGCTGTGCCAGTGTTCACGTAGTATGTTAGCAGGCTGACCAGAACACCACACTCCCATCCATTAGGAGCCTTGTATCACAGTCTCATTTCATGTATTCACAGTATGCAGAGTGTTTCTCCTTCCATCTCTGTTGCGCTCTGTCAAGCGGCGGAAGCTGCTGGACACGCCACTCTCCCTTTTGTTGCACACCGCCTCTCACAGCGGGAAAAGAATTGCCTGCAGACAGTAGGTTGATCAGAGCACCCCGCGCTCGTAGCAGAGAAGGCCAAGCATGCCGAACTACATAAGGGTAGGCAGGCCAGCTGTAGGAGGCCGACCAGAGCCCGACGCACCCCCGCACGTGACGGTGCAGGTGACAGAGGAGTGGCAGGATGCATATGTTAATGTTAAAGGTATTCATATAGCGCACTGTCAGCAACAGAATTGGTCCCGATGCGCTCAGGTGGATCTGCAAACACATATGTGAATGCAGTACACCGTGCGCAGTGGCAGGAGCTTTCAGGAAAGGATGCTACGCACGTAGTGGGAAAGGACCCTGCAGAAGCAGCAGGATGGCATTTGTGCGGTCCATCTCCTTTGTCACCAGTTGTTGGTACCCAATTTACAAGGCCTTGAGAACAGAAAACACAGAGACGCTCCTACCTTTCCTCGCAGCATGTGTGCTCCCTCTCAGGCCCGTACTGCAACTTAGTGTAACACTCACAACAATCACTGTGATATGACAGAAAGGGAAAGGTGTCAGATACTCGAAGAGATGATGGAAAGTCCCTATGCAAAAAGTTTCTGGAAGTAAACCAAGAGGCAAATAAACTTGGTAATGGTTAGTATATGAATGCTCTCTTTGCATATGGTGCAAAACCATGAGTCAGGTTTTTTAATAGAATGCAGTGTGAAATGAATACATTTTAGGGCCTTCTAATTTTGTTATGAACGGATACAGTTAGATGAAATAATTTGACCAATATTAAATACTTTAGTTAAGTGGAGAAGCAGGGATTTGAGACCTATCTGCAATTTAGGCACTTTACCACATATTTTCCCAGCTCTTGCTGATAGTCTAAGGGGTCAGTTATGCAAGGCGGACAACTGTTTGAAGATTTATCAAAACATGCAATTTTATTCTAAAAAAAAATATAATCAAAAATGCCTCACTATCCCTACTCTGCTGAGCATTGTCCTGCCTACCCAAAGCTAAGGGGAACCACTCTAATACAGGATAACTGGCCCTCGCACTAAGCAACAAATACACACACAAAGAAAATATATGGCAATACAACATGACATGAACATTCAAAGTTTCTGAATAACCTTCTGCCTTCCTGGGTGCATTCCCTTCCCCAGGATTCAAGGTTAACTCTGTTAATGTTCAAGCAAAGAAAGAAATGTCTCAAACCAATTCTTGATGTTTCAAAGTAAAAGTTTGTTAACCAAAGTTCCAATGACAGCAAATCTCTTCTCCTTTGTCAAATATCCACTTTCCATTTTCACCAAATAGCTCCAATGGTTATCCCAACCACAATGTTTTCCCACCTCTTAGATCAGACTTGCCGCAGTTCAAATGAAATGTACTATGATACACAGTTCTTGGTTAACAGTTAATATTTCCTTAATTACAGTTGAAGACTTCACAATGGTATATTTGTCAGGATGACTTCTTAGTGCTGCTGCTTCCACTTCAGCATCACTTCTACTTGATTCACTATGAGAACAGTAATTTTTTTCCCACAGTACTCCAATTTGTTTAGACAACGACAATGTTGCATCTACTGACAACCAGATACCACCACAGCTTCAGTACATTGAACTACTACCAGTTTCAGTGATTTGTACTCCTAGACAGGCTTTGACAAGGTAGCCTTTAAAGTACTTCAACACCTTCAAGTAGGCAAGACACTCTGCCTCTGAATAATTATCTTCAAAAGGGGCAGCCTCTTTGGCTCTCTTGTCCATTTGCCATCATAACAACCAGGGTGGAATGACTCACTTCTCTCTCTCTCTCTTCCACAGTCTATGGCAAAACAGGTTGTGTCAATTTCAAAATAGTCTTTACAAGCAGCCAGTTTCCCTTCCCCAAATTTGCCTGCACCTTTCTGCCAGTTATTAGGCCAAATAATCACCCAGAAGCCTTGGTGCCACTCTCTTAGCTTCAGGTAATACTTGCACACTTGTATCTCAGGCCAAAGGAACTGTTATTAACTTCAGAGTACTGTTAGATTGCTTTGTAACTCTGAGAAAGGTTGGTTTCACCGTTAATATGGGGAGACTTTTGGCTATGGCAATGCTTGTTCTCTTCTTCAACAATATATACACTGACTCCTTAAATATTAAAGCTTAAATTAAAGAATGTCAGTCTTTCTTTACGAATCACAATTAGGCACACACTACTTCTATGATGTAGTTTTCACAAGTTAAAGGTTTCAACAATGGTATTGTCAAAGTTAGTTATTCAATAATGGTCTTTGCAACGTTCACTTTTCTCAATTAGTGACACGTGACCAATCCTTTAGACAGTAACAGTCTTAAGGGTTGAAAAATTGATTTAAGCAGCATTGGTTTTCTAAGCAAGTAAAATAACTTTTACATTACACATGCGTGCTACATTTCCATTGTTCAGGTATTTCAGATTCAGTGAATAACTTCTACACGCTTTAAACCATACACGAGTGAATAAGGAACTGGAAACTGTTGCCGGCAATGCTTGCGCAAGGTGTTAGAACACTGTGTTTCACTCACTTGCTTTGCGGATCGCACTGATTCCACAACTTCTTCCATGACTTCTACTGCTTCTGGCATCTTAGGCACACACACCCTTAGTCTGTGAAGGCCTCTGCGGTCTGGCCACCCGTTTATGCAGCCCCTCTCGCTCCTGAGACCCACGCTTGACAACTGCTCCTCCCTTCCGTCTCCAGCACATTCACTGAGTGGCAACCACAGCAATCGGGCTCACCTGGGGAAAGACAGCTCTCCTGCACAGCTTCCTCTACGCAGCCACTGCACTTCCAGTCTGGGGGAACAGGACCCACTCAGAACAAGCAGGTGAAATCTGCTGTCTCCACATTCCGGCATTCCTCTTGTTCTCCCACTTCTGCTTGGTTTGCCAGCCTCGTGCCTTCTTCCTTCTGCTACTACTGCTACAGCTTGCCTTCCAGTCACAGTTCCAGCTCCCTCCCAGTCTTATGATTGCCTGCACCTGAGAGGGCCTTTTATGCCTCCCGGGTTCTCTCAGGTGTGGGCTGTTAGGCCTAATTGCCTGACTACTGCAACTGCATTCCTCTTCAGCACTCTTCCTCGTCCCAGTAGTTATGGAATTATGGGACGTGCAGTCCCCTTCAGCAAAGTTAGCTCTTAACAATTGAGTTACTTATAAGGGAAGATTTATTTCTGTTAGAATCATTAAAAGATGGACTGTTAGAACTAGTTGTTACAGAGGACGATATTTGATCTAAGGCATTTTCTCTAAATCCTTTTACATTATAACTTTGGGATTAAGGAGGGTATTCATTCTTAAAAGATCTTTCTGTTAATAAGGCCTGCTCAGATTTAACAGAAATTGTACCCCGGGTTACAGATCTTAGGTGTGGGTCAGGGACATGATAATGACAAGATGCCATTACTTGTTTTGGCAACCCATAAAGGCACTTCCTTTCAGAGGACAAATACTGCGCCTCATCCCACGGGATGATCTCACCACCCTGGGCCCCGTCTCCTCCCAGGGGATCCTCTCGCAGTACCCCACCCCCAAGGTGAGGATCAGAAAGTGTCTGCCTTTCTCTGGCTACCTTGGAGGAAGGGTTTCAGTGAGGGATCCATAGGATTCTTCACAGTAGGAAGAGCTGTTTGACTTTCAAACATACTCTTTTTCATATAGATGGCTTGTAAAAGAACACTGGTCATTATAGACCACATTCAATACTGAATTCCATATGCAACTATGTTAAGAAAATAATATGACTGCAGGCTTATTTTCCCCAGCTTGAGCAGATATCTGCAAGTACCAGAATATAAAGTAATGTGAGGCTCAAGAGTGACCTCTGTGTTTTGTAATGTCTGAAACTGAGTATATGATTGAAAACATTGGGGGTTAATGATATCTGCTGAGGAAGAGCAGTATTGTCACTCAACACTTTTCAATGACTTTTTTCATGGGATAATCATTTCAGGGAGCATTTCCAGAGCAATGTTTGTACCCTGCCTGAGTTGGACCCCAGCCAAATTAAAACTCTGCTTTCTACCATATGACCACCCTGAACGAGTTGGAACTGTAACGTCCCTCACTAGCTCTCTCCAGTGACACATTGTGGTGTGGCCGGCTAAAACAGGAAGCTACCCCAATTGCTCCCACTGGGATCCTGCGTATTTTACCTTTATAGGACTCATAGCAGGCGCCCGGATGAAGGTAGTTACTATCTGACCCTAGTACCTATCAAAGGACCCCATGTCCCTATTAATTCTGTTTCCTATGCTGGGCTAGACTCTGATTCCCAAGCCCTGTAGGAGCTTTCACCCTATGGTGCAGCATTCCTTCTCACCTAGTGCCTCACCAGATATTCTCTGGTCTGTTTCTCCGAGAAGCCTCCCTGAGATTGGCTCTGTTCCTATGAGGCATCAATATGAAACTGCCCTTTAAAGTATTCATAGGTCTGTGCAACCCTGGGGGGTCAATAGGGACCTAGAACCCCTCTACCCAACGCGCCCCTTGGTTGAAAACTGCACAGGAGTAGTCGGACTCGGTGTCCCCTGCAAGAACACGATTCCTGGGAGTGTTTTCCTGTTCTACCTTGCAGAGAAACTAAAGCAACATTCTAAAGAAGGTGCGCTAACGAAGACTTGCGCTAACGAAGACCTGCTCAGCTGCGCAAATCACATTTATACCAGATCCACTCCTTTTGACTCTGTGATGATGGCAGTTTGACAACACAGTGAGCAAAACATCAACCTTGCTCTCAGTCATTTTTACTGGGGGCCTCACCACATATGTTGCCACCCATTAAAACTGCCACTCATTTCGGAAGGAAAACTATTCCTCGCCACACCTCTGGCCAGGTACACTGGTGGCATTCTACAGAAGGTAAGGACACTGCCCCCAACGCCATCCATGCATACATATTACAACAAACATCCAGGCCTTCAGTCAGCACTGAAAATGGTGCTCCCACCAAGGGCGGTTTAAAGAATCAGGTACACATTGCCCACATAAACAGAAGCTTTCACTCAGCCATAGTCAGATCCCAACCACAAAGCCTACACCAAATTTCCCTTCACAAAGCACACAGGATAGGCTTCTCGACTGCTACGCTCTGCCACTCCTACAATAAAATAAACATTTTCCTGGAGGTGAGTAGTCAAAATACATTATTTTTTATTACAAACATTAAAACTCACAAAAATGCTGACAAAGGACATAAGTGATGAATCAAAAAATGAATCTAAAGTGAACTGAACACACATGTCCAATGAAGAAAAGGACCACCGATGTATATGTATATGAGTTTTAATGTTTGTAATAAAATATAATGTATTTGGGACACTTATCTACAGGAAATGCTGATCATTTTGTAAGGTTTGTTTTGCCACTAACTTGAAAAATGATATCCGTTTTGATGTATTGATTCAGTTTACATTTAATTATAATACAATGTCTTTTGTGTATTGTTTCCGGTCAGTTTCCCTGCTCTTCTAGTATGCTGAGCCACTACAGCAGTAATGTGAACTAACCAAAAGGAGGTACCAGTGCCCCATTTGTGGAAATAGTTTCTGGCACAGCCCTCAGCACGATATCTGTGCCACGTGTATTTATCCCATGTTTGTTTGTGGGGCGTATGTGACGAATCAACTTCCGGGGCGCCAGGGGTCCAGGGATGAATATCAGTTCCTAAACTATCAATCCGCCCCACACCTCTAGTACCCCCAAGGGGATCCGAACAGATTGGAAACACAAGTCAATTAGAAACTTCCTTGTCAAATGTTGGTAACGTGGACGGAACGGGAGGCTTATCTTCGCAAGGTCGTGGATCGTTGGTTAGTTGCAACACAGCGAGAATACCTGTCCAGGCAAGGCTGTCTAAAAAGATCTACTTTATTATTATCACAACCGACAGTTCAAGCAGACTACAAAATACAACCCACCATGTAAAGAAATGCAGAAGACAGACAGTTTCAAAGAAGGAAAAGGGATACACTCTGGATACTGACATGAGTGTAGTTGGTAATGTAATTAATCACAATAGTTCAAGGATACTTGGGTTCAACACAAAGGGAGCAATGGGTCATAAAATGTCACTAGGGAGAGAGCTGCAAGTATCAGACGGCAGGCAGTTCGGCGAGCGAGGCTGGCCTACACAGTGGCTTGGGATCAGGAATCGTTGTCTCAGTGCTGGTCGGCAGGTCTGAAGCACTGGCCGAGGTGTCTCGAAAGGCGTGCACGACTGTGGCGTAACAGTCAGAGGAGCAGCCGGTTGCAGCTCGAGGGGCTCGACTGGCTCAAAAAAAGTCCTTTGGTCGGACCTTGGTAGACGCATGTTGATGCAGTCCTCTCTTAGCTTCTTTGCTGGGCTTGTGTTATCCTTTAAAGCGGACGGGCCAAAGCTGAGGAGAGTGTTGCAGGCAGCTGCCTTGTCCTTATTTTGGTTCCGAGACTCTCTGGTGCTTCCCACCTAGGAAGGTTGCTGCAGAACCTAACAGGGCACGCTGTGTGCTGGCTGGGTACCGGTTCAGGAGCTGCTGGAGGGCCTCTGCATTCAGTATCTCCCTCTGTTCCCTGGGAGATGTTTAGGGGAGGGATCTTGCTTGTCCGGTCCTGGCCTTCCTTCACTGGCAGAAGATGTAAGACCATGGTCCAATGCAGAGTTCTTCTGCTACTCTCGGCAAAGTCTTCAGATAATCTGCCTTAAAAGAGAGGCTCAGCCCTCTTTTAAAGCCAAATGGACCACAGTGATTGGTGTAGGATAAGCATACTTTAATGAACCAATCCTGGGTCTCCAACAATTTCCTGTATGCATGAGGTCATAACCAGAGTGCTTTGCAACAGAAAAGGCAAAGGGGTGAAAACATGTAATACAAAGTCCCACCCTTCTTCCTGTCTGTTGTGGATCATAGGGACTCTCTAGTTAATGGAGCTCTCCTTGGTTCCTGATTAAAGTGGCAGACCTTCCTTGAAGCTGCAGCGAGAACAGACTTTCTGTCTCCTGCAAACAACATTCACGTACCTTCTGAATGGAGTCCCCCTGCGGGGGTTGCCTACTGTAAACACATAGTCCCAGACATGACAGCTCACTGTTATTGATACTTTAGGTTGGGAGCTGGGTTCAAGTTCACAGTGCATATGAAAGGGGTGTTGGGGTTTCCTGTCTTCTTTGCTTAGTCTCTGCAGCCAGGTCTCATGTGGGCCTGTTTGAATTAAACTTTGATTAGTATGCAAAGCTGCCACCAGCAGCAGAGATTACACAAAGGGAAAGGGCAGATCCATGGAGCCTTTGTTAATTAATTAGGCTGGCCATGGCAGGGGGGAGGTTTTGCCTTCCCCTTCTGAGATACCTTGATGTACTCTTTGCTGTCATTTCCCAACTAAATATGAGAGGGGGCTGTGTCCACCCAAGGTACACGGGTCTATGTGTATTTTGAGCAGTGAGCATAGGAAAATGTACACGGATTAGCCCCACACATTTTCCGGAGGGTCATCTACCATAATTACATTTCTTTTAAAATTTCAAAAAGCCCAGGCGAGCGCACAACCGCTCAGCAGTTGGTCGAATTCATCACAGAGTACACCTACTGTACATGCATATTTTCATGCAGCTAGCATTAACTTTGAACGCCAGCCGTGCCCCAACCAAAGGCACATGAAGGGTTCCTAATACATATAAGCAGAGTTCATTCTAGACAAATGATTAACATTTAAGACAGAAGCACAGCTTTTTTTAAAACAATTTTTATTAACTTTTACAACAACCAATCAACAAAAAAAAGAAACAAACCCAACAGTGCATATCATGTGAAGCAAGCATCATATACAATATCGGGAAATGTCCACTGACTCCCCAGTACCCTCCCCCCAAACTCGAGCCTACTCCACTTCACAATCTGCCGTTGTTTCCTCTAGGGGTGGCTTCCCCTCTGTTTTTCTGGAGGAATCATGTTCACTTAGGCAGGCCTAAGTGGACCCAGACAGTGTGGCCACTAAGTGTCTCCAGGCCATCAGAGTTCCCACCACCTCCCCCCGCCGTCTATTGGCCGCTTCGTTCCATACCACCGTTTCGTCTTCTGCCCATTTCTGGAGATCTGCCACCAAACATCTACCTTTGGTCTATTGTTTGTTTTCCAACCCATGGCAATTCTGAGCTTGGACAGTATATAGGCCAAGTCCTTGAGTTTACTCACGTGTTTCAGTTTGCGCGGTTTAGAAAATCCCCCTACCATGCATTCCCACACAGATTTCACATCTAGTGTGATCCCTTTCTCGGTTAAGCGGTGGGCTGCTTCTTCCCAGAATTTTCCAATTTTCGGGCATACCCAGAACATATGCATCATCCCTGCGTTCACTTCCCCACATTTGGGACATGTTTGTATCCCTGCATTCTTGAATTGAGCAATCCTCTGGGGAGTCATGTACACTCTGTGAGTAACATATAGCTGGATCTGTTGCAGCCTCGCATTCCTGGACACTTTTTTGTGGTACCTCTTAACCCTCACCCACAACCCATCATTCATGGGTTCCCCAGCTTCCTCTTCCCAATCCCGTCTCAGCTGGGTCACCTACTTTCCCACCCTAGACATTAGCAGTTCATAGATACGAGAGACCTTGTGCCCTCACTCTAAGATATCGTAAATTGTTTTTTATGGCTGTGTCGGGCTGACCTTCCAGCCCTATTTCTGACCATGTCTCTTTCACCCGCCGCACTAATCTGGTGGTGTAAGTAATATAGTGCCCTGCGTGTAGACCAGTTTCTTCTACCAATATGTTAAATTCCATTACCTTCCCATCTTGCCATACATTTTCCAGCGTTGCAATGTCCACCGGTTCCCAATGCTTACGAATTGTCTTCCTCAGTTGCTCGTCCACTCCGGTCAATGCCAGTAGCGGCATCTGCGGAGAAGACCGGGTCGGGTTCTCCATGACCTGGCAGGCCTTGCGCCACATCTTCCATCCCAGTTCTAACATCCTTGTGCCCCCCTTTAGCTCTGGTTTTGGCAGCCATAACCATTCTTTAAAAAAAAAAAAAAAACCCATTCAGACCTCAAGAATCTAGACTCCGATGTCGAGTCGTCCGTTAACCACTTAGCCACCTATTGTAGTTGACTGGCCAAATAATAAACCTCAAATTTGGGCAATTTTATGCCCCCTTTGTCATACATGTCCTGCCGTTTCCACAGGGCTATTCTATTCCTGGTATTATGCCATATGAACCCTCTACATATGCTTTGAAGTTTAACAAAGAATCGCTTGGGTATCATATATGGTATATTCCCAAAAAAGTGTAACAACCTCAGCAATACAACCATCTTCAATAGTGCCACCCTCCCTACCATAGCCAACGGGCGCTTATCCCAGAATCTCATGCTATTCTCAATGTTTGCCATTGCCTTCTCTGTGTTATGTTTGTATTCATCCTCTACCGTGTGATGAATGTCAATCCCCAGGTATCTAAAGGTTCTAGTTTCCCAATGTATTTGTAATACTGGTAGATTTTCTCGCAGAAGCCCTTTATATCTCCCCAAGGGGAATATATACATGATTTCGTAGCATTGACTGTAATGCCAGAGAGCACCGCAAATCGCTCCATTAGTTCTAAGATGCATTGCAAGTTTTCCTCAGGATACGTCAGGTATAACAACATATCATCAGCATACATTGATATTAAATGTAGCCCTTCTTTTGTATAGATCCCCACCTCCTCATATTGTTGCCTCAGACATATCGCTAAGGGTTCCAGTGCAAGGATAAACCGCAATCGGGGACCAAGGGCATCCCTGTCTGGTGCCCATACAGAGTTGCCAGCTCTCTGGAATGATTGCTCCCGTCTTGACTCTGGCTAGTAGCCTCTATACAGTAGTTTGACCCATGTCAGGTATCCAAGCCCTATTCCATATTCTTTTTGGGCTGACATCAGCCAAGGCCATTTGACAGAATCGAAAGCCTTCACTGCATCTAATGAGATAATTGCAACTTCGTGCGAGTCCCTTTCTGTTTGCTCTATGACATGGTGGAGCCTTCTTAGGTTGTCGGATATGCTTCTGTGCGGGACATATCCGGTCTGGTCCGGATGTATGAGTTTGTGAATAACTTGTCTCAGTCTATTTGCCAGCACAGCCGTGAGTATCTTGCTGTCCTGGTTCAGCATGGATATCGGTCTATACGACCTGCAGTCCATGCTCGGCTCGTTAGGCTTGAGAAGCGGGATAATAATTGCCTCTCTCAGGGATTCCGGCAGTATCCCTATTTCTAATGCTTCATTCAACATATTGCGAACTCACTGGGGAGTCCGTCTGCTCCCGGGGCTTTGCTCGTAGGTAATTGCTTTATCACTGCTTCCAGTTCCTCCAACGTAATTGGGACCTCCAGGTTCTCGCTCTCTTCAGTTCCCAATTTAGGCAAGCCAATATCCTCCAGTGTTTCAACCATCTCACTCCAATCACCCCCTCCAACGTCTCCATACAATTGTTGGTAGAACTCAAGGAACCCACCGTTCACGCCCTCTTGGGTGTCGTGTATTTGTCCATTCTCCCCCTTTATTGCTCTAATCGTTGGTCTGGGTGTCTCATTATTATACAACCATGCTAGCAACCTCCCCGGCTTGTCCCCACCAGCATGCTGCCTCTCTTATGTATTTCTTGTAGTTCAAGTTGCATAATCTCTCCCAGTGCCCTCCACACTCCTGCTGCAATTGACCTATGGTTTCGGCTTCCTCAAGGGAGTTCTCTCCACTATGCATAATTGCCTCTAATTTTGCTTCTGCCTTTTGCAACTCCTGCGTTATACCTCCTTGCAGACCTTTGGATTTAGAAATAGCTGCTCCCCTCACCACCACCTTAAATGCCCCCCATAGAGTGCCAGCCAATTCTACGCTTCCAGTGTTATTCTCGAAATATTCTATAATTTCTTTTCTCAGGTCCCCTCTGAACACTGTCTTTCAATGCTTCGGCTCTGAGCCGCCACGTTGGGATCCTAGCTCTACGAGGCAAATATTGCCATGTTAGGATCAGTGGCAAGTGATCCGAGAGGACCCTCGCTTTGTATTCCGACCGCACTAGCTTCTCCGTCAGTTCCGAAGTAGCGAACATATAGTCTAGCCATGTATACAAGTTTTGTGGGGCCGAGTAATGAGAATACTGTCTTTCATGTAGGTGGGGTGGTGCATTTTCCATACATCCTCCAGATGAAAGTCTCCCAATAGGGTCCTCAAGGTTTTGGCTGCAGGGGTAGGTCTATCTAGCTTCCTTTCTGATCTGCCTACCCTGGGGTCCAGCGTGCAATTAATGTCTCCTTCCCATATAACTGCACCCCTGAGGTACGGGCTAACTTTGCTATATAAGGTCTTAAAGTAGGCCACAGAATTTGGTTCAGGGCATATGTGTTAATAATACACAGATCTCTATTTTCTATCAATCCCTGTATCGCCACCATCCTCCCATCAGACTCCACGGTGGACTGTAATAACTGAAAGGGGACATGTGGTGCTATCCAAGTGATTACCCCTCTGGCGTAAACTGAACACACTGCCTCTATGGTGGTCCCCTTCCATTTCTTCCTTATCACATCCTATTTTTCCTTCGTAAGGTGAGTTTCTTGTAATAGGCTGATGTCTATTCTCTGTCTCCTTAGATACATCATGATCTTATTCCTCTTTAAATAACTATTGAGCCCCCTGACGTTCCAGGTTGCTATCTTAAGGTCTCCCATCTCTCATCCATATCCAGTCCCGCCCCTATCCTCCCTTGTCTTCCGCTTCATGCGCAGCAGCGCGTGGGTGTAAGCTTGTGTCCCATCCCCAACTTCCCTTAACACCCTGCCAAACTCCTCAACTCCCTCCCCACCCCCCGTCCTACCCGTCCCCAACTGAACCCCCCCTCCAAACTCCCCAACTTGTTGGCCAGCTCCATCCCTGGATCTCAGGCTATCCCACATCTAATCCCTTTCTCGGCCTAGCCGATACTCAGAACTCAGCGGGGGATACCGCCCAACCAGTATCCCAACTAAATTAGCTATTGGGGTTGCTAATGCGTTCCGTCAGTATCTCCCGTTACTACCTTATAGTTAGTTCAGGCCTTGTACTTATAATCTGAGCTCCCCATAATGCACTCTTTAGTCTAGCCCAAGAGCAATGTCATCACTATAGGTGCATTGCACTCCCGTTTGTATTACATTATTTTCCTGTGGGGCTCTCCCTTGTTCCTTCGCTCCGCTTCCCGCCTGTTTCTCTGTTTCAGTCGGGCAGTTCCACGCATCTAGCCATGTCATTGCTTCCTCCAGGGTGTCAATAAAATGCGCCTTGCTGCCGTGTATCACTTTCAGCTTTGCCAGGTATAGCAACATGTACTTGTATCCAGCCTCGCGCAGCCTCCTCTTTACAGACACATGCTTCAATCATTGGCGTTGTACCAAGAAGGTGTAGTCGCTGTGACAGTCGCTGATCCTCTGCTTATGCTTCCCCCTTTCTGGAAGTGCTCTAGGATCTTTGCCATATCTTTATAGTTCAATATCTTTGCTATAAGTGGATGGGGAGGTTCTCCTGGTCGTGGCCGCCTGGTCATGGCTCTTTGCGCCCAATCCACTGTAAATGCTTGGGTGAGTGCTCCTCCGCTTATCTCTTGTAACAGCATATTCTCAACATAGTCCGTCGGGTCCAAGCCTTCTTCTCCTTCAGGGAGCCCCACAATGCGAATATTATTCCTTTGCGCCCGTCCTTCTGCTTCCTCCGCCCTGGTTTCCAGGTTGTGCACTTGTTGTTTCAGTATCGCAACCTCCTCCGCATTCGCGGTGCAAGTATCCGGGTTTGCCTTCACTTCGTTTTCTCGCACCCATGTGCGCTCTGCCAACTTTCTGACATCCGGCCTCAGCAGATTGACGTCCACGCTCACAGCGTCCATTTTTAGTTCCAACGACGTCCGCAGCTCAGCCATGGCCACATCAATCTTACTTTCCCATGGCGTCTTCAGCTGCGCTATGGCTTCCAGGATCGCTGGTCGTTTCACGTGTGGGACCCTTCTCACTACGCTTCTGATTTCTTAGGTCTCACATCTTCTCCAGTTGGGGACGATTTTGAAAAGTCATCCATGGTTGGTTGTTTCACTCTAGGATTACCCCCCTTAGCTGCCATGTCCACTGTTAGGGTGAAGTGGTCTCTGCCTCCGATGTCGGGTCACTCCGTTGTCTCAGCTCTGTGCCCCCGGTGCGTGTCGCCACCAGCGTTGTGGTCCTTTGCCTGCGGAATCGTCTAAGCACAAGATTATCTGCTTGGCCCGTTTACCTCCCCTGGCCGTGTCGCACTGAGCTACACGGTTGCCCAGGCATCTCCTGGGGGGTCGGTCCCATGTATCGCAGAGAGTGGGGGCTCCAGGTGCCTTCTCCTCTACTTTTATTCAATCTTTTATGCAAATACTGGTCCATCCCCACAAGGTTCTCCATATATTCGCTCTCGCCCGCTGCTATCTGGTGGTATCCCCACTTATCTAAGATACGGACTGTCTGTGGCATATATCCAGCGGCCCGTCCCAACAAGGTGTATTTTGCTCTCAAGTAGCTCTTGTCCTTTGTGTAAGCCTGCCACTTTCTGCCCCCTGCGCCTGCGGGATGGTTGTCCACACTCTTCCAGCCACCCACTTCGCGGCTTTCACCAGGTCCAGGGTAAGGTTCTGCCTCAGTATCCTTACATCATCACGCTGTTCTCAGTTTAGTGTTCAGTAGGCTCCATTTGATAATTCAGCTATGCCCTGGGTGTGTCCGGCCCTGTTCCAGGAGGATTTCTGTGTCACTTCCCAATCTAGCACACATAGGGGCACCTGAGAGGTGGTCTGAGTCTTGTCTGACAATCTCCTGCTCATTTGCTGCAAATTCCGCCCTGGGGCGTCCCGATGCATTCAGCTCATTTCTTGTTTTTTTAATTGCGCTACTATCTGCGCTTACCTCTGCTGTAGTGCTTATATGCTCAGTGTCTCGTCTACTGCAATCATTTCTGCAGTACCCAGTGAGGGAGACTGGAGGCCTTCAGCCGTCTTTGTTCTCCGCCTGAGCACCAAGTCTTTGTTCAGTTACATGGCGCCCGCCATCTTGGATTTCGTTTGCAGACCCCACGCCTCACCGGCAAATAGCAATCGGTCCACTGATCGAGTGTGCGCTGCTGTCAGCTGTGCCCTTCGCATGTCCGCTCCTCTTGCTGCACAGCTGTTCTCATCCTCGGCCGCACACTCCTTCTGCAGCTCCTAGTCTACGCACGCGGCTCCTATGTCATTGCAACAATGTATCGACACCATGTATCCAGACGTAATCCAACGTATCTTGGGCTTCGCGCAGCCCGTGTTCGTCAATGCCTCAGTTGCAGACGTGCCTGCTCACCCAGCTACAACACTTTGTAGCACATCGTCTTCCCTGCCGGGCCGCCCTGTGCGTCTGTAAGAGCAGCTCACTTGCAGCTGCAAGTCCAGTAACAGCTACGGGCAGACGCCACTTTCCGTTTTCAGACCTGGGGACCTCTGCACTTCACATCGCCGTTCTCTCCTCAGCAGGCTTCGTTTTTCCCAGAGCGGCAGAGCATCATATGCCCTATATCTTCACACTGCAGGGGTCCCAGCATCAACCTTTAACGCTTAAGTCCAAAGCCTACAATTTGACGGATCAACGTGGGATCTCGGGAGCCCTAAAGAACTGCGACCTAGCCCATGGCTCCGTGGCCACGCCCCCAACAGAAGCACAGTTATGTGGAAAAGGCATACTTGGTTCATGCCACTTGCCTCAATGGAGTATTTTATATTGGACTTGATAACAGGAGTTAGAGGTAATCCCACAGCAGAGCAATAGTATTTCAATTAGTACTTTTTAGCATGTGCAGTTCCAGACATTCCTGAAAACTTTCCAAATAAAGTGCAGAACTTCAGACAAGGTGGACAACTTCTGACAGGGAACACAACTTAACTTAAGAAAAACGCTACTTTCATTCGCACTGTTGAGTAATTTCGGGGATTTAAGTAGAATAAGAAATGGAAGGAGGACCTTAACAAGTCGCAAAACAATATTTGGTGGAGGCGCCTTAAAAGTGTGAGGCATGGCCTACAAATTGAAAGAAGCCAAGGAACCTTTAAAATATGTGTGGATTATGTAACTAAATAAATGGCCTTTCAGAGACCTTTCAATTTTGATGCCTGACATAAAAGGACACATTATATATATATATATATATAGTAACAAAGTGCCAATTTAATTTAGTTCATGTGTTTAATGTGATTTGGTTTTTCATAAAATCCTTACATAACATTCATCACGAAAAATAGTATAAATGGCATTACAAATAAATTGGCAATCGATAAAAAGTAAGAAATAAATACTATAGTTATCAAAATGTGTTATTGCATTGAAAACTACAAATGGTATAGTGTAATAACGTAGTAGAACAGATTTCAGACCAAGTGTAATTGACCGACGTGAACTTCTATGCAGTTGGTTGGGGTTCCAGCATCTTGTATAACATTTTTAATTTATGGTATGGGAAGTAGGGTTATGCAGTTTAGCTGATGGTGAGTGTATGGTTGTGTGTTGGTGTGTGCATGTTTTGTGTTGGGGAGGATCATGAGTCTAATGTAGTTCATTTTTTAAATATCTTTGTTCTTAATTGTAATAATGTTTGATATTGCTGGATGATTGCTTGTACTATTTATGAAAATGTAAAATAAATATGAAAAGAAATCTTAATAAATTTACAATTAAAGATGTTTTCACCCAACATAAGTCTAGCCCTGAGGCACTCTCCTCCATGTGCAAAAATGTAAATCAGTAAACATTTGAAAATAGAGTCCTTGTGTTATGCAGTGCATAACAATACATTACAATCTGCTTCAATGTCTCAGGGGTTTCCTCGCATGGATGTAGTCTGCAGATTCTTCTTTTTTTAATCCCCTTCTAGGACCTATAGATTCCTGCATAGGCACCTGATTAAATGTCATGTATGTGCTTCGTGCCCACTTACATGGGAAAAGCCCAATGTATTTCGGTACAGCCTCTCTTATCAAAGAAGGAGGCCTATTCTGAGTACAGAGTGTTTGTGTGTTTCTGTTCTATAGTGACTCTCAAATCGTGTTGGTATAGTTTTTGTCTTCATTTGGGCTGAATTGTGCATTAGTTCCCAGGAGTCTAACCCTATATCAAATAGGACACCATGGCTGACCCTTTTAACACCAATTTAAAATCATTGCAGACTATACAGAATAGTGCAGGTAGAGCTGTAAAAGGTCTCTGAAGGATGGCACATGTCACTCAGGCTTGGAGAAAGCTCAATTGGCTCCCGGTGTGTCACAGAATCTCACACAAAATCCTGTCCTTAACGCACAAACGACATTCTGGGCATGCTGCTCGTTACCTTGTGAATCGTGTACAGGAAGCTGTCAGATGTAGAGTACTTGGGTCCAATGGGAATAACTAAGTCCAACAGGCACACATTAAACTTAAAACCTTTGGTGGAATGAGCAACTACTGCACCCCTGAGATATGGAACAACTTCCACCTTACCTACGGGAGGTCTCATATTTTAATAGATTTAGGAAAGCCATAAAAACGTACTTCTTCAATTCAAATGACTAATGTGATACCATTACTACCTTTGATCCACCTGGACACCTCCTAGGTTCTTTTGCCTTGTATGTTTTTTTGTGCGCACTGAGGCCTGCGGGCAAGTGGCGCATTATAAGAAAATTAAATAAATACATTCCTGGGGTTTTCCCAATTCAGTTATAGAGGAGACCTTATTATCGAATAAGATCTTGTTGAGGTCACAGGAGAGAGAATCAGCAGGTGGTGTGATGTATTTTACGTACAAGGCAAGTTTCTTCCATTCCACCAACGCCTTTAAGGAAACTAAATCCAGTTCATGCCCAATTACTGAATTAAGAAACCGGCTGAAGTCGAAAAATGTAATGTCTAGGCCATAGATTAATACTGGGATAATCTGTGCAGAATAAAACTTGATCATCGGTAGTAGTCAAAATGTGCAACGTTTCACATGAATACGCTTCAATTGAGACAACAGAGGTTTAATCTTAGCTTATAATAATGTAATTAATCAGCAGCAAAAAAATCAACTAAAATGAAAAAAATTGAAATATAAAAACGTGATCAAATCAAAATATGTTAATGCAGGACCCAATCACTCCGTTCTTTTGAATGAACTGCATGATTCTATGTCTTAATTGTATTCGATTCTAATGGCAAGACTTCAATATATGATATCTTTCAAAAATCAATGAATAGTTTATAATATATTTTCCCTCCAGAGTATCACTAATCTTATGGATGGGACACAAACCACCAAGAATCTCAAAGAAGGTTCATGGGTCTTTATTAAAATTTGTGTGGGCCTTCGGGCAGTCCCTTTCTCTCTCTCCTCCGTTGGTATCGCCACCCTAACCCAGGCACCCGCAACCCCATGTTAGTACTACTGACCATTAGCCCCTATGTCCTAATTTCTGACTTCGGCTAAAGATGACTCCCTGAGATATCGGCTCTCTACTTCTCCCTCAGGCACTTCCTAGCTGCCCCTTCTCTATGTGGTTCTTAGTATTCAAGGGGAATAGGAGAGTGCCTTGCAGTTGCTCCGTTGAACTCAGACTTGACCAGACCCGTCGTTCCTTCCCCACTCTACTTCCACTGCCTCAAACATCTCCTTTCACCACTCAGTCCCCTTTTGTCCCTCCTTTGTCTGACTCCCTCCTACCTTATGACGCCTCCCTTAGATGTTAAATCTCCTCTCCCCCTTCCCACTCTAAGAGTACCACTCCCCCACTCTAGTACTCCTCCTACTCGCACCCCTCCTCTTTCCACTGCCACACCTCCCACTACTACTGCACTCATTCCACTGCTACTCCCTTCCTCCCACTCTACTACACAGAAAAACACCTTTCACCTAGTATCATTCAATTCACCTTCACTCCTTGCACTAATTTCTATCCATCTGTCACACAGACACCCCCCCTCTGCTGTACCCTTCTTCAAAGCCACCAACATCTCATCTTCCGCACTACCTACTTCCAAAGTCTTCTATTTCCTCCTTTCTCTTTCTGGTTTCTTATTCTGCCTCCTTCTCCTCCTCTGACCTCACCCGGGTAACCCAGGCTCCCTGGTGCCTCCTTTTTCTGTCGTCTCCCTCGTAGGATTGGGCTTTTATCGCTGGCAAATCCTAGCCCCCTGTCTTGCCCCAGGATAGGCCTGTGTGGAGCTGAGATTAAAAGGGAGCTAAGCCCCATCTTCTTGGATTGCCACAGAACCATGATGGCGGCTATGGTGCCATCATGATTCTGTGGGAGACTGATTGGGAGACCCGGCCAGGTTTCCCTAAGGTAAGTCTGAAACCCCCTTCCTGCGTTTGCAGCCAAGTTGCTGCGGATCAACATTCAAATTCCCCTTACTCCTCAGCGTTGCTTTTGTTTACTGTGTTGCACAGTGTATTTCCTGTTGGCCTGCTCACTGGGCTGCTACGATTGGTCTGGGGGAAATCCCCCCACTGATTCCTTAAGTTCCTAGATTTGTGTCGCACTATGATGTACAGTGGGTCTTGCTCTTTCTGGGTGTACACACTGGGAAAGACAGGCTGACCTTCCCTAGTATTTGCTGATAGAGGTATGGTGTATGTGTGCAGTACTTTCCAGCACATCGATCAAACACAGAGGGGTGGAAATTGAGTTGTCCTCGGCTACCACCTCTGCTGGGGTTTTAGGGCTGGTTCTATGTTTCTTCCATGTCACGCTAAAGAAATAATCTAACTCCAGATATCTGAAACTGATAATGGTATTTTAAACATGAAGGATAATGCCATCTGCGGGTGGAAAGCAGTATTGTCACTCAATGTCTTTTAATTGCCTTGAAGTGCTCTGAAATCAGATGAAGGAGCCCCAGCAGAGCGCCGGCTGGAGGACACATTCTGGACGCTGCCGGGGCTGAACCCTGTATATCCCAACCCTACTTAAAGCACTGGGTAATTTGCAAAGCCGAGGATGCTTTAAGCCCTTGGTAGATACCTGTGAGGAACAAGCCCTTCTGGCTTTGGCAAGCTTCGCCAATACTGGGAATGCAGACGCAAAGTGGCCTTCCCACAAAGGTGCTGACAAATCAAACAGCTGTTTTTTTATCATATGCTTCAAGTTCCCTATGCGTATTCCCTTTGGTTCTACAGTTATTATATAAGAAGAATGTTGTGCATAGACGGCCATGAACATAGTTCAGTGGGGTAAATACCTAAGTGTGAAATCAGTGAGCAACATTCAGTCAAATCCACTTAGCATTTCTTATCCTTCTTGAGGTCAACAAAACAAACACCACTGAGCTTGGATAACAATAGCAACCGTAAAGAGCTGCAAGACTGTGGGCTTCATTACGAGTCGGGTGCTAACCGTGCCGGAAAAACTGGCAGGTTACCGCTGGACCCGTATTACCATTCCCCCACTGTGATTTACGGAATCACCAGGGCATTACGACCCCGGTGACCCAGGAATTCCGGAGGCGGAATTCTGTAAGTCCCCATTCCCATGGAGTTCTATAGGACTCCATTGGGATGGGAACAATGGAAACACTGGTTCCATCTATGATGGAGCCGGTGTTTCCATGTCCGCCTGCAGGCGGAAGGTGTAAATCCCACCAGGTCAGACCTGGCGGGAGTGATACCTCCTGCCTGCAGGACTCTTAATCAGCCGGTCTGGAAAGAACGGTGGCAGCGGTTTTACTGCCACCGTTCTTTCCGGACCGGCAGGGTCGTAATGAAGCCCTGTGTCTTTAAGTGCAATATAACTAATTCAATATTATTAAATCTAATATTGAGAGAAGCTAGGCATTAGTTGGGGGAAAGCTAGAGCGCACACACATTAGGCAAAATCCTACAATGCCCTAATGCAAGCATTTTCTAAAATTCCCCTTGAGGTGCTTATGGGCACAAACCAAGTTTAGGGCTTGGACTCGCCCAGTGGTGCATGGGGAATTGGGATGAGGGATACAGAAATCAACAAGTAAATAAATAAATATAAAGCTTCAACAAGAGTATTTATACAAATAGCATCTATGTATGCATTTATGAATGAAGTAGTATAATGTTTGTGGAGTACCAGTGAGGGAGAAACCAATTAAAAGAACACATCAGATACCCTGGGCAACAGGTGGCGCCAGCTTCCCTTACCTGGCCTCCCTACACTGGAACGCCCTCCCCACTACCCAGCGAGCCGAACCATCGCCATCTGCCTTCCCTAAGGCCATGAAAACCACCTTGTTCGCCTGACCAACCCTACCTTCAGATGTGACTACCATCCCTTCGCAACGGATAATGCGAATTGTGTATGCCTTCAATGCATAATATGTATAACATCCATGCTGTCTAATGCCTTGAACGTGTACCTAATGTAACTAAGTCTACTACAAGTAACAGTGCCACAATGCCCCCCAGCTGTCTGTGCGCTATATAAATGCAAAAATAAATAAAATGAATGAATTCTTTCTATGAATACAATTCCTCCTATAGATTCCTCATTCATGAGATCCCTTTCATACTCAGTCTGGGCCAGAAAGTATTTGAGATTGCCACCAGACACCGCTCTATGGTTGAGGGATGCCTACATCATGGCTCTTCACCTAATCCTGACTATGTGCAATCTGTGTGCTCTGTAATCTGTATAGAACGCTATTATTATGTCTGCCTGTAATATGTGTATTAAGTTTGTAATTATGTTTAAATGCCATTCACAGGCTTCTTGTAACTAAGCTCTTCACATGTAACAGCGCCTCAATGCCTAAGGGCTGTTTGCGCGCTCTATACATTTAAATAAATAAAATAAATGGCTACTTGGTATCCTTCTCCGCTACAAATCATATTAACTGTATATATACTTGGAGCTGCCATCTTTCTGAGTTCCACCCTTTCATCACACGGGGCAACCACGATGAACCTTAAAACTGCCACTTCATAAAGAGGGCAAAAATTGCAGCAGTAATTTGAGTATTTAATTCAGCCTGCAAGTGGGAGGGATGATGAGGAATCTTGGGGAGCAATCATTGTATCCATCAGAAAGAACAATACAGCCAGTAATTTGTTCGTCTAACAAGTGCATTCAACCCACAGAGTCCTCATTTATGAAAGACTCCCAAAGCCAGGCCTGAACACTTAAGAAGATGGGGAAAGGACAAAGATGCTCATGATTCACCTCAATGTTTTTCAAAACCGAGTTTCCTACCCTTGCATTCTCACCAGACATTGGGCCTCATCACGACTGTGGCGGTAACACTTAAATCCGGCGGTCGCGCTATTACCACCGGATTTAAGTGTCCGCCAAATCAGGACTTCGGCGGATTTCGCCCCAGCTCTTGGCTGGGGGGAAATCCGCCGAAAATTCACGCTATTACTGCCGGCGGGAAATCCGCCGGCGGTAAGAGCGTGAATTTTCCCCATTGAACCCAATGGGGAATGGGGCATTCCCGAATGGGCTCATTGGGGAATGGGGAATTACATTACCGCCGAACTCGTGATCCGGCGCTATTAGCGCCGGGGAGTTGGGCGGTAGGGCTAAAACCACCGGCGGTAATACCGCAGGCGTTACCACCAAAGTCGTGATCAGGCCCATGGAGTCTAAGTGATGATGCTGTGTTAATGTATGAAAGGAGGCCCACGGTGCTGCTAGACACATTCCCACCAACAGCTCTGAAGAGCAGACGTAGCTGGTGGAAAATGCACAAAGACCTTCCGGCATCTCCATTTGGGCCAGCTCAAGACACGTTTAATGCAAAGCACTATTCACATAGTCAGTTTCGTGATAGCTCTTCCTTTTTAACAACCGTTGTTTAACTTGAATTCATTGGTTCTCCAAAGAATAGAATTTCAGAACCCTCTTAGGATACAGCCTGTGGAATCTCACCTTGCCTTTAGACTGATTAGGGAGTGGAAAGATTACTGTTAGGTGGTTTTTGTTGTTACAAACAAAACTCAAGCATCACTTTGGTTAAGAACGGTTTTGAACCGGGGGTGCTGCTGCAAGGCGTCCAAAATTGTGGCTCCCTCCTAGAGCTCCTGCTCCTGATGCCGTATGAGGACGGATATATGTACTTCCAGAGGTGGTTGCAACACCACACGACTACTGGAGCAATTAATATATCCCGAGCTACCAGAGGATCCTATCCCGACACTTCTTAGGCACTGGGTGCCTGAAAACGGACTGCTGTGGGTTTGGTGCCGAGTGAGGGACAGTGGGCGCCAGAGGACCTACTTCGCCTGGCTGACTCTGGATGTCATGAACCATGGACATAGCCCCTTCTGGTCTTCCTGGTCCTGGTCCAGACGGAGAGTGCGCTCCTTGACACTTCCAACATGGCCGTGCCCAGTGCCGTGTTCCGTACTAGCCTGTACATCGGACACGGCACGTTCTATAAATGGGCCACGCCTCAGCGCGTCTCAACGCTATCTCTAGGTAGTGTCTCGACGTGTGTGTGCTGCTCGGCGTTACCCTTCCAACTTCCTGGCCAACTCCCTTATTCTTTCTTCGCTTTTCCCCCTGTTTCCAGTATCTCTTACCCTTCTTCGATCCTCTTCCTGGACGTCCTGGAACACGCGACTTCCTGGAACTTTGAACGCTCGTGCTGGAGTCAGACTCGACTTGCGCGCACTTATACAAGTCCCGGTCCGGCCGGGAGAAGGAGTCCTCCGCGGAACGCCACAAGAAGAGAACTCAGGTGAGCCGGGGGGAAACCTTTGACACTGGTGGCTGTCAGCAGCCAGGGTGCGGGCTGGAGCCCGGTGTTGGGTAGTACTTACGCAGTAAGCGCATGCGCGAGCCCCGTTACGGGCCACGCATGCGCATTGTTAATAAAGGAGATCCCGGCCAGCAGTTGCAGCCAGGACCCCGTACTGGCAACACGTGTCCCGTGTGTGTTGTGTGTGTTCCTCCGTGTGAATGCATGTGTGCGTGTGGATGCCCGCGGGGGCCCGGGGGTCACTCACCACTCGTAACACTGGCAACGAGGAGTGGCGACGGCGGGGAACAAGGCATTGCTCCGACTATTGCCGAGTTGGAGAAAGTGTGTTTCCCCACATCGTCGAGTACCTATGCACTTGGCCGGCGGCCATCTTGGGAGATAACCGGATCGCAGCGGTTGCAGCCCATATGGGTGCTCGTGCGCCGGCTGTGATCTGAGTCATTGGACACAATTTTTGGACACTCCATGGCCCTTTTTGGTTAAAGGGCCGTGGTTACAAAAATAAAAGGAGAGAAAGCTGAAGGCGTCACCTACACCTGTTGAAGGCCCACCACTCCTCCATCCTGTGCCTTTTGGTGCCTGGGCACCCATCCTGGGTTTTGAAGGTCAGTGCAAGCGGTCCAGGGCTGATCCAACCAGGATACCCTCTACCCAGTCAATACCATGGGTGAGGAGGGTGAAGAAGAGGGAGCCCCAGCGCCTGTCCCACGCAGATTGCACAGTACCCTGGTACCCATGCCTGAATTTGATACCACAGGCCCACCATCTAAGCTGGGACAGAAATGGCTACTGTGGGTGAAGAAGTTGGAAATGTTTTTCAGAGCGCCAGGAGAGACGGATGATGATGCGAAAGTGGCCACAATGGTATATTCAGCTGGCACGGAGGTCCACAGGATTTATGACTCGCTAAATCCCCAGGTGGTCACCTATGATGCGGTGAAGCAGGCCCTCCAACACCATTTCGTCCCCATGGGGAATGTCGATTTCGACAGATTTGTAATGTGTGCGGAGAAGCAGCAAGGTGAGGGGTCGCTGGACCAGTTCTGTGCACGGCTGAGGCACCTCGCAAGTACCTGCAGGTGGGTGAATGCGGAGGAGACAGTGCGGAACCAGCTGGTTCAGGGGTGTAGCTCTGGGAAGCTGAGAAGGCAGGTGCTAAGGGAGCAAGGCCTGACACTGCAGCAGATCCTTGACACGGGGAGAGCGTACGAACTGGCGGAGTCCAGAGGGGTGAAAATGGCGCTGCTATGCATCCTGGAAAGAGTGAGGACGCCTTTGCCATCGGGCGCTCTGCCCCAGGTAGGGCGCGCTGGGCCCCTAGACAACCAAATGCCACCTGAGATCCTGGCATTTGAGAAATGCATTATGAGTGACCTTCACAAACTAAAAATCAAAAAACAACATCAACAACATAATATGACTAAAGAAGAGAATAATGCACTATTGGAACTCTCCAAAAATAAAGTATAAGTAATTAAACCAGCAGACAAGGGAGGCGGCATTGTACTCATGACCGCCCTACAATACAAAAATATGGTACAAATTCTCCTATCTGACAATCAAAGTTACAATAAAATAAAACAGGACCCAAGCAAAAACATTCTGGCCGAAATTACAGAAATGGCCACATATGCCCGAGATCGCAGTTGGATCACTTCAAAAGAATTTGATTTCCTGACGACCAATCAGGGACGTATACCATCCTTCTACGCCCTACCCAAAATTCACAAAAATGTGATCAATCCACCTGGACGACCCATTGTTTCAGGTTGTGGTTCAGTGTTAGAACCTCTCTGCAAATTTATAGATGTTTTTCTCAAACCTTTGAGTATAAACACAGACATACCTAAGGGACACAACTCAAACCATCCAAATCTTTGAGGGAATTGATTTTGACAGTAGCACTCACCTTCTAGTGACTCTAGACATTTGCTCAGTATACACCAGTATCCCACAGGAACTGGCTACAGAAAGCATACACAGATATTTGACCAATTCTGATGCCCAAACAAGAGTTCCAGCAAATTTTATTGTAGAGCTTCTCACACTTGCCCTATCCAAAAACTACTTCGAATTTGATGGACAGTTTTATTTCCAATGTAAAGGGACAGCTATGGGGGCATATTTTGCGCCAAGTCTGGCTATATTGTTTATGGCAGACTTCGAGAAAACCAATATTCTATCTGAGAAAAATCCTTTCAAAAACCACATCAAAATTTGGAAAAGATACATAGATGACATCCTCTGCATCTGGGAAGGCTCGAAATCAGATATACAAATCTTCGTTGATTGGCTTAACAAGGTTGACCAAAATATCCAATTCACCATGGAATGCAATGATGCTGAAATCAGCTTTCTTGACCTTAAAATTCAAATAAATAATGGCTCCTTGAAATGCAACCTTTTTCCCAAACCTAGCGATAGAAATACACTCTTGCATTTCAATAGTGACCACGAAAGGCACATCAGGGAAAATTTACCCTTCGGACAATACCTGAGAATAAGAAGGAATTGTACCGAATTAGAAGATTTCTATGCCCATGCCAATGATCTCGATCACAGGTTGACCGAGAGAGGTTATCCACATCACGTAATATCCAGATCAAGGAAAAGAGCTAGATTTTCTAACAGGGACACACTGCTGCAAAATAGAAAGGTAACTAGCAACGAGGAACCTAGAATGACCTGTGTTATCACACATGGCGCCAATACACCAGGTATTCGCAAGACCATAACTAAACACTGGACTCTGGCCAAACTGTGCCTCCCTAATGAACCTATACCACGCTTCGCATATAAGCGGGGTAAAAATCTCCGAGACCATCTGGTGCATTCCAAATTCTCCAACGCTGCCCCGAGACTGGGCCTGTGGAATCTGAGATCACCAGTGGGACACTTTCCCTGCGGGAACTGCACTTCATGTAAGTTTACCAAAAAGATCAAAGCTTTCAGGATCGATGATAGGCAATGGAATTTGAGAAGCATGACAAACTGCAAAACAAAAAAAGCCATCTACATCATAGAATGTCCATGTGGTTTGAGATATGTTGGACAAACAGAAAGACCAGTCCACATCCGGATTTGCGAACATCGCTCCCGAATAAGGTGCAAACACGAAAGTGCTCCCTTGGTTAAACACTATTTGGAAAACAAACATACAGCAGATGACATTTTATGGTGGGTGGTTGATACCATTATATCCTCCACAAATCTTCGAATGAGTCTACTACAGAAAGAGGCTCAGTGGATATATAGAATTAATTCTTTCCATCATGGCCTCAATGAGGAATATATTTGCCCTACTTAATCATATGACCATTACCTGTAAGGCTTTTGTGACCCAATGATCTCTGTGCCGTGGTTTGTCAATTGTTCTCTTTGACTAGTGCGCCACATACTTTCTGTCCAGTGCGCCACATGGATATTTAGCACATTTTGACTCCGGTAATACCATTGCCCCACGTCAACAATTATTGATCGCTGCGTCTTGGTGAGTGCTGTTTCTAACCAGCACGCCATACACATATTAGCTCTTTGCATTGCGGCAAGACTATTGCCTCACTTTATCACATGACCATTACTTTTATGGCTTGCTGTTATTTGTAATATGGTGTGCGTTTTTTGACCAGTGCGTCACACTAATATTAACCCTCTGCCCCCGGCATTTTGCCGCGCATAGCAGTTGTCTGCTCACCATATTCTCGGCACATCAACTAGACTCCTTGTGCCTTGTATCCTAGCAACCAAGCTTAGATACACACCTACACCCAGGGCGAGGAACATTCCACTAACATATGTGGACTCACCTTACATTATACACCGGTATATCCAACTTGGGCTATGTTCATCACTTGCCATATCCGTGTCTTTCCTTATCTCATTTTTTTCTGATTCTGCCTTTTCTTCTAAATATTATACGTGCATTTCTCACCAGTTTATGCACGCGCCAGGCATAGTTAGCCATCCACCCCTTGCTACCCACTAATATGGTAGCTTCCACTCGCGCGGCATTCTGGGCTTGATCTAAACCCTTCCATGACGGCGAGACGCCTCGCACACAGCTATTAACACGGGCTCGACACATCCGCTTCCCGTTTGGTGCATCGCGCACTTCTGTCTCCTGCATTCATTGCCCGATAGTGAGTATTCTCTTGTTTGCCTCTTCAGGTACTTTCTCTGATAGTTACGCTTGACACACATATCGACTCTCATACGCGTTTCCTCTCTGTGTTCCCAGACATCCTGCTACAAAGGGTGACACACTAATATGCAAGTTCCCAGACGGCCCCTACCACAAGGGCACGCCTACCCTGCGACCATTGTAGCGCATGAGTGCTCTTGAACCACAGAACGTTATGGGTTTCATTCTCAGGTAGAGACCTCCAGGTAATCCTTGCCTGTTCACTCTTTCTCTACATCACGAGCATGTGCCGTAAGGGTGATTTTCCATTGTGTTTTGTGTGCTTTTTGAGCACTACCACCTTTCGGAGGTTTTTTGGTTCGGTTTTCAACTTACCCGCATGTACCTGCTTTCTGCTTGCTTTTTTACATGCATCTTCCAATCCACATTACTCCATTACTTTAATTCTTAACCAATTGGTGGACTTTGTTTCACTCCCCTCTCCTCCCTTTTTCCTCTACAGAGTGATTTCACCATAAAACCACACTTGACATTGGGTCTCCACTCAAGGATCCTACCCTTGCAGTCCCAGGCTGTTGAGGCATCCGCCACCGACAAATCCCAAAGGCTGAAAATCTCTGCACTACCCAGTGCCACATACAGGGTAAGTATAGTGCAGTAATTTTCATCTTGATGTTTAAACTAGCAGTATCATGTTCCCACTATGTTTCATGTAAATAGGAAATCCAGTTTACAAACTTGGGCCAAAAGCATTTATTGCACTTACTGGTTTGTGTATTATTACACACCTGCCTTCCTTCTAAAAACCCTCGTTTTCATCACTTTTCTTTTTGTTTATCGGACCCCTTATAGATCCAATTGCCCTGAGGAAGGCTCTTCAATCAATGCCAAGACTAATGGCTCCAAGCCGAAACGTGCCGCAAGCACAGCTGACAAATCCTACTAGTAATAACTGATGGTCTGTGTTTACATCATTTATCCACAGTTTAAAAACTGGCACGCATGTAGCTTTACCCACCATGATCAGATTTTGATCATGAGTATACACAAAGGATAAGTACCTTTGCTCACAAGAAAGTTTGATTTAATACTTTAAACATTCATATTTAATTGTGTACTTTGTTTGCTCCAATGTGTAATTATTTGTTTTTCTTCTTTTTCTTTTATTATGTCCATTCTTTGGACTATCCTGTCTGTAAATGTTAACCATCTAAGTGGTCATTTTTTGTTCCTTGTGTTTAAAAAATTCACTGAACATTTTGTGTGTAAATCCTCATAGCATTGTTCGCTTTATGCAGACTTTATGAACAATGAAAACATTTTAACCAATTTTGATTTCTGTTTATACCAATAAATAATATGTATGACTGAATATATTTTTCGTGTTTGCCCTACCTGTTTTCCTTGGTATTTCCCTATTTCTTTCTGACTTCTTAAGAAGCAGAACATTCATTGGTTGGGAAAATTGAACCTTAACTTAGACCATAGTTGTTTGGTCAATTCATAGTGAGAGTTATAAACCTGTGTTTACTTTCTAGCTACACTCTCCAGGCAGGTACTTCAGGTGGAGAAAAGGAACGATGATTTGGAATCACGGTTCCTCCGTAAAAACAGTCGCATTATTTGAGTCCAGAAGTGCAGTTCCGAATCCTCCCTTGAACAATGGATAGAATCCGCCGTACTACCACTTCTAGGAAACCCCCTCATTGTCACCACAATTTGTGGTCGAACAGGCCCAGTGATCCCTCGTTTCGAAACACAAGCCCGGAGTCCCCCCCCGCGGCCTATCATTGCCCATATACTCAATTACCAAGATGCAATTCTCTGGGCGGCTCAGGAGCACGACGATCTAATATTAGGCTCCACCAGGATACATATTTACCCGAACTTCTCGGTGGCCGTCCAACAGGAGAGGAAGCGGCTATGCGAAAACAACATCAAGTACGCTATGCTGTACCCTGCCAAACTGCGGGTCGAATGGAGCAGCAAAACCTTCTTCTTCACTATACCAGACGAAGATATGAAGTTCCTGGACGAGTCCTTGCCGACGCCCTGAACCCAGGCGTAACTCAACTATTGTACCTGTCCATGTTGGCTATCTGCTTTAAACCTAGAACTTTCACTAAAATCCACGCTGGGTAGTCAAAGTTATCACCCCAAATTAATACTATACCTCTTTTTAAGAATCTTGAAAGCAGCTTTCCTACTTTACTATGATGTGGCTATGATGTGGCAGGCAGTGACCAGGCCGCTACTTTGAGATGTGCTGTGCAATAGCTTGTTAATATATATCCGAATTTGTACCGTGCCTATGTCCGAAGATGGCCTGGGTGGGCCTGTGCATTAGCCTCCCATGGGAATGTTGCTCTTAAAAGTTGTGGGTGTTTCTTGCTGGGCTACATCGCCCCATTTCAGGGGCCGATGCTGGTGTGGGGTGGGGAGAGGACTTGGGGTTGTTCTACAAAACACAAAAGCACTTGGTTAACACTATATACACAGACAAGTAAGATATGGGCACTTAACGAAACAGAGTTGTCAGCAGGTTGGTTTAAAGCATTGTGGTCAAAGCTACTACAGGATTCATACCAAGATGGGGGATTTAGTCCTCCTTATTTGGAACGTACGGGGCTGGGGCAACCCAATTAAACGGCAGCGCAAGATACACCTTTATGTGGACAGGCACAAGGCTAAAATCCTGTTCCTGGGGGAGACCCAGGCCCTCTCTGCGACCTACGAAGGGTTCGCTAAAAACTGGGGTGCACATCGCTTTTACACATCTTACGCCCCGCAATATAGAGGTGTCATGACCCTGGTACACAAGTCCCTTCCATTACAGTGTAAATATGCGAAAGTGGACTCTTTGGGCAGATACATCCTAGTGTACGGTTCTCTTGCAGGGAGGGAGGTGATACTGATGAACGTATACGGCCCAATGTAGACGACCCCCAATTCTACAAAGAAGTAATTGGTGAACTTGACTGGTATCCACTGGTTCCTATATTATGGGGTGGAGATTTTAACACCATCCTTGATTCACACTTAGATAAGTCCACCCATGCTCAGAGAGTTTGTACACTATCAAGGAGAGCATGCAGTCACTGAAACTGGTAGATGCTTGGAGGACATTACATGCAGAGGAATGATCCTACTCTTTCTATTCATCTTTTCACGATTCCTCCTCCCACATTGACTTGTGGCTTATTTCAGAGACGCTCCTTGGGGGAGTTATGGAAACTTATATGCTACCACGCACCTACTCAGACCACTCCCCAGTCGTCATTTCCCTGACATTAATGTCACTTTCTAGACCACGCAATACCTGGAGATTTAAATCTCTAGCACTGCAGGATACTGTGCTTGCATCCACCATAGACAAACACGTATAATTATTCTTTGAGGAAAATGTGGGTTCTGTGTCTTCAAGCGGTACACTGTGGGAAACATTTATGGTCTACATTAGAGGGAAAGCACTACCCTCTATCTGAGTTCAGTGTTTTTAAAACAATACGGCATAATATACAACAGTGTGAAGATAAACTTAGGGAATTGGAGCGAGGCCTGACGGCTGACCCCCCTTCGGCCACCCCAACACAAATCAAAGAGACTACGGACACCTTTAGAGTAAGCGCAGAGTATGAGGTAAAGTTATTTGACGTCCCAACGGCGGCTAGAAGATATGGGGAGGGACGGCAGACCAGGCAAACTAATGGCTCGCACGGCGCATCACGAAAATGGCAGCGGATGCATCGCTGCTGTGACTGCCGCTTCAAGCAACCTAGCACACACACCCACTGCCATCAACAAGGTATTCACAAACTTCTATACTGACCTCTACACAAACCAGGACTCGTACACGATTGAGGATATAGAACTATTTCTCAATACTCTCCCACTTAGCCAACTTTCTGAAGACACTAAAGCTCAGAGTGACCTCCCTGTTTCCCTCGCCGACATTACCCAAGCTATCAACCAATTACCCACCGGGAAGGCACCCGGCTCGGATGGCCTCATGGCTGAACTGTACAAACACTACAAGGAGATCCTTGTCCCCTACCTTCTACAGGTGTAGCTTGAGTCCCGATCACTCCCAGCCACCACACGAGAGGCGGTCATCATGGTCCTACTAAAACCAGAGAAACCTGCTGACCAATGCGGGTCCTACCTCCCCCTAGTTAATACCGACGTGAAGGTGTTGGCCAAAATACTTGCTACTAGACTGATGCCTGCCATGCCACACATCATTCATCCGGATCAATCCAGATTAATTCCAGGCAGGTCTAAATCTGCAATGCCTGATTAACATCCTAGCGCAAATAGACCCCAGGGCCCAGGCTGTGGCTGCTGCCCTTGATATCCAAAAGGCATTCGACTCTGTATCCTGGAAATTCATATACGCTGTATTTTAGGGATGTGGCTTTGGGCACGGATTCCTGAACGCTCTCTCCATCCTCTATGCATCGCCGGTGGCCAGAGTCTATACTAATGGTCTGCTTTCTCTGCAATTCGCGTTCGGCAGAGGCACTCGTCAGGGATGCCCCTTGTCTCTTCTGATATTTGCTATGATCATTGAACCTCTAGCTGATATGATACGACTTAGGCATAGACACCAGGGGGGGTGGGGGTCAGAATGATGGGAGACCCACAAATAATCTCGCTGTATGCAGACGACGCTTTACTGTACGTTCAAGACCCACAGAAGCACTTGGCACCTATTATGCAAGACATCTCAGGTGCCTATTATGCAAGACATCTCAGGCTTTGGGGAGCTTTTGGGCCTCCGAGTAAACTGCTCCAAATCAGTGCTTTCCCCGTCACCGATGCTACTAACCCCCCTCAAGATCTTCAGGGCTTTAGCCATTCGGTATCTGGGAGTGACAGTCGCACGTAACTGTCTCTCGCTATACGACCACAACTACACAGCGTATATGATGCAACTCTGAATTAAACTGGTCCTGGACCCACTTACCCATCACAATCACCGGCAAAATAGCACTTCTGCAAATGTCAATACTCCATTTGTTTTTAAACATTCCGCTGTGGCCTGGGAGGGAGTTATTCCAGGAATTAGATAGCGAAATCTGCAGATTTGTATGGCACTCTGGCACTGTGCAGTTGAAATGGGAAACACTGACACCCATTTGACAGGGGTGGGGTTTGCTGCACCTAAGTTCCAGTTGTATTGATTGGCTGCACAGGCACAGTTCACAGTTTTCTGGTTCATGGAAGACCCTCCCCGGCCACATGTACAGCTTGAGAGACTCTCGGCCGGGAATAGCGATCTCCGTTCTCGCATACTCACAGGGAGGGATGCAAAAGATGGAGGCTTCGACCGTGTCAGCGTCACGGCACTGGCCTGGCTTAGAAACTAGAGAGAGATGGGCGAAAAACCCCCGTTCAACGAGAACTTCCCAATTTGGAACTGCGTTCCCTCCCTCCCATAGGTAGATCCAGGTTCCTGCGGAGGTTGGAAACAACAGGGATTTAATACATTGGGGTCATTGTTCTTGGAGGGCAATTTCATACAGGCCTCTGATGTACCCGGACTGGCTAGTGGCAAGTCCTCGTAGTGGCTGCGATATGCTGGTTTGCGCAAAGCATGTAAGAGACTGTGGGATAGCTTCCCAGTCGTACCAGAACATAATCCTTTAGTGGGATATGTGGTGACTCCGGGCGACAACCGCAGGCATGTGTCATCGTTATATCACCTGATCCAGGCTCACTCTGTTGCACCACATTGCAATGCACGATCCAAATGGTCTGCGGACCGCCAATTAACACTGAGCGATGACCTCTGGTCCGATATGTGTGCACAAACAAAGTGTCATAACTCACGATTTATACTATTACAGCTAAAGGTGTTACACCGGTATCACTATACCACAGGTCGACTCCATCTGTTTTTCATGGAATGTACCGGAGCATGCCCACGCTGTCTGTTCCCCAACGCCAGGAATTTTCATATAATATGGGAATGTCCACGAATTACGCTTTTCTGGAACGATGTATGTGCAATATTATCTGAAATGATCTGTAAAACTGTTGATCCTGTCCCCCTACTGTGCCTGTTTCACATCTCCTACCCCTATTTGGCTAACGTGTGTACATTTGTAGGACTGTCTCCTTTTGCCTAACCGCTGCATCCTGCTGCGATGGGCTAGTCCACATTCCCCCAACAAAGACCACTGGCTAAAGGACGTAGTGGGGGCAAATGACATGGAAGTCCAATGGTCACATATGCAATCACCCAAATCCCGCCCCATGGACATTTGGGCTCCACTTAAGACGTATCTCCTACGTACTAGCCCAACAACTGACTCACCCGCTGCCAGACAGCCCACATAATCCCTCAGTCCTAGGGGCTCGGCCCCCCTGGTCATAGACTGATACATCCCCAAAGATGTACCCTTGTATTTCTAAGATACATCTGGCAATGCCTAAATGTAATTGTTACACGCTCCGTTCTTCCTGTCAACATTGTTATCACACAGTATCTGTGCCATGTCTCGCTTAAGTATTCCAATAAAGAAAGTGTTAAAAAAAAAAAGAATGGCTCAAACATACTCGCATCAGAAAAATTAGCATCACTTTAAGGCCATTTGGGGAACTGCAAAAGGTTTTGGAGAAAACACATTATTTAGTCCCTTCAGAAACTGTAAAACCATTGGCACAGCAAAACAAGACACTTTTACAGGTGTCTCTTTGGACACTAAAAGTGCTGCAAAATTCCATTTAACCATGCCGATGTCCATACCTGACTTGACCAACAACAAAATGTATTTAAGAAGCATGTGGGTTGGCATACTAATAGGCCGACACACCATGGCAATGATGAGAACACGTCCAACAGAAACAATGAGAGATTCCATCCGCCCTCTCTGTTTCCCCAGGATTTTCGAATTTTTGTTAAATTTTCTGCAGTATGATAAAACTCCACTATTCAGATAGGCCTCATCAGACTGTCATAACATCCCCTGTGTTGTGTATAATGAACACTTCTGATTTTAGAGGCCAATACAATGTGTATCCAGAGGCTGATTTTATACAAGTGGACATTAAGAGGGCAAACCCAACATGGCCCTCGTTGCACCTATCCCAGTCTCATCTTGACAGCAGAGAAACAAGAGTTGTACATTGTTCCTGAGCCCTCCTTCCCCAGCATTGATGTATCGCAGGCGTGAGAAGGGCTACTCACTCAGACAACCATTCATACCATACCTGGATGACAGTATTGAAGATATACAGCTGTCGTCAATTGAACAAGTTGACTGACTGCAACCTCGAGGAACGCCGATGATGTCACGACTGACATCATGACGTATACATTAGACATGAAGCACATAGACATCCCTGCACAAAGTTACGAAGGCATTTAACTTTATCGCTGATATACACAAAGTATATGTTTATGACTCACATAGTTAAAGGACTGACGCACGTATACCTTTTGCTAAGCAGAAACCGCAAGACGCATAAGAATACATATGAACTGCTTGTTGACGGTTATTGACGCTTAAACGCAGCTAGCATGGGCGGTCATGTGAATAAAGATGGAAGCCATAGGTGCATTGGAGTGAATGGGAGAGGCAGGGCGAACTCAGAACACATAGAAAGGCAGACAGGTTGATTTTGCTGAAGCATGCACAGCCTTGCGAGAAGTCCATTTCGTGGTCCCTACGCACGTGATCTGAACCTTCAAGACAGAGCCTATTCATTCGAGCCAGATGGAGAATTCTGTTCTGTAAGGAAGGCATGGTATTAAACAGTGAAGACAGACACAAGTGATAACAGATTAAGGGTGTTTATTGAACTTCAATGGGTTGATTGAAGACCTATCTAAACCGAAGTCCAAGGATGGGAGCAAGCTACGATCATCAAATAGAAACGCAGTCTTAGTCGAGTCTCTGTCAAAATAAAAGGGCCTATACTAATACATCTATTGCCAATCCTTACTTCTAAATACAAAAAGGTGTGGGACAATAATGTATGCAATAAGGAAAGTGTTCCAAGAAATAAAATGTCAGGATAATTGAGCAGTTGGCTTCCCTTCCCCACTTTTTCAGCACAGGGCAAGGCGGCATGTTTGAACTTCGCACACACTCTGGCTTCTCTACTACGAGGATACAGTTCAAAGCATAGGTATCAGGGCATTCTGCCAACGCTTCTTTCCCAATAACAGTCTTTTACTGTAAAGGGCCTTTTGTACAAACAGGCACCAAAGTTCCCTTCTTATTAGGATTTTCGCGCTTCCATTTTTCATCATGGTCTCCCCTGCTTCAGGCTAGGACCCCTTTTTACCACAATGTTCACAAATTGGTCTCCCTTGTTCGGGCTCAGACCATGGAACTCCCTTGTTCGGGATTGGACCCCTTTATCACAATGTTCAAAATTGGTCTCCCTCGTTCGGGCTTGGACCATGTCATCTCACTTTCTACTTTTTCCTCTTGATATTCTCACCTAGAAACACTTGTATACAGGTTTGTTATACATGCCATATCTTATCAAATAAAAAATCGAAGACTTTCAAATGTGCGATGGGTTTTGCTTAATCCATCGCAGGACCACTTTGAATCATTTCACACAATGTTATTGCCAATCCTCTGCTTTTGTTTCCGCCACTTTCTTTTCAATGTTCAAACATTCATCAGCAATTAAGCTTTCCTCGCGTCTTTCACCACACGCGTTTCAATCTTCGTTCTTGCGCTCGTTATACAATATTGCCGCTTGCAACCTTGACTTCAACAGAGACCGGTCTTGCTTTGATCTTCCCAACTCACTGGCTGTGTTGATCTCTCAGGCGCTACTTTAATCTTAGAGGCAAGGATGGTACCACAGCGGCTGCTGAACCCTCAGAATCAGTCAGCCATGCAGGAGAGCCCCTGGTATCTCTGACACGCAATACAGGATTCTTCAGTTTGGTTTCCTGGCCTTACGCTTTCTGATCTGAAGGGTTCTGGCAAGTAACGGTTTCTCGCCAAAAAGGTCAAGGGTATCTCCCTCCTTGCGTACCCTGCTTGGTCCGCCGTCTTCCTTCGTTTGTTCAGCTGCCATCGAGAAAGTACTGTTCCTTTGTGTGCTTTGCCTTGCTCAGAGTGTGCTTTCATGCTCCGTCTTTTATCTGTGAGAAAGTTTAATGGAAGTCAGGTGTGAGTGATTACCAGTAATTGCCTGACCTTGCCTGACCATAGTAGTGGGACATGTCAGGCACAATGCTCGGGTGTTAAGTCTCTTTTCTCCCAGAGTAAGCTGTTTGTGTGAAAGTGTTTGTGAAATCAAAGGGGGGTAGAGTTTCTAAATAGTCTATCGGGTAGGATGGGGTAAAGGTGGGAGGGGGGATACCACGTCTCACCATCCAGTGTCCCCTCCCACTCCCTGAAGACCCCTCACTTAGGTGATCCCCCTGCACTGTTCCACCCCCAGGGTCCAGATCCAAAAGGTGATGGCTGTGCCCTGGCCACCTGAGAGAGAGACTCCCGGGGAGTAGCAGGTGAGACACCTGATTTCTCATAGTTCCCATCGAACCAAAAGCAGGAGAATACAGGTTCATAGCCGAATATTCTGTCTCAAGGCCTCGAAGATGGTAACTTTTTGGGAACATGCAGCATCTTCAGCGTCGTTCCCACTACCTTAAATAGTTGCACCTGGCCTGGTAACTATCCAAGGTCCCAAGGTTGAGAAGACCGTTGGGATTGGGATTTTTGTTTTAAGCTTGTGACGTCACACATAAGGTTTCTGAATAGGACATGTGCAGAGAACGAGAGCGAAGGCACATAGTGGGGCACAGTCGTGGTGGCAAGAGAAAAGAGAAAAAGAGAAACGGGAAGTATTTGAAAATAGAAGACAATAATTTCTAGCTCGATGATGTGATGTCCAGATTATCAAAGAGTGGCTTGGCCTTTAAGGGCAAAGAGCACAGTGTGGGTGGTGCACGCAGCACACTCTTGTTGACGTTGGTGAGCAAGAGAGGCTAGTGGAAAGCTTTGAGAATTGTTACAGTTTTGGAGAAGTTGATTGAGAACTGCATGGCCCCGGGAGGGAAGTCTTTCCAAATATGTGCTGCATATTTGGAAAGAAAGAGTGGATACTGAGCCAGCACAATATGGGGGGCGTAGCACCACAGCTCCTCCTCCCCTTCCTCAAACCACGACCCCCCACCAGAAAGCCAGGGATTTTACCCCTTGAAGGAATTAAAAGCAGTGGCAGGATATACCAACCCCGTTTATGCACCACCCGCGTATAGCAGCAAAGACACGCTTAGCTGCGTAAAGCAGGAGAACAAGAGAATAGAGGCTATAAATTACGAACGTAAGGTGGGCAGCGACATGCACCTGAAACTGAGGGAAGACGACAAAGGGTTATTGGGATGTAGTGGGGATAATGAAGTGACAGTCCAACCAAACAAGTGGGTAGGGGACAGATACTGCTTAAATTGGATGGGAGGATTGCAGGCGAGCATAGAAGTATGGAGGAGGAAGCTCAGAAACACAAGGGGTCAGAAGAAGAGGACAGAGATAATGGAGGAAGTGAAGAGAAGAGAGAGGGAGGGTACAGATACTGCTTAAATTGGATGGGAGGATTGCAGGCGAGCATAGAAGTATGGAGGAGGAAGCTCAGAAACGCAAGGGGTCAGAAGAAGAGGACAGAGATAATGGAGGAAGTGAAGAGAAGAGAGGGAAGAGAATGAGAGACAAGAGTGGCTGAAAAGGGAAAAGAGAAGGAGCAGAAAAAAGAAGGAAATAGAGGAAAAAGCAATGAGAAAAGCAGAGGAAGAAAAGGTCAACTGCAAGTGAAGAGAGAAGAGGAAGTTGGATATTGAAAGACTTGTTAAAGAGCATTGTCGTAGAAAAGAAAAATAGAGATAGGAGACAGGAACGGGGAAAGAGATAGAAGTAGAGAGAGACGGCTCATGGAGGTAGCAGCCATCATGACAGGACCAACATGTTCAAATGACAATGAGGAAGAGGGGATACGAAGGAGAAGTGCAGATATAGATTTTGAACACGTAAACTCATGCCTAGTGCACAAGTCTAACAACATGTGGTATTGGCATATGACCAATGTGGGGAGAGAGACAATGAAGGAGAGTTGCTATGTGTGCTATCTGTGAAAAGGCTAATGGTGTTTCCCTGCCTACTTCCCGGGGATCTACTACTGAGATGGCCGGGGGCAAGCCAATGCTTTTGGATCACAATCCTCGGGGTGGAGAAGCACGGGAGGATCATCTGGGTAGAGGGTCCTAGAGGATTGGGGAGGGAATGCCCAAGGGCGAAATATGGTATCCTACCTCTTCTGTTCCAATCTATCCAACCCTCCCTCTACTGTCATAGGATATAGTCACACATGGCCTGCCCCACTCCAGCGTTTTCCATCAAATACTCACACTAGGAAGAAAGTAAGGGAATGCCTTTCCTTCCCGGTTATCCCCATTTACTAAGGATACAAGAGTGAAAGAATTAGAACCACCAACCTCTTATAATCCTCATAGTAATAAGACATTAATGAGAAGAGTTGATGCATCACACCTGACCATCTTGAATATTACTCTAACATTGAGATGATGAGAAAACTAACAGTAATACCATCATCCTGTAATAACGACACCCCCTAGAAATGAGACACAATATTCCACTTCCTCTGACAGTAACCTATCCAACCCGACCTCAGACTTCAGAGGATATATTCAGACACACAGTCCTCATTTCCCCAGGTACCACTCAAGTACTGTGACGAAGAAGAAAAAGTCAAGATGAGTACAGACTTCCAATGTGAAACACCACTATCGTACTGGGACGAAGAAGATGCAGCCAGAGGCACATCAACTTCCTCATTGGACATGTCCCATTAACAAGGCCAGGCAGGGCTAGGCAATTGAAATCAACCATGCCCACCTGCATTCTGTCAAGCACTCAGGAGAGTATAAAAAGCCCACAAGCATTCAGCAGAATGAACGAGTTGGGAGGGGAGCCGAGGAGCTGTGGCTGCCCAGGACCAGCTGGGAGGAACCCGGAAGCTGAGGTACCGAGGGGCACTGTGAAAAAACACCCTGGGAAAGTGTGGTTAGAGGCCCATATCTATAGCAAAGAAGAGAGGGCTGGAAAAGGGAGCCAGGAGGCCTGTGTCATGCACCCTTTGGCCCATAGCCCTCATTTGTGCAAACTTCCCTTATCGGCTATGCCTCAGGTTTTACACCATACAACACAACAGAAAACGCACCCATTCGACCACGTTGCCCACCTGCAGCATCGGAGAGATGGAGTGTCGCTGCCTGGCTCACGGGCACCATTCTCTCATGCCTGGCATCTTCCATGGCAGAAGTGGACTCCCTTGGCAGGCAGGCAGAGACTCGCCGTCCCGGTGCGAGAGAAAGGCAGGCACGGGACCCGATCACGTGACAGGATTCCATGGACTACAACCCGTTATGCATTCCGGTCATGTGATACACGTAACAAGATCACATGCCCAAACCGGAAATAAAACAGCACGTCTCCCGACGAACATTGCTTCTCAGCCGTTTTACTGCCGAGTGGCATTTCTCTGCATCACGGATTACTGTCTTGGCTTCTGAACTCGGACCATATCTTGGACTGTCTCATTTACTACTCCTACTAATTTCGACCACGTGCTTACCTGGCTTGACCTCGGATTGTTGTTTGGATTGTTTTTGGATTTACCCTTTATTCTTGGATACCTTCAGAAATTACCTGATCTGGACCATTTTGCTTCCAGGGCTATGCGAGTCTAGTAGCCTTGGTTCATTGACTGTCATCCTTGCTACAGGTGCTTCTGGTGGACTAACTGGTTATTTTTCATCCTGTCGCTTACCAGTCCACCCATAAGGGACATAATTACATTCAGTTACCCAGTCCTCCTTCAGTTCCATCCTCTGCTATTCCAACAGGTAGGTGGTTGTGTTTTCTTTGTCACTAAGTACTGTAGAGTGTGTTATTGGCCAATTCCCTTAACCTGCATATTCTTTTGCAGCAGCCACTCGGAGGGCCCGGTGCTCCTGTTCCATCCACCACCTGTGGCCCTAATCCTCAAACAGCGGGTGGATTCTATTCTTCGCTGTTTGTTGCTTAGGGACAGAGGCCCATTTACTCCACGAATGCTTGTTTCTCTGGACTAGGACAGGCGCCCAGGTGTGTCTGAGTGGAAGGTAGTGAGACCCTGACCTCAGACAGCAAGAACATTGACCCCAGAACAAAGAAAACACAACACAACCAGTGAGTGAAGCGTAGTGATACAACGTTGCTGCTCGATCACGTAAGGCTAAAGATGCGTTGGGTGATATTGATGAATGCAAATAAAAGGATACATAGTGGCAAAGTCGTCGCGTGTATGATTCATGTTCTTGAAAGACTGTGTGAAGGAAGGCAGTGTCTGCAAGGAGGGGAGCTGTGTGCAGACATGAAAAGCGAGCGATATAGACATTCTAAAAAGGTGGAGCTATGCGAGAAACGGGGGGGAGCAGCATACGTAAAGTTGATGGAAAAGTATTGAAACAAAGCAGAGATTGTTGGACAAGCATTGGGGTGGCCACCAGGCGGAAGATTGATCCAGGCTGGCCGCAAAGACCCCACTATAAAGAAAAGAATGCACCCATAAAGTTTAACACACGTTGTTACGCGACCTGTAATTTTTGGACCGTTTGGTCTGACGACTGCGCCACGATCAGGGAAGCCCCATTTGAAAGCAAGAAGCTATGTGATCTGATACAGTTAACAGCCAAAAGGTCTTGGTTCAGAATAGGGAAGGGAGTCCCAAAAGAAGCCAAGTGAACTGTGATGTTTTACCAATGGAACCTTTGTGAGTTTAACTTTTTGTGTTAAAGGAAATAACACTGAACCAGTTGAACATTAGTGGTTTGAAAGTAACCACAAGGGTCTAATCTTGTGCAAAGGAAGCCTGAGAGACCCATTGAAGAAATGTGAACCAGAGGGCTTTTGGGTTCAAGGAAGGGGGGCCCGGAGAAGCCTACAGAACTTACAAGGAAAAGGTACTGTGAACTTTTTGCCAAGTGAATCTTGAGGGACCTGTGAAGCCTTATAATTCGGAGTCCCTTGAACTTGGGGAAGGGAGCTGCAGAAGAGCTCCATTGTCACATTAACTTTACTTTGAACACTACTGAGTTGGCCAAATCCCATACTCCCTGTTATTCTGTATAAGTGAGGGCAAGCATAGGTTTTTGACACAGACAGTATTTTGATTTGGACTGACAGACTTAGACTTCCATTAGTGTCCTTTATGTTAGGGAACATTTCCATCTTAGAGTTAGGGCAAGTTAGGCGTTATACCAAACTGAACATTGAAAATAAAGGTTTTGAAAATCTACTTTATCTGCTTGCGTCATCTCTTGATACCATGCCTGTCTCCCATCTCTCACCTCCTATACCATGAGTACTTCCAGAACATTCATAGCAACAGAAATACCACAAGCCAGAGCACAATGCTTCATGCACCTGTCGTTCTACACAACAAGAGGCCAATTGCAAGGAAGATGGGCTACACTAAGGTGGATGTTGCAGAATATATTCCTGTATGAAGATAGCTATATCAAGACTCAAGAAATGATAGATGACTATTGGAGCAGTGACAAGACAAAGTACGTTCCTGATTGCCCAAACAAAGGAGGAGCCAGAACAGTGACACTAAAGGAGCTGCAATGCCAAAAGACAGGACAAAGAGAGATAGGACGAATGTCAATATGCTGGGAACGGCCTTGGTTACTAATGTACAGACAGATATTCACAGGAGAAGGATAGAAGAAAGGTGGGGTGCAAAGCACACACACTCCTGACAGTTCCAGTAGTAGTAGGGGTGCAGAAGGAAAATGACGATTGTCTCAGACAGTGGGCATCAAGTGCAAAACTGCTCACTTGGGTGGAGAATAAAGCAGGTCCCATGCCAATCATACCACTCCAAAATGCTTCCTTGTGTTTCCAGAATGATGGTCCAATGAAGGTTTGAGAGAACAAAGTATGCAAGCGAATATCAAAGATACCAGGCATGAGGGTCAGTACTGCAGTGCTAATGGATTACTACTGGGCCTGCGGATCCAAGGTATACATGCAATTACCACCAAACTGGGGAGGAATATGCTATCTGGTGCAACTAATTTGAAGGCATCATGAAGCAAGACACAGAAAACCGATTCAGCGTCCAAAATCAAATGTTTTATTAAATCAAATGTCAGGATGGTTGAAGGCCTAACTTGCCCTATGCTAAGGTCGGATTTCCCTACCTGAACGAAACTAAGGAAAGCCCGAGTCAGAAAGTTCAACTTAAAGGTCTGTCTGTGTCCAAAGCCTATCCTTGCCCTCAAAATTAAAGCTAAACAACCTATAGGGATGGCAATAACAAAAGAAATGGTGATCATCGTAAAGATTGGAGCTCCTTCCAGCTCTTAGCTTCCGTTTCAGCTCCCCTTCCCAAAGTTCAAGAAAGCTAGTCAAAAGTCTCAAGATTACCTTTCCAAAGTTCAAGGCAATATAGTTCCACACAATCCTTGGGATTCTCTACCTCAAGTTCAAGGTAAAGTAGTTCAAAAGAAAAGGGTCTTGAGGCTGCATCCTCAAAACAATCTTTGCAGTTATCAGGTCTCGGGGTTCTCTTCCACAAGAATTCGACGTAGCACCTTGCATTGGTTTCAAATTTCCAAAGTTCCACTTATATCTAGGTACACTTGACCTATTTCTGGTCCGCCTCACCAGCTCATTCAGAGTGCTCTTTCTTGGGTTTATTTCACAATGTCGTTTGACACCATTCAGGGCTCACTAGTCTAGACATGTCGCGCAACTAGAAACCCTACGCTCTTCAGCTCTTCTAGACTTGTCCCTGGGAAGACACCAGTTTGGAGGTTTTACCCTATCCACGGGTGGCCTGGCTCTTTAGGGCCTCTATGATAGCCAAAATAATCATTCTGTGGAATTGGAAACCTACTGTCATCCCAACCAAAGATATGCGGCTTCAGGAGATGTACTACCTATCAAACATTGAGAGAGTTGTCCTGCGGAATCAGAAGAAAAGCAGTATGTTCAAGGATATATGGAGCAGATTTCTTGACAAGGAATCGTAGTGACTTGTGGCTGGACTCCACAGTAGTTCCAGGGTGATTTGTTTCCCCTTTCTTATATCTTCTTTCTTAGTTGTGTTGTTACATAGAATTTGCACATGATATATGATAGGTTATTTATAAAGTGCAGACCCAACCTGTGTTGCTCTGTGTCGTTTCGCTTCCAAGGCGAGCACGTTGCCACTGAGCTATCCTCCCGAGACATATGTTATAGTGTTAAAACCACAAATTCTAAAATCTAAAAAAAAATAAAAAACAATCCACATCTCTGTAAAATAGTTTCATGGAAAGTCGATTTGACATCCTCTGATATATATCAGTCTTCAAATGTGCTCCAAATTTGGGGCTCATGAACTGATGCGCGTCTGGCCCCATTAGACAAGTGTGGGTTTAAAATCGAAATTCAAGATGAAATCATTGGCGATCTGGCGGCACGTGAACCATGGTGTTTTCAACCCAAGGAAGCCACGGTTTTCAATGTAAACAAAGAGAGAGAGATAACTGTTAGATGTGTTAGTGCTATAGCAATGCGCTGGCAAGGACGGGCACAGGTAAACAGACTGGCAGAACTTGACTGACACCGCCTGCTGCTCGCAGACATTGAGGAGTTCCGAGCCTGGGGTTTCAAGGAGGCCCCCTTTCCCCAGCACAGAATCCAAGGTGGCAGAGTGCCAGCGTCCAACACGCCGCCGCTCTGTAGGTCTGCTTTTGGGTCAGCTTGTTAGCAGGTTATTTGGCATGCTGATTACAGCGCATCCGAGCCACCCTGACTGACAGGCACGAGCGCATGGGACCCTGTGGCTTAGAGGTTATTCTAACAAGCTCAGGAAATCGAACATCTGCGGGAGAAAAACACAGCTTTGGAGTGAAAATGCTTCTGCCATTCGCACGCATCTTCAGTTTGAGTCACAGGTTAACGTTTAAGAATTCACGTTTCTATTTCAAACTCCGTGACCTCCATCCAGTTCTGACTACGTCTATCTAAGTTGCATTTCAGACAGTACAGAGCATTAGTATTCCCAAAGGTGATGGAAAGACTTACAACATAGAGAGGTCCACCTAGTTAGGTGCTGTTATGCATCATTCGTAAAGCGCTTAACTGTCAAGGCCTCGAAGTGCGGAGTCAGTCTGGCCTGAAAGTTACCTGCGCAATAAAATAAAATATTGCATAATATGGGCAAGTTAAATAGCAGTGGTGTCAGTGGAAAGAATACTGTAGCATCATATTCACTTAATTTCGGCCATTGCCACAAAAATCAACACATCTATAGAAACAGTTAATAGCTTAAATCCTATGTTCATCAAATACGATTCCGAAACCTAATCTTCAGAGACACACACAAACGGGCCATATTGCGGCATTGGGATGCCACAAAATAATAAGTAAAACATATGACTTTTGCCCTATATTCATCATCATTATCATAAAACTTTATTTCGGCGTAGAGCCATAAAAGTTTACACATCAAAAGAACATTGAATAACAGAAATATAAAACGTTACCAATAGGATTTAGGGAGTGGAAACCGCAGGATTGGCAATCATCCATATGGAACTCCATTGTGGCACATAGTTTATAACAGGTACCGCCTGATGTAGGGCGTGGTAGCGGGACTGTGAACATTGAAGATCTAGGCCGTGGAATATCGCCTATCGTGCTTTTCCCCAGTGGGACAGAGTTCGCCCCTGCGAGCCAGTCTTTTCAGCAGTGCTTTCACAGAGCCCCTTGCTAAATTCAATTTGGCTGTTAAAAGGAGCGTTTGCATCTCTTGTTGAATTTCAAAATACTCACAGCCATGCCCTGATCTCTGAAGTCAAGTCTAATGGCATCCGAAACATTGCTTCCATAACCTTGGGTCCTGATGCAGCACAGGATTTACAGCCCCTCACCTCAAATCTAGTAAATGCACTTATTTAGAAGTGCGTCACTTGGCTCGTGGCAGTTTGGGGCCAATTTAGGGACATTATGGAGATAAAGTGACCCTTCTCCCCTACCAGTCATAAGGCTACTCTTATTAGTAGTTCACCTGTTTGCCCCAAGTGCCCCGGCTAACTTAGGGCAGATGGCTATGAGGGCAGCGTGGGGGAGAGCTGATGGATGTACCTTCTATGGGCACGATTTTCTCCATGTACTTTAGGAGGTGACTCAGCTCCCACTGATGTAGACGGAGGGCAGTTCCTTACTTCAACCCCACCCTTAAGATCTCTACCTGCCTGGGTGGAGCCTATTTTGTTATCAGGGATTGAGACACCAGCATTCAAGGCGGGTTACGGGCCATCATTTCAGCCTCCTGCACAGTCAATGGCTCTTCCTTGCTCATGCTCCTTCCCACCAGTTGAATTAAGGATAAAAGCTGTTTTTTTAGAATGAACATTTCAGCCAACACAGTGTTGCATTTACAAGTATTAGGCACTGCACCTCCCCCATCGGCTTAGTTTAAGGGACAATTTTCTACTTTAGTACACGGGGATGAAAGGGCAAGAGATCCTTTGTCTGGCAGGGTGACATTGAATGCACTTGGTGAAAAAGCAAAAGCCTTGGTTCTACGTGCCGCATTATTTCCATTTTATGAGGATCTTTACTCATCGGTAGTCCATTGAAGTGCCCCTGCGGACATGTAGAAAACCCTAGGAGCGGGGGCAGTCAGCCAGAGCGGGCGTCTCCAATTGATTTGGGGTTCCCTCCTGCTGGGTGCAGCGCTGTTGGTAGGGTGCGGGTTACAGTTACTCTTCGGTTGTGGATAAATGGGTGGAAAAGCAGGAAAAGCTTCCAATGACATGGGTATAATGCTGGGGGTGGTAGTAAAGATTCCGAAATCCCGGACTAAGTTTTCTCCTGCATCCGTCCTTTGGGGAGCACCCACAGACATCGACTGAGACTCAATTCCCACGCCTTCAGTCAGCAAACATAAGGTTTTTACAATTTTATTGTTGGCAACAGTACCACCTCCCCAAGGATCCATTCTGACTGGGTCTCCAAACGATCCTTAAAAGTCATTAATTTCACTAATAAGTGAAAAGGCCTCTCGCGGGGACACTGCGGAATTCACTAGATTGGCATCTGCATCATTTCCAGGAGGCTATACGTCTGTTACTGCTGGGATTTTCCTTTTTAGAAGCAGGAATTTCCGTTGTGAAATAGGGACAGGCGGTGTAACAACATTGGCTTGCATGACACAAACGAAACGAGCCCCTGAGGGGTGGGGTAAGATGCACAATTCAGCAAGTGAACTCACTAGAAGCTTTGCCATGTACACAGTAGTTTCCTGCATGTTCCTGCTTGGGGTATCTGAGCCGATAGTCACGATCTGACAGAGTTTAATTGTAGTATGAGCTAGATGCTTTCAAGCACGGGTCTCGCTACACTCTCACCTGGTTTCTTGCTCCCCAGTTTCTACAGCCTACACCAGATTCTACCGTCTGCTCTCCAGCCTTCCAAATGCCAAGGTCTGCTCCCAGCAAGTGAACTGCTCCTGTCAACAAACAGAGACCAGTGGAGAAATGGTACCTCGGGTTTCTCGATTCACTGCAGAACGCTGTGAGAAACCTGAAGGTGTCTCACCCGCTAGTCCCTGGGGATCTGTCATCCAGGTGGCCAGGACACATCCATCGCTTCTGGATCAGTTCCTGGGGGTGGACCAGTGTGGGAGGATCACCTGGATGAGGTGTCTTCAGGGAGTGGAAGTAGGGCACCAGATAGTGAGACGCGGTGCCCCCTTCCCTGTAACACCTTTCCCCATCCTACCAGGTAGAAAAACCAGGAACTCAACTCCCCACCCCCACACACACAAACACTTTCTCACGGACAGTTCGTTCACCATGAGAGAGAACGGACTAACACCAGAGGTGTATACCTGACATGTCACAATACACTGGTCAGGCAATTACTGATCATTACACACACCTGCCTTCCATCACACTTCCCCACATGGATAAAAGGCAGAGCATGAAAACACACCCTGAGCGAGGAAAAGCACACAAGGAAACTAAAGCAGAACAAACCTACACTGTGCATCGAAGGCACCCGGGCTCTCCCGCGTCGATAACCAAGGCGGGGAGGAACCATTGCTGCTGTGGTACTGTTCTTGGCTCCTACAACAAAGCAGTGCCAGTAAAAGCAGCACAGACGGTGGGTCAGAGAGACTGATACCAAACCAGCTTGTGTTTGAACCAAAGTTGCAAGCGGCAACATTGTATGAAGAAATCCGAAGAGGACAGTGTGTGAAACGAATGTGCTGAGCAACGCGGATATAATTGGAAACCAAGGGAGTGAATGAACTCTGGGTAAGCCAAGCGAGATACCATTTACAGAGTGCTCTGGCGCCACGTGGGTGATCAATCGAAGGTCTCTGTTAGGTATCCAACTGAATGGTGACTGTATTGTAAAACAGACGTTTGCATCACAGTGGTCCTGCAAAAGGTCAAGCTAAACCCTGTGCACATTCGAAAGTCTTCGATAAACCAAGGTACGTACAATTGGTCCGAGCCCGGCTGAGGGAGACTAATTTGAAAAGGGAACGGATCTGAGCCAGGCTGAGGGGGTTCTGCGGTGAACCATGAGTCACCCAAGAAAACTAATATTCTTTGAAAAAGTAGGATCTGAGCCCAGAAGAGGGGGATCCGCAGAAACAATCGTAAAATAACAGGGACCTGAGCATGGCTGAGGGGGATTCAGGGTGAAGCACCCGAGTTGGATACTAATAGGAAGAACAGAACTATGTATCTATGTATCTTATTTTTTTTGTGCATCAGGCCTTCTGAAACAAGAGACTTTGATGAGAAAAGAGACTTGTGGGGAAGGGAGGCCAATGGCGTAAACATCTTGACATATTATTTTGTGAACACTTCTTTCGAATTGATTGTGTCCTCCCACTTATTCTTTATCTTGGATATTTCCAATATCCCAGCATTGCTGCCTCAGATTTTTTTTCAGCAGGGGGCGCTGTGTGTCTATGACTGTCGAGTCGATGTCTCTCGGAGGTCTCTGTCTCGACGTCACCGCAGGTATATGTAGCATGCGCAGCACCCGTTGGCTTCAGTTTGGTTTTTCCATGCTAACAGCTTCAGATGCGGTGCGCCTCGTTCCTGACAGGAATATTTTCCGAAATCTTATTCGAAATGTCATCACCATCTTAAGTTTCGACATGTAATAGCTTCGTCTTCAGCGTCGTCCATTCCTCGATCCGGCTTCAAGAAGTGCTGTGACTGCGGTGCAAAGATGTCTGTGACGGACTCTCACAAGATCTGCCTGGGGTGCCTGCGGTCAAATCATCCATCTTCGGAGTGAGTGCGAGAACTGCCTGTCTATGACGGCCAAAGCCTTGAGAGAGCGTAGAGGGAAGCTTGCGGCAGGTAAACCCCAAAAATCCCCTTCTACTCCATCCAAATACAAGACCTCAGATGAATCCAGGACAGTTTCTCCTTGTCGAAAAAGGTCCAAACGTTCCTGTTCACGAAGCGGTTGACACCATTTGTCGACTTCGAGACATGGAAAGAAACAGCGCCATAGGTCGCCATATTCCATGTCTTCTAGTACACTGAAAAGGGTCGTTTGCCTCACCAAATCTAGTTCACCGGCCCAGTGAGAGGACTTTCGACTCCAAATGTTAAAGGTTTTCGAGAATGTGGCCTCGCCCCCCTCGAAAAAACCTAAAGGCGATGCTCTAGTCAAAAGACCTCAAAAGCACAAAAGCTGTGCGTCCTCGGACCCAGAGCCCAAGTCTCCTTGAGAGCGATCTCATCCCTCAGGTCGAGAAAAAGTCTCCTCAAAGACTGAAATACCAATGTCATCGACGCCGAAGGATTTGGCTATGACAGTACCAAAAAGTGCGTCATTGACGGCATCAGCGCCGATAGATGGGGAGAAATCATCAACGGCTTGAGTGTCAACCTCCTCGACACCACAGGTGTCGATTCTATCGACACAACCGTCAAAGCCATCAACACATTAGTCGAGGACGTCGACAATTTTGACATTTTCAGCTCCTGTTACAACATAATGTCAACTTCAGATGAAAAAACGTATACTCCTCTACCACGTTCAGACTATCGGCGCTCATCAGTTTCGGGTTCTGCCTTTTGGGCTGACCTCCGCCCGAGGGATTTCACCAAGCTAATGGCGGTTGTGGCAGCAAGTCTCAGGAGAGGGGGGATTCCAGTCTACCCCTACCTAGACGACTGCTGATCAGGGCCAGTTCCCCAGAACAGGCTCTGGAACATCTCAGCTCTGCCTGTCACTCTCTTCACAGGCTGGGCTTCTCCCTTAACTTTAAGAAGTCCCACATGATACCATCACAAAGACTCCAATTCATCAGTGCAGTCCTGGATGCTTCCCTGTGAGAAGCCTCACCACCATAGTGCCCAACATCTACTGGCCTGCGATTTTTTATGTTTGCTCGGCCTCATGGCATTCTGCACTTTTCTGGTGCCAGAGGCTCGCCTGAGAATGAGCTCTCTCGAGTCGGCTCTCAGGACACAGTGGTCACAATTCTCAGGAAGAATGTCAGAGCTCCTACAAATACCAAAAAGAGTCTCACTGGATCTTCAGTGGTGGACCTGTCGGGAGAAAATCTTGAAAGGAGAACCGTTTTGGCAACCTTGGCCGGATACAACAGTAGTGATGGATGTCTGACTCACGGGGTGGGGAGCCCATACCAAAGATTTGACCATCAGTGGTCGTTGGTCTCCATCAGAGTCCAAACTACATATCAACCTTTTAGAGCTGAGGGCAATCAGACTAGCACTGAAGGCCTTCCTGCCATCTGCACTGAGAAAGAATGGCCTGATAATGAGGGATAACACAGTGGCCGTGTACTACCTCAACAAAAGAGGAGGTGTAGGGACACTACCACTGTGCAGAGAGGCAATGCAGCTCTGGTTTTGGGCAATACAAGAAGGAATATCTCTATCGGCAGTTCACATAGCCGGAGAGAAGAACACGACGGCGGACGCTCTGAGCAGGTAGAGCACAGCTACCCACAAGTGGGTACTAGCTCAGGAATTCCTTCAAGAGATCTTCACCCTTTGGGGAAACCCTCAAGTGGATCTGTTTGCGACCAGTGCCAACCGGAAGTGTGGACTGCACTGCTCAAGGGAATTTCCCCCAAGAGGAGCTCTAGGAGACGCGTTTGTGGTGGACTGGGAGTTTCCACTCCTATACACATTTACTCCAATCCCTGTCATTCCTCATGTAATCAGGAGGTTGAGACATTTCAGGAAATCCATGATCCCAATTGCCCCAGACTGGGCCAGGAGGAAGTGGTACCCAGACCTTCTGGACATCTCCATCTGCCCTCCGATATGTCTTCCACAAAGAGAGGACCTTCTCTCGCGAGAAGAGGGTCAGGTTCTCCATCTGGATATCAGGACTCTCAGCCTTCACGCATGGTTTCTGAGAGGCTGAGATACAAGGATTGAGACCTCCCGGACAATGTAATTGAGATTGTGCTTTCGGCCAGAAAGCCAGCAACCACATCTTTATACCGCTGCTGCTGGAATAAGTTCTGCAGCTGGTGTAGAGATAAGAATGTTGACCCTTTCTCATGTAATACACCGATGGTGTTATCCTTTCTATTACATCTGACAAATCAGGGCTCCAGATTGGTACCATCAAGCGATATCTGGCAGTGCTTTCTATTTTTAAACGCACTTCAGAGGAAATCACCTACTTTAAGATTCCTTTGATAGTACAATTTGAAAAGGGACTGACTAATGTTTTCCCTCCAATCCAGTTTCAAGTCCCACTGTGGGATCTCAACTTAGTGATAAACTATTTGATGGGAGTTCCTTTCGAGCCTCTACATTCTTGGGTCCATTAAGACTTTTAACTCTGAAAACTGTCTTCTTAGTAGCAATTACATCAGCCCGAAAGGGTGAGTGAGCTACAGGCTTTATCCTGCAAGCCTCCTCATACTGTCTTTCAAAAAGACAGAGTGGTACTAAAAGTGAAACCTACCTTTCTCCCCAAACTTTTTTGAGTTTCATATTACTTTGAAGATTACATTCCACATCCTGGGAAGGAAGAAGAAAGACTTCACAAGCTTCACCCTAGAAGTGCACTGAGCTTTTACATCTACAGATTGGCAAAATTACGGCAGGATGAACATGATATTTGTGGGCTATTCACGCCAGAAATTGGGACTGGCCATTACCAAGCAAACTATATCCAGATGGATTATACTAACAATATCAGAATGTTACAAACTGGCAGGTAAAGACCCTTCAGAACATCTAAGAGCCCATTCGACCAGGGGCATTGCAACTTCATCTGCCTTGCAGAGGGGAGTTCCGATAAAAGATATATGTGCAGCGGCCACATGGTCAGTTGTGCACACCTTTACTAAACATTACAGTTTAGACTCCTCCTCGTGCGAAGATTCTGCTTTTGGAAAAGCAGAATTTCAGTGCAAACACAACCATGAATGAAATATTGATGACACTAATTTCTACTCCCACCTCCAAATTAAAGAAACTGCTTTGGAAATGTAATAAAGATTAGGAATACGTGGGAGGACACAATCCATTCGAAGAACAAGTTACTTACCCCTGGTAACGTTCTTTCAACTGGATGTTCCTCCCATGTATTCCTTATTGCCCCTCCCAACCTAACGCGCAGTAGAATTTCCCTTGCGGCTGCAGGCTACACTCTCTCAAGGGGAGTAACCATTGAACGCAAGGTAATGCACCACTCGAAAAAACGGAACTGAGGCCAACGGGCGCTGCGCGTGCTACATATAACTGCGGTGACGTTGAGACATCAACTCGACAGTCATCGACATACAGTGCCCCCTGCAGAAAAAAGAATTCTGAGGCAGCAAAGCTGGGATATTAGAAATATCAAAGATAAGGAATACGTGGGAGGAACATCGAAAGAACGTCACCAGGGGAAAGTAACTTGTTCTTCTTTTTCATGGACATTACCCCACACTATTTGTAAATTAGCAGTAAGGATTGGTTTTTAAGTATAGGCCCTTCTATTTTGACAAGACTCCACTAGGACTGCATTATCACCCCTTTGTGAAAGTTCAATAAACACTCTTGAACTGTGGTCACTTGTGTCCGTCTTACTGTTGATACCATGCCTTCCTTACAGCGATAACACCCTGTAGGCCGCAAACACCCACGCTCTTAAATCCCCGCAGGTTTACACCCTTGCGGGGGGAATCAGCAGTCTTATGGTTTTCCAGCGGCTTAACGAGAGCGGGGCTCCTCAGGACAGCAACGGCTAGCAGTCTTATATTCTTGGAACAATACAATTGATAACAATGGTAGGGATTTCAGAGAATCGTTTATGGTGACAGTGATCTGTGTGATTTGTCACTGATTTGTGCATGTACAAAGATATGGGTTGGCAACAGGTTCTGGATCTTATATAAATCTGGTTAGGGCAAATGGAAATGGATCCACAAGAAACACATTTATCCTTCCTGGCATTTTTGCTGAGTTTAAAGTGGTTTTTGCACAGGTTATCGGGGATCACAATTGTGTGAGGCATGCCCACTGGGTGAACCGATCTGGCACTGGCCCAATACAATAGTACAATAATATGTTTTATGGTATGACAAATATACTAATGTGTTTGTGGTTTTTCTGTTCTTTTTTTCTCCCAATTTCTTCGTTCCTCTCCATTCTTCTGTTCATTTTTGTCCCGTGGGCATACAGCCATTGTCAAAATATTGGGAATGTGGTTTATTTTTAAATGTATTCTTTATTATGCATTATTTGTATAAACCTGCATTAATTGATGTTGTACAATGCAATACCGATTGGTGTACATACATGGTTCTCTTGTGTTATGTGTTCATTATGTGTACAGCCTAGATAAAGACCCACAGGGATGAAACATGTGTTGGCTGTGTTTCTCAGAACATTGTATATGGGCACAGTACCCGCAATATTCATGTTTGAACAATACATCTGTTCAAAGTCAGCGCAGTGTGACAGCGACTATCTAACTTCATTATTCTCTGTGTCCAGTAAGGCACTGGGACGCACCTTTTCTCAGTCAGCCACTGCAGACTTGGCTGCTATTCTGTGTCAATATTGGTTGTTGTTTATACGCGCAGGAGGTTCAGCTTCTAAGTACCCATGTCATGACCCATAGAACTTGCCCTTTCTGGACCTCCTGGTCCTTATCGCGCCAGGGCTTGTATTCCTTGTTACTCCCAACATGGCCGCAACAAGCGACTAGCCTCACACCAGCTTTCACGACGCACACGGCACGTCCTATAAATTGGCCACGCCCCTGCGGCCCCGCGCGTCTCAACGCTATCATTAGGTAGTGACTTGACGTGTGTGTGCTGTTCGGCGAATCTTCTAACCAAGTACCTGGTTCCCTTCCTCCTTCCTTCTTCCTTTTCCTCTATTCGACTCCTGGAATCCCCATTCTTAGCGACCGCTACCTACTTCCCTGGACATCCTGGAACAGCAGCCTTCCCGGAACTCTGAACGCGCTCTGCAGCCGGACGAGACTCGAGCGAGTCTATACAAGACCCGATCCGTCCACAAGAGGAATCCTCCCGCGGAACAGAGCAAGAAACGATCCCAGGTGAGACGGGGGGAGATTTATGACTACCCAATTTTGTCACTACCTGCAGCAGATGTCTGTATTCACAGAGTTGAATATTGGCATTCCTCCATTTATCAGAGGTTGATAAAATCATACCCTTTTCAGCAACACCAGCAATATGAAGTGCAATAAACATCATTCATTGACATATTTTTAGAGTGACAGCAATGCTTTATTCTTCAGCAATAAAAGCAATAGATTAAACTATCTATAATTCATAGCCCTAATTCTGTATTCAAATTATCATCAAATAATAGATGATGGGTGATCCGTTTGTAATGTAATTTAAGAAAATCAATCTTTTGCAAAACAATGCTTTTAATAATTCCGAGTGGCTGTAATGTACTGAAAACGTTGACATAGCGACAAAAGACAAATATGGGGCAGTGTTTACAATTGGTGTGCTGAAGTAGGGGCAAACAACGGACTGTACACAAGCCTATTTAAAAGTGTGAAAATTACACACAGCAAGCTAAATAATTTTTTGTCAAGGTTGTGAAAAATGTCTGGCACCAACCTCGTCAAAAAACATTTGCACCCGGGGAAGGGTGCTGAGCCAATCAGGTGGCTGGTACAGCGGGCGAGAATACACATTCTCCGCCTGCGGTTCCACCAAACCAAGGCCTTTTTTTCCAGATGGAGCCATCTTTTCTTTTTTGTTGAAATGTGGGAGGCAACAGGGAGCTTCTCCTTGCCAGCTCCTCACCTCTTCCACACTCACCCCCCCACCCCACTTACCTGCAGGACCAGAGATTGCTGCTCCGGTTCGGTCACCCGCTTCTCCGGCCGCCATCGAAATGGAAAATACCCATTTTCGGCAGCCATCTTGTTGTTTTCTTCTTCCTCTGGAGATTGGCGTCGCTTGCACCGCTAATCTCCAGTGGAGAAAAGAATAAACATTTGCACGCCACCCCGGATAAACCGGCTTTCACCCTCACTGTGGGGATCAGCCATGGCTAGTACCAGCCCACAGACCTAACGGCTGTGGCTGCCCCCCACAGCAGGGGTGAAAACCATATTAAACAAACTTTTAGCTGTGGCGCCTAAAGACGCAAGGCCCTTAAAATGATCCTCAGGAAAAACCATCCTAACATCTATGATGTTCACTTGAAATGCACTGTCTCTCATCCTCCTGCAAGCACAGAACAGGGAAATCCCCTTCACCATTTTGAGAATACCGGCCATAGGAATGGGAGAAGACCAGGCTTATCTAAAAGATCCCATACACTATAACTTTGAGACAGTTCCCATATGTATAACCTCTAAAGAACGGCAATATATCTTCACAAATGACTGTGAAATCTCTTCACCACAACAACCTGAGAAACCTTGCCAGTAAATCAAAAGAAAACTTGACTGATACGGTCTGTGGTCTATTGCTTCATGTGTATTTTAAGATAGTTTTCCGGGTTAGTCTTTAATGCTTTCACTTAAAGCCCAAAGACTGTTCTATTAGTCATCAACAGTACATCGTAAAGAAGGGAAAAGAGCCCATCGGGAAGCTGCAATGCAATTGATTAATTGAGGCATGCAGAGGCAAAATGTATTGATTTGCCAAGTTACATCTTGAAAGCATAAGAACTGAAGATCCGTGACCTACAGGGCCTCATGTCTCAAGCCTCAAGCTGATGAGTTACAAGGGCATGAGTGTAGAAAATGTCAAGAATCATATTTTCAGGGGGAGCTGCAGAGCAGCCAGCATGATGGCCGCCTAAGGTTGGAGCTCTGCTAACTAGCCAGAGATCTCATGTAGTGGCGGTAATATTGGTGCTCGTCTATCCTAATTTAAGGCATCAAGCCCCAACATGGTACTGTCCAACTGGCCCCACCAAGGAGAGAAACCGCAGGCGGTGTGACCCGTGGCAGGCTGATGCGGACCTTACCGCCTTGAGAAGGAGGAGCTGCCGGAGCACCATTGCAGCGAGACAAGGGCACGAGGCAGTGGATGCCATGGTCTTGGCTCCGACCCTGTGGTTAGGGCATGCCAGCGACCCTACCCGAGACACCACCAGCCTGAGGGAGAGGGCCAAAAACATCCTTGCGGCTGCCGTGCGAGGCACCCCTGGTCCAACCGGACGGAGGCACATCATCTGTCCGACTTCACAGCCCAACTAGTGAGTGCTGCTTTCCCTGCCCGAGGACTCCCCACCATAACCCAACCGGCACAATCCACCCCACAGCACCGATCTGGCGCCCTGAGTGCGGGGGCTTCCCAGACATTTCCACCATGGCTGGGGGCAATATACACACAGCCGGAGACTCCAAGGTACAAGTGGAGAGGCGGGCGCAACCCCAAGAACATTGCTGGTAGCCCAACGCCTGAATGCTCCATGCCGCATCCACTCCACCCGACCAGCCGAGAAGCAGACCGCGACACCATTGTCTTCAGGGCTAACTGTAATTGTGTATTCCAGCAACGACTCTGACACAGAGCTCAACAGACACTTAAAAATCAGGCTGTTCTACAGCCCATACCCTGGCCCCCCTATCCAGCACAACCCCTTCCTGAGCAGCCCAACCTGCTTCTATCCCAGCCGTGGGGACGTGGCTCATGGCCGTCAACCCCCCCCAAACCTGCTTACACTTTCACTTCCCAGGCAGCAACAGCTGCACATCCACCAACCACGCAAGGGAGAAAAAACCTACACAACTGGCCAGGAACCAGTACAATCCATATCCAGACAGAGAGCATACCAAGGAGCCCTCAGACTGCGCGGCTGCAACCCGTGCAATTCCCTTTGTCCCCGCGAAGAGAACAGCCGGAAGGCATTAAACACTGGACCAACGCTGAAACGCTCTGTGCTGGAACCCAACACAGAATGCGGAACTAGGGGCACCCCAGCGGCAGCTAACTAAAACCCGGAGCAGGTCGCACCATCCTGCAGTGGGGGGATGGTAAGCCCCAGGGCCAGGACTACTAGTAATACACCCGCTCATCTGATGCGGCTGCACCGGTGGCCCCACACGTTCAGGCCCTGTGACAACCCTCATAACACTGAGATATAAAGTAAGGTTGGGTGGGTCTACCGGCACCTGATCTACGGCCCTACGATCCTGCGACTATCCTAAGGACAAAACTAAACTCCCGGGGAGCTTCAGACCGATACAATTGACACAGAAATCCCACCCTCACCCCTACGCTGGAGACTCCACTTGCTGCTGACCATCTACGCCACACCCTAGACCACCGGTCCTGTCACATATCTGTCAGGACCGGTAGCCCTCCACAAGGGACCCTGTACTAGGGTCGGGGCGGACTCCAGCTTGAGGAGGAGGTTGCTCATAACTGTCTCTCTACCTAAATGCCAATAATCTTCCCACCGTCACCGTACCAGCCAGACCACCATGTCTAGGGGCGCAGGAGGAGGGAAGAGGACAAGATGCCATGGACACATTTGCTACAACTACTCCCCGTGGAAACCCAGAACCCTCTACTAGCTCTCAATCGGAGCAGCTGCATTCAACCATGAACCCTTCCCCCGACCTCACTCATGTGATGGAGGCCATGGCCAAGACAAGAATTGGGGTGACGGAGGATACTGTGCAAGATCTCCAAAACACAGTAGCAACCCTGGTGAGAGACATGAAAACTGTGAAATCCAAGTGCAGCGATTTGGATTCACGCTCCAAGAGAAACATCAGAATAGTCGCGGTCCCTGAGGATGCACTGTCTGGGGGTATGGAACAGGCAGTGGAAAGCCTACTCAAAGATCTCCTAGGGGCCCAGGTGCTCTCTCCCTTCTTCGCAGTGGAGCAGGCCTACCAGGCTCTTGGGCCCAAACCAGGCGATTTTCCATGACCCATCATAGCGAAGATTGTCAGCTTCCGTGACAGAGATCAAACTCCTGTGCCTCGCCTGGGAAAAAAGGAACTAAGACTGGGCTCCCAGATAATACACATTTTCCCAGATTTCTCCATCTCAGTGCAAAATGAAAGATTCCAATCATTAGAGTCAATAAACTACTTCGAACCCACAACATTCAATACGCAATGCTGTTCCCAGCCCGACTAAAATTTCAATTTTGTGGCAAAATTGACTTTTTTCGGTCCCGGACGAAGCGGTTAAATACATAGAGGCTCAGATCTCGATTCCGGACGACCGAGGGGATGACGAAGTTAACCCACCTCCGATCTGAAGAAACTCATCAGAACTGCACCATTAACTATCCTTACAGTGAGCACATAGCACCCACGATGTAACCTACCGCCACCACAGACATACTTGAATATATGATCCTGTAGGGAACTTGTGGAGCGGGCCACAGCGGCAGCAGCTTACCGCGCAGCAGTTGGTAAGTTAACATTGTGTCGAGACAAGGCACAGAGGCCATGTTGGGGTAGGCCAAGGGCAGGGGTGGGGGAGGAAAAGAGTTTTACACTGCTGGGTTGGGGGAGCAGTGAGGGTGGGAGGGGGAGGATGTTTTTTTTGCTATCGATGAAACCACCTAGAAGTTGATGCGCCGGTTGCGCATCTGAACCCACCAAGGGAAGAAAATGAGGAAATTATTAAGCAGCAGAGTGCAAGGTTGAAAATTGTTATATTTCGGAAGGCAGAACGGGCAGTCAGAGGTTGGGGGGCTTCCACGTAAAATTGTGAGATTACTATGCTGGAATTGAAGGTGATGACATGGAATATTAGGTGCTTAGGGAATTATACCAAATCACGTAGAATTATGGCATATGCAAATAGGCATGAGGTGAAGATACTTCTCCTGCAGGAGACACATGCCAAGGAACTGGAATCCACAGGTATAGCATCAGCATGGGAGACCAATAGGTTCTTCACCTCATATTCCACCCAATCTAGGGGGATCATGTCACCCTAAACAAGAATTACTTAGACCTTGGTGGTCGATATGTCATCCTGCACTGCATTATAGACAGCACTGAATTACTATTGGTTAACACCTACTGCCCCAATATTGACACCCCCAAATTCTTTGACGCAGTGGTATCCATTCTTATGGGGTACATTGGGATCCCAATCCTGTGGGGGGGAGGGGTGGAGACATGAACCTGATTCTGGATCATGCTAGGATCGAACCGGGATAGCTCCCAGACCACCATCACGCGTAGCTTACTGGCTTCAAATACACATGGAATCCTTAGAACTTAGGGACACATGGCGGACACTTCATCCACAAGAGCGACAAAATACGTATTGTTCTTCAGTCCATGACAGTTCATCACTCAGACACGTAGCTAACCTCTGGCTTGTTAATAAGCAGAGTGAAAAACACTGTGATACTACCATGTACCCTGTCTGACCATTCTCCAGTGTTTTTGACCCCAACCACAGGATGACTCCCCGGACTGCGAAACTCCCGGCGGTTCAAATCGGAAGCATTCCATGACATAGTATTCAAAGCAGAGATTCACTCAGACATTGAGACATACTTTGCCTGCAATTAACCAGATGCTACTTCCACCGGAATACGATGGGAGGCCTTCAAACTCTATATCCGAGGCATGTCTATTTCCAGGGAAGCAGAAGTATTAAAAACAATAAGAAATGACCTCCAGCATTCTGAAACTAAACTTAAATCTCTGGAACAAGAATATTCCAACGATTCAAGCCCACACGTTTTAGCGCAGATACGCTCTGAGCTGGAGCTATTTGAGGCGCATTCCCTCAGGGAGGTGAGCTATTACACACGTCCACAAGCAGCTAAGTGATACCGGGAGGGGGAAAGACCGGGCAGAACCCTAGCCAGGTTAATCAAACTTGTGGGCCGATACACCTAAGTGGACTGTGTTACTGACGAGTTGGGGAATCCCCAATGGTCAGACCAAGAGATCCTACGAGTGTTCTCGGACTTCTACAGTTCCTTTTACACTACCGAGCAACAGCATGATGTACATGCTCTACAGACCCTCCTCGAGAGGATCCCTTTATCACACTTAAGTAATCAAGCCAGGGAAGATCTCGAAGCCCCCATGTCCCTGGAGGAGATTCTAACAGTGATGATGGAAGTCCCTAAGGGTAAGGCCCCGGGCCCAGATGGCCTTACATCCGAATCCTACCAAGAGCATGCAGCCCTATTGTCCCCACGCCTCCTCGAGGTATGGAACTAATCACTTTGTGACTCCATCCTCCCTACCGCCCTGCGAGCTGGCACTAAAACTATCCTCCTCAAACCTGATAAACCAAGTAATGAATGCGGGTTTTACAGACTCCTTTCCGTTATGAATGTAGACACCAAAATCATCGGCAAGGCTCTTGCAAATGGACTTCTCCCATCGATGCCCTATATTATACAGGACGACCAATCGGGCTTCGTACCGGATAGGTCAACATGCTTTAACATCAGGAGGCTATTCGACGTCATGGCAAGAATTGACCCTGCAGTGGAGGCAATAGCAGTGGCACTTGATGCTCAGAAAGCCTTCAACATGGTCTCCTGGGAATATCTGTGGGTGGTTCTCGAATAAATAGGAATTGGTCCCGAAATGATTAGATGAACAAGTTACTCTCTTACCTGGTAACGTTCTTTCGAAGGGATGGTCCGACGACGTATTCCATATCTATGACAGGTAATGTCCACAGCTGTGCTGCTTCGGACAATGTTCGGCGTCTGTGTCCTGCGTCGATAACGTCGATGCGCCGTCCCCGAGGATGTCCTCCGACGGCCGACGTCACCCGAAGTGATAAGTAGGACGCATGACGGCCGTAGCCTCAGTTGTAGTTTTTCCCCCAGAACGTGTGACACCAGTTTTCTGCCAGTCAGACACACAAGGCCGTGCGGACCGCAAGCTGCAATCGCATAAGAAATTCTGCAGCGGGGAAGGTAGGGAGGGAGCGATATGGAATACGTCGTAGGACCATCCCATCGAAAGAACGTTACCAGGTAAGAGAGTAACTTGTTCTTCGAGGGGATTGGGTCCTCCGACGTATTCCATATCTATGACAGACTCCCAAAGCAGTAAATTTAGCATGCCCAATCAAATTGCAGAATAAAGGACTGCCTTGCCAAAGGCCAGATCCTGCCCTCGGATGGAATCGAGGGAGTAGTGACGTACAAAAGTATGTACCGAAGCCCAGGTGGCTGCATCACAGATGTGACGAATAGGAACACCCCTCTGCACGGCATTAGACGCAGCCACTCCCCTGGTAGAATGGGCCCGCAAGCCAGCCGGAGGGTTCTTACCCGTCAAGCGGTAACACTCGGAGATAGCTAAAGTAATCCAACGAGACAAAGTCTGTTTCGTCACGGCTTGTCTCAAACGCTTTCCAGCGTAACCAATGAAAAGTTGATCGTCCACTCTGACCCGGGACATGCGCAAAATATAAAAGCTCAAAGCTCTCCTAGGATCAAGCCTATGGAGCCTCTCCTCTTCCTTACCAGGATGTGGAGGAGGATAAAACGCTGGAAGAACAACCTTCTGGCTCAAATGAAATTCTGAAACCATCTTCGGAAGAAAGGAAGGACGAACTCTAAGGACAACCCTGTCCTTATGAAACACAGTGAAGGGTGGCTTAACTGAAAGTGCCTGTAACTCAGTAACCGCAACCAAAAACACAGTTTTCAGAGTTAACAGTCTTAAAAAGGGCAAGAATGCAAAGGCTCAAACGGAGCACCCATAAGAAACTTAAGAACAAGGTTCAAATCCCAACCGGGCATCAGAAAAGGTGACGGAGGGAACACATTAGTGAGCCCTTTCAAAAACTGAGAAATGAAAGGAATCTTAAAATAGGAACATTCTTCAGACGAGCGCTTAAATATGGACAGCGCCGCCAGGTAACCTTTAATGGTCCCCACTTGCAAGCCCCTGTGGGCCAAGGAAAGCAAAAAACACAGAACCATGGGAATGTCACACTCAAAAGGATCCACATTCTTAACTTAACAGTCGCAGAACTTCCGCCTACGGCAACGGTACAGACACTTAATTGCTGGCCGCCTGGCCGAGAGCAACAGCTCCATCACGTCTTCAGGGAGGTCCCAATCCTTATACCTCAACCTTTCAGAAGCTAAGCGTGAAGGTTGAGGTATCCGACCTCTGGATGGAGAACCTGACCCCCCCTCCCGTGAGAGCAGATCGTCTCGGTAGGGAAGACGACGTGGAGGGCAGATGGACAAGTCGAGAAGGTCCGGGTACCATGTCCTCCAGGCCCACGCCAGAGGAATGAGGATCATCCGGGAACTGAACCTCCGTAACCTCTGAAGTACTTGCGGGATGACGGGGACTGGAGGAAACGCGTACAGCAGTGGGAATGACCACTCCACCACAAACGCGTCTCCTAAGGCTCCTCTTGGAGGAAATTCCCGCAAGCAGAACCCTTCGCACTTCTGGTTGACACTGGAGACGAAGAGATCCACTTGAGGGGCCCCCCAAAGGGCGAAGATCTCCAGGAGAATCTCCTGAGCCAGCTCCCACTCGTGAGAGATTGTGCTCTGCCTGCTCAGAGCATCCGCCATCTCGTTGTCGTCTCTGGCCAGATGAATAGTCGAGATCGAAACTTCCTGCTGGATGGCCCAGAACTTGAGCTGCATCGCCTCCCTGCACAGAGGAAATTACCCTGCCCCCCCTTTTTGTTGAGGTAGTGCATGGCCACCGTGTTGTCCGTTAGAATCGGGACACTCTTTCCTCGCACAGTCGGCAGAAAAGCCTTCAGGCTAGCCTGACGGCCCTCAGCTCCAACAGAATGATATTGAGTCTGGACTCCGACGGAGACCAAAGACCGCTGACTGTCAACTCGTTGGCATGAGCTCCCCATCCCATGAGGGATGTGTCCGTCACGATCGTCACCTCCGGCCAGGGCAGCCAAAACGGGGCCCCCTTCATCAGATTGCCTTCGAAGGCCCACCACAGAAGGTCCTGGGCGACCGAGGGCGGCACCTGAACAGGGTCCGGCATCCTGTCGGAGGACTGAGACCACTGGAGCTTGAGTGCCCATTGCAAAGATCTCATCCGCAACCTGGCCTCTGGCACCAGAAGAATGCAGGATGCCATGAGGCCGAGCAGTCTCAAGAACTCGGACGCTGGGAGAGTCTGGGCAAGTTGAAACTTGTGCACCATCTGCTGAATGTGAAGAGCCATCACCTGGGGAGGAAAACACAGCCCCAGGGTTGTGCCAAGCACTGCTCCGATGTACTGGAGCCGCTGTGTTGGCGTCAAATGGGACTTCTTTAAATTGAGGGAGAAGCCCAGCTTGTGAATGGAGTGGTAGGTGACGGACAGATGATGCATGACTTGCTCGGGAGAGCTCCCCCTGATCAACCAATCGTCCAGGTAGGGGTAGACGTGAATCCCCCCTTTCCTGAGATGCGCTGCCACCACCACCGTGAGCTTGGTGAAAACCCTTGGGGCGGAGGTCAATCCGAACGGCAGGACCCGAAACTGAAAGTGCGAGTTGCCAACCGTAAACCTCAGGTACTTCTTGTGCTTGGGATGGATCGGCACATGGAAGTAAGCGTCCTTGAGGTTGAGAGACACCAACCAGTCCTGAAGCTGAAGGGTCTGGAGGACTTGAGAGAGAGTAACCATCTTGAACTTGTCCTTCCTGAGGAGTTTGTTCAAACTGCGCAAGTCCATGATGGGTCTCAATTCCCAGTCTTTCTTCGAAATCAAAAAATAAGGGGAATACCATACCTTGTTCCTCTCCGCTACAGGCACCAGTTCTATGGCGCCTTTCTCCAGCAGGGCTTGAATTTCCTGCGCAGGGAGCGGATCCGGACTCTTCAAAGAGAGGTTCCCAGGTGGAATGTCGTGAGGCCTCTGCCGAAAAGGAAGACAGTAGCCGTGGGTTATGAGCTCCAGAACCCACACATCTGAAGTAATGGCACCCCACTCTACAAGATGCTGCGCCAACCTCCCCCCAACCGGCGAACCATGGGACCTGGCCTCATGACTGAGTGGTAGCGGCTGCGGCGTTGCCTGAGGGCAAAGAGGCAACTGCCCGAGTGGCCTTGGCACCTCGAGTACCCTGTTTTCCACCTCTGGCACTCTTACGGTGGCCTCTTTGACTGACAGCTACTCTCGCTTTACTGAAGGACGAGTAATAGCGAAAGGAACCTCCCCTCCATTGTTGTGCCCTAGGACGAAAAGGCAGAGGTTGTCGAACTGCAGCGCCCAACGACTTGGCTGCAGCTTTGGAGCTCTGCAACCTCTCAAGGCTCTCGTCAGCCTTGCTGCCAAAAAGATGTTCACCGTCAAAGGGCATGTTGAGGAGCCGGGACTGCACATCAGAAGCGAACCCAGACTTCCACAACCACACAAACCTGCGTATTACGGTGCTCGCCGCCATGGACCGGCTGACACAATCTGCCATGTCCAAACCCGACTGAACAGCCTCACACATGGCATCCTTGCCATCCTGAACCATAGCAAGGAAACCATCCCATTCGTCCCATTCGTCCCCTTCGGGAATATGTTCAGCCGCTAATGCAACACAGTTCCACAGATTGTGTGTGAAAAGAGACAAGGCACATACAGAGTTGGCTGCCTGAAGCGCCATACCCCCAGAAGAAAACACTTTCTTTGCCCAGCCATCAAAACGTTTGTCGTCCCTATCCGGAGGGATGGTAGGGTACGACGCCTGTTTTGCCGGGGCCGTAGCCGCCTACACCACCAAACTCTCCGGAGTGGGGTGCCTGGACAAGTAGCAGGGGTCGTTACTGGCTGGACGGTATTTTCGTGACAAAGACTTGCCCACTGCTGGGAGACTCTCCGGAGCAGTCCAAGCCGCCGCCACCCTTCTCTGCAGAGCCGTATGAAACGGCAGTACCGGGTCAGTGGGGGGACCAAGATCAAGGATGTCCGTGAGATCATCCTGAACAAACTCCCCTGGGGAAGCCGACCATCCCAAGTACTCGGTGACCCGAGACATAAGGCGCTGGTACGAAGAATCGGCATGAGTGCCAGGCTCCGGCCTACAAAACTCCACCTCCGGAGAGGTATCCAGTCCACCGGCATCAGGCAGTGACTGCCTCAGGTCATCAAACTGGCTATGGCCCGAGAGAAGCTCATCTGGCACCGTAACCGGAACCAAGCCTTCATCAGAGCCTTCATCCCCCTCTGAAATGTACTCCAGGCGGTGAGAGGAAGACACCTGGGGACCAAAGCTATGCCTGACCTTAGCCAGAGCCTTTCTAGGGGCTAACCCCGTACCACGGGGCCCCTCCGACACCACCGCCTCGAAAGGCGTCGAGGGCGCCGAACGAGTCAGCGCCGGCGTCGAGAGAATCGGCGTCGACGTCAGCTGCAGCGCCGCCAGCATCGACGGCGTCGACACAGGCCTCGAAGCCAGAGCTCCGAGCGTGTCTCTAGACGACCTAGGCGCCGACAGGGTCGACGACCCCCTTGGAGGCGGAGCCTTGAAAGAGATCATCAACGACCTCGGCGCCACAGGCGTCAACGTCTTCCTCAAAGACGGCACAGGATCATGCAGTCTCGAGTGCGTCGAGGACCGGGACCTGGAACGGGCATGGCGAGAACTGCTACCCTTGTCCGAGCGGGACCTCTCCCGCGAGCCGTGCCGACCACCCGAGCCCGAAGGCTTACGGGCGGTGTCTCTCGACCGGTGCCGACCGACCCCACTCGGGAATCGCCAACATTTTCATCCCGAAGGAAGCCCATTCCTCCGGTGTCGCTTGCATGGTGGGATAAGCGACCCGCCGACGGGCGGAGTCCTCGGAAGAGGACTGGGAAGGCGATCGATGCCGACGCTTCCGGGAATGCCTCGAAGAGGCGGAGGAGTGGCGAGAATGACTCCTGGAAGGAGACCCACTGGACTTCCGACGACGCGGAGAGTCGCCTCTCGAGTCATCCGTCGAAAGCCCCATAGACCTCGACTTCCGGGGCTTAGACACCCGACCTACCGACAACAACTTCTTGCGCTCCCGCAAGGCCTTGGCCGTGAGCGACTGGCAGTCGACACAGTCGTCCGTATGGTGGGCCTCCCCGAGGCACCAGAGGCAGGCGTCGTGCGTGTCTGTGACCGACATCTTGGACCCACAGTCTCCGCATTTCTTGAAGCCCGGACGCGGGGTGGAAGACGAGGTAGACATCGTTTCACGAACAGGTTTTCACAAAAACCGAACAGGTTCAAAGGAACCGATATTATAATACAACAAACTCCAAAGAGTAGAGGCGTACCGAGATTCACGAAGCGAACATGTTCGCGGAAAAAACGGAACTGAGGCTACGGGCGTCGTGCGTCCTACTTATCACATCGGGTGACGTCGGCCGTCGGAGGAGGTCCTCGGGAACGGCGCATCGACATCATCGACGCAGGACACAGACGCCGAAAATTTTCCGAAGCATCACAGCTGTGATCATTACCTGTCATAGATATGGAATACGTCGGAGGACCCAATCCCCACGAAACATAAAATTCCTCTACACGTGCCCCATGTCAGTGTCTTAGTCAATTCCTGCAAGTCACCACCTTTTAATCTAAGCAGGGGCACACGACAGGGATGCCCATTCTCCCCGATCCTTTTTGCTTTGGCCATAGAACCAATGGCTGACATGATTTGATCCCGTCACGCCTTCAGGAGTATCCACCTCAGGGGCCTACCGGAGATAGTATCATTATATGCTGACATTGTCCTGCTATACGTCAGGGACCCCCGAGAAAACCTTGATCCCATTCTGAGGGATCTGATCCACATGGGAGGCTTCTCTGCATTCACAATCAATTATACTAAGTCAGAAATATTCCCACTCACCCATAATACCAAACAACCAAGAGGTGTGTACCCACTCCACTGGTCTCCCAATGGAATTAAGTACCTAGGGGTAAGGGTGTCTGGGGCAAAGCCATCCCCGATATCAGACAACTATGGCGCTATGGAAACCTTTGTTGAAAAAAAGCTGACTACATGGCGGGCAATCCCTATCACAATGGCTGGTAACCTATACCTGGTGAAGATGGTGCTAGTCCCAAAACTGCTATACATATTTGCTAATGTCCCCATCTGGCCAGGAAAACTGTTCTTCTCCAAAATACATGCACTCTGTGAGCGGTTCCTTTAGCACGCTGGGGCAGTGTGGAAAAAGTTGCTGAACATGACTCCACCATACGACAAGGGAGGCTTTGCAGCCCCCAACCTTGAATTATACTGGGTGGCGGCACAAGCCCAATATGCGTCATACTGGTACGGGGAAAGTCAGCAACCGCTGCTTGTCAAATTGGAACGCCTAGCTAGGTGAATCTGACCTTAAAAGACTTGTCATGAGTGGCACATACAAAGATGACTGCCCATATGACCCAGTCTTTGCCACCTCAGTAGCCTGGCACCACATAATATCACCAAGTACAGGAGTACGCCCATACTATAAATGGCTTCCTTTATGGAGGTTCCCTGCACTAAACCCAACTTGGGACTCTGCACTGATAGCGCATTGGAGGGAGTTGGGATACAGAGCGCTTGCAGACTTATTACCCGATGGGAAATTTATTACACCTCAGACCTGGCGTGGGGGAACACACTGGATCGGGACAAGAAGTATTGCAATACTGTAGGATGCGTGTAGCAGCACACTCACTGTGGCCATCCCTCCCATCTGAGCCCCCCGAAACTCATGAGGTTATGTACATAGCTAATGCATATGGCACCTGCAAAATAGTGTCAACACTATACCAAATATTATTGAACAGTCTATCTGACTCTACATCTAGGGCACACACTAAGTGGTCGGACAACCTGGGAATAAACCTAACCGACACCCAATGGAAGCACATGTGCACACAAACCAGACGGGTCTCCTTGAACTCCAGGTTCCGATGTATGCAGTATGAACTACTAAACAAATTGTACTACACCCCCCAAAAGCTCAACGGATTCTCCCAGAGCACAAATCACCCTCGTCCCAGATGTCCATCAGACTCTGCTGACCACATGCACATGCTCTGGTCATGTGCCCAGTTAGGGAACTTCTGGAGCAATGTTATGCAAACTCTCTCTGACATAGTGGGTGTTCCCCCATGAATGCTGCCCACTGGGCACCCGGTTTGGTCTATGGAACAATATACCAAACAAGAAAATGTGTGCATTTGTGAACATAAGCTGTATGATCGCTAAGAGATGTGTACTACAGAAATGGAAACAGGCCTCTCCACCTAGCTATGAAGCATGGACGGCCGCACTAACCTGGGCCCAGGACTGCCAGGAGCAATATGTGACCTTATTGCCCCTCTCCTCTCGCCGCAAGAATATATGGACTGAATTCCAAACATACCTATCTAACCTTCCCCACTGATTGTGATTAAGCTACTGCAATGTGATTTCAATGCTACCCCAACTTGTGAGAATTAAAGGTAATATGTATATGTTGGTGTCCCCTGATCGAAACCTATTGTAACGTTAAGTGTAGAGGTGGAGCCAAGTACCCCCATCAAAAGCTCCGCCCCCATGTTGGCTATACTTTGGGAACCAGAAATGGCGATACGTGCAGTTCTGTGTAAGAATGCCAATACCGCTAAAAAACTTCAAGATAAGGTACCCATTGAGAAAACCCTATATGAATGGACAAAGAAATGGTGCCTTTCGGGCTGAAGTGCCAGAAGAAATGTGTATTTGAACACGGAAGGAGACTGATGACGTCATGCGAAGTAAGAGCTGACGCACACAGAAGAAATGGACGAGGTGCAAGAACAAACATTCTCTGAAAGCTGAAGAGAAGATGGTAAAGATGAGCAACATTTCGGGCTTGAGATGAAGATGCTCATGCTGCAGTAACGCTGAAGAATATGTAAATCAGTTTACACTTGTACAGATGATGCAGTAACACAAGTAGGGAAAAGCAATCATGAGGCTGGCTACGTAGTGAATAGTTTTGCGGTGATGCGCCAATGTATACATATAGGAATGTACAAAACCTGGATATTCCATGATGCACTTAAGCAAGGCTCGAAATCCATGGTTGGAAAGGATTTCAGTGTGTGGCACAGTTAGAATTTAATGATGGCAAGGACGAATTTTGAGAAAGGCTTTGCTGGCCCAGCACCAAGAAGACGAGGCCACAGTGAGTTGGGCGTCTGTCAAAAAGGCTACAATGAACGTGAGAAAAGAACAAACTCCTGTTTGAAGCAGAATTAAAAAAACACTGAAGGCGTCAAGAGTTCATTATTTAATAATATTAAATGCAGCAAAAGGCTCAAACAAGTGGTCTGCAGTCACATGGTTGAGATCAAAATAGCTTGGGTCAAGCTACACCGAAACCAAAAACACAGAATGATGCTATATTCCCTTTATTTCCCAGGCGCGAACAGCTTATGCAAGGTCTAGTTCAAAACCTTAATTGACGGGCAGACTGTAGGAGTGATGATAGATGTTGGGCTAATTGGTGGGGAGGCAAGATCACGCCAAATCTCCATGCATCTGGAGTGGTAGCCTGCGTGCTGCTAGCGTGTGGAATATTTCAGAGGGGTGCAAGATCTTGCCTCCCCACCAATGTGCCAAACCAATCATAGAGGGTCACGTAGTAAAGAACCCTATAGTTTGTGTAACCAATCAATCGTTTTGTATTTAGTGACAATAATGATGGGCTTAGTTGCCCACCTGACTTAAGATACCCAATCATAACCTCCGGCTATAAAGAACGTATACTTAGATGTTCCCTGAAAGCCAAGTTACTCATACGTTTTTGTAGTTTGCCACGTAGCATGCTTCAGCAATGACGAATTTTTGTTATAAAAGTACTTTTTTTTCTAAAATGTGTTGAGATCATGCTGTGCAACATCGGATGATGTCCCTTGTACTCCCTGTTTTAGATAATAATAAAAGAGAATGCAGTTTTGGCAACTTCCTGAGTCATTTTGATTATTGATGTTTGATTAACTTCTGCGTCCCCATCTACCTCCAAGTATTGCTACCTCGTCTTAAAGGACTCTAAGGTCTATGAGTTCATAATCCATCTGTCTGAATATGTGCTTAGGAAATGACATGCCACCTACTGTACTCTGATATATTTGCCAATAAATAAAAGGTAAAACATTTTTTTTAAAGAATCATACTTTCACAATGTCTGATCATTCGGAATGATGGAGGAAGCAGTATTTTTGGATCTAGTGGAGTAAAGTATGCAGGAGGCTAACAGAGATCCAACTGATCAAGATTTAGTGCTCGGTCCACAGGTCCATCTTGGCAAGGATAATGGTCTGTGGCATTGTCACTGAGGAGAGACATTTTTTTGCAAAAGCTGGGTTCAATATGGTCCTTCTCCCACTTTAACAAAAGGGCTGAAATGAAAATAATGTTTGTGCGCCGTCACACAAGACATTTGAGTGCTGTAGGCAGACTTATGGATGCAACCTTTAGAGCATAGTGTGCTGTCTGTATGTACTTTTAATGACTGAACGTCATCTGCAGCAAAGAATACATTATGTACTTCATCATGTAGCAAAATACCTGAAACACATTGCTTTTCTGAGTGAGGTATCTTTATGCATTCATCGGGTCCCTGAAACCACTCCTGGAGGCATCTCTACCGTCCTGGATATGCCAGAAATGATCATGTCCGTCAGGACTAAAAATCAATGTTCTTGTAGAGAAACTGTGCCCTGTGGAATAGTGTGGGCACTGTAACAAGCAGAAATGCGACTACACACTTGAAAGAGTAGTCCTAAGGAGTTGCCAGGGATTCAAGATGAATCTGAAGTTTGGAAGGATGGCCAACACGTGGAGGCTATTTACATTTGGATGCATGAGCTACTAAGCAACTTCCACAAGGTGCAATAAGTACAAAATTTGAACTCGCAAGTAAAAACTGGACTCAACTTGGGAAAATCATAAACCAATATATGGAACTCCATTTTGATTTGACACCACTGGCTGAATGCAGCCCCGGGCTCACTGTTTTGCATATGACACACAGAAAAAAAAACTTGTCTGTGAAAGACATAAATTGCAAGAACAGTTTGTTTTAAGGGTATTTAAAAAGATTTGTCCACATTATACCTGCTCGGAAATCCCTAAACAGAATGGCGAAGAGGAGGATAAAAAAAGAGTACATGTTAATATAGCTTGGAAAGGTTGCTTTACATATGGAAATAGAGCGCGTTCTAGCCTCATAACTTATGGAATGTTTTTCTGTAAGCGACAATGATCGGAAATGTGCCTCTTTTCAACATATTGAATATGCAAGTGTTGTGTGCTACACACACAATGCTCCATTCTGTAGCAGTGATTGAATATAATGCATGTGTGTTCCTGATGTTATTCATGACAGACCTGTTTCAAAACAAATATTGTACACTTAGTAGCAAAGTCCACGTGTTTGTTGCATCATCAATTCCATCCTTGCCAATAACTACATTTTTATGTCTTAAAAATAAGGCACATTTTTTCCAGTGTTCTAACTGCGCATGTCCCATTTTCTCACCAAATAGTTTTCCAACTGCACATTTTGAGTTCAACTGCACACACAAAAAACACCTGCAACGAGTTAAATAATGGTACCAGTCATCCTTCGACTGGGTGACCCTTCCGGCGCCCCAGGTTATGTTCAAAAGCAAATTTCCCTTTTACATATTACCCACTTCAAATGATCTTCTTGTTTGATCCCTAAGGTAACCAGCATAAAAGTAAACGTCACTCAGACATTTCTGATGCTGAATGTAGTAATCAAACAAAAAAACAAAATGGCAACTAGAATATTCTCCTGAAGGCTGAAGTGGGTAACAGATGAATGAATTTGTCACAACAAAAATTATCCTGAATGTGTGTTAATACCATTTAAAGTTGGCACCTTTTATTCATATGTCATGCAGGAGACTATGGGCCCTAATCATGGAAGTGTTTTATAATGGCGCAATCCCATAGGAAAACGTTCCATGAATCAGGCCCTATGTGAAGAATGGGTGGTTGGAATGTCAGCCTGGGCGTTTAACTGTTGGTCCAGAGTAGATAGAGAAACGGAATTTAGACGACTGGTTGGGATGCCGAGGATGGCGGAGACATATTGGGTAGCATGTTCTGCTTATGAAGCGAGATTGACGTGATCGGAAAACAAAAAGTGATGGGAAAAGATCCACCTCAGACTTTAAATGCTTTTTTGGCGAGGGGTGAACTTATATTTCTCTGCTGGAGGATATATATATATTTTTGTGTGTGCAGTTAAACTCAAAATGTGCAGTTGGAAAACTATTTGGTGAGAAAGTGGGACATGCACAGTTGGAACACTGGAAAAAATGTACCTTATTTTTAAGACATAAAAGAAATGTAGTTGGTGGCAATGATCAAATTAATGATGCAACAAACACGTGGACTTTGCCAGTAAGTGTACATAACTTTGTGGTTGTCGTGTCGTTTATAACTTCAGTTATTTATGCGTATGACTGTGAAGAGTGGATGCACGTATGGATATGTTGGTTTGGACTGAGGTACATTGCCCAGTACGGATGTGAGAGATAGTTGTTTTTTTCATTTGCCTGCATTGAATTATGGTTCTTTGATTTGCTTTTGATTCATTCAATATATCTATATTAATTGAATAAATAATTTTTCTAATTTTGTAAATTGTGTCCTGTGGATTTTTTCTTTCTGAAAAAACTCTGCATTTCCCTAATCCAAAGAGTGGGGTCTCCTGCTCTTCAGTTTTCTGCCACTGACTGTTCCTGTGCCACATTTGGTCTCTCTGGGAGGTTGGGTGCAGTTCCCGTGCTGCTGTGTGCCCTGGCAGCATTTGTGGGGCGAGTCGGAAGGCCCCCATGGCCAGGCTGTCACTCCACCCTCTATGCCTAACCAGGCATAGCACACACACATGCACATAGATACAGAAATAATTAGACGTGTAGGCAGGGAAAGGCACTGCAATTTAGTTTGGGGTTAAAATAGGCTGCAATCATCTATTATTGTTAGGCGGCCAAATTAATAGGGAGAAACCCCTTCAAAAGAGTACACCAAGAATGTGCCCACCTAAAGTGATGCCTAAGAACTTTTAACATTTCTGGGGCTAACCCTATAAAATGGTTGGGTTACCAGGAGCTTCAACTAGCATCTCCCTTCCCCTCTTTTGCTAAAACAAAAGAAAACATTATTGATTAATATCTCCTTCTAAGGATGGTGTTAAAACAAACTTCACCACGTTCCACCACAAGAAAGACCCTGGCAGCATTGGTGGCATCTAAAGTATCCCAAGTCAGTGCAACCATGTTATCGTGCTGGGCCACCCTAACTCACGTTGGCCCTGACCGGGAGTTAAGGGTGCCGAGTCTGGCTTTTTGCCCACCTCCACGTTTTTCAAAATAAAGATGTAAGAGCAAGACAGCAGACATAGCAACGACTGCGCCTCCGGCAAAGACAACCTCTCAATCAAATTGAAAAAAGAAAATAATACAACTTTCAAGCAGGTTATGCAGTCTGAATACAATTCAGTCCCAATTAGCATTCCTCAGTTATTTAAGTGGAATGGGGCTACAGCATGGGCCAAACAATGCTTTCGATCAGGGGCCCTACTGGAAGCCCCCCAATCTAAATTCCCTGGCCCGATTTCTCCCGAGGTGGCGCACTGCGTGTACACCGAGGTACTATGCCCGAGATTATATTCCAGCAGATCACACACACTGTGACTGTACGTGGTTCAGAGTAGATAGTGACCATGGAATGTTTTACCGCCTAACTTTTTGTTTTGTTATGTTTATTTGACATGCCAGAAAAGTGATTCTGGCACAAAATGCCACCCAAACAAGAGAATACAGGCACGGTAGTCAGAAGGACAGGGATCACGTGAAGTAAATTTGTTTACAGTAAAACTACAACACAACGATCATTCACACTCCCCCCCGCCCCCACAGACAGCTGTGATGAAGAGTTGTCATCCTGCCATATTGACAATATTTATGTTGCATCATGCCGCCACTTGTGCCCCCCAGCCTCTGAGACACCTCGCATAGCTCTGCAGCAGCAATTCGCAGCCCGGTGCTGCTGGGCAGATTGATATGCGTCGTGTGCACCGTTCCGCTCTCTTTCCCCAGTGCGTGCACCTCCTGGCCCCTGTGATTAGACATATCAATCTCTCCGTGATGGGGCCTCGCCAAGGTCGTGGTATAATTGCATCATGGCAGACCCGCAGCGCGCGCACAGGCTGGCAATAGGTCATAACACGACCATTCCTGGAGGAACCAGGGAAAACCTGGCGCCGAAAGAGTTCGATCAAAGGCGTCGATCCGCTCAATCAGGTCGCAGGAAGGTCAGGGTCTGCCATTTCTGGACAAATATCATTCGAAATAAATATTGAGTGCACCGACCTTTCAAACGGATATACAGATGATTTGTATTTTGTACAGGTGGAGCTAATTAAGCATGTCTATGTTGATGAGCTGAGCCACAGGATGGGCGTAACTGTGTGGTACATCGAAAAATCAACAAGCATTGCTTAACATCTCTTTAAAGGAATACGATGGGTGTGCAAACTGTACATCACCTGCAGCCACCACATTTTCACCCATGAGTCTGAACCACTCAATGACTGAGCGGTGAGTAGGTCAACTAGTAAACTAGGGACAGGCAGTCCGGAAGCTGCCGTCAGGAAGCAGTGTGCCTTACGCCATTTCCGTATCCGCATTAGCATGGACTTGCATGTATGCGTATGCCGTAGCTCGGTTGATGCGATAATATAAATGCCATCAGAGTCCCTTACATTATCCACCTCGGCTCTCACTTCCATCTTCTGGGCCACACTCACTTCTTCCTCATCGCCGTCAGCTCTCATTTCTCCCTCATCCGCCTCAGATCTCACTTCTCGCTCGCTCACCCCAGCTCTCCACTACTTCCATCTGTCCTCCTCGTCGCTCAGTTAAACACTCCATTGTTATATCGGAGGCCTCATGCTGGCTGGCCTTCTACTGTATGTGCTTTGGTGGCGGCGCGCCTTTCTGTAAAGGGGAGGGCGTGGGAGCAGCAAGAAACACACGCCAGACGTGTATATTAGTGGCACGTAACTGCTGGCTTCCTATTCTGAAGTTCTGGCGTTCGCTGTTCATTTGCCACATGCCACCCTGGGCAGTGGCGTGGCATGAACATAACAATTCCTCTCCTTTTTCCTTAAACAACTATTTACACTTTAGCCGGGGGCTATGCCTTACACCCCCTTGTCCCTCTTAACACATATAGTCACTCAATTTCCCTGGGTGGCCAGGTGCCACCCTTAGGTGGTACCTGCCATGTTGCCCATCGGCTGCCTGGACTTCAGCAGTGAAGGTGGTGGACGAATCAGGTGCCTCTGTCTGGGCTTCCACGTTGGGCATCGGCCCCATCTCCTCCGCTAGGTTGTGGTTAGTGCTGACAGTCTCATTGTTCTCTCTGCAATATGGCTGACCCTGGCTTTCTCTCCACACGGTTTCGGGGACTCATTTGAACCAGGACGCATTCCTCATTGTCTCGCTACACTGGCTTGCGGTTATCATTGTTCCCTTCCCCTGTGTGATTGTCCATGGGGTGGTGTCAAAAGAGCTTGCCAGCTCTGACTACGTAGCATTCTGCAGTACCAGTACCTGATCGCCGACCTTGTAATGGGACTCTAGCTTGTGGTTTGGCACTCATTTGTTTGTTTGGTTGACTCTCTTAGCGTGAGCTTTGTGCCAGTTGAGGTATTTTGCTCATTTGCCTTGATGGTGTGGTATGAATGAGCTCAATATACTGTCGTACATCCGATCGGCTGGGAGTCTGGGGTGTCGGTCGAGGCATGTGGCGTCAATCTGTAGCTCCGCAGAAAGCGATTTAGCTCAAATTTCAACTGATCGTTGTGTGCCTTTGCTATTCGTAGTACTTGGTTGACTGTTCTCATGAAACACTCGGGGTCCCAGTTTGCTTGGAGCCACCGCGGGGTAATGTGGTGATGGTGGAAGTGAAGGTCATCCAGGTATTTCATCAATTCTTTTTTTTTTAGAAAGGTGGCCCGTTGTTGCTCCTTATGGATTGGGGTAACCCATGCGTTGTGGAGTATTTATATCCACACCACTGGGCCACACTGCACCCCTTTGCCAATGGGGAAAGGAAATTGCTAAGAACAGAGGCAATAACCCCTGTGCGCACTGAGTTTGCAAAATTGCGCAGAGTTCATAACCCACCAAAAAGAGCTGCACACTCTGCCAAATACACTGGCAAAGTGGTGTAAAAGCAGGCCTCACTGCTGTCATTTTCCATCTGTTATCTGTCATCTGTCACTGGAAACAAGCCCACAGAATGGCTAAAATCCGAAAATACCCCTAAATACTATTTCCTAATCAAGAGCAACCTTCAAAGTGCTGTTTTGGTGCTAAATTCAGTTATTTTTCCCAGTGAATTATTAAAGGGAGTGTGTGCTGGAATAATGGATCCTCAAGGCAGTCAGAGGAGTCCAGGCATCACAGAATGACAGCTGCCAAAAAATTGGCTTTAAAACGTATCTTAAATGTATTTCTCTGTCCTGAAAAGTTGCAAAATCCACTATTTCAAGTATGTTGGTGAAGGGCTAATTCCTTTAAAATTGTTAAATTCTTTATACTCTGTACTTTTATTTTATATGTGAACTGAAAAGATTTTAAATGTCACAGAGCCCAGTCTAAAGCCAATCTGCATGGGAACTCTGATCCGACAGGGCCTGCCCTAGGAAAAATGACATCTCCTGTTGACACTCTCTGGAGAACAGGAAGACTAATGGCTGTGAATGGGTCACGCATAATCCCAGCAAGGCACTCAAAGGAGTTGCCTGGGACCTTCCTCTGCTGACTAATCAAAGAACAAAGGACATGCTGAGAATTGGCCTCTGCCAGGGGAAGCAGGGGAGGTTCTCAGTGAACTTCAAAGGACCGGCCATCTGTTCACTTTGGGAAGCAAGAGAGAAAAAAACCTGGACTTGTTTTGCCTAAGAACTTTATGACATTTAACATGACAGCCAAAATAAATAGACAAGTGAAAAGTACACACTTATAAGTCTGAACTCATGCTAGACAGTTGAAGAGGTGGTAGGAGTGTTTACTGTATAAGGAAACAGAGATACACTAAAACATTGATTGTGGCCAAAGTATTAATGTTGCAAGCGTAAAATTGTATGTACACAATCTACTGATCAGCGCCCAGAGGTGTATCGAATTAGAAATAATGAATCCAAAGTGTTCTGGGTAAAATGGATGAAAATCCATAAAATGAACAATACATCTCTCACAAAGATGGAAATTGGATGTAAATGTAGACAGTCAAATGTGAAAAATATGTGTCTAATCTTGTGAGAGTACATAATGGAATAAATGTACATTTGTGCAAAAGTATGTTTTGAGTAAAAATCCAGGTAGGAGTTCCTAAATCCTGTCATACGATGACAGCTCTGTTTAAGCTGCCTACCAAAATGAAGCACACGCCTGTAGCCACTCACAGATAGGGAGGTGTGTTCTGAAGTTCTGCCCATGCCATAAAATGTATAATGAATAAATATAGGAAGGGCACTACACATAGGACGACTCAACTCTACTCTACAGTGTTTGTTTCTGCACGGCGTCTGCACTCTGTCACGCCAGCTCTTACATCTGCCTAACGCGTTTAGGTTCGCCTGCCTGGCGATTCTACTGTAATCTAAACGGATCCAACGTATACTTTCTTGTTACTTGCAATTGCTCACAGCTTGTACCCCTCTCCTGTAACCGGGTGCTGCTACTTTGCTGTTAATATCTATGTTAATATCACCTGTAACAGTATACTGTATCACCCCTGCTGTAACCTGTAACCTCCTTTCTGTAACTTGTAACTTCCTCCTAAACATGCGCCCGCAAGCCTCTGGGCAAGGTGCGCAATATAAATAAATAAATACAAATACAAATACACCCTGCTTCCAGAACCCATCCAGATGTCCGTGCAGCACCTTATTCCAGAACCTTTCACTTTGTAGCTGACTCCAGAATTCTTTGAGAGATCCAGATTTCATTGCAGAATCCAGACTCCAGCATTGCAAATTATTGCTAGCCTGACCCAATTGCAAAAATCCCAAACCTGGAGGGATTTAATTTTAATTCAGCTTGGCTGGCTACCACTAGGCTTGCCCACTGAAAACTTGTATCTGGCTATCCACCGCGTCCAGTCACCAGAAGGAGCCTTCCAAATCCAGTCTGAGGTGCAGTCCAAACTTGACCAGAACCGTGCCGCTGACCCAAATCTCTCTAGAGGTGCCCGTTTGCCGGTGGACCTGCCCAATCCATGACCAGAACTGACGGTCCAATTAATAAGTTATTCAGTGAGTATTAATAGGAAGAACAGTGACCCATAATATATTTGCATTGTCTGATCCCTATTTTCAACCTATCCCATTTCTAATTCAGAACCATCATCTTGCTAGAACTATTTTTGCGCTGATTTCTTTTCTCATCTGAAGAAGTAGAGTATCCATAACAGGCGGGTTACGCTGATCACATGACTAAGATCCTTCTGTGTCATTCTCTTTTTCATAGTTGTAGTCTATGTAATCAACCCATCTGTCTTTTCCAAGTGCATTCCTGTTTTCCATTCTCGCGCCTATTTTACAAAAACTACCTGTACTAAAACCTCTATAACTCCCTCAGTTTTTATGATGGAAACGAAACTTCAACTCCTACTTGTGCCTAACATCCATAGCTATCCACAGCATTAGCAGTAGGTGAGGCTGCACTTTCCTCCGAGTTGTTACATCCCTACAGTCCAGTGCCATCTCAAATTTTGGGATCCATATGGCCCACCCGGTCCCCACTGAGGATGGGTCTATGTATGGGTCAAAAGGGGCTAGTGGTGCCCCGAAGCCACTTTGTCCCCTTACTGTGGGGTTTGGGCTGAACGCAGCTGATATCCTAGATGGCATGCTCGGGCCTGGCATGAACATCGCCCCATCCATGTTCGATGGGGTTGGGTCCTTTTTTTCAGTTCCTAGAGTGAAAAGACGATGGGCCTCTGGTGATGTGCAGGCCTTCCCTACTCCCTATGCCTTCCCTAATCCCTGTGCCCTGTGTTGCAGTATATGGGTGATTCCCTTGCCTGTGTGTCCTGGTCTTGAGCCAGACATGGCGGGTGGGTCTTCTCGTGCTGGGGTCACTGTGTAATGGACAGCTGTTGGCTCGCAGTGTGCTCTGCGGGTGTTGGCCCGTCCTGCCCGCTCGTCGCCCGTGTTATATGGGAGCCCTCATGCTGGATGGCCTCCGAATGTGTGCTTTGGTGGTTGCGCGCTGTGCTGTAAAGAGGGCAGGGGGCCACGGGATCAGAAAGAAACACATGCCAGACGTGTACATTAGTGGGGCGTAACTGCCGACTTCCTATTCTGGAAGTTCCGACGTCCGCCGTTTATTTCGCCACGTCAGGCCCTACACGGTGACGTAGTGTGAACATAACATCCACCACTCCCATACTGTCACCCAGTTCCCACCCCCTTTAATTTCCCTACCAGGAAGGCTGCTGAACATACATTTGGAAAATCGATCTCGGGCTGTGTAGAATATGAACAACGCATGTGACAGAGTGGGACTCCTGGGCTACAACTTGCACAGCTATGTGTTTTAAAATAAAAAAAATGGGTTTAAAAAACTTGCACTCAAAAAGGTCAATTTTAAACACGGTGAAACCTAAAACGTTGAAGCTAATTTAGCTTCAGTGATACATGGAAAACCTTAAGTAGGGTGTGATAGTGTCACAGTTGGGAACCCCCCCTAATCAGGTGGACGGTGAATCCCCTCCATGTACCCTAATCATGCCGCGTACATGAGATCAGGATCAGAGGGTTTGCAGTGCCTACAATCTACACACCGAATAAGTCTTACACACCCGCCAACCCCCACTTCACCATTATCACAAGAAACAGACATCATTTAAATCAAATTACTTTCAGAGGGGCCTTGAGTTTGGCCATATGTGGAAGCCTTTAGGGGGACGTGGGAAACCCAGGGGCAAAGGGGAATACAAAATCCTGTCCGTGGACATTAACAATTAGTATAAAAAACACGCAATCAAAGACACAATGTAAAAGCCAAGGGTGCAGTAATAGGGGCGACAGAATGGGGCAGAAGCCAAGAGGAGGAGCATAAACCGTAGCTAAAAGCCCATAGAAGGAGAGGCACTAAACAGAACAATCAAGATTAGGCCATTCCACCACCCATGTTTGTGGAGGCAGCAGGGCTCATGTATGCCTTAATTGCCTTAAGTAGGAACGCGAAACTGAGGAGGTTACAAAGAGCTATACCGGAGAAACTGGCAGAGTCCAGACCAAGTGAGGGGTGCTGGACCAGGAGGGAAATATCACAGCCTCACAAAAACCAGACTGTCAAAACGCAGCTCTGCGCTATATCCCTAGGACTGTACATTTGAATGAAGAAATACAATGAGTGTTATAACCATAAGTCCTTAAAGGCAGGAATTCTGTGAGGAGTCGGTTTCCAATAGATATGACAGAGACACACCGAGTTGATCCATCCTTGCATATTTTTACTTAGTTTGTTCTCACAGAAGAACATCCTTTTGTGTTGTAGAAAGCCACCATACCTTGATAGGACGTTATCCAAACCCCATCCTATTAATATTAATGATGTGTTGAAATTTCCCCTCCGGGTTGGGTGTGTTCTGTTGATTCCTACACCACACACTGACAGATTAAGACTTTTTGTTCTTGAGGCGTATACACCACATATTGCCTTAATCAGAATTAACTACCTGTCCCTCTTATAAATACACTTGAATAAATGAAGTCTAGCAATTCTACATGAACTGTCCCAAAATCAACACACACAAGATACGGTCCTAATGTTATGTGAACAACATTAAACGACTGCCCGTAAATACCATGTTTGTAGAGTAAAATTATATTTCCTGTTCCCCAACCACAGTTTAGTCCCAGTTTTCACAAATCAAATATGTTGTCAGTTTCACAATCCCAGTTGTACGGAAGGCATGGTATCACAAGTATTGATACTGACACAATGCATACCATTTGTAAAACCTTTATTGAAAATGTTGGGGTTGGAGAAACTCCTATTTTGCCCTGTAGCTAAGATGGGAGTAGTCTCGACCATCAAACGATAAAAAAAGTAAAGTCTGTCAAATCAAAATGGCCCATGCTAACAAAACCTAATGCCTGCCCTATCTATTGTACAAAAGTGTAAAAAGGAGAAATGTACGCAAAAGGAAAAATCAGTGTTCAAACGATAACGTGGCTGAACCAGCTCTCCTCTCCACGTTAGGTCTCACGGGGTAAGGCGATCCTTGTAGGCAGGATGACACACTCTGGCTCGGTTTCCAACACAGTACACAGTTCAAAACCATGAATCGAGGCTCGCCTGGCCTTCCACATTAAAGTCTCTTCTCCAACTTCAAAATTTAGGTTTCAAACAAAACGTTCACAAAGGTCCCCTCCTCTGCCGGGCTCAGACCTCTCACGATAAAGTTCAACACAAAGTTGCAAGGGGGGCATCCTTCCCCAAGCTTAGTATACTTCGGGTCTCCTTCAATCGGGCTCAGGCCCCTTTCGGATGTCAAAGTCTTTGGAATGTGCGTGGTTTACCGACCACTGCAGGACCATTTCGACTCAACGTTCACTATTTTCCTTTCACTCTTGCCCTTTATTTGTCTTTTTGCTTCAAACAATGTACCTTTTCACAGAGACTTTTGAAAGGGCTACTTCCTTTCACCGGACCACTCTGTTACTTAGTATCGCTGATCTTGCAGCTGCATTTTACTTTAAAGTTCATTCACGGGTCTGCCTTTCTTCACGTCTCATCCACACGCGTGCAGCCTTCACTTGTGATATGATTTCGCTACTTCATTCACTTTAACACACCGTTCTTTCAAGTTGCTTTCCAACTCACCGACTGTGTGTACTTCCTTCCTGTTTTGCGGTTTCCAATTTTTGAGTCAAGGTTAGTACCACAGGCTTAACCTCGCCTCCCAAACTCTGCTGTTCACCCGGGATGGTCGATGGCATCCTTGAAACACACTGCAATCTTCACTTGTGGGATCTGACCTTCTCCACATGTCTTTCACGGTCTGTTGGAGGCAGCGACCTCCAGTAGGGAAGCCTTGGGGTTTTCAGCCCGTTGCTCTCGTCCCTTGGTCCGTTGCTCTGCTCCAGTAGGTGTGACTTCGTCCCAGAAGTTCTGCTTGTTCTCGTGTTCCGCCTTGCTCAGAGAGTGTCTTTAGGTGTTGCCTTTTATTCATGTGAGGAGAGCAAACTGGTATCAGGAGTAGGCACTTAGGGCAAAGTGCCTGAGTTTGCCTGACCTGATTAATGGGACATGTCCAGTTACGATGTGAGAGAGATAGTCCAGTTACTCTTAGAGTAAAAAGGTGGAGAGGGGGTTGGGACTTGGGTAAATCCTAAAAAATAGGATGGGGTAGATGAATAAAAGAGGGGCGAATACCGTGCCTCACCATCAGCTATCTCACCCCAACTCCTCGAATACCCCTCACCCAGTGATCCTCCCGCAATGGTCCACCCCCAGGAACTGGATCTAAAGGCGATGGCTGTGTCCTGGCCACCTGGATGCAAGTCCCCGAGGACTAACGGGTGAGATACCCTTTGGTTTCTCACACAGTGCACTGGCATTTTCATAAGCATAGTGTCCGTTTATTTTCCATATCGCAATGCCCTGTGTGAGAAACCTGAAGGTGTCTCATTTGCTTGTCCCCGGGGATCTGTCATCCGGGTGGCCAGGACACAGCAGTCGCTATTGGGTCCAGTTCCTGGGGGTGGACCAGTGTGGGAGGATCACCTGGTTGGGGGGTCTTCAGGGAGTGGAAGTGGGACACTGAAGGGTGAGACAAGGTACCCCCTTCCTTATGACACCTTTTCCCCATCCTACCCCATAGGATATCTGGAAACTCGACCCCCCCTTTCATGACACAAACACTTTCTCACAGACCGATTACCATGAAAGACAACGGACCAACACCAGAGCATATACCTGACATGTCCCAACACAAGGGTCAGGCAGAGTCAGGCAATTGCCGATAATTACACACAAACCTGACTTCTCTTCCCTTCCCTTTCCCCACAGGGATAAAAGGCAGATCACAAAAGCACACTCTGAGAAAGGCCAAACGCATGAGGAAGCAGCTATTCCAGGACGCCAGTTCAAATGAAAGGAGAAAGGCAGTGAGACATGAAAGGACGACAAGGAGAGAATTGCTCTTGTACTTTCCAACCCAGACCTGCGGAGCCTCCGAGAAGGGAAACGCAAGACCGGGAATTACAGCTAGCGAATGGTGCGAAGAATGACAGCGGTACATGGGACTAGGGCTGTACCGAATAGCATATTTAGTATTCGGCCGGATACCGAATATTTTGTCAACTATTCGGCCGGAGCCGAATAGTGAGCCGAATAGTTTTTTTTAGGCCCCCCTGTGCAATACAATCTCGGGCCACCGGCTTTGGCCCGGTGGCCCGACAAACACAACATTATTGCGGTGAGGCCGCGGGGGTTCCCTGTGGCCCCGCGGCCTCACCGTGGTGAGGGAGCATGGGGGACACATTAGAAATGGAGGCCGCCGGGGTCGGCAAAGTGCCCCGGCGGCCTCATAACTCTGGGGGAGCCGCGGCCCCCCTATGCAATACAATCTCGGGCCACCGGCTTTGGCCCGGTGGCCCGACAAACACAACATTATTGCGGTGAGGCCGCGGGGGTTCCCTGTGGCCCCGCGGCCTCACCGTGCTCAAGGGGTGAGGGGGGGCACATTGGAAATCGAGGCCGCCGGGGTCGGCAAAGTGCCCCGGCGGCCTCATGAGTCTGGGGGGGCCGCTCCTGTAGGAGCGGCCCCCCTATGCAAAATAAATGTCGGGCCACCGGCTTTGCACCGGTGGCCCGACCAGCATACCTGCTGGTACTGCGGTGAGACCGCGGGGGTGCAGGGCACCCCCGCGGCCTCAGCGTGGTGAGGGGGATGGGGGGGGCACATTGGAAATCGAGGCCGCCGGGGTCGGCAAAGTGCCCCGGCGGCCTCCTGAGTCTGGGGGGGCCGCTCCTGTAGGAGCGGCCCCCCAATGCAAAATAAACGTCGGGCCACCGGCTTTGCACCGGTGGCCCGACAAACACAACATTATAGCGGTGAGGCCGCGGGGGTTCCCTGAGGCCCCGCGGCCTCACCGTGTTGAGGGGGATGGGGGGGCACATTGGAAATCGAGGCCGCCGGGGTCGGCAAAGTGCCCCGGCGGCCTCATGAGTCTGGGGGGGCCGCTCCTGTAGGAGCGGCCCCCCAATGCAAAATAAATGTCGGGCCACCGGCTTTGCACCGGTGGCCCGACCAGCATACCTGCTGGTACTGCGGTGAGACCGCGGGGGTGCAGGGCACCCCCGCGGCCTCAGCGTGGTGAGGGGGATGGGGGGGGCACATTGGAAATCGAGGCCGCCGGGGTCGGCAAAGTGCCCCGGCGGCCTCATGAGTCTGGGGGGCCGCTCATGTAGGAGCGGCCCCCCAATGCAAAATAAACGTCGGGCCACCGGCTTTGCACCGGTGGCCCGACCAGCATACATGCAATTACTGCGGTGAGACCGCGGGGGTGCAGGGCACCCCCGCGGCCTCACCGTGATGAGGGGGTATGGGGGAGGTCACTTACCTGGTGATTTCTCTGGGTCCGGGCATCTGCTGGAATCCGTCTGTTGGCATAGGAAGCGAGGGAAGGGAAGAACTGTTCCCTTCCCTCGCTTCCTATTTCAACACGTTAGGCTGGTTCCTCTGTGGTCAGACTGCAGAAGCCAATAGGCAAACAGCTTGTTTGGCTTCTGCAGCCTGAACACTGTCAAACATTCTATGATTGGCTGTCATCTCCCAAACAGGGAGAGGGCAGCTAATCATAGAAAGTGGACTTCGGCTTCGAGTCCCTAAACAGAAACTATTCTGCCGAAGCCGGATAGCTGTATTTCAGCCGAACTTCGGCAGAATAGGGACTCGAAGCCGAAGTTCGGTACAGCCCTACATGGGACCCTCCCACACTGATAGCCAGGGCGGGGAGAAGCGGTTACCATTGTGGTACCGTCCTTGACTCCAGAGGCAAGAGACGCCAACAGAGCTCGGCACAGCCGGTGAGTCGGAAAGAGCTGATAAAAGACCGGACGGTGTTGGGCTCAAGGTTGCGAAGAGCAACATTGTCTGAAGAAAGAAGACTAAAGTACAAAGGTCTTTTTGTGAGTAAAATTGGCATCAGAGTTAGAGTGGTCCGGCGCCACGTGGGTGCTCATGCGAAGGACTCTGGCGGGTGCCCCGCTCCTGAACAAGGAGAATATGTTGACCTGATATATCAAGGTGGTCCTGCAGCAGGTTATGTTAAATCCTGTGTATAGTCCAAAGTCTTCGATTGTTGTAGAAACTACAAGTACCAAGAGGCCTCAGGGGAGGCTGGCGTAAGGTATCAAAGTGGTCATACAAGGGTCAAGCCAAACCCCTTGTACAGTCCAAAGTCTTTGGCACATTGTGGAAGCAAATGTGAACCCGACTGAGGGATGCCAGTGAATTAGGGTCAGCAGTAATACACCTGTGAACATTGTGATGACAAGTGTGAACCCGACTGAGGGATGTCCACAGAGAGTGGTTGGTTTGAATCCGACTGAGGGAGGCCAACATTGGTAGAAGGATCGGAGCCTGGCTGAGGGGCATTCAACAGTGAATAGTAATCACCCGACGTGAAGATTAGCAGAAGGAACTTTTTGTTTTGTTGTGAATGTTATATTAGGCCCTCTGAAGCAAGAGACGTTGCATGAAAGAGACTTGGACACAGAAGGTCCTGATATTGAGAACTGTAACCTTGTGTAGGAGAAGCCCAGGAATGTGCTGTGCTCAAGAGTCCCGACTTGTCCCGTGTTAAAAACGTGGGGAAGGGAGACCCCGGCCAGGACATCCTGACTTAGTTTGTGAACACTTCTTTCTTTTCTGGTGAACATTGTCCCACACTCTTTTGTAGCATAGTGGTAAGGATTGGCAATAGGCTGTTTTAGTATAGGCCCTGTTTATTTGCTTAGACTCCACTAGGACTGTAGTATTATTATTATTTGATGGTCGTAGCTTGCTCCTATCTTAGATTCAGGTTTAGATTATGCGTTTATCTCACCCATTTTTACAGTTTAATAAACACCCTTGAACTGTGATCACTTGTGTCTGTCTTAGTTTGATACCATGCCTTCCTTAAGCCTGCCTCATTTACAAGTCCAGAACACACTCTGTTTCACTATGCAAGCATACAGTACACTCCCAATTTCCAAAATCACAGTTACTTTCAGATTTCACAACGGCTAATCCCTTTTGATAATTTGAGTGCGGGGGTAGATTCTATTAGACTCAAAGGCGATTTTTATGCATTCATATCTTTGTTACTTCCAACAACTAGCAAAGAAAATGTTAAAATTTTGTTAAACAAGAAACATTAACCGAGAGCAGGAATAACATTCCCAACCTAAAATGGAGGCCAGAGTCATGGCCCTAGGAAAACCAATCACCAACAATTCTGCAGTAAAATCAGTCCAGAGCTCATGAGCCCTTTATTTCTCAAGTTGTCCTAATACTTCTGACAATAAATACACTCTTGGAACCAGAAAGGAGACCCTGTTTCTCAAGGAGAAGAACAAACTAATTTGGTTTTCATCACCATGGCATCAGATCACAAAGGTACCACTTCACCCTTTTTAGAAGACCACTGCAAGAAAAGAACAAACACCAAGGGTGGATGGGGGTAGGGAAAATACTTGCATGTGTGTCTCATAATAGACTATAAGCCCAAACTCGCATTAATTAGGTGGATTAGCTATTCAATGTCAACTAGAGGCTTCTTATTATGCAAGTTCAACGCCCTTGCAATACATTGTGAACAACACGCAGTGTACATTTAAAGTACAATGTTTTGAGTTTGGACAGCTCCATGAAGGATCTCATCTAATCTCCCACCCAATAACACTAATTTTGATGCCATAGCCCGCTTGGTGGAATGGCCGCCAAATAGAGTAAGTTTCAATGCCTACTTCCTTCATCACCCAACACATCCAATGAGCGAGGGTAGATAAAGAAACCGCTCTGCATGGTTTTCTGAATGAAAGGAGCAGCTGAAAGGTTGAAGAAATGCACACACTCAGGAGACTTGATCTTGTTGATATCTAAAGCTTTAACATCAGACATGCTCTTAATAGTTATACAGCCCGATAACATTGTGAGTTTAGTACTTAACTATTTTAGGGACAGAGAGCCATTCTAAGGCAAAGACTAAAATAGTTGAAAGACTACATTTGCATGCAAAAAGGTAGACTGCTTAGCCTTACATGGTATCTTAATGTGGATTGACTGCTTCACCTTCCGAAGAAATGCCTTTGCACCGGTTCACCCATGACTAAAATGTGACCCACCGAAATAGCTGATCTGAATCCATTAATTGCCCAGTATGCCTTTCCCTCTTTAAATAGGAAACCAGAAAGTTAGCAACTGCTACTGGGGGAGAAGATATGCGATCACTATGTCCTTCCATGCTCTAACCCACCCACCTCGACCAGAGGATTCTGAAGACTAAGTGTACTTGCCCCAAAATTCTCAGATGACGAAAAAGCATCTTTTAAAAGGCCAGGGAAATACGAGGATGTGCAGAAATCTTCCAAGCCATAAGGGATAGGTGAGCCCTGAAAGACCAGGCAATGGAGAAGACTGCTTTATTCCTTAATAGATGAAGAGGTGACGTGAGAAGTCTACTGATTTCTCTAAGAGGGCTAGGAAATGAAACCTGAGAAGGCCAAAAGGGGGAGACCAGAACCAGGGATGCCCATTGTCTATGTATCTGAAACAGAACTCTCGCCATCAATGAGAAGGGGTGGAGGCATACCCCTTTATCACATACACTCCTAGATGGTCTTAATCTTGGTGTAGCTGAATTATCTGGGAATCTAACATTTCAGTCTTGAGTCCAAGAGGTCTATATCCAGTGGACCGCAGACCGACTGACGGTTGCCAAATAGTTTGTGGTACAGCTTCCATTTGCTTTGTTCCGGAAGTTACCCGGAATTCCATCCTTATATTGAGTCTGCCAACCCGGGAAGACACTCTACAAGTAGTGTAATATTTCTGTTTAGACAAAAATACTGAATAATGTGCATGAGCTCCAGCAGACTTGTGAATATTATCCCTCACAACCTGTTGATGTATATGAAAACTGAAATGTCCATCTGAAGGAGGACACAGCATTTGGAATGTTCTTTACTAAAACGTTCAGAGAAGAGGAACCTGCCAAAGGTTTTACAGGTTATATGTAGAGCTCGTTCCTCCCCAGACTGCGTTCCCTCTGTGGAGAGGTTGTCGCTACATGCCCTCATCCCAGATTGCATGCATATGATTCCTGCACTATATCGGGATTAGGACCAAAAAAAATCGCACTCCTGTTCCAGGTTTCCAAATATTGGAGCCACCAAAGGAGCTCCTAACTGGCATCTGGGGAGAACTAAACGAACAGATCAAACGATAAGTTCTTTCTCAGATGTCTGGTTATTGTCTGCTGAAGGGCCCGGTAATGGAGGGGTGCAGGGAAAATCCCTTGAATTAAAGCTGAAAACAACCCTGTCCTTGTCAGACACCTGCGGACAACACATTCTTGCCAATATTAACCGTATCTCACGATGAATCCTATTCAATCTTACCTTTGGAAGAATGAGAATACACTGCTGAGAATCTATATTGAAGCCCAGAAACTAAATTCATTGAGAGTAGGCTCTAGCACAGACCTCATGTTCTTTATGACAAAACCGATTTTTTGAAGCAAAGATAATGGCATGCACACACGCACTGCAGAAGTGGCTGTAGAAGTGGCCGTTTGCTGTTTGCTGTACCGCTGCACAGGCACAGCACAGCACTCTGCGATACTGACTAGGTTTATTTATTGTTGAATAATGCTAATGGTGAGAAAATGTGGATGCTAGATTACTCATCAGCCCAGAGAGGCGAGACGAGTGAAAGCTCAGGTGTATCTAACATATAACTGTTGTCCTTAGAATGTTAAGAATTGAACTACATTCCTTCGGTTAGACCTTTTTGGTCACCAGCAGGGTGCGATTGTTTGACTGATTAATCGACTGATAGATCGAGTGTTGGTGTGGGAAAAAGAAAATGAGAGAATGGCCGATTTTCGGCAGAATACTAGAATGATTGAATGGCAGTGGCCATGACAGTAGTTTCCTCAGGTTTACCCGAAAACATAGACATGCTGTCGTCTATTGAAACAACTGACTTAGAAAAGCAATTTGAAGAAGGAACTATGGCCGAGCATCCTTAACGGGCCAGTCGCACATGTGCGCTTAAAACCATCCATAAACAAGGCCTGCTTAATGAAGCCAAAATGGCAAAAGTGACGACTTTCTTTGCAAAAAAAGACTGCGTAGAAAAGAGCACCAAAGTGAAACTAACTAGACTGGATGAGGAAGCCGCGTTCAGTGCGATCACGGAAGAACTAACCATTAATCTACCGTGCTTAGGCACTACATTTCTCTCAGATGTGTTGGAGTTACATAGTACTGTAGAAAGTGTGGAACTAGTAGAAAATCCCCAGATGTGTCCTGACTCAGGAGTTTTAACACTGACTACAAATAGAACAAAATATATGAAAATAAGGTCACTAGCAATATTAACTTAATAACTACTCATGAGCATATACGCAATTGTAATAATAGTACAGAGAATGGATGCGCAGATGAACACACAAAGCATGTGTCCATATTTGCCAGTAAGGAAGCTGAAATTACTGAGACATTAAATGATAATAGCGATACGCAAGTCGACTCAATAGCCATGCAGGTCGAAATTGAAAACTGTACTTTTGAACCAAATGACACCCTAATATCTAGACAAAAACAAAATGAGTTAGATTCTGACACAGGAAGAACTACTGGGAGAAAGGGACAACCAGCCATCTTCAAAAAGAGACATGAGAGTTGAGGATGAAAACGGCACTGAGCTGATAGTGGAAACGTGTTTGGAGCAAGCGGATATTGCGCTGCTCAGCTCAGCTCTACAATCTTCTACAGTGACCGGAGACTCAGAGATGAGTAAAGATGTAGAACAAATGGATGTGACCTATCAAGCATGAAATGCAATGAAATGTTTGAAGCATTAGAAAATCTGTTGGCTACACTGGTTAATAAATGTGAGAAGAGCTTAAATTAGATGTGCATTCAATACTATCCCACAAAAGGATTAACAAAACTAGAAAAACTATGAGATAGCAGTATGACTACTGAAGTAAACAATGAGGTGAAAACTACGTTAGTAAACACTACAACACAAACAGAGAATAATATGACAATAACTGAAGAAGATGCACAAAGTGAACAACTAGAGAATGAAAGTGATCAGTTAAAGACTTACACGACGAATGACAAACGTAAATAATCACACCTAGCTGTAGATACCAACTGCCATCAAAAGAAGAGAAAAGTAAAACAAACTAAGAAATACTCGCAGGCAGCCGCCATGTATAAAGAAAAATAAAAGAAGAACCAGAGCAGAAATGGATGTTTTGTTGCTGATGTGCAGGAAGCAGATATAGAAGAAGCCCTAGTAAATACAGTGACTGGAACACAGCAACCAAAGAAACTCTTAAAAAGTAGTAAGCAAGGAACTAACACAAATGAGAAGAATAATGAACATGTAGTTGTAATTCACGCATTAAATGAGAATCAATAAAAAAAAATGAATAATGGCTCTAAAACGAGTAATGATATTCGTAAATATTTGACTAACCCCAGTGAGAAGATACCTCCTGTATCATTGCATATGCGCGCAGTGGGGCACAAAATAGCAGCAACAAGAAGAAAAAAATGTACAAAGAATAATGGCATTTCAGATGTTGTACCTGTTGATCTGCAGAATATCTTTACTGAAAGTGCAGAAACTGACAGCATCACTATAAGTGATGAAACTGCTAAGAAGAAGGTGAGTCGAAATCTAACAGCAGACAATAAGGCAAGGCAACAAGAACAAGAGCTATCAGAGAGATTGACTGCCCAACAAGGAAATAAGAGTTCAGAACAAGCGAGGCAATCTCATTCACGAGCATTACAATTTCAAGTAATTGATCAAAATAATGGCAATATTCTTCTTAATAGATCACGTATACTTAACCTATGTCAGGCCATTGTACCATTGAGAATGATAACCACCGAAGACCTGAGGATTGTTGATCATTTAGTATACACCTCATTAATAACCACAAAAGTATGGTATGCTAACATGACGATACTAGAATAGATTCTACAATATAGTAATGAATTTAGAAAACAGGAATATTTATGTGAAGAATCCACTATGAATATTTCTAAATATGGAAAGACGCAAAATAAAGATGATCAGAAGCAACAAATAACTGCATCTTGTGAAGAGTTATCAAACAAAGAAAAAGCTATAAATAGCAAGAATAAGGAACACATAGACCTAACAAAATCTGAAAGTGTACACAAAAAGAAGAGCATCTATAACGCACAGGAAGGTTACAGGCAATGGTTGTCAGTTGCTTTTAATGCACAATTTGAACAAACAGCTTCAATGACAATGATATTGTACTATTGTGGAATAATAGAGGAAACTCATCTGTCAGCTGAAGAAGGACTGGTAGCGAACATTAATTTATTTTTTGTAGTTGCATTAGAGGAGACATGGTTGTGTGAAAGGTGTGAAATTGAGGGATGCAGTACCATACAAAAGCTGGTGACTAAGGGACCTATAGGTAGAACTAAGGGGAGGGCTCTTAACTTCACTATGGCACCCACGGATGGGAGAAGACACCACCTGGTCTACTGATATGGTACTTGCAGTTTGCATACGGTGTGAAGGTGCTGAGAGCTCCCCCATGCTAGTGATAAACATGTATAACCCACCAAATGGAGCATTCAATAGAATACATTTAGAGACTGTAACTCGTATACTTGAGGAAAGTGAGCCTGGAATTCCCATTATTCTGATGGGTGACCTTAACGCTATAATAGTTGATTGCTGTTCAAATGAAGAAGAAACACATGACTTTGGCCCAGTAAGAACTCAAGTGTCAAATAAACAGGGGATTGGCTGGGCCAGGCTGATCCAAAACTTTAATTTGAAATTATTGAATGGAAACTGTAAGAGTGACACTAAAAGAAGTTCCACCAGAGTAAGTGGGAAATCTATGACCACGATTGATTATATCTTTATTAATGATAGCACTAAATAAATCATGTTAGTTATGGCAGTCCAGGGAGGAAAGTGATCATCTCCCATTGTATCTACTGCTATTCGCAGGATACACTAACGAGAACGAATATGAAATGAATGGAGAATTATTTATAAATAGCAATGGGAACCAAATAAAATGGAACCCAGTAAAACTAGAAAATGGGAAAAATATAGCAGAGAAAGAGATTAGGACTTTTATGGAAAAGACATTTGTTCATAAATCAGTAAGGATTAAAGCATTTGAACAAATTACTGAAACAATTAAAGTAGCTATAACTCGGGAACAAGCATATGTCTCTAATTATGAAAGATGGAATTTGAACCACAAACATAAGCATTTATTGGATAAGGAGATCCATGAAGCAAAGAAAAAATAGAGATCTACTATAGGAACACCTAACAATGTTAATGAAGAAGATGCTAATAGCACAATAAGAGAAGTGAAGAAAGAACATAAGAAGTGGCTATGGCGACATAAAAATGATATAGATCATGGAATCTGAAGAACCCTAGCCCAAATGACCAGAACAAATAATCATCAAGGTATCTGGTCTGTAATTAATGGGACTAAGAAGAAAGGGACTAAGAAGAAAGCGCTTTCTAGTAATAACTTCTGTGAACAGGATTGGATTGCTCATATCAAAAAAACCTTGGGAATGTGTGAAGTGAATGATGAGATAGCAGAAGAGGAAGAAACTGAGTGGAAAAGTAATCAGTTTGTAGTAGATCTTACAACCGTGATTCAAGCGTTGCCATCCTCACGAGCGACAGGCTCAGATGGGACATGTAATGCCCTACTAAAACTATCACCTGAGAAATGGGCAGAAGCTCTACATAAATTGTTTATATGGATATGTAAACACCAGAAGGTACCAAAAACATGGCAAGAAAGTTCTATATTACCAATATACAAAAAAGGCTGCTGTAAAGATCCAGCTAACTACAGGTTGTTAGCGATGCTGGATATTCCGGCGAAAGTATTTGCAAAAGTCCTTCTTAAAGAACTGAATCAGTAGATACTAGATAATAACATACCACCACCCAATCAATCAAGATTTCGGGCTAAATCCTCAACAATTCACAATGTGAAGATTTTAGTTTCGACATTTGAGTATGCATGGTATAGGCGAGGGCTGTCAGTCTATGGTGCCTTTATTGATTTTTCCGCCGCTTTTGATACCATACTAAGAAATAAATTATGGAGAAAATCGAAGCAATGGGGAATACCAACAGGATTACTTACTATGATCAGACTATTTTATCCAAACACCTCGGTGAGAGCAAGGTTGGACGGTGAAGGGAAAGTTTCCTCACTGATTCCAACCCACTGAGGAGTCAAACAGGGATGCAATTTAGCGGCAACGCTTTTTAATCTCCATTTGGCAGATTTACCATTGGCATTTAGTGCGACAGTATCGAATGATCTGAAAATTGGGTCATTAAAACTGAGCTGTTTAGGCTATGTTGATGACTTTCTACTGTTAGATTATACACCAGGAGGTCTCCAGGAAAAGCTAACTGCGTTAGACAAGTTTGCACTTGACAATGGATTAAAAATTAATCTAGGAAAGACTAAGGTGATTGCTTTTTTAGAGAAAACTAGACGAGCAAAACAAAAGAAAATGAGATGGAAAATGGCAGAGCAGGACATAAAAGTGGTAGACTCATACACATATTAGGGGGTCATCATTGAACATAAATTGTCATGGAAACAACAATGGACAGAGATTAATAGCAAATGTATGAATGTCAAAATGGCCTTGAGTCATTTAATAGGAAAACAAGGTTGATATTCATTAAATACAACACTGATGCTATATACAGCGAAAGTGATGCCATGTTTGCTATACAGAGCAGAGATCTGGGGGAAAAAGTTCAAAGTCGAATTAACTAGATTTGAAGGAAAAAGATATTACCCAGACTACTCAAATCTCTCCCCACTGAATATATTTACTTAGAATGTAATTTGATGTGCGTCTCCGATATTCTGGAATAAAAGATTGCCATGTTGTATATGAACTTGTTTAGATTAGGCAATGCAACATCTTTTGTGGAGCTAATACGATCATTTGATATAATTGAGAAAAGACGGATGCTGAATTCCCTAATGTATTTGAGAAACATTTTCCTAAAATGGGCAAAAGAGAATGCAAATGTATGGCTCACATACTCTGCCGCTAGAACTAAGCGTTTCCTGAAATATGCAATACATAAAACAGGACAAGAAAGAGATATGATACAACTAGCAACCAAAGTAAACAGTTACATGTTTATTCAATATTTGATTAGCCGCACTGAAATACTTAACTATCAATTTGCATTCCCAGACAGCAAAATCATAAGAAACTACTTGTTATTTAAATGTAATGCAGCGGATACCTCAGAAATCTTGGGAGCTAAATGTGGTATCACACGTAATAACAGATGGTGCAGACTGTGCAGAGTATTAACCATTGAAACAGCTGAACATTTAATATTCCAATGTGAGAGTCCTTTAACCTAAAGATTGAAACGCGTAAAGGCTTATAATAATACATATGATTTGGAAAATCTGAAAGAAATGTGGGACAATTTTTTAAAGGGCAACAATGTTAACTTATTATTTCATATGATGTCCTTTTATGTGGTGTTTGAATATTCTTAAAAATGTGTCTGATGGGATTTTAAACAGAATATTTTAAATGTGAGATTTGAGCATTTAGATGATGTTTCCATGTCATTTCATCGCAGGATGTTTTTTCGCAGAGGTTTTTACTGCAGATTCTTTTATAAACAAAACAAATAAAACATTTTTATTTTTTTATTTTTGGGGGGGTTCCCACCACCTAAGCACCCCTTCCCCTTTATTGTTTGTTATTCTCGAACACTCACACCCCATATATATATTTTTGTAACCCCCCCTAAAAATTCAAGGAGTTTTTTTCGTTAAAAAAATCACATTAAAAACCCCAGTGAAAAAAACATCCTGTGATGAAAGGACATTGTACCGTTTTTTTTTATTGACGTTTAACTGAAAAATGTGTGCGATGATCAGAAGTACTATTTTTTATTTGAGATATGTCTTTGTTGTATTCAAATATATGTAGTCTTGGTTGACTATATGCATACTAATAAATCAAATCAAACAACCGCCTGCAAGATTCGTATGATGGAAGTAAGAGGGGAAATTCCTCTACATTATCAAGCTCTTTGATCCATCCTTGAGGTAAGGGGCGTTTAAGAACTTAACTGTTTCAAGCGCTTTTACATTAAAACCAATAAGGGGAGGTCATAGCTGTTATCATCCAAACAACCTGCTGTAAGATTCACATTATGGCAATAAGAGGGGAAACTCTGCTATGGTAGCAAGTTATTTCATCTGCCCTTACAGTAAAGGGCATTTAGGAACTTAACTGTCTTAAGCGCTAAGGAAGTTTGGTAAACCCTCATAACCATAGCCCACCAATCATCTGGGGAAACAGCTCTAAAATGAAGCAAAAAGCGATTCAAGTGCAGCTGCCTAAGATAATTTAAGGGTGGACAGAGCACGACCATGCGTTTCAACTTCCCTTGAATCCTTAAAAAATCTACAGTTAGAAGGGACTTGGTGTAACTGAGCGTGCCCAAGGACTTCTCAAGTGGGGAACAGGTTTAAGCACCATCTCAGAAACTGAGCCCTCCAGCATGGGTGCAAAAACGGACTCAGACACCTCAGCAATAATCTTAAAGGCTTTGTCTCCAATACACACTGCTGAAACAGCTTACATTTTTACACTCAGTTTGCATAACAATCCAATCCCCCAGCCACAATCTATGTTTCACTGCTAAGGGAATGGAAATTAAATGGTCGGAGGCACAATCTAAAACCGTGAGCATAAAAATGCATTTATCCCCCCCGCCCAGATTGACACAAGTTCATCTTTTGTTAAAATTGCATTGAGTTCACAAATAACAGATTGTTTTGTTCAGGTACTAAACATTTCCTAAACAAAGGCACTTTCATTTCACCATGTCTGACAGCGAGAGCAGGCCCAGTTCACATTGAATAACCTGCACAGTAACTGCATTCGGAAGGTGCAGCACTCTCCTCCCGAATAAACCCTCCAGTTTTATAGAGTGCAGTAACATACAGCTATACGTTAATACCATGACATGCTAATTCAGAAAAATTATTATGTTCACCACCTCACCCTCAGTTGGGCCATGCCCGGTCGAAGCAACATGAAGCACCAGAGGCTGATGAAAGGCTCAAGGTGATCGAGGAGAACTGCCAATAGAGACCCTACTAGATAAACTGCAGACATTCCTGGTGAGGGGGAAAAATTGGTATGAACAAACATGCATCTTTCAAGCCTATCTTGACCATTCAGTCTCCATGAAGGAGAGTATTTCATAAAGGATGGATCCCCTCCATCCTTTGATGTCAGTACACTAGGTAAGCATTCAGTGTTTGTAGGTTGTTCACCGGGCGGTCTCTCATGTCTGCCTTCAGTAACACAAGATTGTGCCGAGAAAAGGGGATGCCAAGCATGTTGCTGGAACTACCCCCCACCCCCATTGGCAAATAGGTACTTCACCTTCATATCTATCAAAAATGTGTTGCCTTTGTCAAACGATAAAGGAAGGCAGGAGAAGTGGGGGTAGAATTGTATGCGATACCCCAACACAGATTCAATGACTCATGGGTCTGAAGATATCTTTCCCAGTTTGGGAAGAAGTGAGCAAGTCTGCCACGTACCTTTATGGGAAAAGAAAACATTAAAAAGAGGTCCACTTACCCAAGGAGGGCCGAGAACGCATTGGTTCCTCTATTACGGGAAGACAGTTGAGCATCACACTTTCATGGAAAAGGAACCGGTGTGGGCACCTCTCGGGGCTTATCGTGAGGAGTGAAAAGAGCCCAGGCACTGAGCTATAGTAGCGTGTTCTGCCTCGTCTAGCGCGATGAAAATACTAGGAACAAAAACCTTCCTGAAATGGGCCTGGACTTTGTCCAACAGTGTGCAGGTATGTAAATATCTGGATATGTTTTTTTATGACTGTCCCCAAACAGGTATGATTGCACCCTGCAAGCTGCTTCATTACTATCCAGATCAACTAGTTTAGACTCCAAACACACAAGGTGTGCCTTCCTCTGTGCCATGGTAAGGGCCGCATTTGCAGTGCCAACATACAAACAATGTTGGACCCAGCCCCTCAATCTATGAATGTCTAGTAGGGTATTATGGCAGTATTGTCTTTCGTCAATTCAAATATCTGAGTAAGCAGCTTAGCAAATCCAAGAGCTTGTCTTGGCAAGATCTTATGATCGTATCCTTCTTGGGGTCTTCACCCTTCTTGGACAGAAAGGACCATAGTGCCAGCTTCCAACAAATATGCAATCAAAAAGTAGCATTTCCAGGGAGCTATGCTGCTAAACAATTGGCGCACTGGCCAGCCGCCTTGAATACATTAGAGACCGAAACATATGCCTTACCAGCTCTAAGCAACCACGTGGTGCTGGGAGCGCATTTCACTGTGATGAACACTTAAAGGGGCTGTTACTATGAAATGTTAAAAAAAAACAAAAAGGCATTTCAATCCCTGTTTCGAGGATAGATATGCAATGCTGTCACACACACAAGTAAATGCATGACAGGATCAGGAAAGACCCTGACATGCAATGCACACCTCTATGAGCCTATTCCAAACGGTGGCAGGTGGGCATCTTAGTTTCCTGTGGCATTTTGAAGCCCATCCTGTGAATTCAGGATGCACTTTAAAATACACAGCACCCCCCTTATTTGCACAAATGTGCAAGGGGTGTAAAAGGGCACCAGCAAGTGTGCAGCTCACATGCACACATTCTGATGCCATTTGTGGGACTGAATGCACCTTTCTGGGCACAAGTGACGAGAAGGTTTTGAGACTATACCCCCAGGATCTTGTCTAATTCAGGTTTCTGGGCACCCTCTCGGCAGCACCGGCCTTGGGCATTCAGAATGTAACTTATTCTGCTCTTCCTTTTCTAATGGCTCACCATCACAGTGCCTGAGGAATGAGGACATTTCCTGAAAGGGACACCATTTTGCCAACCTCAGGTATTGTATATTGAAGGGGGTCAAAGAAAGCCTCAGCCAATTGATATAGGAGCACAGTGCTAGAAGGAGAAGACAATTCCTTGGACTGTCCCCTTCTCTCCTTTAATTTTGGCATAGACAGTGAGTCAAAATCTTCAGTTGGAGTCTGAGAAGAGTCAGTAACTTAAAACACAAGTGGGGACCCAAAAGAGACTGTACTCATATTGAGAGGAAACAAGCAGCTCCACACCTAGTAGTCTTCATTTTGTCACTTTTTAGGAGCAATCTCACCTTTGAGATAGGGAACGGACTCCTATTGCTCAATGTTCGTAATGTTTTGCCTCTTGTTTCCTGTGCCTTGGGGGTGAGGGGTGGGGGCATATGGTGTGGGTTGGGCATCAGGGGTAGTATCAGCCTGACAAGTTGGCTACTGTGACAATTAAGTGGATCTCGTCACTTCTCCCCAGGGGAAAGCCCTTCCCTCTGAGGGTAGGGAGGTGGATCTGCTACCCAATAGTCCCCCAATGGGTGGTGCAAAGCGGGACCTCCCAGATAGGGACTACCCTCATGAGGATAAGGACTCCCGTTCCCTTTTCCCTTGGGACAACGTCCTTATCAGAAATCCGTGGTAACACTATTGTCTGTTATGGTAATGTCTCTTCCATCTTTGATCCACAAATGAATATGATCGAGACGAAGAACAGCCAAAGAAACCTGCAGAGTGTTAACAGGTTGCCATACCATAGTACTGAGAAGAGTTGGCCCCAAGGAGGCATAAAGATTATCTCAAGGACTTTGACTTTACAGTGGGGAGGACCCGGCCACATAGAATAAAGAGCGGGAAAGGACAGGGAAATAGAGAGAGGAGCCGGCGTGAAGTCCTCCCAGCCTTGGAAGTTCGAACCTGGGAACACAAAGCTGCAAGACGGTGGGTCCCGAGTGGTGGGGGCATCCAAGAACGGTCGCCGGAGCGCTGCAGCGGAAGCCAAGAGCCTGACCAGTGGAAGAGTGCGAAAGAAGCCAGCGGTGGCATGTTCTCAGGAGGTAGACCATGTGGTCCTGCAACTGTGCCAGAGCCGTGTAACCCAAGTCTCAGTGGAGCCGCAAGGACGAAGTGGGGAGCACAGTGAAGGATGCAAGAAAAGCTGAAGCTACGCGCGTCAGCCCATCACCCCAAAAAGAACCAGCGATGCTGTCCCGACACGTAATGGGTAACAGGAGACCTGGTAGAGGCTTGGGGCAGCACAGGAGTCTAGAGAGCCTCAGGAGTGTAACCCAAGTAAGAGCCCAGAGGATACTAGACAACACAAGCTGTCTAGAAGTAATCTTCATAGTGTCATAAGACAGGGACGAATTGCTGGAACTGTAAAGCAATCTTTCAGGAGCCCTTGGGAAGAAGTGAAGAGACCTTTGAGGACAATTGCAAAAGACTATCCGAAGACAGCCCTCAAAGCTGTGCAAGGTGGTTCAGGAAAAGGCAGTCATTCTCCTGACCATACTCTCTTTGTTGAATCAAACTAAAGCAAAGTATTGTTGGAAAATAGATAAAGACTGAGCCCATTCACCAGGAGAAGGGTGTCATTCTCCTGGTACTATTTTCATTTGGATGCTGAACCCTTTTGTAGATTAGTGGTACGGTTAGAGTAGGTTTTAGGACTGAGGACATACACTTTTTTTGGGAGGGGCGGGTTGTGTGTGCATTTAGTTAATACAAACTTTAAGCACCGAGAGAAAGAAATAAACCAGTCAATATACATCACATCAATCATTACATTTCAATTCTAAAATATGCAAATTAAAAACATATAAATTCTTGTTAAAAGAAAAAGCACAGCATATTTAAAAGAGGTAACAAATATTTTTCAATGGACGATAGAGGGAACAAGCAATATCATTTAAAATTCCTACAATGCTATTTTCCATATCATCATCATTCAAAGCTTATTCGGATTAAGCATCAATCAAACACAAACATCAGATACAGATAAAAAGGTTTAACAATAGTCAGTACATCACCCAAAAATCAAATAAAAAGAAAACAGCATAATCATTGACAAGACTTTTCACAAATATCTTAAAACCATATTTTTCAGTACAGTTAAAAATGTGAACGTTCCCTTAAAATCCCCTTTCTCCGATACATAGCTCTTTTCAAGTAGGACAAAAGCGCCCAAGCAGTCAACTCAGAGTCTGCCGTTAGAAGGAAGCGTAAAGCCGGCCAATAAAGGCGAATGTTAGAGCAACCTGCAAAATGGTGGACCTTCTAATGTCCCCATATGCTTGAAAGAATAGTACAAAATGCTTACGGTCTTCCCTCGCCGCCCGACAAGCTGGGCAGCTAGGATCATTAGGGAAGCCTGGCCACTTTTCTGTATTGCCTCTTAACTGTAGGCAATCAATCCTTGCCTGTGTTATGAGCCATCTATCCTTCTTATTCGAGCCCCACACAAGGTAAGGCTGGATCTCGGATACCATGGTTATCAGCACATGTTAACTTACAGAGTGGGATGCCCGTTCCATATTATCCCCCTTTTCACGTAACCTCTGATACTGTGCCCATTTGTGAACAGTCAGTTGCATGGATGACAACACCACATCTGGGGCCAGGATGTTACTGGAGCACAGAGACTCCTGCACGTATGCCAACCATGGAATTCTACGCCAGTTTTCTTTGTCAATAGTGCACTTGACGATAAAATGGCATATGGTAGCATGCTCGTTTGCCCATAAGCGCAGCCAAAAAATACTTGGAGCAGCATCCCATTGGTCCTCCCAAAACTCCACCCCTAGTTCCCTGTGAACTGATGCACAAGGGGCTGAGCCTGGAAGTCCCAGAAGCTGTTTGAAGAACTTGTTTTCTTTCCCCTGAAGTTCCGCAGCCTTCGTATGACCACACAAAGGAGCTCCATATAAGCTGCCTGTGTTTGAGTAGCGTAAACCTTCAGAACTGGTTTCAGGGGCTGTACCTTGCACCTTGTTGAAATCGGGAGATTTCTGCTGCATGCTGGCTCATTTTCAAAGACTGTTTTACATGGTGAGCATTGCCCGTACCAGCCTCTGAAAATCTGACCCTATGTAATCCAATTCTTTGACTCTTGGGATGATTTCCCCATTTCAAAACATGGGGCGCATCTTCGCAGTTCTCTTCCTCCCTACACACCACATCACTGCTGGCTTGATGGAGTTGATTTTTAACCCAAGCCCATTCATGCATGTTGCGTAGGTGTCAATCAGCACCTGTAGGGCCCTTGGTGTTCTGGCCATAAGGACTGTATTATTGGCACAGGCCAGAACCGGAAGGCCCTACCACCCAGGCTCAAATAGTCCACGCTTGTTCCCACCATGGCCTTCAGGAGCCCATTTATGTATAGCGGAAACAGTATTGGTGAGAGCACACACCCCCCTGCCGGACCCCAATCCGACATAGATGCTCTGTGCACTGTCCCCCGGACAAATACGAACACAGGCCTTATTTACCATGTGAATCTCTTGCAGCACTGTCAATATTTCTTATGGGCACCCCAGCGGCCCCAGCACGGCCCACAGCTTTGATCTATCAACTTTACTGAAGGTCGTGCTTAGGTCCAGGAAAGTGAGATAGACCGCCTCTCCCCTACAAAACAACAAATTGGAAATGAGGAGGTACATATTAAGTTCCTGTTACAAGGTTTACCAGCACTGGGCGAAATCCAAACTGGATGTCAGACAGGATGGACCCTTGCATGAGCCAGGACTCCGTGGCCCAACAAGACCCTTCCCTTATTTTGTATTTCTTTTTTGTGCATTTAGTTAATACAAACTTTAAGCACATAGAGAAAGAAATGCACAGGACAATATAAATCACAACAATCATTACATTTAATTTCTAAAATATGCAAATAACAGATTCTTATTAAAAGAAAAAGCACAGCATATTTAAACGAGGTAACATATATTCTTCAATGGACGATGGATGGAACAAGCAATATCATTTAAAATTCCTCCAATGCTATTTTCCATATACAAAAGCCAGCTGCCACTATGACCAATGATTCGGCCCGAATAAGGTGGACCAGAATTGGTTATATGCTATATGCTCAATTTTTGTAACACGGCAGTAGCCTTTCTGATATTGAATTTTTAAAGCAGGACGAGAAATGAGTATATGTCGACAAGTTTGTATTTCCCTGTGACAAAGACGACATAAGCATGCAGAGAGTGGAATATTCTGCCATGCTCCAACAAGCTCCATGGTAAGTAGTAAGTTCAGCGTAAATAGAGTATAAAACGTTTCAAATCAATTGCACATGGTTTAGATAGACAAGGCGTAAGGTGGGTCAGGAGAAGGCAGTCATTCTCCTGACCATACTCTCTGTTGAATTAAAAAATAAAGCAAAGGATTGTTGGAAAGAGATAAAGACTGAGCCCATTCACCAGGTGAAGGGAGTCATTCTCATGGTACTATTTTCATTTGGATGCTGAACCCTTTTGTGGATTAGTTGTAGGGTTAGAGTAGGTTTTTGGACAGAGGACGGACACTTTTTATTTAGACAAACACCCTAACGATGAGCACCGAGTTGATATCTGTTTAAATAGGAATAACCCTTTATAGAGAGAGGTACGTTGTTTTATTTATTTCTTAAATAAAATGTTATTGAAACATGCTGCACTTTCCTGTTAATAGGCCTATCAAGGGCAGATATAAAGGTATTGTTACGTTCCCATAAAGCATAGTCCCTAGTGTAAGGGAGGCATGATATCACAAGTATGACACTGACACAATGGGTACACATTGTAAACCCTTTATTGAAATGTTTGGGGTTGGAGAAACTCCTAGTCTGCCCTATAACTAAGATGCGAGTATTCTTGACCATCAAATAATAAATAACACAGTGGAGTCTGTCAAATCAAAATGGCCCATGCTAACAAAACCTAATGCTTGCCCTATCTCTTGTACAAAAAAGTGAATAAAGGAGAAATGTATGCAAAAGGAAACATCAGTGTTCGAATGAATGAATGCGGTTTAACCAGCTTCCAACACAAATACAGTTCCGGAACGTGGATCAAGGCGCGTCTGGCTTTCCACGTTTAAGTCTCTTTTCTTGACTTCCAAAAATAATGTTTTGACCAAAAAGTTCACAAAGGTCCCCCTCTGTCGGGCTCAGATCGTCCACCACACCTGATAACAAACAGTATCACAAACAATTATTTGTTGGTTCTTCTTTCTGTTTCCTTTCTCCTTTAGCTTCAATTAGCGCAATTGTATGTTATAAATCCCTCCTGAAGATCCTTGCCAACATAAGCAGGGTGAAACACGTGTAGAGGGTGAAACACACTTAGAAGGTAGAGGGTGAACCTTATAACCCTCACAACAATCCAGAAGATCGACACAATCTTGCATAACTACTTACCAATAGAACATAGGAGCCATTAAAAATTGAAAAGCAAAGAGGAATTTGCAAATATAAGCAAAAGCTCCTCCTGTCAAAAATGGAAATTATGATCTATTCTTTCTTTATTTTTTCTTGTCATGTACGGTCACAAAATCCACATGATACAATGTGTTAAACAATCTGAGCAACATAGAAATGTATCTTTGGAGCGCATAAGTGGAAGACTTGTGATTATTTTCAAAGTGTCTATTCTTGACATTGGGCAGCCGCAATGTCCCAAGTTCCACATGCAGCAAACAAATAGCACAATACCAGTGCAGCCATTTCTTACAAATAAGCACCAAGGTAGCTCGCAACAGGCTGTTCAGGCTGAACGCACTTTCTTAATCCATTGTGCTCACAACAGCAGCAGCTGAGCACCAGGCGATATACTAAATCCAATAAACATCAGAATGGAACAAGGCTTTAAACAAAGGGAACAGGAAGCAGAACACCTTTTTTCAGGTACACCTCCAACGTATAAACCATGTGATGCATCTCAAATTAAATCACTCAAACAGGCATTTGAGAAACTGGAAGCCCTATCCAAAAAAGAACTCTCTCGCTGGTGGGAAATAACCACCAAGGAAAAATATCTAAATGTGGGAAGAATACCACGAGAACTTCGGATCTGCATCTTCCCAGCGTTTGAAGAGGAAGATGTTGAAGATCTCAGAGATTGGGAAGAACTCCTTACAACAACAACAAAAGAGATGATCCATAGAATCATCATGTACACTAAAAAAATACATGCTAAACTTCTTGAGGAGATAGAAGTAATCAAACAAATTATTGAAGACCTAAACCTACCCGAAGCCACTTCAAAAACTATCAAATCATGGATGAATATTTAAGCAATTACGAAAAAGAAATCAAACTCAAAAAACAACAGGCATTCAACATGATGAATTGGACTACAAATTCAAACGTGTATACACATTTCAAAACAAATTCAGGACACGAACAACAAGCAAATCACAATCCAAAAAAACATCAGTACCAAATAAACAACAAGAAACAACTTCTGAATCATCAGAGCCAGATAGTGACAATGATAAACCTATAGAACTGCAGGAAGATGGAAATAGAGCAGAAGACAATACCTCATACTCTTTTTTAGAGGAATTTCAGAAACACCGACAAGCAAGATCTTATCCATTGTATCAATGTACACAACAAATAAGAAATCAACACATGCAACAGGGAGACACAAATGGTGGCCAACCAAAAGGGGCAGGAGGGGGAAGAAAAGAAATAAGAGACAATTCAAGAGGAATGTGGACAAGATCAAAAAATTCAAATCAGAAAATAATTTAGTCCTCAATCTCTCAGACATGGAACGAACACAAGAATTATCTTCAGCACTGAATAAAGGGTTGTCTTTTAGTCCAACCAACAACCTGGATTTCTTTTCAACATATGTGGATCTCTACAAATTCAGCAGACATTTGAAACTCAAAAAATTCTTTGCAAATCTAGTAACCAACAAGAAAATTGGAATCCCGAAACCGCCAATATCGGAACTGACGATACAAGACACGGAACATACTGTCAGTTTGCTCAAAATAGGAGATAATGAAGAAAGATATACTATAGAAACACTTATAACAGATCTTGACATAGACACAGGACAAACAGTAGCATCTAAACTCAAAACCAAATCCTCTTTTGCACCGCATACCATGATGGAAAATGCAGTGGATATCTTGACACTGGCAGTAGAAAAAGATCTCAGAAAAGTGTACACTCAAAACCTAGGTATCACAAGGAAACAATTCAACCTCACAAAACAAGAAAGAGATGTAATTCAAGCTCTCAGCAAGAATGGTGATATCGTAACTAAAGAGGCAGATAAGGGTTGCAAAATAGTCCTGCTCAACACCAGGGACTACATTAAAATGGCGGAACAACATTTGAAAGACTCAACCTGTTATAAAAACTTAAAGACAATCCTTTACCTAAACTCACGATAGAATGGAACCAGATGATTACTGACTGCTACGAGATCGGCCTTCTATCAGAAGATGAATTGAAATTCTTGAAGCCTAAACATCCGGTACTTGCTACAATTTATTTTCTACCAAAAATACATAAAAAATACACAAAAATACCGCCAACTACAGGCTTGGTCTCCCCTCCTCAACTCTGCCATTCACCCGGGAGGGTCGCTGGTGTCCTTGAAACACAATGCAGTTTTCACTTGCGGGATCTGGCCTTACCCACGTGTCTCTTGCGGCGTGTTGGAGGCAACGACCTCCAGTTGGGAACGCTGGGGTTTTCTGACCCACTGCTCTCGCCCCTTTGGTCTGTCGCTCTACTCCAATAGGTTAGACCTCGTCCTGGGAAGCCCTACTTGTTCTTGTGTTCCGCCTTGCTCAGAGTATGCAATTGGGTTCTGCCTTTTATTCGTGTGAGGAGAGCTAATTGGTATCAGGTGTATGCACTTAGAATTAAGTGCCTGACTTTGCCTGATCCGATTAACGGGACATGTCCAGTACGATGTGATAGAGTTAGTCTGGTTACTCTGTCACCCTCTTCCTCGCCCAGTGTTTGTGAAAAAAGGGGGACCGGGCGAATTGGGACTTCGGAAAACCCTAAAGAATAGGATGGGGTAGATGAACAAAAAAGGGGGAATACCACGTCTCGCCATCAGCTATCTCACCCCACTCCCCGAAGACCATTCACCCAGGTGATCCTCCCGCACTGTCCACCCCCAGGAACTGAATCCAAAAGCAATGGTTGTGTCCTGACCACCTGGATGACAAGTCGCAGAGGATTAGCGGGTGAGATACTCTTTAGTTTCTCACAAATCATAGGAAGCAAATTGAACTATGGTTACTGTGATAAATCAAAGGTTATCATCCCAAAGAACCTGTCCTGGAATCTGTGAGAAACTGGAGGGTATTCTCCCAGTAAGACCTTGAGAATCCCTTATTTAGGTGACCAGGATGTGGCCATCAGTGTTGGATCCAGTTCCTGGGCGTGGACCAGTGGGGGAGGATCACCTGGGTAGGGGAGCGCTGGGTTATGCTTGGGGGAATACCCCAGGTGAGACGTAGTATTATGCCAGAGAAGGGCGAGATATCAGAGGCTTTCATGGGCTGTATTGCATCTGCCTCCCTTCCTACTGTTGGATTTATCTGGCCCAGATCCAACAACCCCTCTGTACCTAATCAATCCTCTAAGATCCCAAACCTGGTTACACCCAAAAAGCATAACTCCCAGAACTCTGGTTTCATTGGTCTCCATTCGAATACAACCTATCCTCCTCCTTTCCGTTTCTCCGATTATCATTTTCCGCATTCCAACCTGATCAGACAAAACACAACGATTCCCACAATCCCCTTTGTTCAAGTCACAACCCCCACAGTCCCGCTTGCCTTGCAAAACCTACCAATCCCGTCCCTCTGATTGTCACTTTCAAAAATCCCAACCTACTATGGCAGAACACTACTGTTCCCACCATCCCCGATGTTCTGTTCTTCATCTGGTATATGTTACCACCTACTCCCACTTACTCACATAGAGTCCTAAAATAAAGAAAATCATCAAGAAGAACTGGACAACTCTCACACTTGATCCTGTGATGAAAATACTCTTTCCAGAACCCCCACTTTTTGCATACAATAAAAGTAAATCAATCAGAGAACATTTGGTCAAGGCAGATTTCTCCGCTGAAAGACAGACTCAGGGAAACTGGAAAGGAACAACACTGTGTCATAATTGCAATGACTGCAATAACCTAATTACAGGCAACACCATCACTCATCCTCACAAAGGGTACAAGATAAATCTCCATCACTCGTCTACATGCGACTCCAAGAATGTAATATATGGCATAAGATGCCCCTGCGGTCAATATCATGTGGGAATGACAACAAGGAAAGTGAAAACAAGATGGTCAGAACTTAAGTCCAACATAAGAACAGGCGCCATCAAATCTCCAGTAACTCAACACTTCAAAAAAGAGACACACAACATTGCCCAAATAAGGTTTATTATTTTTGAACAAATAAAAGTACCAAGGAGAGGGGGAAACCTTAACAAGATGCTGCTACAGAAAGAAACATATTGGATTGAAAAATTGAATTCCATGCAGCCGAATGGTATGAACGTTGATTGGGACCTAAGTTGTTTTTAATAACATATAAAGAAGTTTGAACAAAATTACTGCAATACGGCTTATGACTGTTGAAATGCACACTTCACTAACCATAGTGTGAGCGCTTTAAGATGGAGCCCATTTAATACACCGGGGCATGTGCGGCTAATATAGACCATGAGCAAGCACAAGTCAATTGAATAATGAGCGCCACTCGAAATAGTTGGTTTTCGAAATCCCGCAAACACATCAAGAGATGAATGAAGTGGACAATTTCATAAACAACTTGACAAATATCATGCGTCAGTTATAGAAACGCACTAGGAGTAAGAATCAGTGCCATTCAACACAGTAACTTGTCATCAGTAGTCTCTACAAGATGGCGCGCAGCAAAATCCCCAGAAATAACCATTTTCGTCCACATGGAAAGAGAGAAAGGACTAATTAGAAAACAGTTGCCATCACAACCAACAAAACCACGGGAACGCGATTTGCGAACCCGGGCGATATGAAGAATCCATCCTCCACTGCCAGGAAAGTACAAACGTAATAAGGAATGAGAAAAACATCATCAGACTGGAGGCAAGGACGACAGACAGATTGGTGAAAGGAAACCTAGCTACCCCGGGAGACGACTAGACAGAGGTGAGCAGCGCTAACCGCATGGACACTGTAAAATGCAATATATTCCAGAATCAGTTAGTTAGGGTTTTGTGAATGGGACACAGCGCTATGATCTAGCGACTGTTCCCAGCACAAAACCCACACACAACAAAGCCACAGACATCCCAAAAAAAAAAACATTTTTCGTTTTTTTCACAGACCAAAACATCCTCCGGTGCTTTAAGGAAGAACAATCGTAGAGCCAGATTCAACTGCAAAAAAGCAACACTGACACGTTTAAGATGTTTTTAAGAAGATAAAATCTTCAGAATCAAAAGGTATTTGAGGTTCAAAATGAATACTGATAAAAAATGACAAGAGTAACTATGATGATAACATTTGCTGAACAAACAATGATTAAGGAACTGAACAGAAGAACAAGTTACTTTCTTACCTGGTAACGTTCTTTCGATGGGATGGTCCGACGACGTATTCCATATCTATGACATGTAATCATCACAGCTGTGCTGCTTCGGAAACTTTTTTCGGCGTCTGCGTCCTGCGTCGATGACGTCGATGCGCCGTCGTCGAGGGCCTCCTCCGACGTCCGACGTCATCCGATGTGATAAGTAGGACGCACGACGCCCGTAGCCTCAGTTGTAGTTTTTTCCCCCAGAACGTGTGACACTAGTCAACTGCCAGTCAGACACAAAGCCTTGCGGAACGTAAGCTGCAATCGCAAAAGAAATTCTGCAGCGGGGAAGGCAGGGCGGGAGCGATATGGAATACGTCGTCGGACCATCCCATCGAAAGAACGTTACCAGGTAAGAAAGTAACTTGTTCTTAGAGGGGATTGGGTCCTCCGACGTATTCCATATCTATGACAGACTCCCAAAGCAGTACCAGAGCAAGGAGGAGGGAAAGAATTTAGAATCAAAATTTAGAATAGTCAATCAAATAGCAAAGCAAAGGACCGCCTTGCCAAAGGCCAGATCCTGTGCTCGGATGGAATCGAGGGAATAGTGACGTACAAATGTATGTACTGAAGCCCAGGTGGCTGCATCACAGATGTTGCAAATAGGAACACCCCTCTGCAGGGCAGTAGACGCAGCCATACCCCTGGTATAATGGGCCCGCAAGCCAGCCGGTGGGTCCTTACCCGCCAAGCGGTAGCACTCCGAGATGGCCAAAATAATCCAGCGAGACAAAGTCTGTTTCGTCACAGCTTGCCCCAAACGCTTTCCAGCGTAACCAATAAAGAGTTGATCGTCCACTCTGACCCGGGACATGCGTGAAACATAAAAGCTTAAAGCTCTCCTAGGATCAAGCCTATGGAGCCTCTCCTCTTCCTTACCAGGATGCGGAGGAGGATAGAATGCCGGAAGAACAACCTTCTGGGCCAAATGAAATTCCGTCATTACCTTCGGAAGAAAAGAAGGACGAACTCTAAGGACAACCCTGTCCTTGTGAAATACAGTGAAGGGTGGCTTAACTGAAAGTGCCTGTAACTCACTCACTCTGCGAGCGGAAGTAACCGCAACTAAAAACACAGTTTTCAGAGTTAACAGCCTCAAAGGACAAGAATGTAAAGGTCAAACGGAGCACCCATAAGAAAGGTTTAAATCCCAACCGGGCACCAGGAAAGGTGACGGAGGGAACACATTAGTGAGCCCTTTCAGAAACTGTGAAATTAAAGGGATTTTAAAGTAAGAACACTCTTCAGACGAGCGCTTAAAGATGGACAGCGCCGCCAGGTAACCTTTAATGGTACCCACTTGCGAGCCCCTGTGGGCCAAAGAAAGTAAAAAGGACAGAACCATGGGGATGTCACATGCAAAAGGATCCACATTCTGAACTCTGCACCAGTCGCAGAACTTTCTCCAACGGCAACGGTACAGAGACTTTGTTGCTGGCCTTCGGGCCGAAAGCAACACCTCCATCACGTCTTCAGGGAGGTCCCAATCCCTATACCTCAACCTTTCAGAAGCCAAGCGTGAAGGTTGAGGGATCTGACCTCTGGATGGAGAACCTGACCCCCCTCCCGTGAGAGCAGATCGTCTCGGTAGGGAAGACGACGCGGAGGGCAGATGGACAAGTCGAGAAGGTCCGGGTACCACGTCCTCCGAGCCCACGCCGGAGCAATGAGGATCATCTGGGAACCGAACTTCCGTAACCTCCGCAGCACTTGCGGGATGACGGGTACTGGAGGAAACGCGTACAGCAGCAGGAATGACCACTCCACCACAAACGCGTCTCCTAAGGCTCCTTTTGGAGGAAATTCCCGCGAGCAAAACCTTTCGCACTTCCGGTTGACACTGGAGGCGAAGAGATCCACTTGAGGGGTCCCCCAAAGGGCGAAGATCTCCAGGAGAATCTCCTGAGCCAACTCCCACTCGTGAGAGATCGTGCTCTGCCTGCTCAGAGCGTCCACCGTCACGTTTTCGTCTCCGGCCAGATGAACTACCGAGATCGAAACTTCCTGCTGGATGGCCCAGAACTCGAGCTGCATCGCCTCCCTGCACAGAGGAAGTGACCCTGCCCCCACCTTTTTGTTGAGGTAGTGCATGGCCACTGTGTTGTCCGTCAGGATCAGGACACTCTTTCCACGCACAGTCAGCAGAAAAGCCTTCAGGGCTAGCCTGACGGCCCTCAGCTCCAACAGATTGATATGGAGTCTGGACTCCGACGGAGACCAACGACCGCTGACCGTCAGCCCGTTGGCATGAGCTCCCCAACCCGTGAGGGATGCATCCGTCACGATCGTCACCACCGGCCAGGGAAGCCGAAATGGAGCCCCCTTCATCAAGTTGCCTTCGACGGCCCACCACAGAAGGTCCCGGGCGACCGAGGGTGGCACCTGAACCGGGTCCGACATCCTGCCGGAGGACTGCAACCATTGTGTCTTGCGCGCCCACTGCAAAGATCTCATCCGCAGGCGAGCCTCTGGCACCAGAAGAATGCAGGATGCCATGAGGCCGAGCAACCTCAAGAACTCGAACGCTGGGAGCGTCTGGGCATGCTGAAACTTGTGCACCATCTGCTGAATGTGAAGAGCCCTCACCTGGGGAGGAAAACACTGCCCAGGGAAGTGTCGAGCACTGCTCCGATGTACTGGAGCCGCTGTGTTGGCGTCAAATGGGACTTCTTTAAATTGAGGGAGAAGCCCAGCCTGTGAAGGGAGTGGCAGGTGACGGACAGATGATCCAGGACTTGCTCGGGAGAGCTCCCCCTGATCAACCAATCGTCCAGGTACGGGTAGACGTGAATCCCCCCTTGCCTGAGATGCGCTGCCACCACCACCATGAGCTTGGTGAAAACCCTCGGGGCGGAGGTCAATCCGAACGGCTGGACCTGAAACTGAAAGTGCGAGTCGCCAACCGCGAACCTCAGGTACTTCTTGTGCTTGGGATGGATCGGCACATGGAAGTAAGCATCCTTGAGGTCGAGTGACACCAACCAGTCCTGAAGCTGAAGGGCCAGGAGGACTTGAGAGAGAGTAACCATCTTGAAGTTGCCCTTCCTGAGGAGTTTGTTCAAACCGCGCAAGTCCATGATGGGTCTCAATCCCCCGTCTTTCTTCGAAATCAAAAAATAAGAGGAATACCATCCCTTGTTCCTCTCCGCTACAGGCACCAGTTCTATGGTGCCTTTCTCCAGCAGGGCTTGAATTTCCTGCGCAAGGAGCGGATCCGGACTCTGCAAAGAGAGGTTCCCAGGTGGATTGTCGCGAGGCCTGTGCCGAAAGGGAAGACAGTAGCCGTGGGTTATGATCTCCAAAACCCACACATCTGAAGTAATGGCTTGCCACTCTACAAGATGCTGCGCCAGCCTTCCCCCAACCGGCAAACCATGGGACATGGCCTCATGACTGAATGGGAGCGGATGCGGCGTTACCTGAGGGCAAAGAGACAACTGCCCGAGCGGCCTTGGCACCACGGGTACCCTGTCGTCCACCTCTGGTACCCCTGCGTTGGCCTCTTTGACTGCCAGCTCCTCTCGCTTTACTGAAGGAGTAATAGCGAAAGGAACCACCCCTCCACTGCTGTCCCCTAGGACGAAAAGGCGGAGGTTGGCGAACTGCAGCGCCCAACGACTTCGCTGCAGCTTTTGAGGTCTGCAACCTCTCAAGGCTCTCGTCAGCCTTGCTGCCAAAAAGGTGTTCACCGTCAAAGGGCATGTTGAGGAGCCGGGACTGCACATCAGGAGCAAACCCCGACTTCCGCAACCAGGCAAACCTGCGTATTACGGTGCTTGCCGCCATGGACCTACTGACGCATTCAGCTAAGTCCAAACCCGACTGAACGGACTCACACATGGCATCCTTACCATCCTGGACCATAGCAAGGAAACCATCCCGTTCGTCCCCTTCGGGAATATGTTCAGCCGCTAATGCAACAGTTCCATAGAGTGTGTGTGAAACGAGACAAGGCACAAATGGAGTTGGCCGCCTGAAGCGCCATACCACCAGAAGAAAACACTTTCTTCGCCCAGCCATCAAAACGTTTGTCGTCCCTATCAGGAGGGATGGTAGGGTACGACGCCTGCTTTGCCGGGGCCGTGGCCGCCTGCACCACCAAACTCTCCGGAGTGGGGTGCCTGGTCAAGTAGCAGGGGTCGCTACTGGCTGGACGGTATATTCGCGACAAGGATCTGCCCACCGCCGGGAGACTCTTCGGAGCAGTCCAAGCCGCCGCCACCCTTCTCTGTAAAGCCACATGGAACGGCAGTACCGGATCAGTTGGGGGACCAACATCAAGGATGTCCGTCAGATCATCCTGCACAAACTCCCCTGGGGGAGCAGACCATCCCAAGTACTCAGAAACCCTAGCCATAAGGCGCCGGTAAGAGGAATCGGCATGGGAGCCAGGCTCAGGCCTACAAAACTCCACCTCCGGAGAGGTGTCCAGTCCACTGGCATCATGCAGTGACTGTCTCAAATCGCCAAACTGACTATGGCCCGAGACAATTTCATCTGGAACCTGACTAGGAACCAGGCCATCAGAATCCTCATCCGCCTCTGAAATATAGTCCAGGTGGCGAAAAGAAGGCACCCGAGAGTGCTTGCTCTTAACCAGAGCCTTCCTAGGGGGTTCTCCAGTGCCACGGGGTACCTCCGACACGAAAGGCGTCGATGGCGTCGAGCGAATCGGCGCCGGCGTCGAGAGAACCGGCATCGGCGCCGAGAGGATCGGCGTCGAGGAAATCGGCGTCGACATCAGATGCAGCGCCTCCAGCATCGGCAGCGTCGACACAGCCCTCGAAGCCGGAGCCCCGAGCGTGTCCCTCGACGACCTGAGCGTCGACGGCTTCGACGACTTCCTCGGAGCCGGAGCCTCGAGAAAGCCTGTCGACGCCCTCGACGCCTCAGACGTTGATGTCTTCCTCGAAGACCTCACAGGTGCATGCGGTCTTGAACGCGTCGAGGACCGGGACCTGGAACGGGTACGTCGAGAACGAGTCTCCTTGTCCGAACGGGACCTCTCCCGTGACTCGTGCCGACCACTCTTGCGAGCGGTGTCTCTCGACCTCTCACGACCGACCCCACTCGGGGGCGCGGACGGCTTAGTACCCTGCGACTCAAGAATCGCCAGCATTTTCTTCCCGAAGGATGCCCATTCCTCCGGCGTCGCACAGCTGGTGGGGTAAGCGACATGCCAGGTAGAGTCCTCCGAAGAGGACCTGGAAGACGACCGGTGTCGGCGCTTCCGAGAATGCCTCGAAGAGGCTGAGGAGTGGCGAGACCGACTCCTAGAAGGAGAACCACGAGACTTCCGACGATGACGCGGAGAGTCACCCCTCGAATCATCCGTCGAAAGCCCTGCAGACTTCGACTTCCTGGGCTTGGACACCCGACCTACCGACAACTTCTTCTTACGTTCGCGTAAGGCTTTGGACGTGAGCGACTGGCAGTCGATACAGTCATCCGTGTCGTGGGCCTCCCCGAGGCACCAGAGGCAGGCGTCGTGCGAGTCCGTCACCGACATCTTGGACCCACACTCCCCGCACTTCTTGAAACCCAGACGCGGGGTCGAAGACGAAGTAGAAGACATCTTCACACGAAGGATTTTCACAAAACGAACAGGTTCGAAGAACCAAGAAGAACAGAACTCCAAAGAGTAAAGGCGTTAACCGAGATTCACGAAGCAACACGTTCGCGGAAAAAACGGAACTGAGGCTACGGGCGTCGTGCGTCCTACTTATCACATCGGATGACGTCGGAGGAGGCCCTCGACGACGGCGCATCAACGTCATCGACGCAGGACGCAGACGCCGAAAAAAGTTTCCGAAGCAGCACAGCTGTGGTGATTACATGTCATAGATATGGAATACGTCGGAGGACCCAATCCCCTCGAAATATATGTTATTTTTAATTTTCAGAATCTAAAATCATTGAAACAAGGTACTGATCCGCACCTGATGAAGGGCATCCAGAGCCCGAAACACGTAGTGCATTAGAGAAACCCTCAAACAAAAGGACAATTGGCTCTCTAGCCAGTTACAAGTTTGATATATGGACTAAAGTTTCTCTTAAAACAATAGGAAATGTACCCACGGAGGAAGAAAATGTTACACTTTGTTGTTTGAATTGTGACTATATGGAAATGTTTCAAGTATCCTTTACTTTGATATACTGTCAAGCATGAAGTAATGCTAAAAGTGTGTAATAATTTATGTTTTGAACATTGAAGAAATAAGAAAACGAATGGGGTACACTAGTTACCCCCAAAAAAAACTTTGTTTAAATAATTAAAACTGGTGTAAAAAAACAAATAAACACAATATTCATTTTTGCATAGTTTTATGCTCAAAAGTGTGCACGGAGCCTAGGTCATTTTTGCTAAAGTGATCCCAAAATTGTTCTCTGTTCTTCATCCTGGTCATTCTCATCCTTTATACAAACCTTCCTTATCCCATCCCGTGAGATATTCTGACACTACAACCCCACCCCCCTTTTCCAATACGAATACTATTTCACACTCAAGACAATGGACTGCTGTAAAAGATGTTTACCTGACATGTCCCGACACAGGAGTCAGGCAGAGTCAGGCAATTGACTCAAATCATACACACCTGATGGACCTTCCTTTTCCCCACAGGGATAAAGGGTGGAGCAAGAGAGCGCAGTCCGAGGAAGGCGAGTACAGCAGACAGCACGACGAGACGGCTACCACGTCGCAGTTGAAAAGAAGGAGATCGGCAGCAGGAATCGAGAGGATGGCGAGGAAAGAAGTTAACCTGGCCTTTTCATGCCAGGCCCGCGGAAACCTTCATGGAAGAGAGCCTAACACTAAACAATAGCACAAGTGTCCTGCAGCAGATGTCAGGTACACAGGGCAAGCCTATGCCGATAAGCAGGAGCAATGGAAACTCCCACACCCGTGGTACCAGCCTTGACTCCAGAGAAGCCAAAAGCCAAGCGGTTCATCACAGCCAGTGAGTCGAGGGGAGAACAGATAAACACCAGGCTATGTTGAGTGGTATCGCAAAGTGGCAAGTTTTGAACCAAAGCTGATGAACATTGAATAAACTGAAAAGTGTGAAGGGGATGCCAGCTGCAGAGAGAAAGTGGCACCACGTGGGTGCGAACTTGAGAGACTCTGGTCGAGCCCCATATGAGAGAAAATACAAGTACCAGAAGGCCGTAGAAAGGCCAGCAAAATAGGTCAAAGTGGTCATACAGAGGGTCAAGTAAAATCCCGTACAATCGAAAGACTTTGATCTACAAGCCGTGTGAGAAAAAGGGAGGTGAATCCCACAGTGAAAATGAACATTGAGAAACCAAGAGAATTGAATCCTGTTAAAGTCATGAGGGGTCCCAGACCAACCGAGGGAGATCCAGGGGTGAAGCCTTACCCAAGAAGATAATAAGAAGAGGGGTCTGAGCCCCACCGAGAGACATCCAGGGGTGAAGCCATCGCCCAAGAGGATAAAGTGAAGCTATCACCCAAAATTGATTCATAAAGGAACTGTGATATATATTGGAATACGATTGAGAAGGGTCAGCGCCTAGAAGAAGGGGACCCACGGGTGAACCCATAGCCCAGTGAAAATTGGAAAAGAAGTTTCATTTGGTTAAGCAACTTTAGTTTTTTTGTTATTTAAACACATCAGGTCCCGAAGGCAAGAGACTTTCAAAGGAAACAAGACTTGGCCATCGACGGCCCTGATAATGAAAAGCTTGAGGGGTAAAAGCAGAACTATCATCTCATGCTAGAAAAACCTGAAGAAGTGTCATGAGAGCTGCCATTGGAACTGTCGCCTCGTGCTGGAAAGGCGAGAGGCTGTGCCCCAAGCTCCCATCTTGCCCCCTGTTCAAAACATGGGGAAGGGTGACCCAGGCTACTGCATCCTGACATATTATTTGAGAACACTTCTTTCTTTTCTTGAGAACTATCCCACACCCCTTTCTGTATTAGTTGTGAGGTTTGGCAATAGGTTTCTTAGTATAGGCCCTTTTATTTTTGACACAACGCCACTAGGACTGACCTATTGTTCATTTGATGGTTGACACTTTCATCCATCTTAGATTTAGGTTTAGATTAGGTGTTTTTCCAACTTGCATACAACATTCATTGATAAACACCCTTGAACTGTGATTACTTGTGTCCGTCTTACTTGTCACCATGAGTTCCTCACAAACCCTTCTAATGTGGCCATGGAAAGGCACCCGCTGCCTGATCCTGACCCTGGGGGTGGTGTTCAGCTGGAGGATCACATGGGAAAGGACTCGGTTCAGGAAGACTGGGAGTACCCTCTGAATAATGTTGCTAATGATCCCACAGTCTTAATGGCTTATTGTAAAATTGAAGTTTTTGATGTTAAAGCAACTAGGAATATTATGAGCTTCAAGTCCCATAATGCTCTTAGTACTGAGACGAGGGACAGGGGTCCAGGGTTTCCAAACAGTAGCAAGCAGTCTAGCCGTTATAATGATCCACACCTGAGCGAGACCTTTAAACATTTAAAGGCCTTCCAGGTGTGGGCCAGCAGAAAGCAGCAGAATCAGCAGCAGAAAGCAGAGGTCAGTGCCGCCGCTTTTCCAATAGCAGGATGCCGTGCAGAGAATGTGGCAGAGGTCATGGTGCCCAGGAGATGCAGAGCGGTGTTGAGGCCAGCTGTTGTGAAGGAGAAAAACACTCTGTGTCCTGCATCTCGCTACGGGTGTCAGGAATTCACAGCACCACGCGTGGAGCAGTGTGAGCTCCATTGACAGGCAGCGCAAGCAGCAGGAGGCTGACTGGAGTTGTCAAACGTGAGGGAAGTCTCAACGAGCAAAAAAGCAGAAGCAGCAGGTCCAGAGGAGATGCCATAAACTAGTGAGTTGGCCTGATCCAGGTAACCTCGGGGTGCTCCAAAGTAGACTGCTGTACAAGAAAGAATTTTTTGAATACTGAACCTTTAAATTAAAGCAGACTGAATGTAACCTCCCAAAAGGGAGAGGGCGAACAGAAGGCTATTGTAACCAGCATTGCCCAAGCCAAAGAGGGGCAAATATAAAACAAAAGGGATACCATTTTCCCAAAGAGGGCTATCCAAACAGGGGACATTATTGCCTGCATTGCAAAAGCCAAAGAACATCAAGGCAATTTGAATGTAGCAGTACCAGAAGTTGTAACTCGCATTGCAAACAGGCAATAGGTTGTGTGGAAAGAAGAACAAGTTACTTACCAAGTTTAACATTCTTTCGACTGGATGTTCCTCCCACAAATTCCTTATCTTTGATATATTCATTTTCAGCTTGCTGGCTTCGGAAAAATATTTTCAGTAGAGGGCGCTGCGCGTCAATGTCCCTAGTGTCGATGGCCCTCGGAGGCCTCCGTATTGGCGTCAATGTCATCATAGATATAAATAGTCACGCGCAGCATCCGTTGCTCATTTCTGTTCTGAAGTGCTATGTTTGTCCAGGATAAGATGGTTAGTACCCTTGAGGAAGCGTAGGTTGCAACTACAAGGGAAGTTTTACTGCGGGGAAGGATGGGAGGGTGTCACGACCCTCATCCCAGATCCCCACTGGCAAGTCTATTTGCCAGGTGGAATCAGGACTCGGATCTCAAATAAGACCTGGCATCCACTTCCAGGGCCCTCTTGGGGCCAGTCCTGGCACCTTTTTTAGGCTATCAGCCAACATGGAGGCATCCACATAGCTTGGTTCTGAGAACCAAGCTATGCGGTATAGTGTTTTGGGTGTGGTGGCCTAGGGACTACTTTACCTGGACTAATTTGTGGAGCCTATTTAAACCACACCCGGACAAGACCACACACTTCGCATTACTTTGCAATCTGCAACGTGATGCTCACCGTGTCCAGCTACCTCTCGAGCCTGGGAGAACCAGCACCTGCAGAAAGACAAAAGAACATCGTTAGCAGCAGCATTTTACCTGCATTATCCATCTTCATTCACTCTCAGCTCCTGAACAGCTCCGTTGGATCAGCGCGCCTCCCGTACCGAAGGACCTGAAAGAAGCGAAAAGACAACTTTAAAGAAGGCATTAAAGACATAGCAAGGTACAAGCTATTTGAAAGGCTTACCTGGCTGGTCGTCTTCCGGTCGGCATCGCTTCAAGAATCCACACTCGTTGCGAGCATACGACGACCTACAAAAGAAGGAAGAAACAGGTCAGCGTATAAAGACATCGTAGCGCAGCGCAAAGCGCTTACTTAACACATCGTAGCGCTCGTTGGGCATCATCATTACCGGTGAGAACCAATCTAGCCGGTTCGCCTCACGGACGCTCCGCACACCTAAGGGAGCGGAAACAGACATTACCACAGAAAAAGGCATGCAGGAATAACAACTCAAAAACAGCAATAAGACCTACCTGAAAGACATTAAGCGGGTTGCTGTCAGTGAAGGAACTAGACCGCATTCGCCCACCAAAGACAACGCGCCCCTGCCAAGAAAGCACCACGGAGAGCTCGCCCACTTCTATCACAAGGTGAGGAGAGGGACCAGAGGGGCTGCGGGCACGCGGGAGGTGGGGGAAATACTACCTTGGTCAACCCGCCCTAAACACAGCCCTCCTGCATTTCCAGGCGGAACTTACACCGCAGACCACACCTGGGGACCGTAGAGAAGGATACCAGCGACCAACTGTCTGGGTGGCGTCCCCGTGGATTTCAGGTGAGCGTGACAGAGGGGCGTTAAGGAATACGTGGGAGAAACATCCAGTAGAAAGAACGTTACAGTTGGTAAGTAACTTGTTCTTCAAATGGATTGTGTCCTCCCACTTATTCCTTATCTTTGATAGACTCCCAAGGCAGTAATCTGTACAGGAGGTGGGAGTAACATTAGTATTTTTTAAGTGTGCACAGAGTGCAATACAACTTTTCTAAATGTAGTTTCTTGGCTAGTGGAGGAGTCTAGGCTATAGAATCTGGTAAAGGTATGTGCAGACTCCCATGTGGCATCTACACAGATGTCTTTTATTGGAACTCCCCTCTGGAGAGCTGACAAAGCTGCGATACCCCTGGTTGAATGAGCCCTCAGATGTTGAGGGGGGTCTTTTCCTGCCAATTTATAGCATTCTAGGATAGTTAAAAGTATCCATCTTGAGATGGTTTGTTAGGTGATGGCTAGGCCTAGTTTTTGTCCTGCATACCCCACAAACAATTGGTCTGCTTGCCTAAGTCTGCTGCTGATGTATAAACTCAAGGCACGCTTTGGATCAAGTCTGTGCAATCTTTCCTCCTCTTTCCCAGGATGAGGGGGAGGGTAGAATGAAGGTTATGTTATTTTCTGCGTAATATGAAATTCTGACACAACCGTTGGGAGGAAATTAGGCTTCACTTGAAGAACTACTTTATCCTTGTGGAAAATAGTATGTGGAGGTTTGCAAGATAAAACTTGTAGTTCACTCACTCTTCTGACAGAAGTTATAGCCACTAGAAAAACTGTTTTGAGAGTGAGATATCTTAATGGGCAGGAGTGGAGGGGTTCAAAGGGAGTGCCCATTAGAAATTTCAGAACTAGATTTAAGTCCCACAGGGGAACTTGAAAAGGAGTTGGAGGGTAGACGTTAGTCAACCATTTCAGATATGGAATGACTAAAGGCATCTTAAAATATGAGGGTTCCTCAGCCGTGCGTTTGAAAATTGATAGCGCAATGAGATAACCCTTAATTGTGCCGATTTATAGCCCTAAATTTGCTAAGTGTAGTAGGAAAGATAATACTGTCGGTGTGTTGCATGAAAAAGGATCAATATTCTTATCTCTACACCAGCTACAGAATATGTTCCAACAGCAGCGGTATAGTGATTTGGTTGCTGGCCTTCGGGCCAAAAGCAATACCTCCATTACGTCATCCGGGAGGGTCCCAATCTTTGTATCTCAGCCTTCAGAAACCATGCATAAAGGTTGAGAGTTCTGATATCCGGATGGAGAACCTGACCCCCCTCTCATGAGAGAAGATCCTCTGTGGAAGACGAATCGGAGGACAGATGGACATGTCTAGAAGAACCGGGTACCAGGTCCTCCTGGCCCAGTCCGGGGCAATTAGGATCATGGGTTTCCGGAATCTTCTCTACCTCCTTATTACGTGAAGAATGACGGGGACTGGAGGAAACACGTATAGAAGTGGAAACTCACAGTCCACCACAAACGCATCTCCTAGAGCTCCTCTAGGGGGAAATTCCCTGGAGCAGTACCGTTCGCATTTCCTGTTGAGACTTGTTGCAAACAGATCCACCTGAGGGGTTCCCCAAAGGGTGAATATCTCTTGAAGGACTTTCTGAGCTAGTTCCCACTCATGGGAGACTGTGGTCTGCCTGCTCAAAGCGTCCGGCGCCGTGTTCTTCTCTCCGCCTAGGTGAACTGCTGATAGCGAAATTCCATCTCAAATTGCCCAGAACCAGAGCTGCATTGCCTCTCTGCACAGTTGCAGTGACCCTACGCCTCCTCTTTTGTTGAGGTAGTGCATGGCCACTGTGTTGTCCGTCATTATCAGAACATTTTTTCCCTGTACTGTTCTGTAGTGCTAGCCTGATTGCTCTCAGTTCTAATAGGTTGATGTGTAGTTTGGACTCCGATGGAGACTAATGACGGCTGATGGTCAAATTGTTGGCATGGGCTCCCCACCCCGTGAGTGAGGTGTCCATCACTACGGTTATCTCTGGCCATGGTTGCCAAAACTGTTCTCCTTTTAAGATGTTCTCCCGACAGGCTCACCACTGAAGGCCCCAACTCTGTTCGGAATTTGTAGGAGATCTGACATCTTTCCTGAGAATTGCGACCATTGGGTTCTATGAGCCCACTGGAGAGGCCTCATTCTCAGACGAGCCTCTGGCACTAGAAAAATGCAGGATGCCATGTGGGCGAGCAACCCCAAAAAGTTAAAGGCAGACAGATGCAGGACATTTTGAAATCTGGTCACCATCTATAGAATATCTTGAGCCCTCACCTCTGGTGGCGAGGCGCTTCCCAGGGATGTGTTCAGGACTGCTCCAATAAACTGGAGTTTCTGTGATGGTATCATGTGGGACTTCTTGAAGTTGAGGGAGAAGTGGAGGAAGTGGAAAACATAATTCAGATGATCTCGAACTTGTTCCGGGGACACTACTCTGATCAACCAGTCGTCCAGGTAGGGGTAGATATGAATCCCTCCCTTCCTGAGATTTGCTGCCACTACTGCCATTAGCTTGGTGAAAAACCTCAGGCAGAGGTCAGCCCAAATGGCAGAACCCGAAATTGATAGTGAGAGCTGCCAATGGCGAACCTTAGGTACTTTCTGTGATTGAGATGGATTGGCACATGAAAATAAGCATCCTGAAGGCCCAGAGATACCAACCAATCCTGAAGTTGGAGGGCCTGAAAGATCTGAGAAAGGGTAACCATCTTGAACTTGTCTTTCCTGAGGAATTTGTTCGATTCTCATAAGTCCAAGATGGGTCTCATTCCTCCGTCCCTTTTCGGAATTAGGAAATATGGGGAGTACCAACCCTTGTTCCTCTCCGCTACAGGTACCGGTTCTATAGCACCTTTCTCTAGCAAGTCCAAAATCTCCTGCATAAGGAGCGTGTCTGGCAACATCAAAGAATTGTTACCCAGTGGATGACCCTGAGGAGTGTGTAGGAAAGGCAGGCAGTAACCTTGGGCAACTGTTTCCAATGCTCAAGCATCTGAACTTATAGCCTGCCATTCTGTCAGATGTTGAGTTAACCTGCCTCCTATTAGCCTCAGAGGGGTTTTGGAGCGGGCTGATGCAGATGCTGAAGGCAAGGCAGCACCTGCGGATGTGGACTCGGTACCTTTGCCCCGTCCACCACGGGTGAATCGTATCTGGCCCCTTTGAGCTGGCTGTCCTTTGCCTTTTCTAAAACCGGAGTAAAAGCGAAGGGACCTACCCCTCCAGGGCGTACCTGTGGGGAGGTTTGGAGTTTGTTGAATTGCAGCTCCAATGGATTTGGCCGCCGCTTTGGAAGTTTGCAACTTCTCCAGTCAGTCATCAGCTTTTTTACCAAATAGATAGGTGCAGTCAAAGGGCATATTCAGAAGTCTGGATTGCACATCAGGAGCAAAGCCAGATTTCCGCAAACACGCAAATCTGTGGATTGTGGCCATGGCTCTGCTGATGCTGTCATCAGAGTCGAGACTGGTTTGGAGGGACTCACACATCGCATCCCTCCCGCCCTTGGTAATGCTCAAGAAACCGTCTCTCTACTCTCCCTCGAGGAGGTGGCCAGCAGCCATTGAAGCACACTCCCAACGGGTGCGACTGAATTTTGCCAGCGTGCAAGTGGCATTAGCAGACTTAAGAGCCATGCTGCATGCCGAGAAAACATTCTTAGCCATGGCGTCAAATTTCTTGTCGTCACGATCCTGCGGTATTGTGGTGTATGCTGATTGTCTGCACCTGGAGTGGAACATGGCGAGTGAAAAGAACTTTTATGAAATTGAACTTCGGTTTGAAACATCCTGAATTGATCCTGGGGAAGAGGATCCAACCCTGGTCCCAAGGATTCTTGTTTTCTTTATATTTGAAAATATATGTTATTTTGCAAAGTTGAAACCGCCAAATAATTCCTGTATGATTTTGTTGTATGTATTAGTGTGATGGACAGACACATTTGGATATTAGGTTAGTTTCCTTTAGCCTTAGTTAGTTAGATAGGGAACTCCTTGCTAGGTTGGGGAAAGATAGGTGCTTGTCTCACCCTTTATTATTTAATAAAGGGCGACTTGTGAGAAAACTCCACCTATGTGACCGTCTCCCATGTCTGACTCCTCACATAACGCATTGCTATTGGGGATCCCAGCATATGGACTAGCCAGACTGCAGGTAGTTCAAAATGCTGCAGCTGGAGTAATATCCTACGTGGGTCATCGTGAGCACTTCACACCAGTGCTAAAAGAACTTCACTGTCTCCCTATCTCCCAACGGATTAAATGTAAAACTTTAATAGTAACAAACAAATGCCTATATGGCAACACTCTGGAATATCTCAAAGAGCGTCTCAAGTGGTACAAACCAACCTGTGAATTGCCCACGGGTTCTGAACATCTAATGTTCTGCAAATGTACCAAATACACCCGTGCGGGTGGTAAATCATTTCAGGTTTTAGCACCTGCATTGCGGACCTCTCTTCCTATCCCCATGAGGTCTGACTCTTCCCTCCTATCCTTCAGAAAAAAACTGAATTGTTTGTCCACTTATGCCTTCTGTCCTGAATCTTATGCACCTTCTCCAATTCTGTTCCTGCTTTTTGCCTTTCCCATGTCTGTTTTGATGCTTTGGTTTTTGCGCTTTGACGACCATGGGCTTTAGCGCATAATAAATATATACAAATAATTAACTGTAAAGTGCTGATCCTCCAAGTACCCAGTGTCACCCTCTCAGACTGCACTGACCTGGGAGTCTGTTGCAATATTGCAACTAACGTGCATGATGTGAGGTCGTGGAGGGTGTGGGCTGCATTCTTTGCAGCGCCTCTGCCTCCAGGGTGCTAACCTTTATTCCTAATGCTCCCACATTGAGATGTAGCTTTTGTGCACCAGTGTTTCCCTCTTGTGCCAATTTCCCCAGCACCCCATATCATTTGTGACACCAGCTCCAGTGCCATGCCCAAGTGACCTTGCTTTCGAGGGTAGTGACCTTGCTTTCGAGGGTATATCCAGTTCTCTTGGTTGGCCATGAGGGAGCCTGTTAGGTTCAGAAAGCCCTACACTGGCCCACCCTCGCCCACAGTGGGCACCATGCTGCAAGCCTGTAGGTGTTATGACGGACCCTCGCATATCCAGAAGAGAGAGTCCAGTCAATACACTTGTTCTGGATCCTGACAGATAGTCGAACACACCACTCTCTCAATTTCAAACCCATAGGGATACATCTAGACTGTGAATGCTGACTGTCCCCAAGTGTTATCTAACACTACCGGATTTGAGTGGAATTCCAATTTAAGCCCATTTGTGAAACATATCTTCACCCCCTCCGACTATCAAGGGAAAACAAATTGGTGTTTCAGTAGTTGGAATTTCATAAAATACAGAAAACCATAAGTCCAGTAAAGTGCCACCTCTCAGGGATGGCTACATCAGTGGAGGGAGAACCATTGGCAGACGGAAATAATTTTACTAGATCAAAAACAAACATGGAAATCTTGTTTAGTCATAGTCTGGAAGGCTCTAAATGGGAGAAAGGTGATGTCCTTTGAGAAGGTACTGTGAGCTTTCTCCCGAACTGTTCCTACACTACTCTCCATTAGATATACAACACCCCTTTATCGTCTCAAAACTCAGAGTTTAGGTAGCTGCCACAGGCCTCATCTAACTGTAGCCCGTGGCCCCATGGGCCCACCTAGTAGGGGCTATGTTCATGCCCCGTACTGGAACCCCTATAAATAGAGACGCAGACACCAGGGTAATAAAAGAGGGTGTGTGTGTTCGTGTGTGTGTGTGTTCGTTCGTGTGTGTGTGTGTGTGTTCGTGTGTTCGTGTGTGTGTTCGTGTGTGTTCGTTCGTGTGTGTGTGTGTGTGTGTGTGCGCGCGTGCGTGTGTGTGTGTGTGAGAGAGAGAAACCATCCAGCCCACTTAGGGGGCTGGATGGAATGTTAATAAAGTAATGGGCTGACCAGGGCAGAAAAGAATCCCGAGAGGATTGAATAAAAGTGAGAATTAGAAAAAGACAGAAAAGGACAGGAACAAAGAGTGAAGACAAAGACAGCAGAGAATGAGAAAAAGACTAACGTGGGGGCTGCTGCCCCCAAGGCATCTGGGTGTGGTGGGAAGGTGTGGAGTACCCTGAAGAGTGAGCCAGAGGGCCAAACTGCCTATGCCAGGGGCAGCTCAGCCGCCCGGGGCCTTGGTGGATGTCAGCCAATTGGGACCACCCAGAAGATTTAAAAAGGACCGCGGGAGCAGAAGTGATCGTGGGTAGCCCCCACTTCAATGGTGCCACCAGAAAAATGAAAGAGGACACGCAGAGCGGCGGTGATGGCGGCCGGACCCCCCACTCGTGCCGAGGACCGCCCAGAGGACCAGCAGAGCGTGGCAAACCCTATATGGTGGATGGGGCCGCCCGGAAGAAAGAAGAGGTGCCTTGCCCCATCTATCATCCACATACTTGCCAACATGACCCATTCCAATCTGTATGCGCTTATCTGGTTTTGTTTTTTTTCGTTGCATTCTGGTACTTTAGTTACACCTTTACCATTATCAAACTCGGACTTACAAGTCCCAGAATGCAAACACCCAAAACAGGACTGGATAAGCACCTACAGATTTGGCAATCTGTTTACATCAGCATCTTCACCCATGTACCACACAGGTACCATCCAAAATCCAGAAAGTGGACACAGTATAAGCTAAAGAAGTTTCTAAGGGTCTTTCAATAAGCAATGATTGAAAAACCTTTTCACAGTCCCATTGTAAAGCAAACTATGGAAATCACCAGACCCTGGATGGAAATGCCATCAACCTTCAGTTTGCACAAGTGTGAAAAGGAGGCAACTCTTGAAAAACGTACAATGATTGCATACAGTCCTTAAGGATTGTGTTGGGACTGTCAGTAGTTAGGGTATATGTAGAAATATGAGTGTTGAGATCAGAACTCCAACCCCAAACTAACCTCACAGATAACCCAATGTAGGGTTGATATAGGACCCATTGGGCAGGATAGGAGAAGTGTGCCCTAGTCTCCATAGGAGGATTAGAGGATGCCCAAGAGATAATAGTCAACTACCTCCCGAGCCTAAAACCAATGGCAGGGTATCACAACTGATGGCATGAGGGTTACTGCTCTGGGAGAGAGTGGGTCCAGCAACCCCTTCATGGAAAGCAGACTGATTCAGATAGAACAGCCTTAAGGGAGGGAGTCTGCAATACTTATGGGGCTCCAGAAAGAAAGTGCAGCAGTTCCACATGGCAGAGGTGGCCAAAGATTTGAAAAAAGTTGAACCATCAAACAGAATGGTAGTTTAACCAATGTTGGCAGATGGGTTAATGAAAGACCTCCCGACTTCTGTAATGGTATTGGCTGTGATGAGAATAAGACTGCTAAAATGGGCTCACATGAACAAACTCTTAGATTGCATATCAGAAAATTGTGCAAGGCCAAAAGGATCCTAATGTGAGTGAAGCATGCAGAGAGGTGAAATCGGGAACTACATAGTTGATCGATATTGCAGTGGGGAATCATGAATGAGGGAGGAGGCTCTACTTCCCCATTTGAGGGGTCTTTCAGGGTGTGAAGAACAAACAGTTGCGAGAAAAGCGAGATTCTCCCAAGAACAGAAGAAGTCCTGCACTAATGAGTAAAGGTGTAAAAAAGTGATGAAGCACTTGCATTGTTTAAAAGTGTGGTGGGTAGATGTCTTTAATACAGTAATGCCAACGACTGCCAGAATGAAGCCAGCACAAGAGGGGTGATGCCTCAATGCTAGTATGCATTCCTACAAAGGTTGGCATAAGCGATTCTCTTATCTTGATTGAATCATGAATACAGAAGGCCATCTACTCATCTTCATCACTGGCCACAGATGGTGAATCTACTGAAAAGACTCATGTTGCAAATGTGTCCGAGGCAAGGTTGGTGGCAAGATAAAGGCACAACTGATACCACTGCCAGTATGAATATTGTCAGGCACATTGGCCTCGTCCTACATGGGCAACAGGTGTGCGATTATCACTATCACATATGTTCCTTTCCTACGTAAGACCCTTGAAAGAGCCGCTTAACCCCAACTTCACACACACGCCAATGCCAGCAGCCTCCTCCTAAAGACCTACCTATCAAGTTGTAAACCCAGATGCAACACAGAGACATATTTGACACATATTTAAACATCATTGGTTGTACGATCGATATGCATTTTTGAGCCACCATTGTCTCTAGAGCAAATGTTGTCAGGACCGCTTTTTAGCGCTGACATAACTTTTAAGTGAGACCTTTGTAATCAGTGATGATATTGCCATAAGGTGTCTTACTATAAGTGGGAAAACTGTTCACAGAGGTTTGTTCCTCTCTGTCCAATGCTCGAAAAAAGGGAGACAAATGCTCTTTTGTGGTCCTATTTCTATTTCTGTTGAAGTAGAAAAAATGGAGTAGCTAGTTTGATGAATCTAGCGATGTCATCACTGCCTCTCCGGAGAAGCTCTCAACCCATAGGGCATGGGAAGGGTAGCCGCTACCTGATCCTGACCCCAAGGACCATACGGGAGGGTAACAACCGTCAGTCATGGGAGGGAAGGACAATCGCTGGCAGGAACATGGTATTCACCTTTCCACTTAGGGAGCGAAAACAACCCTTTGACTTCCCAAACCTTTATGACATATTGGAATCTAGGGGGCAATTGGCTATTGTGTTTCAGGTGCTTTCTCCTCTGAGTGTTCTGCCTTGAGTGTCTGATCTCGGGCACAGAATGCCTGGGGGAAGAAAAAGAAAAACTGCAAATAAATGTAAAATCGTTTTACACAACAAACCAGACATACTTTGGTTAAAGGGAGTGTGTCTCACCTGAATCTGATGAGTCAGAACCTTTCTGAGAGGTTTTAGATTTCTCTTTCTTGGTCTTAGTCTTGTCACAAAGTCGCTCTTCGTAGAGGAAGGGCCTATCCTGGCCTGCCGCCACTATGGCCAACTGTGGAGGACAATACAGAGAGCAAAGCGGCGGGCAGGAAGGATATGACTAAATATCACAGAGGGAAAAGCCTGGAGGCACAAAAACCCTCTCCAGGTGGATAGAATGCAATGATGCAGACACTTAGGAGAGGCGCCCCACAGGTAAGCAAGAGAGAACCAGGTAAAGGGGGCAAGTGAGCGAGACTACAGAAGGAAAGATGGAAAGGGCCAGTAAGGAATCCAGGAGGAAGGTGTGACGGGTGAGAGGAAAACTGGAGCTGCCACAGTGGGGAGGAAGCAAGGCACGAGAGGAGGCAAACAAGCAGAAGGAAAACTAGCGTCTTACCCAAAGCCGGAGCGAAGAGGGGTGCAACACGAGGATCACCGCGGCTTGCAGGCTAATGAGGAAAGTTGCAACTGCGAGTGGTCATCTTGGAAAAGAACTAGACGCGCACAGCAGAGCGTGATGGAACACATGCTGCTCCAAGAGAAACAACCGCGTTGCAGGCTGTTCGCTTCCCTCTAGGCCATCAATGCCACAGCAACCAATAGGCAGCTGTGACAGTATGCTCCCTCCTCATCGAACTGGGTCCCGGAACTGGTGAACCAAAATAGGTGCATGTAAATGGGAAACCGGTTCCCAAGTGCGCTCATATATGGTAAACCCTTTCCAGTGGACTGGATATTGCAAATCAACTCTCTAGTATCATGAGTCACAGATCCTTGAAACTTAGTACTCCTAAGGTTCAGAAGTGGGGTGCGGGTTTGTTTCAGCTATCTCAAAGGACAATGGAATGAATCAGGTCGGTAGTTCTTGAGGAGGGACAAGTGGAAAACCAGATGTATGCGTTTACATGAGGGTGGTGTAAGGAACTCATGGTGGCTACAGTAAAGGCAGACACAAGTGATCACAGTTCAAGGGTGTTTATTGAACTGTAAATGCAGGGTGGAAAAACGTCTAAACTAAACCTAAATCTAAGATGGGAGCAGGCTTCAACCCTCAAAATGAACATAAGTCAGTCCTTGTGGCATCTTGTCAAAATAAATGGCCTATACTAAAAAAAAAACGATTGCCAAATTCACATAATTAAATATAGAAAGCGTGTGGGATAGGATTTTCAATAAAGAAAAAAGTGTTCTCAAATTATAAGTCAGGATGGGCTCTAGCAAGGGGTCTCCATTCCTCACGTTTTGAGCATGGGATAAGGTGGGACTTCTGAGCACAGCACATGCTCGAGCTTTCCCAGGACGACCCGACAGTTCCGTACCAGCTATCAGGTTCTTCGATGGTCTCTTAACAAAAGTCTCTTGCCTTCAAGGTCTGATGTATCCAACAAACACACACAAAGTTCTGCTTGACGTGTACCTTGGGTGATGGCCTAACCCCTGGGTCCCCCTCTTCCGGGCGTAGCCCCTTCACAAAATCTTATTCAACAAATTGATTGAACAGTTCCTTTTCCAATGCACTTTCCACCCCAGATCTCCCTCTTTCGGGCTCGGACCCCTTTCAGACATACGCCCCTCTCCTCAAGCTCACTTTTACAAATCTTAATGTCTTTTTAAACAATTCTTCGGGCTTCGCCCCCTTTTATTGGGTTCAGAATGGCCAACTTTAACAACCCACAGTTCATGCGCTCATTTCACCAAGCGGGATTCATTAGCCTTATCTTCGCAATCATCTGTCGGTCAAAGACTTTCGACGGTACAGAGGATTTTATAAGACCCCTGTATGACCTCTTTTCGCATCTTCCCAAGGGCTTCTGGTTACAGTAGTTGCTACCATCGGATAATTGCCCAGCGATTCCTGCCTGAACACCCACGTGGTGCCGGATTCCTCTGTTGCTGGTTTTCCACCTCTTTTCTCACTAGTATCTTTAAGCTGCTCAAAAGTTCCAATTTAGCCGTTGGCTATTTATCATTCAACACAGTTCGGTTTCTTATCGGCTCTTCCCTCGACTCACCGGCTGTGATGCACTGTTTGGCTTTTCTTCTCCTTTGAGTCAAGGTTGGTACCATAGAGACTTGCGTCTCTCCCTGGCTTGGTTATCGGCGGAGGAGGGTCTCATGTACCGTAGACATCTGCTGCAACACACGGTGGCTATTGTTTGCAGACTTATAATTCCTTCTGCAGAGGTTTCACAGGTCTTGGTCGCTTGGTTACTTCTCTCCTTGTCACCATCTCGGTCTGCGCCATCTTTCTCCTCCTCTGGAACTGCCATGCTGAGTTAGCTCTCATGTCCTGCGGTCTACCGTGCTCGTCCTGTGCTCTTGTGCTCCACGTTTTATCCCTGTTGGGAAGGGAAAGGATCGTCAGGTGTGCGTGATTCTGTTCAATTACCTGACTTTGCCTGACCCTTGTATTGGGACATGTCAGGTAAAAGGCTCTGGTGTTAGTCTGGTTTGGGAAAAGGGGGGGGGCAGTGTTTTGGAATATCCTACGTGGTAGGATGGGGAAAAGGTGTTGAAAGAAGGGGTATACCTCCTCTCACCCGTCAGTGTCCCACTCCCAAAGGACCCCCCATCCAGGTGATCCTCCCTCACTGGTTCACCCCCTGGAACTGGATCCAATAGCAATGGCCGTGTCCGAGCCACCTGAATGAGAGATCCCGGGGACTAGCTAGGGGGACATCTTCAGGTTTCTCACAGTGGTAACGTTAGTTTAAATGCCACCAGGTTTATTTTGGCTGTGATCGAATAAGGTCCAACATAATGAGGAGAGAACTTAGATGGTTGTATCCATCTTGGCAGAACAACCAAACTTTGTCTCTAATGTTCCATTCTGGGTTATTGTTCTGGTGTAAATCTGCATACTTCTTGTTTCATTCTTTAGAAATCTTCAGATGATGGTAAGCTGCCTTTTGGTTTTCTTTGATGTTCCTGAGGTATTCATTCAAGGAAGGGATGTTAGAAGAAGGTGGACACACTTTCCCCCGGAAATACCCTGGGGTGGTAACCTGAGTGGCAATAGAAAGGGCGCATCTTCGTGGCGGAACCAAATTGTTATAGGAGAATTCTGCAAGAGGAAGTAGATCAGACCAGGAACGAATGCACATCAGTGGTATAACAACGGAGCTATTGTTTCAGGGTGTGGTTAAGTCTCTTTGTTTGCCCATTTGATTGAGGATGGTATCCGGAAGATAGCGTCCTTTTCATACCCAACAGACTTCCAAAACCTGGAGGTGAATTGGAGGTGAATTGGGATCCCCTATCAGTTATTATCGATAAGGGAAGACCATGTAAACGGAAGATGTCTCAGAGAAATACCACTGCCAAATCAGGAGCAGACGGAACTCCCTGGAAGGTAAGTGAAATGAGACATTTTGTTAAATGAATCAAAAATTACCATTATGGTGGTATGTCCCTTGGAAGGCGGAAAATCCACGATGAAGTCGGGAGAGAGATGAGTCCAAGGTCCAAAAGGGACAGGAGCTTGTTCCAGTTTCCCGATAGGTTTGGAAGTGAGGTACTTGCTCCTGTCACAAACTGGGCAAGACAAAACATATTCCTATATGCCCTGGTTAACTGTGGACCACCAGAATGAGCGAGAAACAAGATCCAGTATAGAAGCTATGCCCTTGTGACAAGCAGTGGGATTGTCACGGCACCAAGACAATATCCTGGTTTGTAAAGAAAAGGTAGGTACCACCAGGCGGTTCAGGTAGAAGTATATCCCAACCTGTTGGACGAATTTAGGATCATTTTGGAAGAGACACTGGATGTCCGGATCCCGAAAAGCTTCTTTGACCTGCTGTAGAAAAGAAGTTATCTAACAAATGAAGGTCGTATTACCCAAAATCCTTTTGAATAGTGGAGTTCCCTTCTTCTATCTTCTTCCATCCTAGAAAGCACATCAGCTAAAGTGTTTTGGTTTCCTGGGATGTAAGTGATCCTAAAATGGTATTGGGAAAACAGATATGGCCACCGGGCTTGCCGACAATTGCGACATTCCATTTGCTGCATGATCTGCAGGTTCTTGTGATCAGTGTGAACTTCAAATTGATGTAGAAATCCCAAGAGCAGATGTCACCATTATGTGCATGCTGTCCGGATGGCTAGGAGTTATTTTTCAATAACTGAGTAGTTCAGTTCACTGGGATTCAGCGTTCGAGAATAAAAGGCTACAGGTTGTCAACTTCCACCTGTTTGACGACAGCTCCCAAGGCTCTGTATGAGGCATCAGTCTCAAATATGAACATCTTTGCTTGATCTGGCTGACAAAGTATGGGGGCTGAACAGAAAGCCCTCTTTAGTGAAACAAAAGCATGTTCAGCTGCTTCATCCCACCGGAATGTGTATCCCTTTTTTATATGTCTGGCAATGGGAAGAACAGTTTCAGAAAACTGATTAATGAATCTTCTATACAAATGTGCAACTCCTAAGAATCTTTGGACATCCTTAAGTGAAGTAGGAGGCTGTCATTCTATTATGGCAGACGTCTTCCCGGGATCCATTTTGATACCCTTGTTTGACAAGATAAATCCTAGGTAAGGTTTTGATTGTACTTCAAGCAAAAAAATGTCAGCATTGGCTAGAAGGTTGTTCTTGTGTAGCCGGTCCAAAACGTCAGTTAAGTGTTTCCTATGGGCAGATAGAGTTGTGGAATAAACCAAAAAGTCATCCAGATAGGCAATAACATGGTGAAAAAGAGCAGTCTAACCATGAACCTTTGAAATACAGCAGGAGCATTGACTAGAAAATGGCCGAAAGGTGTGCAGAAAGCCGTCTTCCATTGATCTCTCTCTTTTATGCGAAGTAAATGGTAGGCTCCTCGTAGGTCAAGTTTAGTAAACACTACAGCAGAATGCACAGCTTCAAATATGTCATTGAGAAGGGGCATTGGGTATCTGTCCTTAACAATGATCTGATTTGTGCCCCTGTAGTCTAAGCAAGGTCTGAGTTTGCTGGTATCCTTCCTGGGGATAAAAAATAGTGAGGCCCCTGCGGATGACTTAGGTTCCCTGATAAGACCATTTGCCACATTGTCATCAAGGTATTGGCACAGTGCCTTCTTTTCCAGCACAGAGAGGGAATACATCCTTCCGAATGGCACCACATGCCGGTTTGAGATTAATAGAACAGTCCTCTGGGTGATGAGGAGGGAGTTCTTGTGGTAGTTTGTCTTCAAATACTTGCAAATATTTATGGTACGCAGACAGAATCTTGGTAACTTCTTGTACGAGGGGGTAAGGAAGATCAGGCCCCAGAATTGACAAAAGTCCCATGCGAACAGTGCCTTGAGATTGATAACATTTCTCATTACATAGAGGAGAAACTAACTGTACTGTATTTTGAGTCCTATTTATAAGAGGATTGTGATGTTGTAACCAAGGTATCCCTAGAATAAGAGGGAAATGGGCCACTTGAGAGATATCAAAAACCAGTTCTTCTTTGTGGTGATTAATGTCCATCGGAAGGGGAACGGTCTGTCTTGTGATGGGGCCAGAACACAATAGACGGCCGTATACTCCTTCGACCCGTTAGCATCCTTCCTTCCTTTCCACTAAGGGAATACCCAGACTAGTTGCCCATTCGCTATCCATGAAAATGCCTATAGCACCACAATCCAACAATGCAAAAACTGTTAAAGGGCCTTTATTGATTTCTCGAAAGACTACTTGAAGGACCATGAGGCGAACATCCATTAGTTCCTTCAAAGCAGCGATATGGATGTATGGACTAACAACAACACCACCACGGTCACTTGTCCCCACTGGGGCTGGAGTCTGGAGTTGCCCTGTTTCCTGGGAGGGACTTCAGAACAGTCTTGTAGGAGATGACCCTTGTTACCACAATACAAGCGGAGACCCTGATCCCTCCGTCGTCGTCTTTCGGCTGAGATTAGTGGTCCTCTAGCTGAACCTATCTGCATCGGTTCATCCTGATTAGGGGAGTTCCTTGCAATGCATGACAGGTTTGACGACTCACCAGAGAAAAACCTTGATTCTTCTTTCTTTCGTCTCTTCTTTCATGTTGTCGATACTCGATCTGTAACACAGCTGAGATCAGTTCGGCCAAGGAGGGAGGACGCGGGACTCGTGACAATTCATCCTTTATATACTCTGTTAATTCTCTACGAAATAATTGCATATTGTGCCGATTCAGGCCAACCTGCCTCTGGTGCCAGATGCTTGAATTTGGATACGTAGGACAAAACCTCCATGTTCCTTTGCCTAACGTCTAAGGGGGACTCAGAGGCCTTGAAAGTCAACTCCTGTCTCTCAACCTTGAGAGCCTGAGTGAAGGCTGCATAGGAATCTACAGAGGGATTTGCAGATATCACCAAAGGTGAAGCCCAAGAGAAGGCATTGCCAGCATGAAGCCAATCTTTGCCTTGTCAGTAGCAAAGGCAGTATCCCGGAAGAGAAACTGAACAGTGCAAGAGTCCAGGAACCCCTTCAAACGTCCTGGAATCCCATCAAACTTTCCAAAAGCAAGTCCACCTACGGGAGTATCAGAGGACAAGGAGTCTCTTGCAGACATATGTCTTAATGTGGTTTTCTCTGCCTTTAAATGTTGCACTTCCGCAGAAAGCCCTTGAACAGCATCGATTAACTCTTGCATTTGAGCCATTGTGACAGAATACTTTTCGATGTTGCAAAATCTCACCCGAGTATGATGAGTCGGAACCTTTCAGAGAGGTTTTAGATTTCTCTTTCTTGGTCTTAGTCTTGTCACGAAGTCGCTCTTCATAGAGGAAGGGCCTATCCTGGCCTGCCGTCACTATGGCCAACTGTGGATGGCAATACAGAGGACAAAGTGGCGGGCAGGAAGGATATGTCCAAATATAAGAGAGAAAAAAGCCTGAAGGCACAAAAAGCCTCTCCAGGTGGATAGAATGCAATGATACAGGCACTGTTATAACTGGAGTAACCATAGAGGGCCAATGAGAAGAGGTCCCACAGCGAAACGCCAGTAATGAGAGTTAGGAGAGGAACCCCCACAGATAAGCAAGAGAGAATCAGGTACACAGCGAGTGAGCAAGACCACAGAAGGAAAGATGGCAAGGGCCAGTAAGGAATCCAGGAGGAAGGGGTTCTAGGGTAAGAGGAAAACTGGAGCTGTCACACATGGGAGGAAGCAAGGCACGATAGGAGGCAAATGAGCAGAAGGAAAACTAGCATCTTATCCAAAGCCGTAGCAAAGAGGTTGCAAAGCGTGGAGGGCCGCAGTTTGCCGGCTAATGAGTAAAGTTGCAACTGCGAGTGGCCATCTTGGAAAATAACTAGACCACTCACAGCTGAGTGTGATGGAACACACGCTGCTGCAAGAGAAACAACCGTGTTGCAGGGCTGTTCGCTTCCCTCTAGATCATTAATGCCACATCGGCCAACGGGCAGCTGTGACATTGTGTACCATGTCCCCACCACAACCAGCATTGGCTATTCCCAGATCCTCTCCTCCAGTTGCTAGCATGGTTCGGTGGATACAGTGGTCTCTCCTGGGGTTAGTCCCTTGACCCACCTCGCATCGGGGGGGTGGGGTTGTTTATCTGAGGTCCTTGCATTAAGTACACGCAGAAGGGTGAGCTGGTCTCCGGAAGCGTGACATGGGTGTTTTAAAAACAGCCGAGATGACTAAAGTTGAACACTCCATTTTAAATGCTGTGGCTATACTTGTGCCCTCCTTGGCTACTGCAGTCCCCTCTGATACAGAGGGTGCTGAGACTATACCCACGTACTCCCCATCCACCCCCCCCGCCCCCCAAGTCCCTCCTGCTGTGACAGATCCCTCTACCTTGGATGATGATGTACAATGGCACCTGGCCAATGGGTGTTGGTCAGGGCCAATATAATCACAAAACTGAACTTGTGCACGCACTTTGTAGACTTCTGTACCTGGATGGACTCGGTTGACAACTGTGTTGGGAATTACCACAATCAGAATGGATAAAATATGCCAAACAGATCTTACCCTTTCTATAATGAATCAACACTCTGGTCAATTGAACATTGGGGCCAGGTAGCCTCCTTACAGGGGAAAATGGATCAGGCCTCACAAACTGTACAGTTGTCATCTGATGCTTTGGTCCCTAGTATTGTTTTTTATGCAAGGGAGAGGTTGGTAGGTACCACAGTGGAAACATGCGCCATACCGGGAGTGTCAAACCCCCTCATCCCAGGTGGTTATGTGGAAACCTAAGCCAGGCTCTCATGCAAGGGGAGCCTGGTTGGTACCAGGGTGGAAGTAGGTGCAACACTGGGAGATTCTAATCCTTTTTTGGTGGATGTGAGGAATCCTAACATAGGCTCCTGTGTCGAGGATAACCCAGCGAAAAGCTGTTCCTCTTAATCCATTTCTAAAACACGTTGGCTAAAAATGTCCTCTATGCCGGGAACTGAAGGACAAGTTCCTACGAGATTTTGTTATGGATGACAGGAATTTCATCATAGCCAATATAGAGAAACCACGGGTGAAAGAACCAAAAGAGTCATTGAGGAACACGGTCTGGTCTTGGCTTCGGCAAAGAACTGTGCCGGCAGTGGTCAGAGGTTCAGATGTGACAATTCTATGAAGGCAGGAAATTGACAAGTGATGCACTTGAGAAAACAAAACACGTCCTGCGTATTGGTGGGATGTGTGGCCGATAATCTTCCTGTTTTTCTTAGCAAATGCAAATACCTGCCACAGAGACGTCTTTATGGGAGGGCAAATGGGGCAGTTTGATATTGATATTGAGGATTTATTACGCGCATATCCTTGCGGAACCAAGCAGCAGACACTGCATCTAGGCGCAATGAAAAGATATGTTTAGCTTAGAGCAAAACATAGCAAAGGAAGTGATATTTCGCAGTTCTCCTGGGAGTGGGTTCCATAGGTGAGGGCCCTTGATGGAAAAGCAGCAGTCTCCCCGAGTAGCATATTTGGATGAGGGAACGAGCAACAAGTTATTACCAGATGATCGCAGGGTTTGGGGTGGCTGATCGGGTTGAATTTATGATGCCAAATACTTGGGTGCAGAACCCTGAATACATCTATGTACCAGACACAGTGTGTGAAACTCAATCCTTCTCGCAGGGAGCTAATGCAATCTTCTTCGATAAACAGAGATAGGGGCTCTCTTAGGTAAATTGAAGATCAATCTGACGGCTGCATTCTGGGCCACCTGGAGACGATGTATTTGAGTCTTAGGAGCTCCCAGGAGGAGAGTGCCAGCATAATCAAATCTAGAATTCACAATTGTCCCTACAATTCCTGCACATTCAGTTTTAGGTATAAATGGCAAAATGGGTTTCAGAAGTCTAAGATGATAAAAGACCCCTTTCACTAACCTGAGCCCCAGTGAGGCCTGCCATATACAGCCAAGATTTGTCACCTTGCTAATGAAGGGGGTATCTGTATCAAATATTTTCATGCAAACATTAGAGTCTAGATAATTTATGAGCAGATGGTTTGGGCCAAGAACCATAACTTCAGTTTTTTTGGGTTGAGCTGAATCTTGCTTTGGTCATCCAGGTTTTAATTAGATTGGCACATGCAATAATTTGGTCAGTTGCTTCGGGTGCAGATTTTAGTCTAACATAGATTTGTGTACCATCAGCAAAGGAATGATATTGCAGGCCACATTTTTAAAAAATGGCCATCAAATGTCGGAGATACACATTAAATAGTATTGGAGACAATGATGACCCCTGTGGAACTCCGCATTGAACAGGGAGGTGATCAGAATAGTGAGCACCCCAGTTTAACTACTTGGGTCCTGTGCTGTAGAAATGAGGAAAACCATTTCAGCACATCTTCTGATACCTGAGCTACTTCCGACAGTCTGTTCAATAGGAGATCTAAATCCACTGTATCACAGGCCGCTGACAGATCGAGCATGATCAACATGCTCAAATAACCATCGTCAGCAGCTCGAAATATATCGTCCCAGCCTGTCACCAGAGTGATTTCAGTCCCATGACAGGGTCTGAACCAGGATTGATATCTGTCCAGGACAAAATTATCCTCCAAGTGATCCTGCAACTGTGTCGTAACTATCTTTTCCAGGATATTTGCGGCCCATGGTAACCCTGCAATAGGTCGGTAGTTTCCCAGTGCCTGGTGATTCAGTGAGGCCTTCTTCAGCAAGGGTGTGAGAACAGACAGCTGTAAGTCACACAGCACTATACCCTGAGTCAGGGAGGCATTCACACAATTGGTAAAAGAAATGTAAGAGATGGTGCTGATTGCACCGCCAAATACGTGGGAATGAAATCATAAGTCAAAATTGGTTAGTTTTAATTTCTGGATTAAGGTTTCAATATCATCTGAGTTTACCAGTGAAAAGGAAAAATCGAATGGCTTAAAGGTGGACGCAGTTGCATAGTTATGAGGTGGGTAAATGGGAGCAGAGGAAGATTGTAAATCAATGTTTAGATGGATAGAATGGACCTTATCATGAAAGTAGGCATTAAACTGATTTGCCAGAGTATAGGATGGGGAGAGTTTAAAATCAATGCAAGATGGGATGAGATATTTTTAATTATGGTAAATAGTTATTTTGTTTGGTTTTTCGAAAAGACCATCTGCAATTTTGCCTTCACAATATTTTTTTGTAAGCAGATAATGCTTGTTTAGCAGCTTGACGCAAAAGTGGATCATGTAGTTTTTGTCAGTTTTTCTCCTTTCTTCGGTGGATTTGTTTCAATGCTTTTAAGAAGTCTGAAAACCAAGCATTGTTTAAAATTTTACTCTGTTTCTTTAGCTTCAAAGGTACCCTGGTTTTGCAGTAATTTTTATCAATGTTGTGTTAACTTGATAATAGGTCTCACAGTCTAAATTCACTTAACTTGGCAGCAAATTTGCTACCAATTGGGGTCCTGTAATTGCATCAGAGCCCTTTTTACTGCGTGACAAGGCAGGACTGATCTGATTTTTCGTCTCAGAATTAGGGTAACCTAGGAGAGCAAGGCGCATAGTAAAGTTGTTTGTGCATTCACTACAGCACATCGCCTGTAGCATTTTCACCTTTCTATGTGGATCATATTGATCATGTGCAATAGCCTATGTTGAAATGCATATTGGTAAATTTGATTGCTGCAGTGGTTCCGAAGATAGCTCAGCATGTTAAGCACTCATTGCAGAGATCTGTGTTCACATACCAGATTATGAAACCAAATTCCAGTAAGGCCGACTCAGCCTTTCCTGTGTCTGAAGTTGATAAACCTGCATGTATATGAAATTTGTTTTGTAGCGCATCAGGCGCTATTGTCAGTAATCTACCTGCACCAGATAGCGTTTGCTATAGAACAAACACTGCATCAGTATAGGGAAGGTCTATGAATCAATTTCTTCAGACGAGTGGTTTGAAACCCTAAGCAGCCACCCCTAATGATGAGCAGAAAGTGTTAGTCTGGAGAGGTGATTAGGTAACCTACTTTGAAACTGTGGAACCAAATCATTAATTCCTGTATCCTGGCTTTTCCAGCAGATGATACAGTGATCCTGGACAAATCATCTTATGTCCATAACAGTACAGTGCTGGCTTCCGTGAAAAGGTTTGCCTTCTCACATGCTGGTGGCATTTTTTAGCCCATTACTGGATCTTTCCTTTTCTATAGGCCATTTGAGCGGAAGGGGTTCTAGACGGAAGAAATCAGACCAGCTATCACAGGACTCTGGCAAGCATATTTTAAGGTATGTTCATTTCACATAAAAGCGGTTTGCTTTTTTGTACAATTCAACGTTTTATCTGCATGTTTATAAATTACAATTTCACAAGCTTCTGTTTTGGGCATATTTAAAGCTTCAAAATACAAAAGAAAAACCCAGATAAAATCTTTTAATATCACATCAATTATAATGCTGGTACTTGTATACTTCCCTTGATGATGGAGACAATGAAGCTAGGATCATTCCCATTTTGTATAATATGCTCCTGTAGCATTTTGTTTTTAATAAAGTTCATGGTAAGAACTGGAAAAGAAAGTGGTAAAGTGCAGAAATTGCAGAGTGGTTACAAATCCCAGTGTAACAATTTAACCAATGTGTGATCCTCATCTAATTTAATCCTGTATAGCCTAACCTTTCACAATTACCTATCCCTAAACCTTTCAAAATTGTCACACTTCAGAGTGGTTTCATTCTCAGGGCAGCAGCTTCAAAAAAGACTCACTCATGGTTTCACTGGCTATAGTGTTTCTTCATCTATGATAATATACGACATATTGCACACCACAGTCACTCGTCTCTTTGCTCTCGAATGGCAACATTACTTAAAAACCATGTCCCTCTTCGAATCTCAGTCTGTCTGGATACAGACACCTTCCTGGTAGCTTCTAATATTCACTCACTTGGTATGCTGTAGTATGTGCATCTTTAACCTTTCTTCCAATTGGTCTCCTGTATCCATTCTTGAGTACCTTTGCATTCTGTGAGGCAGATAATCTGAGTCGTCTGTTTGTTCTGGATTATGTGCACCTTTTTCATGTGATCTGTGTCCTGCATTTACATTATGGTCGTTGTACCTTCTTCGTGGCTGCTATTGAGGAAAAGTGTTCTGTACCCATGATCGAACACAAGGACCCTTTTCGTGGACTGCTAATGTTGCTCTTGAAATGCTACTTGTTTATTATTCTGATTATAGCAAGAATGAAGAGGGTAATGGGACTGAAAGGGAGTACCCATGCTTATTTGTATCGCTGTGAGGCAGCATATCAAGCTTTGGGTGGTGATTGCGATGAGGGGGCCGCGACCAGTTATTCAGATCCCTTCATTCTTTTAGTTTGGTGGGGCAAAGGTGTCTGTGCCCTGGGCCCCAAAAGTGCTTAAAATGGCCATGACCTGCCCAAAGGCACATCAAACTCGAAACTCATTGTGAACTAGCTTTGAGTAATCCATGTTATGCCTGGAATGTAGATACTAATGATAATTGTCACTGTATTCAACTTTTTTTATCCACTTTGGTGTGTTATTTAAGTTCTTATGTTGTAAGTAATGTTTTGTTAGTGCTCTGGTGCCTGCGGGCTCCAGCGCTATATAAATAAATAAACTGTGATATAGATCCAGTCCATCCTTTTTGCACTGACAGTAGAACTCTTTCCTATTTTTTGGGGAGATCCACTATACCTCATATGGGTTAGAAAGCGAGGAGTAAGCCCGCTGCACAAGGGGACAGGAGAGCTAACGGCCCCATCACAAGAAGCTCTTAGGTAGAAGGTACGCCGCACCAAGGCCTGCAGCAGGAGACGCTGTGGAAAGGAGGCCAAGGCACAGCGAGTATCAGAAAATAGACGTGACACCAGCAGAAGGAGGAGGTGCCCCGCTGGAGAAACTGAAGACTGTAGAGAATGCTGAAGCAGCCATAAGAGACCGGTGAACCCAGAGAGGGAAATTGGGACACTGGGGTGCTTCACAGCATATACCGCACACCGAGGAAAGATAGAGACATTCACAGGAGGAACCCAGGCCCGGGAGCTGGGACGCAGAGTGCATTGCGAAATGAAACAGATGAAAGGGGGTCAAAGACCCATTGGTTGAATGAGTCAAACTGTTAGGAGTTGAGAAAGTCCTGGCAGGAGAGTATACCAGGTAACCTGTTGCAAGTCTGGGGCCCGCACTCAATTATAAAGTGAACATTGTGAAAGTCCTAGCAGGAGAGTATATCAGGCAATGTGATTGCGAATCTAGGACCCACACCTAACTGCAAATAAACTATAAGAATCAAGAAGGGGAAAGACAGCCTATTGAATGGGCGAAATCCAGCGGAAGGGAGCCATACTCCCTGGGCTGAATAATTTCACGATCTGAGAAAGAGAACTGTGCTTGCAAGCTGTAAAGAAGCTGAGAAACTCAGGGGATGCGGACTCCCTCCTGAGAATGGTGGAACCTTGTGGAACTTTGATTCTTTCTTTATTTTTGCACCTTTTGGAACTTGTGTTGGAACAGTGGTAAAAGCTATAGATGGCCAGTTGAAAGACTTCATCCCTTTGCACTTTATTTTGAATTTGGCATAGAAGGGTCAGGTTAGGATTTTGGACACAGGACTGAGAACTCTTTATTTTTGGACATTCTGACACCGTCATCCTTTATTTTCATTGAGACAAGGAATCCCCTTGTAGCGATAAGGCAAGATAGGTCTTTTCCAAACCCTCCTTTGTTCCATAATAAAAGTCTATAGCAACCATCACAATGCCCCTGTGTCATAGTCTTACTCCTGATTCATTACACTAGCTACATAGTGAGTGAGTGGAATCCTAAAATGCAAGGCACCATGATGGCCATGTGGGGCGGGTGTAGAAGAAATGTGTAGTAATGGAGAGTGATGATGTGGAAGTGACCTTGGAGCAGGTCAAAGCAGACTATTTTCCTTTGGGCAGGTGAGAGCCCATTCAAATATTTGGGCGGGTAAAGGGCTTGGCGGGTGATCTATTCCCAAGGCGGGTGACATCGACCAAAGGTGTGTGAGCTGAGAGCTATGTAGCAGCTTAGTTTGCATATATGTTAGGTAAATATGCGACTTTGGGAAGGATCCAATTTGCTTCAGAGTAAGTGCCATAAAAAACATGTGTTTGTATTATTTAGAATTGCAGTTCCAATGCAATGAATACAAACCTAACCTTGGTCCATTCAACTTGATGACATATTTCTTTGAAGATCTTATTTAGGGCAGATTGGTCAGGTAAATAAGAGGAACATATGGGTACGTGCTATTTCCTTTCTGTGCAACGGTGTGTTCGGAAAACAATGCTGCTGCAAATTGCTTACAAACCTATGGATAAGGTGTAAGGAAAATATATTGCCTAAAATGATCACAACGTGCAAGAGTCTCCTAGACCCTGCTAGTTCCATAAATGTTCAGCATAGCTCGCTAGTGACATTGATCAGCGTGACACTGTATGGATTTCCCCTATGGCACAGATTTCTAGAGAAATGTAAAGCCATGTGATGCCTTCTTTCATGCCTGTGATGAAACGTCTTGTTTAGAAATTATCATGCCTCATTCTAAAGTCTGCAGCTTTTCTTTCGACGAGCTCTCCAGCACCAAGTGTTCTGAGAATGGACCAGCTAAAGGCATTCTAATGGCTCCCTGAATCTATGGAGTGGTTTACCAGTGGTGCTGTGAGATTCCTATTGATTTTCTGTCACATGTGTTCTGCCACTACTCATTGTCATTCCAACATAATTCACTTTACAGAGCCAGAAAATGACATACTGAACTCTTTTGTTGTTACAAATTGTGAGGAATTGTTGTTGCCATGGGAGCTGGAGACCAAGGTCTAGTTCTTGGATTGATTTTGTAAATCTGCACAGTGAATATCCAACACACTGATGGCGACTGCCGCTAGTTCTAAACCTCACATGCATGCCAAAGTCGCTTGATGTAATTGTCTAGGATGTGTATGCCAGTGTGGGCTGTGACAAATCACAGTAATTCGTCCCTTCTCACCAAGGGGGAGCCCCCCTGTGAGACTAGGTAAGTGAGCCTGCTCCACAAACCTTTGGTAGCAATGCCGCTCGTCGACGGCAGTCCCATAGACAGCCGTTCCCCAGATGAAGTTTTAGATGCCGTCTCCTTACCTTTTAATGTTGTTTTTCCTTCATTATGATGGCTCTTTTGATCCAGAGAGCTTGAGGAAGGCATACGGAGCTTTTGTCGACCTTTTTCCTGCTCTTGTGAGGTGGGGAGTTTCCCCTTTCCACTGAAGAGGCCCTTCTCTTAGAAGTTTGTCTCTAAATTACCTTGTGAGATGTTACAGGGGCTGTTTTAGCAGATTCTTCATCAGACGATTGGCACTTGGACTCCAGATGTAACAGCAGCCTACTGTGCCTGCCCTGCAGTGTCATGTTGGTGAATGTTTTGCAGATCCACATTGGTAAATATCATGAGGATATAAACTGTAAATGCACTGTTCATGGCGATCCCTCATGTACACCAACTTCTTCCTTCATCTGCTGCAATCCTTAAACAAGGAGGGCTTTTTGACATTTCCTGTCTCCTGAGCCATGGTGCCAAGGTGGTCTTGGTCTTCACTCAACGAAAAAAGGTGGAAAAAATTGTCCTTTCTGGGCCCAGAAAGTCACAGATGGTAGTCTTTGACTAGATGAAATAGAAAAAGTGGAATTAAAGTTGTAGCTTGAAAAGCTAAATATGAAAAAATCAATCAAAGCTTGGAGACCTGAGAGGATTCCCCCTGTCTGGTAGACTGCAGTGAAAAATCTGAAGATGGCTGGCTGGGGTGGAGCTTAAGCCCTGCCACCTCATTGGTTGGGGTCGTAAAGGACCAAAGTGAGATGGAGGGACTACACAAGTGAATGGACCTCATTACGAGTTTGGAGGCAGCCATGCCCTTAATAAGGGCATGGCTGCCTCCAAACTCGGGCCCGAGTCGTGGTCCCTGAATGGGGAAATACCGGGCCATTCTGACTTTGGAGGGCCCGGTATTTCCCCATTCAGGGAACCCGGACCATCCCCATTCCCATTTGAGCCCCCATAGGGCTCAATGGGAATGGGGAGCATGTTAACAACGGGCCCATTAATGACAGGCCCATTTGTTAACATGCTAGTCCCCTCGCGGGACCCGCAAAGGACGTCTGGTCTGACCAAACGTGCAGATCGGGTCCTGCAAGGGGACCTCGTAATAGGGCGGAATGGGTTTATAGGTGCCGGTACCTTTACCGGCGCCGTTAAACCCATTCCTCCAGGATCATAATGAGGCCCAATGTCTTATTAGACATAATGGGCAATCCTTATTGCCTGTTCCTATGGGAAATAATGTATATATATCATTATTTTTTAAACCATAGAGGATTCCCAGTCTCATGTGTAATATTCAAGCATGTGAATCTATGAAATATCCAATGCTGGAGAATGTGAACTTCCCAAGTCGCGTTCCGATCAATGGAGAATGTGAAGACACTGAATTAAGGGCAAAGGTATGTGACGAATTACAGGAATTCATCCCTTCTCTCGAAGGGCGAGCCCCCTCCCTTTGAGGCTAGGGAGGTGAGCCCGCTCCGCAAAACCATTCCTATGGGTCGAGGCAAGTGGGACCTCACTTTGAGGGACTTCTCCTGTGGGGACTCTTGTTCCTGTAAGGAACTCCCTAAAGATCCTTCCTACATCACCTCTTCAGACATACTCTACAAAGATTTATATGACGAAAGAACAAAGATGTGTTATTGCAAACCAGAATATCCCTTTAATTGGAAAACACCATTTAACTTGGACGAGGAGGAGAAAGCAGGAAGACAAGAGGCTGCAACAGGCTGAGAGTGAGACACACAGAGATATGCCAGGTAAAGCTCATGGCTACGTCGCAACAGAGAGGGAAGGAGACTGTGAACTCCCAGTAGCCCATGACTTACAAATCGGCTGCTGAGCCGCAAACCAAGAGCTGGATGCGCTGCATCCTGGAAAAAAGAGAAAGAGAGAGAGAGAGAAAGAGAGAGAGAGAGAGAGAGAGAGAGAGAGAAAGAGAGAAAGAGAGAAAGAAAGAGAAAGAGAAAGAAAGAGAAAGAGAAAGAAAGAGAAAGAGAGAAAGAGAGAAAGAGAGAAAGAGAGAAAGAGAGAAAGAGAGAAAGAGAGAAAGAGAGAAAGAGAGAAAGAGAAAGAGAGAAAGAGAGAAAGAGAGAAAGAGAGAAAGAGAGAGAGAGAGAGAGAGAAAGAGAGAAAGAGAGAAAGAGAGAGAAAGAGAGGGAGAGAGAGAGAGAGAGAGAGAAAGTGGTGGTGTGACAACGCAGATCCCATGCTGGACAGGCAGTCCTTGCATCTGCATCAAAATCACTACGCAGGTGGAACTGCATAACGCACCAGTACATTGGATACCAGAAGGCCATCCTAGAGGAAGATACGAAGTACAAGATACTGAAGGAAGAAAAGAAGTCAGACAGGCGAAGGGGAGAGCCAAACACGAATGAAGGGAAGCCCAAGTGACGTTATCCCTGAGATTGTCAGGCAACGGGGAAAACAGGAGACCCGGGAGATAGAGAATTGTTATGTGACTATTCATACTTGTCTCAGTCGAGATAAAGAGACGATAAAATTGAAAGCAAGAGAAGTGAATGATAATTGCTATAAGAATACTCATACTCATCACAGTCAGAGTAAAGAAAGTATAATTAAGAAAGGGAGTGAAGCTATAAGAGAATACCTGGAGAAGGATGAACTAATCAAAATACAGAAACAATACATAGGAAAAAGGTGTGAACTACAAAGAAAGGCAGTTAATCTCAAGAAAGAGAATCCAAAAGGTTAGATAACCTTACCCTGGGAAAGGTGAATAAGAACTCTTACTAACGAACCAAAAGAGGAGAGAGATAAACAAACAGGAACCATTCCCAATGGAGAAGATATCAGTATAGAGTCAAAGAGACTCAATTCTGAGAAGAAACCAAAAGCATAAGGAAGTACTGAGAGAAGTGTTTGAACTGATCAAAGAAGTCACGAGAGACTATTTGAAAATCAACTATTGAGTAAAAACTTGTGACAAGCAAAACCTAGGAGAAGGCAGTAATTTGCCTATCTTTAGTTGTTAAGATAGTTTATGGGTCAGTTAACGTTAGTTTGGATGGTGGACATGTTTCTTTTAAGAGATTCACTGACAACCGACAAGCACCTTAGCTAGTTTGTTAGGTTGGGAACACCCCATAGAAGTAGGGAGAGAGAGTCATTATCCTTGTCTTTAATAAATACACACTTGAAATGTCTTGCAAGAGTCTGCCTCCTTCTTCAGACCTGCCACGTGACCAGCCGGTCTTTCATGTTGGCACTTCTCTTGATGGCAAAAGAGGATGATGTAACCAAGAGGGGTCTTTTTCCAAAAGGCTCCTATGTTTCAGTGTGATCCTTTCCAACTTGGTAGACAGGTCACAATATATGTTTACACATACTAGAAATGTTCTATGCTGATTATATTCTTTTGAGGGACTTCCTAACCAATTTACATTGATAACCTTTCTTAGGAAGCTTCATTATTAAGAGTTGCTGTTTCTGTGAGAAACCAATGGGTGTCCCATCATTTAGTCCTCGGAGACTTGTCATCCCGGAGGCCAGGACACGGCAATCGCTTTTGGATCCAGTTCCTGGGGGTGGACCAGCGCTGAAGGATCACCTGGGTTAGGGGTCTTCTGGGAGTGGGGGTGAGACAGCCGATGGTGAGACGTGGTATTCCCCCCTCTTTTGTTCATCTGCCCCCATCCTATTATTTCAGGTTTTACCTCCCCTCCTGCTCCCCCCCCCTTTTTGCACAAACACTGGGCAGAGGAAGAGGGTGACTAAGAGTAACCAGACTAACTCTCTTTCATCGTACTGGACACGTTCCGTTAATGCCTACACCTGATACCAGTTAGCTCTCCTCACACGAATAAAAGGCAATACCTTAAGACACTCTCAGCAAGGCGGAACACTAGAACGAGCAGAACCTCCGGGACGAAGGCCCACCTACTGGAGAAGAGCAACGGACCAAGGGACGCGAGATGCATGCCAAAAAAACCCAAGGCTTCCCTACTGGAGGTTGTTTCCTCTGACAGACCACGAAAGACATGTGGAGAAGGCCAAATCCCACAAGTGAAGATTGCATTGTGTTTCAAGGACGCCAGCGACGCTCCCGGTGAAAGGCAGAGTTGGGGAGGCAAGGCCAAGCCTGTGGTTCTAACCTTGACTTGAAAATTAGAAACCGGAAAACAAGAAAGAAGCGCATACAGCCGGTGAGTTGGCAAGTGACCTGAAAGACTGGTGTGCGTTTAAGTGAATGAAGTAGCAAAATCATATCGCAAGTGAAGACTGCACGTGTATGGAAGAGACGCAAAGAAAGGCAGACCTGTGAATTAACTTTAAAATAAAATGCAGCTACGAGATCAGCAATACTAAGTAAAAGAGTGATTCAGTGAAAGGAAGTAGCCCATTCAAAAGTCTCAGTGAATGGTACATTGTTTGAAGCAAAAAGGCAAAAAAAACGGGAACAGTGAAAGTAAAATAGTAAACATTGAGTCAAAGTGGTCCTGCAGTGGTCTTTGAGAAAACCATGCAAATTTGAAAGACTTTGACATCCAAAAGGGGTCCAAGCCCGATTGAGGGAGTCCCACAGAATACTAAGCTTGGGCACGGGAGCCCCCCCGACCCCTCCTGCCCCACTGCAACTTTGTGTTGAACTTTATCGTGAGAGGTCTGATCCCGGCAGTAGGGGACCTATGAGAACTGTGTCGTGAAAGGTCTGAGCCCGGCAGAGGGGGACCTTTGTGAACGTTTTGATTGAAACATACATTTTGAATTTGGAGAAAGAGACTTTCACGTGGAAGGCCAGGCGAGCCTCGATCCACAGTTTTGAACTGTGTATTGTGTTGAAAACCAAGCCAGAGTGGGTCATCCTGCCTACAAGGATCACCTTACCCTGTGAGGCCTAACGTCGGGAGGAGAGCTGGTTCAGCCACATTATCATTTGGACACTGATTTTTCCTTTGGCATACATTTCTCCTTTTAACTTACTTTTGACTGGATGTTCCTCCCATGTATTCCTCATCTTTGATATGATATCCAGCTCCAGCTGCTTCGGAAATAATTTTCGACAGAGGGTGCTGTGCGTCGATGCAGTCAATTCGATGTCCCTCGAGGGGCTCCGTCTCGAGGATGAGATCATCGAAGGCATATATAGCACACGCAGCGCACGTTGGCTTCAGTTCTGTTTTTTCTTACAGTAGAAATAACCGCATAACCACGTGAATGACCGTACTCCACTATGAAGGAGCAAAAGCTGTAATAGCATGGGAAATTCTACTGTGGGGCAGGATGGGAGGGCGATGAGGAATATGTGGGAGTAACATCCAGTCGAAAGAACGTTACCAGGGGTAGGTTACTTGTTCTTCAAATGGATTGTGTCCTCCCACGTATTCCTCATCTTTGATAGACTCCCAAAGCAGTATTAGTTTTGGTGGAGGGAGTAAGAATTTTTGTTTTTTAAAGGCTTTCTTGAACCAAACGCAGGACTTCTTTTCCAACGCTCCCATCCTGACCGAGGGAAGACTCCAGGTAGTAATGTTTTGTGAACGTGTGAATAGTAGACCACGTTGCTGCCTCACAAATACTTTTTATCCGTTCACTCCTCTCTACAGGGCTGTAGAGGTAGCCATGCCCCTGGTGGAATGGGCTCTTAATCCTTCAGGAGGATCCTTGCCTGCCATCTATAGCAATCCGAAATTGCTAGAATGATCCACCTGGATAAGGTCTACTTTGTAACAGCCTGACCCAGTTTGTGGCCTGTATAGCCAATGAAAAGCTAATCATCAACGCAAAGCTTTGACAGCCGAGATATATAAAAGCTCAGAGCTCTACGAGGGTCCAACCTGTGCAATCTCTCCTCCTCCTTACCAGGATGAGGTGAGGGATAGAAAGAAGGTAAAACAATTTCTGGCCTATGTGAAAATCAGAAATGATTGGGTAAGAATGAAGGCTTAACCCTCAAAACAACCCTATCCTTATGGAAGATAGTAAAGGGTAGCTTGGATGAAAGTGCCTGCAATTCACTCACTCTACGGGCTGAAGTTAGAGCTACCAAGAGAATGATGTTAAAAGTTAACAACCGTAATGGGCATGAGTGTAAAGGTTCAAAGGGTACAAACATTAAAAATTCTAATACCAGATTAAGGTCCCAAAATGAAACCTGGAAAGGAGATGGCGGGGAACGCATTGGGGAGTCCTTTTAGAAATTGTGTCACCAGTGGAATCTTGAAACATGAACATTCTTCAGATGAGCGCTTAAAGATCGATAGTGCCGCCAAATAGCCCTTAATAGTTCGAACCTGGAGCCCCAGATTGGCTAAGGATTGTAGAAAGGGTAACAACCCAGGTGTTTTGCAAGGAAAAGGGTCTACATTTTTGTGTCTGTACCAGTTGTAGAATTTGTTCCAACAGCAAAAGGTACAAAGACTTTGTTGCTGGCCTTCTGGCCGAAAGCAAAATCTCCATGATGTCATCCAGGAGGTCCCAATCCTTGTATCTCAGCCTCTCAGAAACCATCCTTTTGCGAGAGCAGGTCCTCTCTTAGTGGAAGATGTATTGGAGGGCAGATGGACAAGTCCAGAAAGCCCGGGTACCACATCCTCCTGGCCCAATCCGGGGCAATTAGGATCATGTGTTTCCTGAACTTTCTCAACCACCTGATCACGTGAGGAGTGACTGGGACTGCAGGAAACACGTACAAGAGTGGAAACTCCTCGCCCACTATGAACACGTCTCCTAGAGCTCCTCTTGGGGGAAATTGCCTGGAGCAGTACAGTCCACACTTCCAGTCGACACTGGTCATGAACAGATCCACTTGAGGGGTTCCCCAAAAGGTGAAAATATCTTGAAGGACTTCCTGAGCTAGTTCCCACTCATCAGAGACTGTGCTCTGCCTGCTCAGAGCGTCTGCTGCCGTGTTCTCCTCTCCAGCTAGATGAACTGACAAGAGATTCCTTCTTGAATTACCCAGTACCAGAGCTGCATTGCCTCTCTGCACAGTGGTAGTGGGCCTACACCTCCTCTTTTGTTGAGGTAGTGCATGGCCACTGTGTTGTCCGTCATTATCAGTACATTACTGCCCCATACAGAGGGCAGGAAGGACTTCAGCGCTAATCTGATTGCCCTCAGCTCCAAAAGATTCATACGCAGTTTGGACACCGATGGAGACCAATGACCGCCGACTGTCAGATCGCTGGTGTGGGCTCCCCACCCCATGAGTGAGGTGTCTGTCATTACCGTCATCTCCGGCCCAGGTTGCCAAAAGGGTTCTACCTTCAGAATGTTGTCCTCGCAGGCCCGCCACAGAAGATCTTGTGTGACCCTGCATGTGTCATGGCCACTTGCCCAGGATCACAGGAGCTGCGCTATCAGGTTGTGGGAGCAAGGGGTAGCATGGTTCACGCACGTCCCTTTTGGACGTTTATACACAGGGGGCACGGTTGGACTCAGTCCTGGGACCTTTGGCGGCAGGCTCATTGACGAACATAAGCAAGACTCTTTATTATGGACAGGAGTGCTTTTTAGGATCTTTCCACGTGTGTGCAGTCAGTCCAGGTGTGGCTTTCCATCTTGAGTTGCATGTGCAACTTTCCATCTATAAGCTGCATGTGCAACTTCAAGGAGTGGCAGGGTGTGGCAAGCAGAACAGAACTAGTGGGCGTGGCCTAAGAGCTCATCTATAAAAGCCAACCTAACCCGAAGACGCACGCTTCGCGTTAATCTACATTTGCATGCAGCGTAATGCTCACCGACGCCTGGGATAAAGCAGCACTTACCTTTGGGAATCCAGTCTCCTGCCCATATGCTTACCTCCTGGAGTCAGCATTCACCTGCATTCTTCACCGCCGAGCCTGGTGTCCATTCTTTATCCTCCGGAATGCAGGACTTCAGCTCTGGGCACCGAATCACAACATCATCTTCATCCTCCGGCACGCAGGATTTCAGCTCTGGGCACGGCAGCACGACATCTTCATCCAGGCGGACCCTGTAAAAGGACAAAAAGGCAAGGTTAGACATTAAAAACTTCCAGTTTGAGGTCGCGCTTGCAGAATTCTTCGTGCTTATCCTTAAAAGCTCACTTATCTGCTGCCGGACCACCATGGGCTCCTCTGCTCCTCATCTGGAGTTACCTCGTGCTCTGTAGCTATGCTGGGCTGCAATCACACCTATTTGGGAGAAAGATAGACATTATTACAGAGCTGGCAACAGGCTGTGAGAAAGAAAATCCAAATATTTCAAGACAAAGAAAAAACTGAAAGACACTTACCAGAAAGGCATGGAATAGTCGCAGCTGGACTGGACACCACGTACAAAGGACCAGTGAAGGAACTCGGTCCTCATCCTAAATGCGCCCCTGCCAGAAGTAGCAGGACTGAGAGCTCACCATTAATAATCTACAAGTGAGCCTTAATGGGTCGATGCATGCTAACGGACACGCTATGGGAAGAAGGGTTTGAGAGGGAATTCACTCACAGGCCAGCAAACATAAGTCCTCTCATATCTACGCAGGAGCAGTGTTCCAATTCGTCGCAGCAGCCCACAGCCTATTTGCAGCAGGAGAAAGCAGGCAGGGGTGTTCTACTTCCTGGGAGGGCTGCAACCGTGTCCCAACGTCCCCACGCAGAGACCAGGTGAGCGTAACAGCTTGGAACCTGAAGTAGGTCCGACATCTTCCCACAGAATTGGGACCATTGAGTTCTGAGAGCCCATTGAAGGGATCTCATTCTCAGGTGAGCCTCCGGCACCAGAAAACTGCAGGATGACATGAGGCAGAGCAACCTCAAAAAATCATAGGCTGGGAGACACTAGGCACTTTGAAATTTGGAGACCATCTGTAGAATGTCTTGAGCCCTTAGAAGTGGAGCTTTTTTAGAAGGTGTCATATGGGACTTCTTGTAATTGAGGGGGAAGCCCAGTCTGTGAAGAGAGTTGAGATGGTCCCGGACTTGTTTGGGACGATGTGCCCTGATCAGCTAATCGTCATGGAAGGGGGAGACGTGAATCCCCCCTCTCCTGAGACTCGCTGCCCCCACCTCCATCAGTTTGGTGAAAACCCTCGGGTGTAGGTTAGCCTGAATGGCAGAACTCGAAATTGATAATGAGACCGTCAACTGCAAACCTTGGGTATTTTCTGTACTAATATCGGCACCTAAAGATTTGGTTGCCGCCTTAGAGGTCTGCAACTTCAAAGGGCATGTTGAGGAGTCTAGATTGCACATCCAGTGCAAAATCCAACTTCCTCAACCATGCAAATCTGCATATAACAGTGTTAGTAGCCGTGGCTCTGCTGATGCTGTCTGCAGAATCCAGACCTGATTAAAGAGACTCACACATGGCTTCTTTCCCGTCTCTAATTATGGACAAGAACCCATCTCCTTCATTCCCCTCTGGAATGTACTCTGCTACAATGGAAATGCAGTCCCATACGGTGAATGAAAATTTTGCAATGGCACATGTGGAGTTGGCTAATTTGAGCGCCATACTCCCTGCAGAAAATACTTTCTTTGCCCATCCATTTACTCTTTTTTCGTCCCTATCTGGAGGGATGGTAGGGTAAGCTGCTTGCTTAGAAGTTGTGGTAGCTGCCTGTACCACCAGACTCTATGGAGTGGGGTGTTTAGACAGATAGTCGGGGTCACTACTGGAGTGGCGGTATTTCTTAAGTCAGATTTTTATTCACAGTTGAATTGGTTTCTTGCATCTCCCAATTCGCTGCCACCCTTTTTTGGAGAGCAATATGGAAAGGTAATATAGGATCTGTCTGTGTACCCTTATCCAGGATATCTGTCAGATCATCCTGCTCAAACGGTAACGGAAGCCTACTCCACCCCATATATTCCACCACATTGGAAATTAGCTGTCTATATGATGCATCAACATGTTCCCCAACCTCTGGTCTTCCAAAATCTAACTCAGGTAAGGTGTCCATCCCACTGGCCATCTGTAGGTAATCATAAAGGTCTTTCAACCTTGACTTCTCAGAAATGAAACTTTCAGGCACATTTGGAGTGCCAAATTGGAGACCAAAGGGTGCATCGTTGTCTGAGGGTTCATTCTCCTCATATATTGAGGTAAGGGACTTAAAATATTCTTTCCTTTTGTAAAGGAAACATACATTTTTTCAGGCATCAAGGGTTTGATAAAAAGTGGATTCGACTCTCGAGGAGTCATCAACATTTTTTCAATGGCGGCATAGGTTCCGATGTGGCGCTCGGCATTGACACTACAGCTGGCGTCGAGGGAGCAGCTGGCGTTGATGTCGATGGCACTGTTGGTAAAGCTGGCATTGATGGTGTCGGTGTCGCAGGAGACGCCGATGTCGAGGGCTTGGCTGGCGTTGAAGGCGCAGCCAGCATCAATGACGTTGATGGTGTCGACGACCTCGACTTGTGGTTATGTTTACGGCTCGAGGGATCCTTCGATGACTTGTCATGGCATTGAGGCTTCGACGGCTCTCAATGAGGATCAGACCTTCGTCCTGGGTTCGAGGGCGCGTAGCATTTAGGTCGAGCCCTTTCCTTACCGGCTTCGTTGGAAGGCGCGGTAGGAGCATGCCTTGCTGTGGGTTGCTGCTTTTCAAATATTTCCAGCATTTATGCTCTAAATGCTTCCCATTAGTCAAGAGTTCATTTTTTCTGTGGGACAAGATACTCTCTCAGGGGAGGTGTCCGACGAAATCAAAGAAGGCAACCTATGGTGCCTCTCTTTGGACTTCCTCGACGAGTGGTGGGAGCCACTCCTTGATCATTTAACTTTCTTCCTCCCAGGAGAGTCGCCTCTAGACTCGTCGGTCAAAGGTTTTTTGGTCGTGGTAGATGTTTTTGGGGTTTCAACCTACCGCCAATTTCCGCTTTCGTTCCTTCAGGGCCTCTACGGTCATCGACTGGCACTTGGAACACGCCGAGGTCTTATGCTCCACACAGAGACACCATAGACATATACGTGTGGATCAGTCAACAACATTTTTCAATCATAATCTTGACACATCTTGAACCCGGTCTTCAGGGTAGTGGGTGTCGATGAAGAAGACCTACTTGCTTATGAAGTCATTCTGTATTTCTTGAAGCGATAGCATTCGCGGAAAAAGTGAACTGAAGCCAACGGGCACTGCGCGTGCTATATATGCCTTCAATGACATCATCCTTGAGACAGAGGCCCTTGAGGTACATTGAGTCAACTGCATCGACGCACAGCACCCTCTGCTGAAAACATTTTACAAAGCAGCTGAAGCTGGATATCATATCAAAGATGAGGAAAACATGGGAGGACACAAGCCATTCAAAAGGGCAGGCATTAGGTTTTGTTAGCATAGGCCCTTTTGATTTGACAGACTTTACTAGGACTGTTTTGTTTATCGTTTGATGGTCGCGACTACTTCCATCTTAGTTGTAGGGCAAAATAGGAGTTTCTCCAACCCCAACATTTTCAATAAAGGTTTTACAAATTGTATCCATTGTGTCAGTGTCAATACTTGTGACACCATGCCCTCCCTACATTTCTTTCTCAAAATGTGTCCTGTCTGTGCTATTCCTGTGGAAATGCAGGAACTGCCCGAAGGGCAATTTTTTCTCAGTGAACATGGATGGAAGTGAATTGCTTGCTGTTGGGCTGGTGTAGGGGAACACTTTGCGACCTCCATAGTCCGAGAAAGGGTTGTACCTAGGAAATCAATTTTTTCAAACGTAGATGACTTATACATTGTATTCCACAAAGCATTCAAAACAGGATCTGAGGTCTTCATGCCTCCCCAGGTGACCATGGCATCATCAAAAGAGAATTGGAATTTGATTAGACGAAAGGAATATTTCACAATGGTGAATGCAGGTGTCCCACTTCAAATGTTTTAACATAAAGGTTAAGCCATTTATAGCTCCTGTGGCCATAAATTCAATATGGTGGTGCTGTTTCTAAAGCAGAAAGATTTGTGTGAGCATAAGCACTGTGCAACATCTCACAAAGTTTCTGATAGCCTTTGTTTCGCCATCATTACAGGCCTCAGGATAATCTTCCACTATTTCCACTGATCCTCTGAGGCATGCAAGTGAAGATGTATTCACAGTCTAGAGTAATTGGAAGATTGACATATTCATTATACTTGGATTTTCAAGTTTATCTATCACTAGCAGGTGTACCCGTGCTTTGCACGGAATTCCTATTTCAGTCCTAGTTTAATATTTATTTAATTAACTAAACCAATGCTGCTTTGTAGACAATGGGGGTCATTCTGAAGTGAGGCGGTAAGGGGTTAACGGCGCCGGTAATGGTGCCGGAGTCGTCAACCCCTTACCGCCTCATTACGAGTCTGCTTGTGGAAACCCGCTAAGGACGCCTGGTTTTACTAGGCGCCCTTAGCGGGTCCCGCGAGCAGACCAGGGTGCTAAAAACGGGCCCATTATTAACGGGCCCGTTGTTAGCACCCTCCTCATTCACATTGAGCCCTATGGGGGCTCAAATGGGAAAGTACCTGGACCGTGTTCCTAGAATGAGGAATTACTGGGCCCTCCAAGGTTGGAATGGCCCGGTAATTCCTCATTTAAGGAACGCAGACCCGGTACCCGGTAAGGGGTAGCCATGCCACTAATAGCGGCATGGTTACCCCCTACCTTGTAATGACCCCCAATATTGCTAATCTTTCCTATAAAAAGCTAGTGTGAACAAATTGTTTTTGTTTCCAACTCTGGAGCAAGCTACTTAAAGCTAACCATGAGAAAAGCATGAATCCCGTAAATCAGTTCCAGCTACTTTGAGTCGGAGCGTTGAGATTGCGCAGCAACATTATTAATGTCCCGATCTACAGCCCAGGCAGCAGCAACCTCAACATAAGTGCTTTGCGTGTAGGGCTGAAGCATGCAAGTTTGAAATGCCTTACCCGTACGTGTATGGCTGAAGCATGTAAGCTTTGTACTGTTCAGGTGGCATACTTTTATCAACTTCCATGGTGAATGAATTTTCTGTAATTATCATGAGAGATTTGCCACAATGTGACAGACAACGTCATAGCGGACACTATTGAAGAGACATGCACCGTTTCCTGCCACCCCGCATTACTACAAAAGCACTGTATTGGGTCACCCGCATAACTTCAAAAGGGAGTGCCGCTATTCCCAGCTAGAATGCTGATAGTGTGGAATGTTTAGAGACAATGAACTTCTGAGGTTTTCATGAACTGCTGAACTTTAGGAACAATGAACGTAGAACTACGGCGCAAAGAGACATGTGGCAGGGGTAAGCATTGCAGACCACTTAAAAAATAAATAAATCCTAAAATAAAGAAACATTTTATACTTGTTACATTGTCTACACTGTGGAACCTACCCACATGCCAAATCTCAGGTTTGTAGCATGTTAGAAAGTTTGCTGAACATTTCGAACAGACACAGAAACATATCCACAAATGTCATATTTTATATATATATATATATATATAGAGAGAGAGAGAGAGAGAGAGAGAGAGAATGGATTTTATTGTGAAATATGTTGTTTTAAGAAATAAATCTGCAAATTATTAAAGAGGATAAAACACATATTATAGAGTGGATGTTTTATGTTAAACAGTGTTTTATTAATTTAAGGTATCGTGAGTTATTTGATAATATTGACTATTAATACCCAATCTAAGGCTCAGGTGATAAAAGCAATTAAATTGAACCAGTACATTCTTGCACAGTCTGACAATACAAAGATCTCGGTCATGGCGTAACTTCCACAGCAGCGTTTGACATGAACATCTGGAAGCTACTTGTCTTTAAAACATAATAGCTATGCCAGAAAACATATAACACATTTATGTTTCCATCAGTTAAAATCTGTGTTAAACAGAGTGCCATGGAACAAGGAACAGATGATATATTATGTGATGGTTTAACAGTCAAATCTAAATTTCAGACAATATTCTTTTGCCGATGGTATATGCTACCACTTCAACGTTTTTTAAAACCTTTATTGTTGAACTTACATTTTAAAAATTGTAAGGTGCCTTATTTATATATCATGTTGGCACAAGATCTCAAGGTATGCTGGGCCCAGGAGCGTTTTTGAATTGCTGTCTGGAAGACTAGATAAAGAGGTATGTCTACTTCTTTAGTGTCTATTCGGTTGTGATGTATCTTCCTTTCTGATTCTATTATATTTTATATATGTATTTCCTTTCTTCTTTTTGTATTTTAAGGTGCATCTCATGGTGGATTTGACCTGAACACGAGTTTGATTAATTGTATTCCAAATAAACTCTACGATGGTGATGAAAGAGGCTCTAGAGCAGATTTGATCCCAGATACAATGGGGTAGCCGGGATTCCTTAGGTTTTTGTGCACCTTTGACGTAGAGTTAAAAGGTCACAGTCTGGTGTCTTTCTGTGTGAGGAACAAGCCTTTCAGTTGAGACAACCAGCCTCTACCAATGAAGGCCGGTCCACACAGACAGCCATTTCCTCTAATGAAGAAAACTCAATCGCATGTATCATCTATCCCCCAAGTGGAAAACCAAGTCCTTTTTTGGCAGAAACTAGTTTCATATCTACTGAAAGGTCCCATTATTAACTTATCTGGACGAAGGCAACACCCTGCCCACGTGCCTATCCACTACCATCACCCTAGCACTTTGGAGGAAAGTCCCCCATGCCACTGCCCCTCTCAAAGGACACTGAAAAGACCAATAACGTACACACTCGTCCAACTTCACCAGACACCTATACATGCATGCATCACTCACCTCCAACACCAGCCTCATCGTATGCAAAGCTGTCCCAAAACACCTACCCCTCCTACTAGGAAAACAATGTTACCATCTCTAGCTGTCAGTGCATCACCAGAAGCCAGAATGGGATCAGAATAAAGCAGCAGAGACCACCCACCCACACTCCACGCACTGAGAAATTAACACATGAGTGTCACTCTCTCTGCACTTACCCCAATCTCAACCAACCGGTGCACTTGACCCTCCCCTCCCCGTTACACTTTGTGCATTTGCTCCATCCGTACGCACCACACCTCAAGATCTTCTGTCTGTTTCTCTCCTGTCTTCACCCCTAATTTGTACTGTTAAAATTGCAGAATCGCCACCAGGCCTATTTGCTATATCCCATACGGTTAAATGTGTTCTATGCACTTACTCTGCCTGTGCAGAGTATTATCGTCTCAGATTTCAAGGTCCCTGAGCGACTGTTGTTTTTTTCCAGTGTTCCCACCCTCCTTGAGCGCTTTGTAATACTTGCCTGTGTGCAGGCACTATATAAATAAACAATACAATACCTAATAAGTCTTAGTCAAACAATAAAGGCCTATACTAACAAAAACCTAATGTCTGCCCTCTCTCTAATACAAACTAATGTGACATAAGGATATAAATCTAAAAAAAGAAAAACAAGATGTGAAACGAAATGTCAAAATGGCAATATAAATCAGTATTAATTCTCGTCCCCTCGTTATATAGCACAGGGTTAGATGGAACACTTGATGGATGAACACACATTGGCTTGCAAACACAGTTAGGTGACTGGCTCTGCCCTCCAAAGACTTCTTGGCCGTTCAAGTCTGAGTCACAAGTTCACAGGTTTAACCTCTCGGGTTCCCATCACCCAAGTCCAGGTCACCCTTCCAGCTTCTACACAGTTTCAACAAAATGTTTTAGTATTTGGTCGCAGTACACTATATGTTTCCCTTAATTGGGCTCAAACCCTTTCTCTTTTGTGGGGTTCCCTTCCCCAAGCTTTCTTCACATTCCACACTATAGGTTCCCCTCAATCGAGCTCAAACCTCCTTTAGTATTTTGATTTTCCTGTTGAAGACTTTCAAAACTGGGAAGATTTTTGGTCTCACCTCCAGATGACCACTTCGACCCACCTTTCTCTCTTTGCTTCCACTCTACATATTTTCCTTCAGTTCCAATGTCTCTTGGAAAATGTACTTGCTACGCATGACTTGCTTTCATATCAATCGCTCCTAGATCAAGTCTTTCAAACTTTTCTTTCATGCGGTTTTGTGGTTACTTTCTTTCTCTCGCTTTCCGCTGCCTCTGTAGCTTTAAAACATTTCACAGACTTTCGATAGGGCAATCTCCCTTCGCCATACCACTGTGCTACTTTTTTTTCATATTCACAGATTTTAACAATTAATTCACTTTCTCTCGCAGCTTATCAGCGCTCTACTAACCTTCATCCCTTGGATACTGTTGCAAGCATTTCAATTAAACAGAGACCAGGGTTTCTTTGCTTCCCTCAACTCACCGGTCGTGTTAAGATGCTTTCCGTCTTTTGCTCCTTTGATGTAGTAGTGAAGGTTGTTACCACTGCTGCTTCTGCGCCTCCCCAACTCTGTTGTCCACCCGGGAGGGTGGCTGGTAACCTTCTCCCTTCCAGGTGGGCTGTCGTGCGCAATCCAAACACCCTTTCGGAAATAACAATCTCTTGCCAGGGGTGGCTGGCTTCCTGCCCCTTCAGTTCAATCCCTCGCTTTGCCGCTCTCCTTCGCCTGGTTTGCCATAACCCTGCAGGAACTGCTCCTTCTCGTGCACCGCCTTGCTTACAGTGTGTCTCAGTGTTCCACCTTTTAACCATGTGAGGAGAGTATAGGTATTAGGTGTGCATTATTAAAGTTAAGTGCCTGACCCTGCCTGATCTCGTTAGAGGGACATGTCCAGTGTATTGCATGGGTGGTGATCCTTTCAGCCTTAGACCTCCTCTTCCTCGGCTCAGTATTTGTGTAGGAAAGGGGGTCGGGGGGGGGGGGTCTGAGGAGTTTATTTATTTATTTTAATATTTGTAACGCACCAACATGCCCGTGGGCCTCAGGGCGCACATTGAACAAAACATGTTGCAATATCCCATAAAATAGGATTGGATAGGGGTAGTGGGAAAGGGGCATACCGTGTCTCACCATCGGGTGTCTCTCCCCTACTCCCAGAGGACCCCTCATTCAGGTGATCCTCACGCACTTGTCCACCAAAAGGTTCTGGATCCAAAGGCGATGACTGTGCCCAGGCCACCTAAGAAAGGGATCCCTGGGGTCTGGGCAGTGAAACAATCTCTGGTTTTTCACACTACGTTCTGCAGCCCAGTCGAAAGCCTCTCTGGAAGTCACTGAGATTTGAATAGGTTTACACAGGGTGCTCTTGCCATTCCATCACCATCTTCCCTGCAAATTTGGAACAAAGGGGAGATAGGAAAAATTGCTAGAATCTGAAGGACTGATAGAGGGCTGCATGTTGGAGGCCAAGGGGTAGTGGGGCACAGTAGGATCGTGTGACGCAGCTGTCGACCATCTGCTTACGTAAAGTAAGAAAGGTGCGGGGAGGGAGAGCAGACATTACTGCTCTCTACCAAACTTCCCAAACTTTCTGCGTACTTCCACCTACCGTCTGACTTAACGTATGTTGTACGTTGTGCAATCTTAGGCTCTCCCCTTCCAGCGGGTAGCCGTACTTTGTGTTTCTTGTCTTTCCAGGCCCCCCTTTGTGGTTACTGTGCCACTTCTGGCCCTGGCCCACTCCCTAGCCCACCCCCAATTTGCATTACTGGTTTGCTTGATCTGTTGCTCTTAGCCCCTCTTCTTCATCTACACCCTCCCTGAACTGTGCTACTGTTTGCTGTGATCTGTGTCCTTATGCTCTCTGCCACTCTCTAGGTCCCCCCCTTACCTGTGTAACTGTTTGCTGTGATCTGTTGACCTTTGGCTCTCTCCCACTTCTCTAGGACCCCCTCCTGTTGAGGGTACCCATTATTGGTTAGTTATCTGTCTCCCCCCGCTTGTTTCTGCGCATCCTGCATCTGCCCGCTTGCGCTCCCTCCTCCTAACACCCTCTATGGTGCTCTCTGCCTTTCCTATCTACTATAACTGCTACTCTATCTCCTACCCTATATCTCTCACTAAGTCTGGAAGGAAGATGTTCAAGAGGGACATCCTGGACTCCAACCCAGGCCTCCCTATCGCTGTTACCTACACCAGTGCTTCCTAACAACAGACACTTACCGACATCCTCTTTGTCGTTCCATTTCCAGACCTATGGACCTCATATGGTCTCTGTTCGCTCTCCTTTTTCCTCCTCTCCCATCAATGGTGGCAACTAGGTGGGAGGTTCTCTTGGCCTCCTTTTATTCTTTCCAGACCAATATTAATGTCCATCTGAACTACACCGTCTTGGTCCAGGATCCTCAGCTGAATCTCCTCCTTTTTGATAGACGCTTCCCACGTCTTCCTCCCTTCTCCTGCTGATCCTTATGCCTCCTCTCTGGCACCCTTCTCTTCCTCTTTTTTTTCTTTCTCTGCCCACTCTCGGGCCCCTCTACCACCTCACCAGGGCGTACCTCAAGCCTTTACCCCTACACAAATTCTTTCAAATGTGGCAACCTACTCCACATCACTAATCACAACTCTCGTTCCATTGTCAAACACTCTGACATCTGTCACCTCCTTGAAGAATTTGACCTGGATGTCCTCGCTCTCACCGAGACATGGTTCACCGCCAGTTCTGTCATGGGTTTTGACACTCTCCTCCCCGAGGGCTACAAGACTCGCTCCGAGTCCAGAACCAACCGTCCGGGAGGTAGAGTACCAATTGCCCGGGAGGTGGAGTAGCCCTGATCTTTCCCGAGTGGCTCCCTGCTTCTGTCATGCCTAAACAGGCCTATTTCCAGGGACGGCATTTAGGGGTCTCCCTTGTGACCTCTGTGGTCTCCCTTGCGACCTCTTAAGTTTTTTTTTTTTTAATGCAAGCTCCTGGGCTGTGGCCAACAGCATGTGGCTCTTTACTTCTGGAGTGGCTGGCTTTCTTGTTCAGGCTCCTTAAAAAAATAAGAAAAATAATAACAGGAGTGCCATAAGTCTAACACTTTCAGCACTGACCCTAAATGAGAAAGAATAGGAATGCCAAATAATGTGTCTTTCTGGAATTCTATACAATAATACACTCATTAAAGGTTTATTTCAGGCACACTTCAGGGGATGAGTCACTGATTTAGTCTGTTCTTAATCGCCTCAACTCAGCCTTTCATCCTTCTGAGGTCGATAAATGAGTACCAACACAGGTTGGGTGATATTGGGCGCATATTTTTTCTATATAAAACGCTTAAACTTAAGTGCTATATAATAACACATCATTATCATTTGGTCATGGACGTCTGCATGCATGCACAGTAATTTGGTAATATAGGCCTACACAATGATCTTAACGATACATATGGCGATTAATTCTTGTATGAAATGTACATCACATTATAGTGATATCACCATATTTTTCGTATGTTATGCTATGTGATGCCACTTTCTGTTTTGTCAACGGGTGAAAGGTCGTGTTCCATCGCTTCCCGCGATATCACTTCAGGGTGGGGTCAAATAACATCACTTCCTGTGATGTCATCAGGGGTCAAGGGTCATGTGATGTCACTTCCGCTACCCCTGGAATTTTAGTGAAATGACATCCCTGCCTATTCCTCCTTTGAATGCCTGGTTTGCAGGCTCCTTATCTCTCCTGGCCTCTCTCTAACTGTGGCCATTATCTACAGGCCACCTGGCCAGGTCGCCCTCTTCCTCTCAAAACGAGCTGATGACCTCTCCACTCTTCTTGACTCTACCTATCTACTTATCCTACTCAGAGACCTCAAAATCCACCTGGATGCTTCCAACCTCTCATCAGGGCTCTTATGCAATCTCTGTGATACTCTATTTTACCGATCCGGCCCAACACACTGCATTGGGCACACCTTGGATGTTCTCATCTCTTCTGACATCCCCTCTCTATCCCTCTCACCACTCCTTTCTCTTGGACTGACCACTTTCTGCTCTTCTCCCACCTGAAGTTCTCTGTCCCTCAGGTGAAGCCTACCCCAGCACTGCCACCAACCTTTTTGGTCATCTGGCCCATGAAGCATGTGTCCGTGGAGGCCTTTGCCGCTACTTTCTCTCCTCCTCCTACTCCTGCAGCTAACTCACTCTGTGACACAGCCCTCTCTAGCCTGCCTCTATCACTAACACCCTTGATGTCCTTGCCTCGGTCATGAGAAACTTCCTGAAGCCTACCTCCAAGTGCAACTCTTGGTATGACTCCAAACTCACCACTCTAAAACGCAAGTGTAGAGTGGCTAAGAGGAAGTGGAGGGCATCAGGCACATCCACTGACAAACTGGCCTGCCGCCTGCTCCAAAGGCAATACAGACTCTCCGTCCTGTCTAAGAAGAGAATCCACATCCAAGCCGCGTCTCTGCGGCATCTAACAACACGGCTGAACTCTTACAAATCTGCAAGGAGCTGGCCAATCCTGTTGCAGTCTCCACCTCTCCTGTTCCCTCCCAGGCCCTTTGCACAGCTCAGGCTTCTCACTTCACCACTAAAACTCAGGACATTCTGTCCTCTCTCTCCTCCTCTCTTTCCCTTTTCTCCATCACTACCCCTCCTGTCCCCCTACTGGCTGCCTCTCTCTCTCCTCCTCCTTCCTCCTCCTCTTTTTCTGTGATCACTCTTGATGACGTTTCTAGACAAGTCCGATCTGTGAAAGTGTCATCCAAGCAGGTGCTCCCTGCTTCTCCAGAACCATCAAGGACCACATTGACACCCTTGCTCCAGCCTTGGCTGAGTTCTGCAATCACTCCTTTGCCACTAGACCGTTTCCCTCCCCCCTTAAGCACTCCCTTGTGCACCCCTCCTGAAGAAACCTTCCACCAATCCTTCCTGTCCACTACCGCCCGATCTCCATCCCTCCTTTCCTGGGAAAACTTGTGGAAAAGCTGGCCATCTCCCAGCTTACTCTCCAGACTGAATCTGTTGGTTGTCTCCATGACCATCAGTCTGGCTTCAGAGCAGCCAGAGGCACAGAAACTGCTCACCTGAACACCTGTAAAGATCTGCTCACTAATCTCGATTGTAGCCTTCCTTCTGTCCTCATCCTCCTTGATCTTTCCTCTGCTTTGAGCATGGCCAACCATGCCATCCTGATTAATCGTCTCTGTGAGAACCTGGGCATCATGGATCAGGCACTAGCATGGTTGACCTCCTTCCTCCTGGACCGTCCCTCTCAGGTCCAACTGGGGTCCTTTATCTCCACCACCTCTCTCTGCACATGTGGTTTTCCCCATGGGCTCCAACCTCTCACCCTGCCTTTTCAACATATAAGTGGCCCCTTTGGCCCACCTCATCTCTACCTTCTCCTCTCACTTTTAGTGTTATGGGGATGACACTGAACTCTCAATCAGGCACTCCTCGGCCTCCTCTCTCGCTCATTCCTGACTGTCTATCCGCAATTCAGGGATGGTGCACCTTCAACGATCTCTGCCCCGATGCCAGCAAGACAGAGATCCTCCTCATTGGGACCCCTGCTCCCGCTTTCAATCTGGCCGTCCTCCTTAGGCCTTCTTCCTGTGTCTTCCTGTGAGGCAATAAACCTAGGGGTCATCTTTGACTCCTCTCTCTCCTTCTCTCCTCACATCACAAACCTCTCTAATGGGACCTACTACCAGCTGCACCTCTTCACAGGTATTCTTCCTTTTCTCACTTTCCCCCAGAAGCTCAATGTCTCCAGAGCCCTGGTTCTCTCTAGGTTGGACTATTGCAACAGCCTCTTTCTCAACCTGCCTTACTCTACTCTGCACCACTAATCCAGAACAGGACTGCAAGACTTGACCTTGACCTCAAGCCCAGGAATCGTTTCTCCCCAGCCCTGACATCTCTCCACTGGCTCCCGGTGGCTGCAAGGATCAAGTTCAACTCCCTCTGTATTATCCACAAGGCTTTCTGGGGCAGGGGGCTGCACTACATCCAACTCTTTCTTCCTAAACATCTTCCTTCTCGAGCCCTTCGCTCAGCTACCTCCAACTCTCTGATGGTCAGACGCTTCTCCAGGCAGAGAGTGAGATGTAAATCTCTTTCCCCTGCAGGGGCCTCCCTCTGGAATGGCCTCCCAGCCCCTCTCATACTTGAGCAGAACCCCCTCAGGTTCCAGAATCACCCCAAGACCTTCCTTTTTGCTTCTAATTTCTCTCTTTCTCTCCCTTGCTGACCTCCCTGTCTGCTGCGCTAATTGGTCGCCTGGGTACCTTCAGAACCCAACGGGCACCAGGCTCCTCCACGAACTGTAAGCACCCGCACTGCCTCTGGGCCCCTGCGCACTTAGGGGTTGTATCTGTAACTCTGCACTCCCCTAACCTCCTTGCACTACCCAGAGCCAGCTCCCCTGGCTGCACTTACTCAGAGCAATGCTGCCCTGATTGCACGTCCCCCTTCCCTCCCCCTGGCACTTCTCCTCTCCCCCGTGCACTGCCAAGATCTGAATGACACAAAGCCTAGGAAGATCGTTGTTTCGTCCTCCCTATGTCGCCCTACCTAACCTTGTTGCATCTAGAAACACTGGTGTACAGGCGCGTTATAAATGACTCATCATATATCATATCATTAGCAGAAAAGGACAATAGCAGGCTGAAAGTTCTGCCATCAGATCTCTGTGAATGAGGATGTCTTTCTGCTGGGGAACCTCACAGCGCACAAGAGAAATCTGATGTCAGCAAAGACCCAAGGGTGTGGGGAGCCTAGTGAAAATTAACTGCAGGAATCAAGAATGAGGGGTGATGACTTATGGACAGGCTTATGGACTGAGCAGACTCACCAATCACCCGTCTGAACATTACTAGGAATTTGGAGGTGTTACCAAGACTAATAAAATCACTCTAAGGATGAAGGCCCAAAGACGCAGGACTATGTAGACAGCCTCACTGGCATGTGGATATGGGAAATGGTCTAGGCATAGTTTAGCCAATGTGCTTAAGAATGTGTCCATCTTTGATCGAAAAAATGGCATGGTTATAAAAGGAACTGATGGGGTGCTTTCTTTCCAGTCTATAAATCCTGACCAGCTAGTTAAAGTCACACAAACTGTTCAGCCAGTGAATGCAGATGGCAGTGGTAAAATGGCTACGTAATCCAGATTGCTGGCATAATATTCTTTTTCACAGTCATGGAAGGTGTGTTCTTCCAGTGCCATGAATGGACCCGTGGTTCTGTGTGGTCGGGCTTTCGATTGACATTGTAGATATTGGAAGTTTATTGGCCACTCCTAGAGAAGCTCCCAAAAGAATAGTGTCCAGTGTAAGAGATGTCTAATTCGCCACAAAATAAAAATGGTACAAGCAGTTTGCAGAGAGACTCCTTCGAGGTCGGAATGCTGTATGTAGAAGAAGCCATCTCCACATGTGCATCATCCCCACAGGGCAACTCCCTCTACTTGATGTCTCTGACCGTCATGGTTATGTCTCATGGACCAGCTGGGGGATTGTGAACTCATGCTGCTACATTGTGACCATCCAATGGATGGCAGTGTTGTTTATGAGACAGGGTCAGTAAGATAGCACTGCGAGTAGTGTGCTCGCTTTCCCATCCGTGCAGACGCAGGTTCGAATCCCAAATTCAGCCAAACTCAGACTTTTCATCCTTCTGAGCACCACACACCTGGGTAATAATAAGCAGCTCAGATTCCTGAGGGTTCGTAGTGCTATTAAAAAAAAAACGAAGTTACGGTATGCAGAGCAACGAGATTGGATTGACCAGCCTTACAACCAGGGGCTGCAATTGTGTACAAAAAATTGAGAGGAACTATGTTACTTACTGGCCCGCTCTCCACTCCCCACTGACACCGAAGCACCGACCCTTATTTGCAATACAAGCCCCGTACATGGGTCCGGACATTCCTACACTCCACCCCTTACCGCTGTGTTTTACAGCTGGACTACAATGACTGAGAGATGCACAGTAAAATAACATGCATCTTAAACCACCGCCATTACTGGCAGTCACTGTCCCCTACAGCAAGCAGCTTTATAAACTATCCCCTTTCCAATCACCCACCATTCATACCTCTTAAGGGTCCTGCCAAAAACTAAAGCCACTACCCACTACCTACACATGCAGCTGTGACTGCAGCAATTTCATAATGAATATCAGCTTGCGTACACATCTAGGCAGGATTGTGAATATTAGCCAGTGCCACATTTAGATAGAATTGTGAATATTAGCTTGCGTCACATCTAGTCAGAATTGTGAATTGCATCGCATCTAAACAGGATTGTGAATATTTGCCAGTGCCATGTTTAGATAGAATTGTAAATATAAGCTTGCGTCACATCTAGACAGGATTGTGAATATAAGCCATTGCCACATTTAGATAGAATTGTGAATATAAGCTTGCGTCACATCTAGACAGGATTGTGAATATTAGCCAGTGCCACATTTAGATAGAATTGTGAATATTAGCTTGCGTCACATCTAGACAGGATTGTGAATATTAGCCAGTGCTACATTTAGATAGAATTGTGAATGTTAGGTTCCATCACATCTAGTCAGAATTGTGAATATTAGCTTGTGTCACATCTAGACAGGATTGTGAATATTGCCCGTGCCACATTTGGACGAAGTTGCGAATATTAGCTTGCATCACATTTATTTGTGGAGATATTCACACGCCACTTCCAGAAAGAATTTGGAAATTAGCAAGCATCACATCTGGATAGCAATGCCAATAACCAACCCACTAACAATTTCACCCTTCTACATACACCTCTCAAACTCTAACCAAACACAATCACACCTCTATAGCGCAGCAAACCGAACGTAGTTCTCCACACCGCAACAACAAAACAAATCACAGATAGCCTCGCATAACAGAACACGACGGCTACCAACCGAAAACCACACCAAAGCTCATCGAACAGTGTTAACCGAACTGAAGCTGCCAACAGCACATCACTGCTCTCTTGCACTTTTCCAGCTCGGTCCCACTAACTCACCTGATCTCCCCATTCCTTTTCAGATCTGCCAGAGTGCCAGGGGACCACTTCGGTGGTGATAGTACGCAGTACACATGTCCTTTAATATTGAGTGGCTTAAATACAGAAGGCAAACGTTGGGAGCAGGGCTATGAAGGGGTTCAGGAATGGGCTTTATGTCCCAAGCAGGCTACTGAAACAAACCAGCAATCCAGTATTTGAAAGATAGCCCAACTGGATCAGACATTAGAGCAGATCCAGCAAGGTGGAAGTTTGAATCCCCAGTAAGGGGGAAGATCTAAACGGTGCCCTTTGCAAGCCTTCCAGTAACGGTTCTCAGCTGACAAAAAGGGAATGGTTGCTGATTTTTAAAAAACATTTAAGTATATGAACCACATTCCCCATAGTGCCTGCCCAGTTCGGCCTCTGCCTACATCGCCCCAATGACACATTGCAATGTTTTTGCTTTAAATAGAACCCTAAACACTGTACATCTCTGCCTTTCTCCACACAGATGCCGTTACAACATAACTGGGACACTATTTTCAATTTCTCGCAAGCTTTATTTCTGCAACTCCAAGCAAGTAGTCACGTGGGCCTGGAAGCATGCAGGCTGCAGTACTCATAATGACTCTGTAATCTGCGTGCAGCGTGCGTCTGCGCGCCTCGGTTATAATCATCACAACCCAGCTCAGGGATAATGACAGTCATAAGTGTAGTTCATAAGCAATCGCGTGCCTTGCATTTAATAAATGGCGGACTGCTCGTGCTGGCTCAGCGAAAGAGTAACAGCCAACCCTTACTTAAAGAGCAGGACTTCATTTTCATGAATCATGAAAGGCAGGCGGCTCTTGAGATGGTGAGCCAGCAGGGAGGGAGGACGGGTACCAGAGAGAATGGTTTCCCTTTTTATTCTTCATGCTAAATTATTCAGGGAGGTTATTATACTAGAGCAACAGCTTTAACATACCAGAGAGAAAGCCATTCGCAGAGTTACAGATGGAGTCCCGCTAACATCCAGGGCTTCAGTTCTCTCTCTGATCCATATACATTGCACTTCCGAGTTGTATATTAACACATTTGTCTTCGGTTTATTAGACAACCAATCAAGTACTTAGCTCGCTGCACCCTTGCAAAAGAGTTGTAAAGGCTGCTTAAGTGCCCGCCTGGCAGTTGCTACAAACGGTAAATCTCAGAATGTACTTAAAAGCCACTCTGTCTGGGTAGTACGATTTGGTGCACAACATCTTGGCTGGAAACAGTAAAATATACACTGGGCTGCCTCCTCCTGCATAGGTGTGGGGGCGGGGAGTGGACTGAGCGTTGGGGTGGGGTAAGAGGTGGAGTCATGCAAGGCAAGTAATATGCTTGCAAAAGTGAAAATCGCAAAGCTAAAATAACACTGTCTTATCGAGATGAATTGAAATGTGCACAAATCGCCTAATAAACAAACCTGCCAATATTTCTTTTAAATGTGTATTTAGTTTATTACAAACTTTTACAAAAAGAAGAAAAAAAAGATAACACGTCTTATCTCTATCATTAAGTTAACATGCAATTGTATCTAACCATTCAGAAGAAAGAGACAAGACATTCAACCATGTTTGAGTTAAGCAAATAACATGCAGTCTTCACAACTTTCTATTGTTTCAATTGGTTGCACATGAATTCCATCTTTACGTTACCTACGTCATCTAAAAATGTTGTTAGGGCAACAATTGGTTTTGTGTTTTGACCCCAACACAAGAGTTGCCACCATTCTTCTCCGTTTAGGAGTTGTCTTTCCATTATGAAGTCTCCTAGGTAGTGTGCTCTCATGTCCCTCAATATGGGACAAAATAATGTCAAGTGTTTCAAGGTTTCTACTGAGCTGCAGCATAACCGACAATTTTCATCTTTGGGACTAGGGAATTTTTCCAATTACTTGGGCAGTGCATCCAGCGATTTTATTTCTTTAAATAAATGTTCATAGAAGAGCCTATACTTCTGTTTCTGCTCAATGGTTCTGGTCCAGTCTCGATTCCACTGTTTTTTTTACTGCATCAGAATGGAAGATCCTAGGTCTTCTAAAATTTCGTTGCATCATTGTGTCCACTCCTTTAGGATCCATTCACCATTATCTTTATTTTCTGTCTGAAATATCGTAAACTGTTTGGGAGCTGAGTCCATGATTGGTTTCCTATACAAGGATGGGGATTTCCATGTCACTAACTGATTCATTGTTAGCAATGCTAGTTCGTATCTAATGATAACTGTGGGACCAGACCTCAGTAGAGGCAAAAATTGTCTCCAGAACACACTATCGAGTGTTATCAAGAGCAGTCATGAGAGGCTCAGTGCGCAGTCAGCCACGTAAAGTAAAATGGGAACTACTTTCTGCTTACTAAATGTTGTAATTGGGAACCAACGAAAATTTGCCACATTTTGTGTGTATTGCCATACCGTGAACCATAAGACTCTTTATCTTAGACCTTAGGGCTGCAGCCCAAGGAGCATCATTCGCACTCGAGTTGATGCACATGCCAAAGTATCGTGTTTCTACACAGCTCAGCAATTCCGTTCCCAGCTTCCACCCGAAAAGACGTCTTTTTCTTACCTTTTAGATTTTGTAGTATTAGAATCTTGGATTTTGCTACATTTATTATGACCCCAATGCGCTCCACATATGCATGGAGCATGTTTAATTTTCTTTGGAAGCCAATGGGGGTTTGATCCAAGATGACTAGATCATCGGCATATAGCATCCAGCCTAATGGTTTACCATTGATCTTGGGTGGAAGTGAGTCTTGATTCTCCATCACCTCTCTTAAGTCTGATATGAATAAGTTGAACAAGGATGCAAACAGACACCCCTGTTTTACTCCTCTATATGTATTGATAGTCTTTGACAGGAGTCCAGTTTGATTTAGGCATATTTTGATTGCAGTTTCGGTATGCAGAGCATTGATAGCTAAAAGGAGATTTACTGGAATTCTCCAATTCAATAATTTTGTCGATAGTAATTCTCTGTCTACGCTATCAAAGGCCTGAGCCAGGTCTATAAATGCCAAATAGAATTTCCTTCCCTCCTTGATTGTTTTGACTTTTAGCAAGTTGAGCAACAATAGATTAAGGCTACTGCGGACACAAAGCCGGTTTGGCAACAGTGAAAGTTTTGCGACTCTTGAACCCAATATATTAATCGCATCATTACCAGTGAAGCAAAAATGTTTCCCAAGACATCAAGAAGGGAGATCGGTCACTAGGTCTTCGGATTTGTCCCCTCGCCCCCCTTCTTGAATACTAGTACCACAATTGCTGTTTTCCAAGATTGTGGTACTTCTTTTGCTTTTAGTATCTATGTGAATAGAATCACGCAAATGTCGGTGCATTCTGCTGGGGCAGATTTCAGGATTTTATTGCTTAGTTCATCTGCGCCCAGGGCACTCAAACTGCTGGCCTTTTGGATCATCATTCGAATGTCTTCTCTATCAAAATGAATTGTCCAGTCAATTTGGTTCAGCATTACCAGATCAGCAATCTTGCTCTTTTTTTTCAAATAATCTGCCATAATATCTCATCCACTCCGCTTCTGGTACTATGTTGCTTTGTAGAGCTTGTTGGGAAGTGCTCATGTGGTTCAAAGCTTGCCAGAGCGTTCTACAGTTCTTTTGCTGATATATTTGCAACATTGGCCTTCATTACGGGTCCGGCGGAAACCGTGACAGAAAACCGTAATGATTTAACACTGCCTGACCTGCCGGAATCGACGGGGCATTACAGCCCCGGCAGTCTGGTAAATTGGGCGCCGGTTAAAAGTTGATGCCCATTCCCGTGGAGTCCCACAGGACTCCACGGGAATGGGGACAACAGAAGCACCGGCACCGTTAATAACGGTGCTGGTGCTTCCCTGAAAGTCTGCGGGCGGGCACCCAGTAAGCTTACCGGCACCATTGTTTCCGGACCAGCAAACATATAATGAGGGCCATTATTTCTGCATCATGTTGATATATGTTTTTCTTATGAGAGATGATCCAGTTTTTATATCGTCGTCTGATTTGTTTTGCTTTGCTGCTCTCTCCGACGTTGGTAGGCTAGTGGCGTTCCTAATAGCTTTCCACAACGCTTTTTCTGTAATAATATCTCAATGTCAGAAGTTTTTTTTGGTTTGAATCCACATCTATGGTTTCCCTGCCACACTTCTGTGAAGTCAGAGAGAGTAGTTCTGTAATCAACTCCTGTAGTTTGGTTCTCAATTGCATGTTGGTATTTTTCTGTCATCACACAGATACTGGAAGGGGTTAAACTGACTCTGTTTCTTCCTGGCTCTACTAAAACTGCTTCTCTCCAATGTCCTCTATTGTGAGAGTCAGTAAGCTGACATACAATAGGTCGTGGTCGCTGTTGTTCATGTTGGAAACTGTGAGGGATATAAATCTTTGATTCATATTTTCTGAGGCAAAGGAAGTAATTCAATGTTGATTGTTGTGACCCTCTTCGCCATGTGGGCTTTCCCGGCATGTCTCCCACAGTTTGCCCATTCAGCATGGAAACATTTCTTTCGTCCATTTCCCAAAGCCACGCGTTTGATCTATTTTCTTTCCCCAGCGTTGTGCCATCGGGCACTTTGCCTTCTCCGGGTCTTGGGCCCAAGCAGTTGATATTTAGATCTCCACATAAAATGATGAGAGCATTTACCATTGTGGCATTAAACTCGTTGATCAATGATGTTACCTCATCCACAAATCTGCTTGCGGCCACAGCCTCTGGTTGCCAATATAGATTTATTCTCACATGAGATGAGCCATGTTCTTTAGATTGTTTAGTGAGTTCCAATGTTAGTGCTTGAATGAAAGGATTTGGATTCTGTGCTTCTTTCACTGTCAGATCTCTCCCTTTTCTTATAAGCATCAGTATACCTGCCATTTGCCGCCCTTTTGTGCCTTTTATTGCCGGATTTAAATAGACACTATATCCGTCTACAATTGGAGAAGTATCCACGTCTCCTGGAGACACAGGAGTTCAAAACGTTTTAGTTTAGATTCATCCTTTACAAATAGATGAACAAAGCCTCTCGTGTTCCAGAAGCCAATTTGAGTTGTCATCTCCTGGGTGTTATCATGGCATTCACATTCATTTTTGGTGATCAGGGCCTCAGCCAGCCAACCCTATGAGTCTTGATTTGTTTTCTTGGTCTCTTCCCGCACGCCTTCCTTGATCGTCCTGGAGGTGTCTCTCAGACAATAAATAGTTATCTGTAACAGATTATTGTTCTCAATGCCATCTCTTGTCCTTAATATGGGTTTTTCATTTCTGGTCAGAGATGTGTAATGAGTCGTTTTTGGTTTGGATATGAATTTTGTGGGCCTAGTACAAGGGGTATAATGATTCGCTTCAGATCTCGATGGGAGTTGTGGTTCTTTCAATGGTAATGACACCCTTCTCTCTCTTGTGTCACTTTTAGGTTTATTTTGATCTTTAATTTCAGATCTACATTCTGTTATATCAAAGCCCAAGGGTAGTAAGGAAGAAGAGGCCTCAAGTAGTAGATCTCGAATCATTGTAGAGTGAATGTGCAATAGCACACGGTAAAATTGTTGCTCATCGATAAATTCTACCACTGCAATGTCATCCAAGTCGACTGCACGAAGCATCGGGACATGGTGGAGCAAGAGTAGAACATTGAGACGGTTCAATATTCGACAATCAATCATCGACAGTAGTCGTTCCAGTAGCAATTGATTGCTTGCACAAGGCCTGTTTTACAATCTTTGGGTATCGCTCTTGGATCCTTCTGAATGTCAGGGTGGCTCGAAGGCCTTGTTTGCTTTCACAGTGCCTTGTTGGAGTGAAAAGTTTCATAGAGGTGATTGTCTACGCAATCCAAAACTCTTGTGCGATAGGTCTCTGTGACAAGCCTCTTCACGAAATTTGGCATCCATTTTTTTGGATCTTTTCTCTGATAATGTCATGAATCATTCGCAGGGGCTCTGTGAAGATTCACTTTCTGTCACCACCCTTCGTCCCAACCATTATGGGTTGCAGTCTCGCCCATGGTTAATTAGTGGTTTTGAAGGAGCCACTTGTGGACAGCTTCAGTCTTCATACACCTCCTCATTCAACTCTTCGTCATGTGTTGTCATATTCATCATATTTATCATATCCACCTCAGAGGTATTCAGTTGGAGAGCAATTTGTCTAACATCCTTTGAGTTGGAAGGTTCTTGATTATCCTCTACACATTTCGTTCCTATAGCTCTTTTCTCTAGAGGTTTCACCACTGGTTCTGGCGGGTAGGATTTTAGGTTACATAAACATTTTCAGGAATCATTAGATTTGAACTGCTTACCTTGTACCACTTTTCTAATTTTTAGGATTCTTTTGTGGCAGCATTTTTGCTCTATTTTGAGATCTGCTTTTGTCTTTGTCCCTTGTAAAAGATTGAATAAGTATTTGTATCTTTCTTTGCAGTAGTTCTAGCTGGGCATCTTAGAACAATAGTAGATCCTGCCTGACAATCTGCTTGTGATGGTGCTGACGGATTATCGCTGGTTTCATCATGCTCCCCGGGAGGCAAATTGTCCTTGGTTCCATTCACCGGACTAAAATTATTTTGTTCTCGGTGTAGTGGATCGTTAATACAGTGAAGTGGAGCTAAACGTGTATGGGCAATTGTCGTGTGTAGCTCTATCGCAAGAATTTCAAGGCTCAGAAATTCAGTCCGAGTGCTTATTTCTGTTCCTCTTTGATTGACATTGATAATGTTTTGATTTAATGCTCCACTCATGCCAGATGTTTGACACGGCTCATTTACGGGCGGTCTGTTCATTTTTAATAGCATCAGAGCTTCTTGAGCCACTTCTACTAACAGTTTTTTATATTTTCCATTCACCTTTAGTTGTTCAAACAAAGTCCTTTGGGACAATTCTCCTCTCTCACTCTCCCAATTCATTTTCCCTTGTACTGTTGATACAAATTATTCAATGTGAAGAAGTTTCTAGGGCATCATGGGCATTAGAGTAGACTGATCTTTATAATGGTCATTGATGCGTACATACATCTTTAAGAATGGAGCCAGAGATAGTGTCAAGGCCGACCTCATGGTTGAGTGCGTATCCTTAGGAGTTAGCCTACACATGTTGGTTTTTGGGTTTTCTCTGCTATGTCTTCAGCTAGCATGTATTCTTCTCACCTTAGGAAAATATCTTTGAACAAATGAGGAGTCTACTGAGGACATGTCGGATTCCGTTGATGCGTGAGAACTTGGTTTGTGTCTCACAAGGATGGCAGTAGTAGACGCATGATTTGCAGATGACTTTGCTCGGTTTGACCCCGACATGACTTGAAAACAGGTGATCCCTGTCGGGGGGCATGAGTCAATCCTCTTGCGTTTATTTGAGGGGATTGTTGCACTTTCTCATTTGGTTGCAAGGAACTGGGAGGCATGTCTCATTATGTTCACTCTGCTATTCTCCAGCTGTAAAGAGATTTCTGGAATGTCAGGGAAACTATAAGTTCACTGGTCATGTTAAGATCATCAGATACAATGGAATGTAAGTTATCAGTATTAGCTGCTAACAGAAGCAATGATAGAGCATAGCCTAGACTAGATCCCACGTGAATGTCAGCCGAAATGAAGTTAGTCGTCGTTTTAGTCAACAAACATACATTGACCACTCTATGAACATCTCTACTGGGCACTACAAGCTCTTGTTGCATTACAACACAATCAGTACTTATGGAAGAGACTTTATTGTGATTCAGTTCAGGTCATATGATTGGGGTTGTTGAATAATGGGCCGTCTTTTCTGTTAACAGTTTGTGACTTCTAGGGTGTTGAGAGGGCCATCTCAATCATCTCCATTTGTACAGTTACTTGTTTGAGCAAGAACTGGTTTGCATTCGCGCTGAGGTGTTGATGGGCGACTCCAGTTTGGTTGTGGATGTACACTTGTACACTTATGGAGGTCACCAAAAGAAACATTGCCAGTAATTATGGTCATAGTGGGGGTGGTGTAACTATTGTAGGGATAGTCATTGAGCTCACTCTTGTGGGACATGCCAGGAGCGGATCCCGCTGTTTGTTTCCCGCGGTCAAAGCGGCTCTCTCTTCAACTGCGGTAACCCCCTCTTCCCCCATTCAAAGGCAGAACTTTCTTTTGACAATATCAAGTCACGAACGGAGATGGGGTGTCCAGAGGGGAGATTCTTACCTCAGCCTCAGTTCCATAGTCCGTTAGCCTCACAGAATCTCCAAGAGCCACAGACAGAGACAGAGACACAGATGGAGACAGACGGTTCTCAGCGGAACTCTATTCTTCAGATCTGCGTCAATATAAATAAGAGTGTTGGACAAGGAGGGTAATTTAATTCTGGCCCCAAAGGGAACACAGGAAACACTCCTGATGCTTCGCATCATGGAGTGAGTTTTTATGGATAACTCCTCCTTGTGAATTCAGCAGGCACAGAAAAAAGTCTGTCACAGTAGGAAAGGATGCAACGATTTCTCAGCAGCTCCACACATGAAACACTCCAACAAACCTGACAATATAAAAATTGTCATAGTAACATGTTGAGCAAAAAGACTGTAGCATTATTATCCCCACCCTGAATGGAAGACTATAATTACTAGCAGGCAAAATAATGGCGGGTCTAAAAGGGCCTAAACATCTCACTTTGGTTTTAAACTATACTATGAACATTTCAAGTAACCTAGAGAACAAATGCATGATAGAATCACCTGCATGTACACATTGTTTAACAGAGTAGGCAGTTTTATACACTTCTCCCATTTATAATCACTAATGCACATGTTGTGGACCATAACAAGCCCCAGTTAACCACACACTAAGGTCTCTACAGAATTCTACCATTAATCATGCTTTAACTTGTTTTAAAGAAAACAAGAACAAAAAACACAAACTGGAGCAGAGGTGTACTGAATTCAGAATGTGTTTGAACACTGAGAACAGCTGATCTCTGCAGGTGCAGTTTTTTGTACAGCTGTGCGGGCATAGGTTTTTGGTTTTCCTAGATCTGTGGAGAACTTTTTTGCCAGATCCAGGATAAATTCAGGCAATTCGTACAGTGCATAAGAAACAATGCATGTTTAACAAAGTAAGAAATGGGATTCTGCTCCTTAATCCATCTCGAAATAGAACACTATTGGAGAGACCTGGGAACAGAAACACAAACTGTCTGTCAAGAAGGAACATTGGCGATAAGGACCGCTAGGAGACATTCCATGCTTTCTCTTTGCCAGCCTACCCTCGACGCAGATCCAAAATAGTGAAATGCTTTACAGGTGTTTACACAGAGCTACTGTTGGACAATTTATGTCCCAAGCCTTTTGAACCCATTCACTTCTGAAGGGAGGCTGTTCCGTACAATCACAGTCGCATTAACGACACTGCATTACACTTCATCGCCTGTTATGTAGTTTATTTACTAGCCACTGGCTCTAGGAATACTGTCAAGCTAAAAGTGCCTTCCTCTTTAACCGTGGGGATTCCCTTTGGCAAATCGAATGGCTGTGTCATGCTCTTCCATACCTTTGTTCTTGCACTCTATATACATGGTTAGATATCTGAGCCTATCTTCACTGGACCTGTAGTTTAAATCATGCACCATTTGGTTACCTACCTCTGGGCTCTGTCCAGTATGGCTATCATTCTGGCAACATGACCTCTAGAGCTGGTCAAATTCCTTCAAGTAAGGTCTCAATAGTAAGGTGCATAGTGTATGGGTCCCCAACCCTTAGCCTTATGAAATTTGTTACGACTTTAAGGTAAGCAGATGTAATATTGAGGGAGTACTACCTGGTGTCCTAAAACATTATGTTAGCTGCTGTACATCTGGGTAGGGTGGGAATATACCTTGCTACTACCCCGTACCGTGTAAGCACCCATTCAATGGCTTTGTTCAGAGCATAACTAACTTGTTAAAACCCACACACGGTCATGGCATTCATTTACTAATTTTAGTGCTGCAGTTTCCGACCAGTTTCATGTTCCATTCTGAGTTGTGAGTTAAATCAGATGATGCAGTCTGGTAGATGTATGCCGTCCAAGAGGCAAAAAGCTGGGGGAGGCATTCAGAATACATTCACTTCAACAAGCTGCTACGGGCTGGAAAGACCACGATTGCATTCACCTGTTAGAGGCTGCTGCAGGATAGGCTACCAAGAGAGGGAGAAGCCACAATCCACTGCTGCAAGCTACTGGAGCCTGGGATGGGCTTAATTGGACACAGCAGCCTCATGCTGCAATCAGCTCTATCCTGTTGGGCTATGGTCTGGGAGGGCTTCATAAACTCACTCTGATTATTCACAAGTGTTCCATCAACGGTCTTTACTGGAGTTCCTGCTATATGCGGTTTTTGAACCTTTCCATGCTGTCTTGCTTTTTGGCTACTAAATCCTAAGCACTGTAGCTGTTTTTTACCTCCTGTCAGCAGTTTAAAGCTAATCCTTTTTCTGAAGGTATTTGTGCTGCCTTCCTTCAAAACCTTGTTTCTGGAAAGCTGCACCCCATGTCGCTTTGCAATCTAAGTGTCACTTACTAGACTTCTGTCCATAGTTTAAGTGCCTGCTCTTTAGTGTACTTAGTTTTCTGAACCACGCATTTGCTGAGTTTGCAGCAACTTCTTGTCTTGTCTACGGCTTGTGCACAGAGTTTCATGAACCACGTATTCACTAAGTTGGAGTGACCGACTGCCTTTCCTATGACTTTATGTTTCATGATATTCCTAGAACGCTATGTTTCCAAGTTTATGTTTGGCAATCTTCCTTGCCTAAGTCCATGATACCAGTTCTGATTCTTGGCCCATAATTTCCCCTATGCCAACATTTGTGTGTGCCTTGTAAGGCTCTTTGTTTCTTTTCTTTACACATCTTGTGCATAGTTATTTCTATCCACTGTCCTTTCGGTCTTGAATATAAAGTGGTCCACTATTGTGCATCAGTTCTGTGTCTGTGTACAGTTTGACCACTGGGTTCTCTGTTAAGATCAGATAAAGGAAAGACTTATGTTGCCTTAGTCTAGTCCGTTGGAGTTTTACTGGTCTTAGTATATGGTCTACAGCTTTACCCTTACATCAAGTACAGCCATTGCATCAGCGCCTCCTACCCATGATGTCACTGCATGACATAAGAGTAAGCTGCTGGTACCAATCCCAAGAGCTTTCCCTAATCTCACTGTAGACCCCTTATTATATTCCAGTACATCCTTTATTTTGATCAATCTGTGTTACCCAGTATATATGGCTGCCTTCTCTTTCTTTCTGTGTCACTTGGCTCTCTTTGTACAGTGTTTCAATATAGATATATTACACACTCTACTAGATGTCTTTAGATTCTGCCGGAAATTACATTTACACAAATACTTCAATCAGACAAACCTACATTCTAATACAGATCGTAAAGAAGTCAGCACTGTGAGCATTATAGAAACAGACGTTTAGCAATGTCTGATGGAACTTGGCAGTGACACAACTAACAGTCAGTGTGTATTTTGCTTGGATACAGGTGTTGAAACATTCAATAATTTTGGTCATTTCAAACTAAAGTCACATTTCATCCCACATAAGCCATCACTGTGTTTGAAAATGATGAAAAACAGATCCACAGAAAATTAATTGCTTTCAAAATGCAGCAACATGGCGTTAAGACCCGATCCGGCAGGCCCGGATTGGGTCTCATCGGCCCGGGTTAAAGGCCTGAGCAAACCGAGTGCTTTTAACAAGGGTCCCAGGGCCGATAAGACCTGATCGGAAAGGGTCTTGGCTATTAGCACCCCGGGTTCCCCAAGCAGTAGCCCGGGGTGTCAATAAAAAGTATTTTCATTCATTGAATGGGGCGCCGCACGTGTTCCGTTCAGTGAATGAAAATACTGTCAAAAGATGGCCACCATGTAAATGGAAGGCGGGGTTCCAAGGAGCCCCTGTTCCATGTCCGTGGCGGCCACGGAGCAACAGCAGAAGTGCAGCGGTAGAGGGGACGTCGTTGAAAAGAGGTAAGTAGGGTCGGGGGTGGAGGGAAATATTTTTTTTAAAGGGAGGGTGTGGGTAAGATGGCGCTGCTGGCGGGAGAAGCAGCCAGTAGGCTGCTCGAAACGCAGGCTAAGATTAACGGTTTCAGCTTGTGTTATGGGCAAACCTGATTGGTTGGCTCCCCGCCCCGGGTGCTAATTAATGTTTCATTATCAGATCTAAAATCATTAAACAATTTCAAAGCTAGCACCGATTGGATGAACACACCATCTGACAATGGAGGAAATGTGGTTCTTTGAGGAAGAAATTCATACTTAAAATAAGCCAGCAAACACCTTAAAGCAAGCGACTGTTACAGACTTCTTCCTAAGGACCCTACTATTTAATTTAACTGTCTTTGAAGAGAATGGTAAGACAGCTGCTTACAGAAAGGTCTACTCAATAAAGATGAATACTAATATGGGCTAAGGAACCTACAGTGACAACCTTTTATCGCTTGCCGAAAGTCAACAAGCATAAAAAGAACCAGAGAGGCTAATTGTTAGTTCAATAGGGCCTTCTCACAGAACCATCGTCTCTCTACCTAACCCACCCTACCCCCACACACTCTACCCCCAGGCACCCACCTACAACCTCTCTTGCTACCCCACCCACCCAACCTATCAACACTCTCTACCCCATCCACCCACCCTACCACCACATTCGCTACCCCCACCCAACCAACCACCACTCTCTCTACCCCCACCCACCCTACCACCACTCGCTCTACCCCATGCACCCTACCACCACATTCTCTACCCCCAAATACCCTAACACCACTCTCTCTACCCCCACCCACCCACCTTACCACAACTCTCTCTACCCTCACCCACCCAACCACTACTCTCTACCCCAGCCACCATACCACCAAACTCTCTAGCCCCACCCACCCTACCCCCACTCTCTCTACAAGCACCCGCCCTACCCTCACTCACTCACTCACTCTCTGCCCACCACACCCCTACCCCACTCTCTCTCTAACCCCACCTTACCCCATCTCTCTCTACCCCCACCGAATCCCCCTCTCTCTCTACCCCCACCATACCACCACTCTCTCTACCCTCACCCTACCCCCACTCTCTCTCTACCCCACACCCTCACTGTAATCCCACTCTCTATCTAGCCCCATTCTACCCCATTCTCCCACTTGATTTATTTCTTACTCTCTCACTCTCAACCAGTCTCACTCATATTTCCTCTTGCTCATCATCGATGGCATCCTCTCTTATCGGTGATCGAAGTGAGTGGGAACAGTCAGCAGCGGCATTCCACTACTTTTATTTTGTACTGTTAACAGCTCCACTACTTTTTGGAACCATTTTCATTATTCCAGAACTGTTCTTTGTGAAGTTAAATTGCACTTCTCCATTGTATCACAGATATCAGTTACAGCTAATCTCAAATCTTATTCAACTCAATTGGATGTCCACCAGCATAACTGCAACCCTTGAAAAATGTTTAGCACGTTGCTATCTTCCTTCCTACTCTGTCCCCTGGCAGAGTCACCTACTTTTTGGTACACTTCTATTACTGCTCTTAATCGTTTCCTCCCTTTCTCTATTCTCCTTCCCTCTCGTTCTCTTGCACACACGTGCCCCTTTACCGCATCCCTCCTTTAAAACATTGCATGCTCCTCCTTGCATCCTGGTGCCTATAAATGCATAATGCAAAGAACAACATTAAACGCCACAACTATTGGCATTGCAATGCTTGTTTTCTACGAAACAGGATGTTACATTCAAGGTGCACACCAACTTCCTAGAACAAATGATACATTTTGTCTTAACTCAATTGCATTTTGTTCAGTAATTATTTTTTTCTGCGAATCAGAGGCACTGCAATGGGTAAAAGGTTCTCCCCATCGTATGACAACTTACATATGGGCTATTGGGAAGTATGGGGGGTCTGAAGGAGGACACAGAGTCTGACATTCCATATCACTGATGCTTTGCCTACCTTTCCCTATACTATGGGTTTTCCCTTCCTAACAAAATCTAACTAAGGTGCTCGTCGGTCAGTGAGAGTCCAAATCAGAATCGATCCACCGTCCCAACTAACCTATCTAACCCTATGACCATAACAACGTAAATCAGGAGAATGACTTCCTTCTCCTGTAAATTGGCTCTTCACCAAGCTTACTTCTGTAAGCAATTCTAAAATAGCTCTTGGTAACTACTTTTATTAAGTCCCACAACTATGATACTGGGTTCCTGCCTCCACTGTTATTTGATTATTCTTTTGTTCCTTCTTAGGGCCTTCCCCTTGTCCTCCTCCGTTTTTAATCTTTATCTCATACGCTGGTTTCACTCTCGGCTGGATTTTTTTTCCTAGTTAGAAAGGATAGTTAGCGAAAGCCGGGCCATGCTAGCCAAATACAGTGGCGCAATATCAAGAATTACAAGAGAGCATGCGGATGGTGCGGTGGGAGTGTCCCTTGAAGCTTACCAAAAGCAGGCAAGGCATGCAGTGCTCTCTGGTGCCGAGCTCTGGGGCTGGAATAATAGTAAAAGCTTATTGGTGATAAAGCGTATGTTTGTTAAGAACCTTCTAGGGCTACCACTCCATGCCTCCAACCTGTTTGTGCGTTTCAAGGTGGATCTTTTGAGTATTGGGGAGATTTGTAGATATATGCCACTGAATTACAGGGCACGTGTGTAGACGAATATCGACCTGGTCAAACATAGAGAACCATTGATTGATGTTATGGCTCATGAGGTAGGCCCCCAGTTGCCATGGTTGTTCCACTTAAAGAATTGTTTGTCATTGGCATGAGCATCTATGGCTCTTACCGGGCGAAATGAATAATAGCCATAAATCACTGATAAAGGAAGTGTATGCCTCATTACAATTAGTGTATGATGTGGCCAAATGATCTCAGTCAAACCAATTTATAAGGTATTTGGCCCTAAACAATCATATGAATATGAGACCTACTTGGACTACATGCATCCAAAGCAAATGAGGCAGTTGTTCATGAAACCTCGTTTTGGGATACTACCTATAGCTGCTAACAGTAACAAATGGGATATTACATCGCTCTGCCCTTTTTGTCTTAATGCAAGCAAAACTATAGTACATTCATTTATTTTTATTTGCCCACATTATGGCAACATCAAGAAGAAGTTTCTTATGCCACTTTTTAATGCTCGCCTGCTCAGACATACTGAAGAAGCAATGGTTTTGAGCATTGAGGCCAAAGACAGCCTCGCAACACATTGCATTGGGAACTATTTCCTCAAAGCATGGAGAAGGAGAATTGGAAGTTTAACATGATGTGCCCTTCTCGGATATAGTTTATTGAAACATCACCTGCTGAGTAATCGGGGGTACAAGATGTGGTCAGGACATTCATGGTGGTTATTAGCTAGATTATGGACGATATTCCCCACTTTAGACCTTGATTTAGGCAGGCATATTAACAGGCCGATTCATGGAATCAACGTGCGCTGAAAAAACGGCGCACGCGTGTGAAAACGTGCGATTCGCAGTGAAATAGCGAAAATCGCAGTGCAAGTGCGATTATCGCACAGAAAACATTGCACATCAATTCATGGAAGTCCGTGCACACGCGAAATGTGGGATGTGCGCTGAAAAAGTGCGCGGCGCACGCTGGCGCACAGGTCATCGAATGCTGTGCGATAAGGCCACAGCAATTTCGCACATAGCGCGGCGCACATAACAAAAGTAGGCGTAACACGGGGCGTCACACGCGGAATGGGGAACAACTCGTGAAAATGTGGGCGTCACGGGGGAAGTACAGGTGGCAAGTGTGCAGAACGCCCACATGCTCGCCTACAACACGTATTCATGGAATCGAATAGGGAAAAACAGCGCACGGCCAAAGACGCGCACAGGCCCATACATGTCCGCCACACGAAAGCAGGTGGTAGCGTCCCTGCGCAGGAAAAAAATGTGCGCCAAAGTCCTACACGCGCGAGAAGGCCCACACGCGATCGGGCCTGGGGGAGCGTGTGCGTGTATTTCAGAGGTGCGCGAGAAGTTCCACACGTGATTGGCCTGGGCGCATGTATTTCAGAGGTGCACGACCCTCTCCTCCTCTGTGGAGGCTATGCGCCAGTCGTACTCCATGCCGTCTTCCGGCCAGATGCCACCAGGGCCCCCTGTGGACCTGCCCCGACCAATGCAGCCACCTCAGTGGGGATCCCATCCCTGCCACAGTCGGGAGTCGGAGGTCCAGCAGGGGTGGACACACCAGCAACTTTACCCCAGCAGATGGAGGATGTGACGGCATCAACGGGCAGGGCACGTGCACGACGGCGTCGGTGGTTTCCATCAGCCTGGATGCCGTCGTGCTGGCACAGGCAGTTGCGTCGGAGGCAGCGGCAGGCTCGACGTGGGAGGCATCATGGCTCGGGGCCATCAACATCAGGGGTGCAGGCATCGGCCGGAGGGCAGGAGAACCCTGGAATGGGAGTGGCTTCCGTGTGGGAGCGGTTGGGCCAGCAGATAAGTGCGGAGCGGCAGCGGGCAGAGGAGGAACGGCTCACAATGGTCAGGGCGGAGAACTCCATGCGGAGGGCGCTGAGTCGGGCTGAGTGCCTCAAGGGTCTTCGCAGGGAGTTGGAGCTGGACACTGCATTATCCCTGCGGGACCTCGGGGTCAGGGTACATGCCCGCCTCCAAGCCATTGAACAGGAGTTCGATAATGCCCTGGCCCATGACAACAACCAGTGAGCCATCGGACTAGCCCGCTGCCCTTGTAAATAGTTATGTAGTTAGTGTAGGTTTCCTTTGCTTTTTTATTTATTTTGGACCTTTTGGACAATGGGCCACATTTTTGTATATAGTTTTATTTTATTAGGAAGTATTTTTATGTAGGTTTCATTTCTTCAGTTGGGATCATGGACCCTGGTTTGTTTATCTGTATATAGTTGACTGTAGGATTTTTTTATTTTTTTTTTGGATTTACCCATGGAGCAATGTTTTTCGGTTTTGTTTTTACCTTGGATTTACTTTCTTGAACTGTGACTTTGGACACCTTTCCTTTGGATCATGATTTGTCGTTTTTCATTATTTTACGGACATGCTGCTTTTGGTTTTTGATTCCCATTGTCATTTGTTTATTTTTAATTCCATTTATGCTGTTTTTAATACATTTTTTTCATCAAACTTCAATGTGTAGTATCATCTCATTGGTATCATGCATATCATGATATGGGTTTTGAGATTCACTGACACCCATTGGGTGTATGTGAGGGCCATGTGTTCATTTCCAGACTTGCTATTGGGGTTCTATCATGTCATTGCCATTTCTAAGTGGGGGGATGCAATACTCGAGTGGGTGTTTTGCATTTGGAGGCTGACCATAAGGGCCAGGGATCTAGATTGTGATGACATGTTGGCTGGGGGACATGTGTGGGGCCTGCTGGCAGGTGCCCCGCAATGCTGGGGGTGGGGGTGCAGGGGGACATGAGTGGGACATGAGTGGGGGCCTGCTGGCAGGTGCCCCGCAATGCTGGGGTGGGGGTGGTGGGAGACATGGGTGGGGGCCTGGTGGAGGGTGCCCCTGCACTGATGGGGGGTGGGGGTGGTGGGAGACATGGGTGGGGGCCTGGTGGAGGATGCCCCTCAGTGTTGGGGGGTGGGGGTGGTGGGGAACATGAGTTGGACATGGGTGGGGGCCTGCTGGCAGGTGCCCCGGAATGCTGGGAGTGGGGGTGGTGGGAGACATGGGTGGGGGCCTGGTGGAGGGTGCCCCTGCACTGGTGGGGGTGCAAGGGGACATGAGTGGGGGCCTGCTGGCAGGTGCCCCTGCACTGCTAGTTGTGGGGGTGCAAGAGGACATGAGTGGGACATGAGTGGGGGCCTGCTGGCAGGTGCCCCGCAATTCTGGGGGTGGGGGTGTAAGGGGACATGAGTGGGGGCCTGCTGGCAGGTGCCCCGCAATTCTGGGGGTGAGGGTGCAAGGGGACATGAGTGGGACATGAGTGGGGGCCTGCTGGCAGGTGCCCCGCAATTCTGGGGGTGGGGGTGCAAGGGGACATGAGTTGGTGATCATTAGTGCAAGGAGACATATGCCTTTGCTGGGGGGCATGCCCATGTTGGGTGGGCTGCCTGCGGGACATGACCAGGGATGCAGGGTAGTCCCCTGTGGTGTGGGCTGCCTGCAGGGGCCATGGAGGGTGTACAGGGAACACCTGGGAGGACCCACACTGGCAAATCACATGTAGGACTCCCCGGCACCCCTCAAATACACGTACCCTGCTGAAATCGCGTGTAAAACTTCCCGCGCACCCCTGATGTACCCGCACGCAGCCCAATCGCGTGTGAAACTTCCCGCGCACCTCTGATATACACGCACATGCTCCCCCAGGCCAGATCGCGTGTGGAACTTCTCGCGCACCTCTGAAATACACGCACACGCTCCCCCAGGCCAGATCGCGTGTGGAACTTCTCGCGCACCCCTGAAATACACGCGCCCAGGCCAATCGCGTGTGGAACTTCTCGCGCACCCCTGAAATACACGCGCCCAGGCCAATCGCGTGTGGAAGTTCTCGCGCACCCCTGAAATACACGCGCCCAGGGCAATCGCGTGTGGAACTTCACGCGCACCTCTGAAATACACGCACGTAGCCCAATCGCGTGTGAAACTTTGCGCGCACCCCTGAAATATCCTCACGCAGCCCAATCGCGTGTGAAACTTTGCGCGCACCTCTGAAATACACGCGCCCAGGCCAATCGCGTGTAGAACTTCTCGCGCACCACTGAAATACATGCACACGTTCCCCCAGGCCAGATCGCGTGTGAAACTTCGCGCGCACCCCTGAAATACCCGCACGCAGCCCAATCGCGTGTGAAACTTTGCGCGCACCCCTGAAATACCCGCACGCAGCCCAATCGCGTGTGAAACTTCCCGCGCACCCCTGAAATACCCGCACGCAGCCCAATCGCGTGTGAAACTTTCCGCGCACCTCTGATATACACGCACACACTCCCCCAGGCCAGATCGCGTGTGGAACTTCTCGCACACCTCTGAAATACACGCACACGCTCCCCCAGCCCAATCGCGTGTGGAACTTCTCGCGCACCCCTGAAATACACGCGCCCAGGGCAATCGCGTGTGGAACTTCTCGCGCACCTCTGGAATACATGCGCCCATGCCAATCGCGTGTGGAACTTCTCGCGCACCCCTGAAATACACGCGCCCAGGGCAATCGCGTGTGGAACTTCTCGCGCACCTCTGAAATACACGCGCCCAGGCCAATCGCGTGTGGAACTTCTCGCGCACCCCTGAAATACACGCACCCAGGGAAATCGCGTGTGGAACTTCACGCGCACCACTGAAATACACGCACACGCTCCCCCAGGCCAGATCGCGTGTGAAACTTTGCGCGCACGCGTGTTCCCGAAACCCGTAATATGCGTTCCCCGCTTTGCGGTTGCTGTTTGCCAGTCCGGCAAACTGGTACTGGGTTGGCACAGCCCTTTGCGATGGTTTTGCGATCTTGATGGCTTTTCCTTGGGCGAGGGCGTTCTTGGGGACGTAACTGGCGCTGCTGCAGGGTCGCTGCGCCACTCTGCGCCACGTCTGCTTTTGGAGGCGAGAATCCATGAATACGCTGTGCGCGGAAATTGATTTTACCGCGCGCGGCTGGCGCAGACATTCGCACGGACACGCTGTGCGCCAGCCGCGTGCGACACTTTTGAGAGGAATTACATGAATCGGCCTGATAATATGTCATCAGGCAATCTGTTGCATGTGATCTTTGAATTAGCATAGGTCTCTGTGGTGGCCTTAATCTTGTTTGTGGGTGTTACCTCCCTTCTAGGTTGTTATATAGGTAGGGACTTTTTATCCTGTATGTGGAATATTTTGGACTTTTAGAAAGCTGTTGACTGGTTCTACGTGCTGGATTTTTAAGATTGGAACTGTTTGGCTATTTATTTTGACCACTATATATTCAGAGGTACCTTATACACAATTGTAATAATGTTACACTTTATTTCTACGCTGCTTTTTAATTGATTTGATGTGTTTTATATTGTGTGTTGTTTGGCTTTTATGACTTATTGGTCGAAATAAAGCAAGTAAACTATTTCCTATTTCAATCCACTCTTCAGGTTTTCCGGTTCATACTCTCACAAGAGCTCTCGATTCTCTTCCTTGCATATAAGTGTTCCAATAACACACATCACTTTGTGTTAATACTTTAACTCGACTGGGGCGAGTATGAGCATTCCAATAATGATTCACTTTTATATTGTTTAGTGTCGATACTTTCTCCTCATTCAGTCTCAAGTTCATGTTGAGTTCAGCATCCAGGTAGAGCCCCAGGGATTTGACATGTTTGGGAACAGGGGTAAAGGATCTGTCAATGGAGAAAGCTGTGAAGGAGTTCAGTCTCATCCTTGTTCAAACAGAGGGTGTGGATGGCCATCCAAATCTGGTTGATTATGATGCTGTCCTCCTCATGGTTGCCAGTGATGCGGGTGAGTATTTGATAGTCATCAGCAAAGTCGGTGTACATGATGTTGAGGGAGTCCAGAATGTCAAAGAGATGCTTTTTTATAGGTGTTATAGAGGGTGGGGATAGGCAACAGCCTTGGCGAACACCCTTGGGTTCTGGGATGGGGTCAGCTGCCGAGTTTCCAATGCAGTTTCTTGAGGTGTGGTCTCAGAGGAAAGATCGCACCCAAGCAATGGCTAGATGTCCTGAATCACGAATGCTATTTGAGTCAGAGCTGGCGTTGGTGATCCTAGTGTTGTAGGAGTTGGCCTTTTGGGAAAAGACAGCTTTTTTGTATGTTTTTGCCGCTGAGGTGAGGTTGACATGGTTGGTTTGTGAGGGGTTTTACGGTAGAGATGTTCACAGGATCTCGTTTCGGCGGAGAGGGACTAGCTCGCCTGAGAACCAAGGGGGTTTGTGGGTTTCTGCAGTTTGCAGGTCATGGATTTGAGTGGGGCATGTTGATCGATCATTATCTGTATGAGATTTTTTGTAAGTTCTTATTAATTTGCATGTTTGAACTTGCAGGCTTCCATTCAGGATGGGGAAAATAAAGCTACAATCAGAGGGAATAATTTCCCAAGTCAAGTGGAGTGGAAAAAGTGGTGCTAAAAACATTTACTGTCACTTTTATGTGCTACAGGGTTTTGTATGATTTGACAGGCAAAGTTGGAGAGCATAGGCGACCTAACATGTTAATCTGCTCTTACAGTTCCCACTGCCAAATCCGATTGGTTTTCCACCCGCATGTATTTTTATGCTGGCGGAAAACCAATGGATTCCTATGAAAGACGCCCGACTTTCACACCTGGTAAAAGCAGGCAGATTCCAAAGGAATCAATTGTAGATGACTCCCATAATCGTTAATTGTGGGAGGGATTTACACTTTTCCAGCCATGTAATGGAAAAGTGAAGAGCAAAGGCGATTTTGCCTTTGTTTTCCTATTTACTTTTTCAGTACTTGGTGGAAACAATTATAATTGCATGGAGAGGCCATATTGTAAACATGTGCAAACAGGAGTGGTCCCCTCCATGCAATTTAGGGTTCAAAACAAAATGATCCTCTTACTCTTTTTCATCAACACATTTCTACAGTGTTGTATACATTGTCTGGTTGATGTACCATACCACTTGGGCATTTTTACAGTAATATGTATAAAATGGAGTATAATTTTATGCATGCAAACCTGAACTTGAACACATATTTGTACAAATTTGAGGTGGAAAGATCCACGGTCAAGTAGTTAAATTTAAGCATATCCTCAAATTCTGGCTTTAACACTTAAGCAAAGTGTATGATCCTGGGCAAATCATTTAAACTCACTGTTCCATACCTGCCAAAAGTATGTGCCCCTAGAAGTGATTCAGTTTGCAGTAAAAACTATTCCAAAAAAGCCTCACTCATGGTTTAATAGATGGGCAATGCAGGGAGCAAGTGGGAAAGTAAGGGAAGATTGGTCATTGCTTGCTTCTCTTTCTCTCTGTACTGTTTTAATAGCTCGCTAATAGCATCATGTTAAAAAGATATACACAACATTTGTTCTTAAGGCATGATTAATTGGGATTCAAATATCAGGCTCTTGTTCATGGGTATGCAGTATGTATTTTTATGTTTCATGCTTGGGCAATAGCTTTCCTTATGGAGAAGGGGGAGGAGATGGAAGCTGAAGTGAGTAGTCAATGGAAGGTCAAAGTAGTGTGGGTGTTTATGAAAATGAACAAAGGAGCGGATGGAAGAAGACAGCAGAAGACTTTGAAAGGGTGCTGGAGAGCAGGTCATTTTGGAAGGGATGAGCGAATGGAGGAGGATGGCAGATTTCCCACTTGAACAAATTGAGTGATCCTGGGAAAATCACTTTTTCAAGAAAACCACTTAAATACATGGAACATTTGTTGCACTTGCGAGAGCAAGTAACTACTCCCACCCTAAGCTGCACCCCCATGTCCAGCTTACCCGGAGGCCCTCTGTCAATCTTGCCCATGAATCCCTTTGTCTTAAATCTGCCACTGAACTAACAAGCATCATGATCAGACATTCAAGCAGTCTTAGGGTAAGTGTCTCGCACCTGGTCCTAACAACCTGGGTTGGAATCCAGACTTCTGCACCTTTTAAAGCAGACCAGCCTAAAGCAATTGAAGGGTGCAAATGGATTTTTCAGGATCTGGGAAGACATTTTTTGTTTGATCTCGGAAATCTGGCTCCCTCCTACACTCACATCCAATGAAAATTGGGCCGCTCTGATCACAAACATGGCCCACCCAGATGAAAATTCTTGGGCCTGCTCTTTGGTGTCATTTCCTTGTCAGTTAAAAATACTCAAATTTGCCTGGCACGGCTTAATTTGGTAAAAGCGTATTGTACTTGATCCTGTTAAACTGATTCTGTGGTGTTCTAGAGCCTCCATAAACGAGTCCATTGATACAGCCAGTCAACACATACAAAGCAGCATGCAGCTGCCAGATCGCCTTCGTTTAGAGTCCATTTTTATATGCGCCCTCCAGTTCTCTGAAACCTCTTTGTTAACAAAGCAGGGAAAGAGCAAGATTGCACAAATAGCTGCAAAGATTATTTTAAACACAGCAACACCAACAATCCCCCCCAAATCTACTAGTCCAGGTTAAGACCCAGGTGCAGCATGGAGACGGCAACCATACAGGGGGTTGACAACGCCCTCAACATACTTGATGACAGCCACCCCAGCCCCCTGGTTCTACTCGATCTTTCGGCCGCTTTCGACACAGTTGACCACCAGGCACTCATGGACACCCTACATCGGCACATGGGGATAAGCAAAACTGTCCTATGCTGCTTCAAGTCCTACCTCGCCTACCGCCAGCAGATTGTTCTGATTGCCAATGCTAGCCGTCACCTTTGGAGTCCCACAGGGTTCCATCCACTGCCCAGTGATCTTCAATCCATAGATGGAGCCGCTGGGAACCCTCCTAGCTCCATACAACATCCACATCCACCAATACACTGACGATACACAGCTATACCTCAAGGCCGACTCCACTAAGGACATCCACAAGCTCAAAACCTGCCTCTCGCTGATGCAGTCTTGGATGTCCAGTGCATACTTCAAGATCAATCCCTCCAAGACTGAATTCCTACTCCTCACCAACAATACTGAACACCCAATTCAGACAGCCTGGTATCAACTGACCCTCCTGCGGAAAGCCAAGCCTTTCCTCCCTCCGGACAGCTTTAGATCCACCGTTCAAGCACTGCTCCTATCCCACTTGGATTGGGGCAATGTCCTCCTTGAAGGCCTCCCGTCGTCCTCCCTTTTGCCCATGAGAAGTGTCCTACACGCAGCTGCGCGCCTCATCAAGGCTCTACGCAGATTACCCCGGCCCTCATCAACCTTCACTGGCTCCCACTGCACACAGGAATCACCTTCAAATCCTGCTGCATCATCTATAAGGGCGCCCTCAAGCCACCCAGCTACCTCGCAGAGAAACTCTGCATCCTCAGAGGACAGCGCACCACCAGAAGCCAGGACACGTGCAGACTTGAAATCCTCTGCTGCAAAAACAAAAGGACCATAAAACAAGCCTTCTCTGCCCATCTTCCAAGACAATGGAACCTACTCCCCATCAGCATCAGACTCACCCCCCACACTTCTACAATTCAGAAAAGAATAAGACCCACTGCTTCAAGGAGTCTCTCTTCCTCAAAACCAAGGCCATCACGTCGCTTCCATGCTACCAGACTCGCTAGACGCCGAGCACCCCTCTTCTCCCTGCCACTGTGTACAGCTGTACCCCTGCTCTGTGTCCCTATGTTTCTGACCCCCAGTGTATAACTTATGTTACCTCTGAAAAGTGCTCTGTTGTGCATCTGTTCTGTTGTATACCTCTGTAAAGCGCTCTGTTGTGTATCCGTAGTGTTGTATACCGCTCTAAAGCGCTCTGTTGCTTCTCAAAGCTAGGTCTGTGTTCAATAAATACAATAATAATGCTTCTGATCCGACTGCATATCCAGAAAAATGTTGCTCTCAGGGGTGTCGAAAAATTGGTTTAAAAAACTATTAGGTTATTGCCAATTATGGAGCTATTTAAAAAAAAAAAATGTATAACTGTTCGACTACAAGGTTTACCTCCCCTGGGACATGGCCATAGCCTGACAAGGCACAAATGCCCTCAAAGTAAATCTTGTGAGTCTCCAAATGCTTTTCTCTAAAATTCTAAAGTTATACATTTGCAAGTAGAACATTATTAGTCATTAAAATTTGTCATTTTATTTGCTCACTTCAAAACAATAGGCTCTTAGTGGAAGTATACATATCTATGTGGGAAGTCTCCCTTATTACTCTGGATTGTCTCTGAAGATTTCAACCAGGACATGCCTGAGCGAGCTCCCAGAGGCATCACAAAGATAGGGGTTTGCAGATAGTAAATGTATATTAAAAGGACAAAGCTAAACATTTTGGACGTGTGTGTATATAAACGAGGGCCAGAGAGAAACAATATATAAAAATAGTCCAGAACAAGAGGGACCACAATATATTTAATTCAAAGCGAAGTTGATGGGATAATAGTTGGAAGTGGAATTAAAAGGTAGATGCTAAAGCAATGGTGCATAACCTAGCTACAGTGATACAAACACTGGGGCCGTACCAGATTTTCTTTTTGTTTAAAAAAAAAATGTATTGAGCATTTGTTAGGCGCCTACACAACAGAAAAGTGTTTCCAGGCGCGATAAGGCAAAGTGGAGAGGGAGCAAGGGGAGTAAATAACATTGGAAAAAACGGTAAATATACAATCGTGGTCCTACTAGGCCTTATGACATTCAGACATGCAAGTGCAGTGAAGAGAAGTGCAGGAGATAGGGATGATTGGGGGTTTGGGAGAGGGAGTAAGGAATGGATAAGTGCTGGTGGGGCCCCAGGAGGGAAGTGCCAAGGGGAGCCAAGGGTGGAGGCCTCAGACTAAGTGCTAGGATGGCTAAATCCAAAGGGTGGGATGCATATCCACCAGGTAGGGGGCAGTGCTGAGGGATGGGGAGCTAGTGTTGAATGGGTAGAGGGCCTGGTATCCTGTGAGATTCATGAGGCCCAGGCCACCAGTCTCAGCGGCAGTGGGGTGTGTGAGAAACTAAAGGGTGTCTCACCAGTTAGTCCTCAGGGACTTGTCATCCAGGTGGCCAGGACACGCCCATCGCTATTGGATCCAGTTCCTAGGGTTGGGCCAGTGCGGGAGGATCACATGGGTGATTGGTCTTCAGGGAGTGGGGGTGAGATAGCCGATGATGAGCCGCAGTATTCGCCCCCTCTTTTGTTCATCTACCCCATCCTTTTTTTTTTAGGATTTACCCAGGTCCCAGCTCCCCCTCCCTTTTTGCATAAAAACTGGGCTGAGGAAGAGGATGACTAAGAGTAACCAGACTAATCATACTGGACAAGTGCCGTAATCGGGTCAGGCAAAGTCAGGCACTTTACCCTAAGTGCATACACCTGATACCAGTTAGCTCTCCTCATACAAATAAAAGGCAACACCTAAAGACACACTTTGAGCAAGGCATAACAAAAGAACGAGCAGAACTTCCGAGATGAAGGCCACCTGTTGGAGCAGAGCAACAAATCAAGGGACGAGAGCAGCGGGTCGAAAACCCCAAAGCTTCCCTATTGGAGGTCATTGCCTCTGACAGACTGCGAAAGACATCTGTAGAAGCCCAAATCCCACAATTAACCATTGCATTGTGTTTCAAGGATACTGGAAAACCTCCCAGGTGAACGGCAGAGTTGGGGAGGTGAGGCCAAACCTGTGGTACTAACCTTAACTCAAAATATGGAAACCGCAAAACAATTAAGAAGTGAATACAGCCGGTGAGTTGGCTAGCGACCTGAAATACTGGTGTGTATTAAAGTGAATGAAGGTGTAAGTTACTTACCTGTAACTATTGTTCTCCAGCATGGGGTCTGGCATGGATTCACATGAACAAGGAATACATAGCAGTACAACATTACAAAAACACGGGAGGTGGCAAGGCTCAACAGAAGCAATTACACATACCCCTGGAACAGACTCGCCTCAAGCAAACAGGTTGTGTAGCACTACTTGGTTGACTCTGGACTCCTCCCTGGAATGCCTGTCGCCTGTCAACGCAGTAGAATTTTGTGAAAGTGTGCGTGGACCTCCACATAGCAGTCCTGCAGATGTTGAGGAGGGGCACAGCAGACAGGAATGCCGTTTTCGCAGCGATTGCTCTGGTGGACTGGGCTCTTAGGTAGCCGGGCAGCGTTCGGTTAGCCAACTGATGACAGTGCATGATGCAGCCGGAGAGCCATCTTGAAATGGAAGCCTTGGACAAGGCCTTCCCATGGTTTAGAGGACCAAAGTTAACAAACAGCTGTGAAGTCTTCTGAAAACTCTTAATGCTTGTGATTGTGTTAAATGCTATGCAGATGACTAATTCTGCCATAATATTAGCGGGGGACTTGAACTTACGTAAAGGAAACGCCACAGACAAAAAAGCCAAGGAATTGGAAAGTTGTTCAGTAAAAATAATACCTTGGTGCACAATAATGACCCGACGCATGTTAGAGGGAATACCCTGGATTGGATGGCTAGCCATAATATAGCATTAACAGGGACTACAACTACACCGTGCATATGGTCGGACCATTCTTTTGTTTCAAGTCAACTACAGCTTCCCGTTCCCGACAAGCCCAAACATGAACCATTGCGTAAAACTGTGCAGGGAAACTATAAGGCGCTTACCACAGACAAACTATCCAAATGTATGGTCTCCCTTATGGAACAAACTAGTGAACTAGACCATCCAGATATACTTGTCGAGACATACAATAGAGAAATGACAAACCTGCTGGATGATGTTGCCCCGATGAAGTCTAAAACAACTAGGAAATCTATTCATCAGCAAAAATGGTTCACACCCGAATTGACTAAATTAAAAGCCATTAAAAGACGTGCAGAGTTTATCTGGCTCAAAGATCAAAACACAAATAATAAAGTTGCCTGGAAATCTCATGAAAAAGCATATAAAGAAAAAAATCATGGAATCCAAGCGAATTTACTATAATGACCAGATTGAAACAGAAGGAAATGAAACAAAGGAGCTTTTCCGTCTCTTCAGGTCATGGAAAAAAAAACAGAAGTATTAAACCATACCATTACACCCACTCAAGAGGACTGTACTAGAACACAGAAGGCCTTTGCAAACAAATTATGTGCCCAAAATAAAATTAGGAAAGAACTACAGAGTCAAAATCTAGATATAGATCCCTCTATTTCTGGGAGGGCCGAAATTAGTCATATGACTGATCATACGCCATCCAAGAATCAAGAGCTGAAATCAACCCCCATAGGATTTCAATTTCAGTGGCAGCCACACCCCTACTAAAAAAGGCAGGCTTAGATCCCAAGGACGTCACAAACTTTCGTCCCATCACAAATACCCTATTCTTCCTCAAGTTGGTTAACAAGGTGGCTACAACCCACCTTCAACTCCACACGGAAAACACTGGTCGGTTACACGAAAGACAATCAGGCTTCCGCCGTTTTCATGGCACAGAGTGCCTTGGTGGACCTTCAGACCCACATGTTGACAATAGTGGAGAAGAGTAGATCCGGCCTGTTGATACTATTGGATCTGAACGCGGCTTTTGAGCTACTAGACCATGAGATACTATTGAAGCGGTTGCAAGACACGGGTGGACTTGATGGCGAGACGATAAACTGTGTCAGATCCCTTTTGGAGGGCAGAAGATCTAGGGTATATTGGGTAGACTCGTCCTCTGTGTGGCGTCCCTCAGGGAGCATGCCTGTCCCCTTTGTTTTTCAATATTTACATAGTACCTCTATGTAAAGAACTGGAAAGACTGGGCTTTTTCTTCACAAATTATGCCGACGACTTCCAGTTGTCAATGGAGTTCTCAGGAGACTATCAGGAAGATCAGTACAAACTAAATGAGGTTTACAGAGTCATTAAAAAACTGGATGCCCATAAATTGGTTGTGCCTAAATTCCGGTAAAACGGAACCTGTGATATATGGGTCCAAGAAATCAAGAGAGACCTTAGCTTCTACCTTCTTCAGCTTCCTGATGGAGGACAGTCATATAGAAGTGGTCGATAAGGTAAAGACAATGGGTGCATACTTGGAGGCTTCCTTGGATGCAGGGGCTCAAGTGGATGTCATCGAAAAGAACACTCAATATTACTTGAGAGTATTGAGACAGGTTGCTCCGTTAATTTCCAAAAATAACCGAGCCAAATTAGTAAGGGCCGTTATCCTTCCACGCCTGGATTACTGCAATGCCCTGTTGGGGGGTGCCAGCAGGGAAGATATTTTCAGACTGCAAAAAATCCAGAATGCCTCAGTTTGTATTGTTTACGGTATGAAACGGTATGAACCAACCACTTCTGCAAGAAAGGCGTTGCACTAGCTGCCTATATCAGCCAGGATCTCCTTTAAAATATTGACTCTTTGTCATAAATGCATGTATGGGGCAGCTCCCAGGTATCTAAAGGAAAGGGTTACTGTATATCAGTCCACCAAAAATCTTCGATTGACCTCTTCCCAGCTCTTACAAGTGGCAAGGACTAAGAGAGCACATGGAAATGGATGCTCTTTCCCAGTGCTTATGTCAAAGGCATGGAATAATCTACCTCTGGTGCTCAGAGAAGAGACCAATCATTTGGCTTTTAGAAAGTTTTTGAAAACAATACTGTTGATTTAATCATCGGCCATCCTCACTGTCCTCTTTTCTGCTTGTGAGGGAGCGCCTAGATGCCTTAGGGCTTTGGCGCTATAGAAATGTTTTAACATAACATAACATAACACATAGAACTTCAAGGCACAAGAAACGTCCAGTGAGTGGAAGGCCCTTTCCGCCGACAATGAAGGTTTCGGGAAAAATACAGGTAACGCCAAAGGATTGTTGAGGTGGAATTCCAAAGGAACCCTTTGCATTTGGGAGGGGTGGCTATGCAGCACCACCCTCGATTCATGGAAGGTCAAGTATGGTTTCTTGCAGGATAGGGTCTGGATCCCACATACCCTTCTGGCAGATGTGATGGCCACAAGGAAAGAGGTTTTCCAACAGAGAAATTTGAGCGGGCCTGATGCAGACGCTCCAAGGGGGCTACCAGGAGCCTCGTCAGAACCACTTTGGGTTCCCGCGAGAGAGCAGGATCCTTCACCGGCAGGGAAGCTCGGAAAAGTCCTTTGAGTAACTCCTTGACGAGTAAGTGGGAAGATCTTCCTGGTGACTGTGTAGCAGGAGAAAGCCGCCAGATGTACCTTGATGGAGGCGTGTGCCAGTCTGGCCTTGGCCAAGCATAGCAAGTACAGCAGGATCTGTGGGGTTGTGACCTGCAAAGGGGTAATCTTCTGTGACCGGTACCACGTAGCAAAATGCTTCCACTTGTGACCATAGCACTTCAAGGTTGACGACACCCTGGCTTCTGGAAGACCTCCCTGCAGTCTGCTGGCAACTTGTATCCTCCAAACTATAGGGCTGCAGGAGCCAAGCCCTCAGGTTCAGCAATCCTGGGTCGTGATGCAGGATTGTGCCTCCTTCTCTGGTGAGAAGATCCAGAACCACTGGCAGCTTGACCGGAGGAGATGCCGACATGCTGGGAAGTTCTGGGTACCAAATCTGTCTTGGACACGCCGGGCGAGGAGTATCATCCTGCACTGACACTGTCCGAGTGTGTTGATGACTTGTAGCATAAGGGGGAACGGAGGAAACATGTACAGAAACATCCCTTCCAACAGGAAGGATAACGCGTCCCACCTGTTGCGCTCATAGCCGGATGCACGCACCCCTGTGAGCTCCGGTGGCGAGCCAGGGCTCAGGATGCAATGATGGTGGAAATAATGTCTGGTTCTTAACCAAACTGAATTGAAAGTGGCATGAGGTGATTGTCTACATCTCCACCAAAAACCGGGAACATTGCTCTGATGGAACCGAAGATATGACCCAATTCATATTTGGGCCTGGAGCACAGACCTGACATGTCATTCACAACTGTGGCGGTGTAAAACTGGGGCTGAGACCACAAACGGCCCCACTGACCAACCCCTGGTGAAGTGACTCCTCAGACAGCATGGAAGGGAAGTGAGGGCTGCGGACGTTCCCCTTCCGCCCCGCTAGGAACAGAGACACCAGGACCACAATACTGGCCTGAGGTGGCCCATTAAGCATGACAGATGCTGAGAATTTAACGGGCCTTCCCTGCGATACGCTCACCAGGGACAGAGAGGAAGCGGCGAGCTCCCCAGGCGCCAGCGACCTGGTGAGAGGAGCTGCAGCTGGGCAATGACAACACCCTTAACCGGATTCCCTCCCGGCCACCCATCATCAGGCGCGGCGGACGTACATCGGACATGGTAAGAAGGGGGGATTAAGGATCGCGTTACCCCGTGAGGACTAACATGGGGAGGAGAGATAGTTCAGCCACATTATCATTTGAACACTAATTTTTCCGTCTGCATACAGTTCTCCTTTTTACACTTTTGTATAAGAGATAGGACAGGCATTAGGTTTTGATAACATACTCCATTTTGATTTGAAAGACTTTACTAGGACTGTTTTGTTTATCGTTTGATGGTCGAGACTACTCCCATCTTCGTTTTAGGGCAAAATAGGAGTTTCTCCAACCCCAACATTTTTAATAAAGGTTTTACAAATTGTATCCATTGTGTCAGTGACAATATTTGTGATACCGTGCCTTCCCTACAGGTGATTATCAAGGAAGGGAAAGAGGTAGATAGAGAAAAGCAAAGTTTTGAGAAGTGTTCGGAACTTAAGGAGATCTGGCTCAAGTCTGAGAGGGGCAGAGAGGCTGTTCCAAAAGGAGGCACCAGCCAATGAGAGAGACCTGCCCCCCACTCTCTGCTTGGAGTAGCATTTGGCAAGCAGAGAGTTGGGAGTTAGAGGAGCAAAGTGATCCAGCAGGGGAGTATTTAAGTTGGGAAAGCTGAAGATAACATGGTCCCAGGCCCGAGAAAGCCTTGTGGGTGATGCAAAGGGTCTTGAATTTGATCTTCACGGCCACGGGGAGTCACTGAAGAGATTTTAGAGCTGGAGAGATACAGGCCCTGGGATTGAGGCCAAGGATAAGTCTTGCAGCCCTATTCTGTATTAGCTGATGGGAACGTAGGGAGGAAAGTGGGAGATTGAGGAAGAGGCTGTTGCAGTAGTCCTGCCTAGAGAGGACCAGAGCTCTGGAGACTCTGAGCTTCTGGGGGAAGGTGAGGAAAGGGAGAATGCCTCTAAGGCACTGTCCTCCACTGCCATATACCTGCGAGTGACCTCTGTACGCCTCTTGTGTCGTGGAGCGGGAAGGCTGCCGAAAAGGAGTGGTTTAGCCCCTCGAGGACCTGCCGGGTTTTCCCCTTGAGGAAATGATGACTGAGGTTGCTGCAGGGTTACCCAGAGAATGTGCCGTCTCCGTGTCAGTCTTGATGATTTGAAGAGACTCGTCGACCCTCTTGCCAAACAAGTTTTTCCCAGTCAAATGGCAACACTTTAGACTGAACGTCCGGCCTGAACTTGGTGGCTTTCAGCCATCCCTGTCAACGGAAAGACACTCCATTTCCCATCTTTTGGGATCCAGTGTCCGCAATGTCCACCGCCACTATGATGGCGTAGTCTGAGGTCACTACCCCCTCATGGAACAGCTTAGAAGCTTCCGCCTTCTTGTCGTCCAGTAGGAAGTTCAGAATCGGGCCCAGCTTACACCAGAGCTCCCGGTCGTAGCGGGACAAAATGGCGAGGACATTAGCGGCTTTAATCGTGCTGGCAGCTGTATAGATAATCCTCTTCCCCATAGCATCCAGCTGCTTCCCCTCATGGTCCGGGTGTACCATGGATGAGGACGACAGGTTTGCAGGGCGTTTCCTGGCCACGGCTGAGACCACAAAGTCAGGTGAAGGCTGGGACCTCAGGCACTTGGGTGCCGAGTCCAGGACTCTATTTCTTCTCGAGCATGTGCTGCTTGGAGGGGGCAGTGCTCGAGTTCTTCAACAGCGCTAGGCCTTCATCCCAGATATCGTCCAACAAGGGGACAGACATGATGGTCTTCCGCCTGGACTCACAAACATTGATAAAGTAACCCTTCCTTTTTCGTCTCCTCAGGCGCAAGTTGAAAAACATCAGAGGCCCTGGATATCAATGAGTGGAAGGAGCCAACCTCATCCGGTGGAGAGGCAATGTCCGGGTCATACATACCTGCTGGCTCTCCATCCGCTTGCACAAAGTCATCGGCCTTGTTGGTGTTCGTCGCTGTAGCTGCCGTATCCATGCCAATGTCTGTGTGCATGGCAGGATCCCCTGTCGGAGTCAAATCCCAAGATGGCAGTGGCGGTGGCGTCGGCTGGCGCCTTGGTCTGGCAGGGGCCTTTGACTTATGGTTGCGCCCAGAAGGACTTCCGGAAGGCAGTCTTGGAGGACTTCTAGACAGCGCAGGGCCCGGTGAGGGCAGAAGTCTCTGCTGAATTTCTGACACCAGCGTGTGCAGCGTGGTCAAAATGTCCAACAAAACGTACCTGGGCTGAGGTGTAGGAGAAACGAGAGGGGGAGGCTCCAGGCTGGTACGCCTCTTCTGGAGAGGTAGATGATAGGTTTCACCCTGCGGAGACCCACCTTCCAACAGGGTCCAAGGCCTTCAGGCAGGTCGTCACCCTCATTGGAGCTTGTATAAATGTTCCACAGCACACTTGGCTCAGCCCCTTGTTCCGTACCCTTCCTAGGGGTCGTCAGAGCCTTACTCTTTCCCCTCTCCTTAGACTTCTGGGGGGGAAGCGGCTGCTGTCCCCTTTCCCAGGTTTTTTGTGAAAGCCACAGCAGCTACTGTATGCCGTGCCGGCAGGTACACCCGCGGAGAAGACGTTGCTGCGACTGTGGGCATCACCTTTGTAGTCTTTCCTCCTTTAGACAAAGTAGTGGCCGTCAACAAGGCTGTCAATGGGGTTGTCGATGGGGTGGTAGCAGCAGTCATCGTCGATGTGGTCATGGCCATTGATGGCGCTGTTGATGATGGAGGTTGTCTTGGCTGGGTGAGATGCCGATGGAGGCAGCAAAGGGGCCACTTTGGATATCTCCTTCGTCGCCTTGTCCGTCGATGTCAAGCAGAGTTTTGAAGGCATCAAGGATGTTCTCTTAAAGGGGGGGCCCCTCACTGGTAGGCTCACTGTGGATGTGGTTGGTGATGGTGACCTTGCCCTTCCCGAGCAGGGACCCGCAGCAGCAGCAAACCCAGTGGAATCAGTGGCGTGTGGTATTGCCTACTTTTGGAACCCTGCGTGCGGGGCATCCTCAGAGGACCTCAACCTCTTTTCTGAGGGAGTTTGATCATGGGACCGGTCGGTCTTGGCGGAAGCATGAACATGCCAGAGGCCAAGTTAGAGGCCTTACCCGATTTTAACCATGCTGCTAGCCTGCTGTTGCAATCCTTCTTGGTCTTTTTCGAAAAACCACGGCAGACCTTCCATCCCTCCTCATCATGGTTCGGAAGCAGGCAGTAAAGTCATTTCTGGTGCCGATCCTCCAAGAAAACTCTCCTTAGTCCACATTTCGTGCAGAGTTTGAAGAGGCATCTCTTCTCCTCGGTCATGGTGAAAAGGCGTGAAGTAGGCCCAAAGTTGGGCCTTTCTCTGATCCAATGAAAGAACTTCGATGTAGTACGGTCTTCACCAACAGCGGATTCCCGTTGCCGGTAGTGACCTCCGGTCGAACAATAAAACCAAAATTTGCTCAAAAACTTTCAGACTGCACAAAAAAACACAATATATTAGGAAAATTGCTCAGAGACCACCCCTTACACGAACATACACATTTCAAAGCCGCTGTTGTTCTGCAGCAGCCTTGCACTGAGCCTCACCTGATTCACTTGTAGCAGTGGTGGAGGAATGTCGTTCCGATGTAGCAGCTGTGTTCCTTCTTCGGGAGGATCTTCACCCTTCGTAGAAAAAGGAAGAGAGGAAGCCACTATGCCCAGCTTAAGGAACCAGCTGAAACACGGGCCCGCCCTTCCCCTCCGGTGTAGCCCAATTCGCGGGAAAAGCCGATGTGGCAGAAAAAAATCCCAAAGACCACAATGCACTGGAGGTCTTATTACGGTTCGTTATATAACACTGAAGCTGGCCGTATCCGGCGGGAAATGTTTCATATGGCTTCCCGGATGGTTCGTGGAACGCGGTTAAAGCTGGAAAGGTCCAATGAGGAAGAACTGGATCGCCGGTCTGTGGGACGGAAGTTGCAAGCAGAGAGGGAGCAATGAAGCACTCCAGGGACAGGAGGGCAGGGAAAGTACAAGCGAAAGAAAAAGGAGGAGCAGGGAAATCCGAGCACTGCGGAAGAAATGGCGAGGAGGTAAACAAGGAGAAATGTGCTGGCCAAGGCAAGCACAGGGCAGACAAAGAGCCATCAAGAATGTAAACTAGCGTCTTACCCAGGACCAAAAGCAGAAGGGTTGCAACGCAAGAAGCTGCGTTGTGCGTACTGGATAAATGCTGCCAGGGGACGCCATGATAGAAAAAACACTAGACCGGCTAGTACTTTGTAATCCTGAGCGTGATGGCACTTCAATGGCGACCCCAAGTTTTCCACAACTTCCAGGAGGAGCGATTTGTGACAACAGGGTTAAATTGGCCAGAGACAGCAGGCAAACCAGAGGACAGGGAGAGGGTTAAAAGAAACACCAAGAAGCAGGACGTTGTGGGTTTTTAAAGTGAGGACAGAGGAGGAGGTGGCAGACCAAGAAAACAGCAGGAGGAAGGAAGGTGGAGTGGAGTGGACTGTGGAGGTGATTTTTGCATGGGAGGCATTGGTTAGAGAGTGCAAGTGGTACTGCATTGTGAGTGTGTGTGAAAGAATAGTGAGTGTGCTTAGGAGAGGAAGTGTAGGGAGTGTGTATGTAGTGCTTGTGTGAGTGAAAGGAGAGTGTTTGAGTAGAAGGTGGGGTGGAATAGTAGTGTGGAGGATGGAGTAGAAGTGTGAGGAGGGCATAGTAGGGTGGAAGAGGGAGTACCAGAGCAGTGAAGGGAGTGGTCACATCAAAGGGTGGAGGCAAAGCCTAGAAGTAGTGAGAGAGATCTGAGGTGGACAAGTGGAGGATGCAAGAAATAAAAATGATGGGCGCAGAGGGAAACATCAGGAAGTGAGAGGGGGAGAAGTAGGTTGGCGTGATGGAAAGGAGACCGAATGGGGCTGAATGTCTGAAAGTCAGACTCCAATATCCCTTTTAAAATAACTTACCAGTGGGTAGTGTAAGAAGTCCCCGAAAGAGGTTACACAGATGAGACAATTTTCCTTTAAGTATTCAGCTGTAGTAGAAGTCAGAATTTAGACAGTAGGGAAGTCAATATTCGGTAGCTACTCATCTGGGGAGTAGGGATGCCTGTATAAGCAGGATTGGTGCGTACTTGACAAGAAAGAGAGGGATAACCTAAGGCCCTGAAAAAGCATTAAAACCCTTGAACGTCTCTGAGACTAAGAGTATTCCCCCTTGAGTCATCTGTGACATGGGGCAAAGACTGTAAAAGGAAGGGAAACTTTTTTTAGATTCCAGTTCCCTGCCTGTACCTGTATTCAGCCAGAGAGTCCCCTGCTGAGATGCATGTGGTAAGCTTGCCTGCTCGGTTACATATTCTACCACTGCCTGTTCTTGCTTAACCATCTGCCCCAAATCGCTTGCTTTTTGGGTCTTTCTAAAAGGGACAATATCCCATTCCTACAAAGGCTGGCGTAGTTTACTATCCTGCTATGCTGTAATGGATTAGGTTATAGTAGAGAGGATCTGGAGCCTGATTTAGGGTTTGAGTGTGTGGTAGAATAATCACAACTTGCATATTGGCCAGTAGCTTGCACATACTCATGAGTTATATTTTAATAAATGGGATAACCCAAACTTGCTTCAATGCTTTTGGACTTATGGCCTCTCGAAGAATGGGTTGACTATCTGCTTAATGACCAGACTGAAAGCTTCGAAGAATTGTTTAACAACACTGGACAGGTATGCATCAACTGGACAATTGGTGGGATTAAGATTTGTGATGATAGCCTTTTTGTTCATGGATGTAACAGATGTAAAGCAAAAATTGGCACTGGTCCTCCAAGGAAGTGGAAAAAGGAATCCATCGACCAGATAGATGCTCTACACCCTCAAATTGCACAGATTAGCTATAATGTTCAGTGCACAGAAACAACACAATGCTTTGTCATTTTGTGATACATAGTATCTTTTTACTGGTATACCGCCGGCACGTGCTTCGACCCATGGACATAGGTCGTCCTCGAGGCTTTTATATACCATACATCCAATAATTATTACATAATGACAGAACATGTGATAATATGTCAACATATAGCCAAAGAATATTTCATACATTGCCACAAAATTCATGGTCCAATTGGACAGTCACATCCATCCCAATTTGCATAACACAAATTATATGCAAATTGATCAAGAACTGTGTTTCTTTGCACTGAACATATAGGTAGTCTGTACAATTTGAGGGTGTAGCGCATAGGGTCCCTTTCCTGTGAGGAACTCCCTTAGACAACTACCATAGCCGCATATATGGGACTGTCTTCTATGAAGAATACAATGGCTGCTTCATGTTTGGCTGAAGGCAATGTAAAAACAAATCCATGGGGAAAGAATAAGGAAAATGTCTCTTTAAATAGAAACATATTAAAAAGCGACGACACAGAGCAGATGGAGAGGATAGTTCTATGCTTAGGGAAAGCCCCTTGACCTCATCACGCCTTGTGGAGGTGCAGCACAAGCAGATCGCAGAAATCATGAGTTCAATCAGATTGTGAGACGCCAGAGCCCTGGTGTGCAAGACGGCAAAGGAAGCCGTACAGACAGGAGAAGAAGGAAGCGGTACCCGATAGTGGCGGGACCAAGCATGCAGGTTGGTGGGCAGGACGCCCAAAGAACAATGCTGAGAATGCTGCAACGGGAAATCCGAATGCCTTTCGAGCACCTATATCTGCAGGTGGAAGACGTCTGATGAGGAACCGAGAAAGAGAAACTGAAGAGAGCGAGAATTAGTACCTGAGCAAGAGCCGAGCCCTGCAACCATTCCACGCATAACGAGAGGGACCAGGCAAATTGGGAACAGTAGGCCATCGGGGGAACGATTATCTACGTGAAGGAACTCGTCCCAGTTCTAAGGATGAAAAAATAACCAAAAAGTTGAATGATATGGAACTGTAAAAATCGAAGAGAACAAATAACACATAACTCGGTAGAGAAAGAACCCTCTAGATTCAAAGTTGAAGCCTGGAAAAAGTGTAACCCTGAAATATAAAATTAGAAAGAGGAGATAAGGCTTGCAATTGAACAGGACAAAAGAAGAGAGAGCCTCAGAGAGAGTATCATTGGCGAAGAAAGCGTGAGGGGAAATACAAGTAAATATAATTTGGAAAAGTCTAATCAAATAGTCTGTGAAGAGCATGGATGTGGCGAGAATCTAATGTAAGGAAAAATAGTACAAAGAGAGGACCAAAGAAAGCACAAGATCGAAGAGTTAGCTTGAGAAACGACAAGAATTGATAAGAAAGACTATCGAAGGCGATCACGCCATAAAGTATATAATCCAAAAGGAAACCTGTATATAAAAAGCACTATCCAAAGTGAAGAGAAGACCAAGGGAAGATGAAACATTCTCTTGGCCTATTTAGTTCTATTTAGTGGTAGGGTCAGAAAGGTTTAGTTTGGCCGGAGGACATATTTACTTTGGACTTCCTGACATCTAACAAGCACCTTTAGGTTTCTTTAGATATGTAGGGTATTCTCTTTAGGCACAGGGAGAGATGGGCATTCTTCTTTAATTTTAATAAACAGAGTACAGAATGTCCTCCAAGGGTCAGACTCCTTCTTCCAACTAACCACAGATATTAAATGTCTGAATGGGGAAGCACTTGCAAAGAGACTTCCATTCATTGACATGTATTCAACCAGCCAACCCCTATCAGTGCTCCTTGATCCCGCAATGGATGAGACTATGAACTTTGCAAAAGTTAGGAAGGTTGCACATACTTCTAAAGCATTAAGACCCAGTCAGCAAGAAGAAAGGGAGAGTATTCCAGAATTCCACAAGATTCCAAAACCCAATGCAAATGAAAACGTGCCCTTGATTTTCCTTGAACTGAAGGAAAAATGTTTTTGTGCCTTAATGCCAAAAGTAGTGCATACAAATATAAATTGCCTTGAAAAGGCCTAACATTCTCCCTGGCATCACCCCATCACCATCACAGAAATGCACTCTTTCCGAGTCGTTCTTTTTTTTTTTAATGGGTTGCTGATTAGTCAACATATTATTATTATTTATAAAAGCACTCTGGTGTTACCTAGAGTTCTTTACATATATGGCTGTATGTAATTGTATATAAAACTGTGCCTGTTGACTTCTTCAGTTCCCGTCACCTGTGCCGTAGTCAAGCTTTTGTCCTGGGCCTCTACAATCAAGCCACAGGATACTCCAAGGAGAGTATTTGTCTTCCACCTCCTTGTGAATCTAAAATCATCACTTCCCCAAAGCAACGCCCCAACAATGGGAGTGAGCTTCCACGACAGAGGTGTTCAACCTTGGGCTGTCCCAATCTTTCGATTAATTCTATGATCCCTCAACATTGACTACGCAAGCTAGGGCTGATGGGATTTGCAGTCCAAAACATCTGGAGAGGCAAAGGTTGGAGACCCCTGCTTTATGCTCTCCAGTCCTCTACAGTGGCCGCCAAGTCCATCTCCAAAAAGTAGATGGTCCAGAATGTATTTTCTTGCTTCTCACGGGGCTGAACTGTTTGAACCACACAACTATAGAGGGTCCACTGTATGCCAATAAAAGCATAACAAAAAAAGTAGAGCTTTTCATTTTTACCAAAAAACATGGAAACCACGAGCTCTTGCAGATGGGATACCTTTTTTAGGCTAGATCATGTTTATGGTGGCTTATAGGCCCCATCCGCCAGATGCTGTAGTATAACCAAAGCACGACTTTTGTGTTTAAGGATGATGATTCTTCACATTTCACATATGACATCTTGTCAAAAGTGTTAGTTGAAAACAGGAAAGGAGAAAACGTGCTCTGTAGTATACACTCACTTCGATTGTTATTGTGTGCTAAAGTGAAACGAGGGCTTTCAGTGTGTTAGACGACAATGCAGACTTGCGATAGATAGCAAAGTAATTAAATTGGAAATTACTCTGTGTTATATTCAGGTATACTTCAGAGCAATAAACAGTAAAAGAATCAAGATTCTTTGGTGAGCCTCCCCAAAGCAACTGAATATCCACATAGGGAGACAAATGCTTTTTGGGGTTAACACGTTGCACATACAACATTCAACCCTATGGAACTCTCCAACCCTTACACTTCCGTTCGAAGTTGACTTAATAAAACCCTGCAATTGTGTCAAACCCTTCCTTTGCTGTTAAGAGTTCAACCTAACCATTTCCATGTCATTGTCCATCGTGCGCGCGCGAGAGAGAGAGAGAGACAGAGAGAGAGAGAGAGAGAGAGAGAGAGGGTTTTCGGGAGTGAAACCAGAGCACTTAGCCTTTTGAAGTACTCCCATGTATGTCCCAGAATACCTCTGACCCCACAGGACTATAGTGTCACAGCGTCTGACTCCATCCACATAAATATGGGAGCCATGCAGGCATCTATGGAATGCAGCCTAAGCATCATTCCCAGGCTATGATGCTGTGCCTGATTATGCAGATCCCATGATAAAGTTTCTATAGACATCGAGGTGGCAAAAAAAGACTTCAGCAAAGTAATTTCTCTAATCTACAACAAGAAAAAGTCAGTGGTGGCATTTTCATTTTTTAATTGGAGGGGAGTAAACATTTCCCATGATTATGTGTGAGTCTACGAGTGTAGTGAGGGTACCTGAACCAACGAAGAGGGGTTCAAGACCCAACCCCTGAGAACATTTTTAAAATAATTGGCGTTGCATGTTCCAACACACTTTCTGTAAAAAGAAAAACTGGACATAACGTCACAGTTATCAATTGGCTGTGTAGGGTAATTAATTAAATAAGGTAATCGATCCAAGAGACAACAGTGTAAAGGAATATTTACCAACACATTTATCACGATTACTTTGCCCACAATATATACCAGTACTCTACCATTGTAAGAACAGTTTCATGCCAACAGCGCCCATACATAGCCACACTGGCTTTACCAATATATGCCAGTACTCCCATATAAAAATACACTCAGGTTTGCTTTGCCCATAATACCAGTAATTAATTACACATTTGGCCCTGCAGTTCTCCAGCCCGTATCCCCAGTGGGCCAAGCAGGTTCAGGGAAGCTGAACGGCCCAGGCCTTGCATGCTCGCTGGTGTACTACTGTTAAAGGGTAACCACACATCCCTGCAAAGCAGAGCCAGCCAGTAAAGGCTCCTCAGCTCCTTCATGCAGCTGAGCCTCACTCAGTGTTTTCACTTGGTAGGTTTGCTCTCCCATAAGCTATCCAGTGATAAAGTTGCCGATGGAACTGTTGCGCACTGGTGACCTTTTCCTCGGTCACCAGGGGTCGACATTTGCACAATTTTTGGCTCCTGAGAAAATCAAGCACTTTCCCCAAATTTGCTAGGACTGGAGATTACAATAGTGAATAATACGGTCCTGGAATATGTGGGGTAGGCTTTTAGAGGTGCCGGAAACCTAGTTTGCGACTTTTTTTCATTATAACATAGAACCCTCCATAATGGGTCAGCATCCCGTCTCCCATTATGAACACGTCACCCCTGCAAGAAGCCAGCTGTTCCCCCCCAAACTTGAGGGGCAGAAGATAAATATGTACTCCTCAAGGAGAAAAGGCAACTCCTACCTGTTGCGGCCTGCCATGACAACCAAAGCCTCTGCCAGATGGCTTCTATATGTTTAAGAGCACACATACTTTGATGCCTGCAGGTATCCCGGAACTGACAGCACAGTTCAGCGGGCAGATGCTCTGCGCCGCTCCGAGTACTAACATTAAAGCAAGTTTACAACCCCAATCCAGCAAGTCCACACCAAAGAGTGTAATTATATGGTGAAAAAATAAAATCTTTATTTGCTTTACAGTATTTACAATCACCTAAAGGGATTCCAATAAAAGAATTTTTGCAATAGTCAATACCCAGCCGTGCGAGCTGCGAACTCGGTTACTGTTAAACACAGTTCAGCTGTCCGCGCTTGAGGGTTTTTATGTCATGTTAATTTGCTTGTCCAATGCAAAATTCATCACCGGGTGGCATCTCGGCAGTAGAAAAAGACTACGAGAGAAGTGCGAAAAGGGAAGCCGTCTAGCAAGCAACCAGGCTTTCATATTTTTACAAGACCTGAGATCAGTGCTTTACGTGGGATAAGAAACCTTGTGGGGGGACACACTAACCTGCCTCACATACATTTGGGGCGCAGCTTCAGAATCCCAAGAAGATAAGGAACGTAAAAGGCCTGGTGACCATGTAATTAAAGCAGTGGCCTAAAAAATCTGGTTGACAATTCGTACCTGGAATTAAAAAAATTAAAATCTATTTTAATAGGCGTGTTAATATAATGATACCTCTGTATCAATCCTTGCGAGGCTGTTGTGCCAATGAATGCGGCTCTTGGACTCTGAAAAAAAATATTTGAGAATTACACTGCCAACCACCACTTTTAATCAGGCGATAAATCCGCCAGACCAATTGGCAGTAACGTTAATGCGCCAAACTCGTAATGACACCCCCCCGCCACCCCTGTGCCTCATTACGAGTGTGGAGGCAGCCATGTCCTTAATAAGGGCCATTCTGACCTAGGAGGGCCCGGTATTTCCCCATTCAGGGAACCAAGACCTGGACCATACACATTCGAGCCCCCATAGGGCTCAATGGGAATGGGGATGATGCTAACAACAGGCCCATTAGTAACGGGCCCGTTGTTAGCATGCTGGTCCCCTTGCGGGACCCGCAAAGAACGTCTGGTCTGACCAGACATCCAGAGCGGGTCCCGTGAGGGAACCTCGTAATGAGGCGGTATGGATTTAACGCCGCCGGCACCTTTACCGGTGCCATTAAACCCATACCACCAGGGTCGTAATGTGGCCCAATATATCTAAAACATTACAGTGGTACATTTCAGAGTGGACCATAAAACCGAAAAACACAGCAAACATTAAATAAAGGGTAGTGGGGTAAATGAGTTAAAATGCGTCGGGTTGGGGTGATGTCACTGCGTAAAAAAAACTGGGGACTTGGGTTGAGGGGAACCCCCAAATAAAATTAAAAAAATATTTTTTGTCCACGATTAAATGTACCACTCTGTAATTGTGGTCGGTAAAATCACATATAAGCCAGTAAAGACAGGTACATTCAAGAAAAGAGTTGCAAAAAAAGAAAAACAGTAAAAGGCAACGACATCTGAAAAACAGAGCATTAAAAGGAGCGGCACAAAACTCCAGCAGGGCACACAACAACCAGGAAGCCACACATGAGAAGGTAGAGTTCTCACCTTAAATGCAGATGCAGGTGCAGTATCACTTACTGATGACCATTTATGCCCTCAACACTTGTTGGGCACTCCAAAGAAAGCACTGGCTACTGAACCAAACAGAACTGTTATGCATTTTGGTAGATCCTTAGGTTCCCAAGGAAAAATCTCCTGGTGGAAGCGAGAAGCTCCTTCGTCTTACAGTTTGAGGTGGCACACACCCTTCATGCAATCCTTTTAGTGCATGTACTCTACTCCTTCCCAACAAATAATGATGGCTTCTCATCTTACCTGTTGCCAAGGACTGGCTCCCCTGCAGCTCCCAATGCAGAGTAGTCCATTCCGTAGAAGTTTAGGCCCAGCAGAATTTTACTCCTCCATTTGGAGTCTGGATCCAGTGTCTGAACGCAGGCGCGTACCCAAGGCAGGGGGGAATTCGGGCCAGGTCTGCAAAGAAAACACAAACTTGAATCCAGGAAACTGTGCAAGACAGCGATTATCAACTTTTACCAGACTTAGCAGTATTATCCTACATGGCATCAATATCATCACAGGATATTGTGGCCTAACCCCTCTAAGCCAACGTAGCAGACTTACCAGTCCAAGCCAACATTAGCTTTAAGTGGTCAAATACCTTGATTTTAGTCAAACCACTCAGTTTATGGTAAAACCAATCATTTAGGGTTATCCATTCACCCAGGGAATTTCTAGCTTATAAACAAAATATAAGGGTAGCCAAGTGGCCTTTCTTACCTTCATTTTTGAGGAATGTGTAATTTACAACTCATGAAATATATATTTTTTTGTCAATGAGAAACTGTGAAGTGTGATTTGAAACATATTCCCTTTGCTTGGACTTCCATAGCTGGAAAACTACTTCACATGCAGATAACTGTTCCATTGTTCATGGAATCCCTGAACCCTCATGTCCCTGTCCCTACCCAGGCGTCCAAATAACTTTTCACTTAGTTCTGATTCACTTTGACTACAGGTTAAGCAATGCTTCATGCTAGAGCGAGGCGTGGAGGGCAAAATGGTAACCCGCATGGACCGCAAGGCTTAGAAATCCAGAGTTTAAGCCAAGTACCAAGTTTATCCCCCTCATTTGGTGAATGCATGTCAACCCGCTTTGGTTTGGATCGTCTCTCACAGAGATGCCCGAGATGGTAATAAGAAGCTGCATTGACTCTAAAGCAAACAACCCTGAAAAGAATCTGGGTAGTCCTATTCTTATGTCCAAGTGGTGTCGGCACCAGTTTACCTGGTTCTTTCTAGCTCAATGGCATCATGCTAACGGCAATAGAATCTCCAGTCATGATAGTCTGTATCATGTCATGTGCTGCTGTTCAGACGTCTGTCACCACTTTACTGGATCCTTCTCCCCCACAATGCTATGCTCTCTGCCACCTCCTACCTACATTGCAGAACCTTACTCCAAGAAGGCCACTAACCTTTGGCGTCCAAACCAAAATGGCTATCACATTTCCCGCTCCGGGACCATTCTGCAATGATTCAGCACCACCGCCAGAGAAAGGTGGACCAGGAGTTAACCTTCTGCTTCGAAATATATTTTGACCTTAAAAAGCACTTCCTTCACCCCTACCCTCACTATTTGTTTCTGCCCGATTCTAGTGAGCAATTGTTTGTGTAATGTGAGTTCCCGAGCTATTTTATTTTTATAACACTACCATTTAACCACTGTGGAATGCTGATCTCTCCCAAATCACGGATTACCATCACATAGGTTACTTGTGCCTTTTGGCTTTTTTTTTTTCATTGAAGCCTGCCCGACTGAACCAGGGTAGCATAACCTTGTTCTTTCAAATCTGGTGGACTGGCCAATGGACGGGATAAGGGATCATTTAATCCTTGTCCAGCCTTTGGTAACAACGGTGCGGGTTATTTGCACTCTGAGCATTGATCCCATTTCATAGCAATGGGCTTCAATAGAAGAAAGAGGAGGACTTCATGGGCCAGAGCACAGGAACCCCTGTAGTTGGGTCTGAAGTTATGCTGTACCGTAGTAGAACAGATGAGAGTGGTCTTCTTCACGCAATTACATTTGCAGAGAACCACCGCCACACCCATACACTAGCAACCCATCTCTCAACTGTCACTACTAGAACATTCCCTCAGGCAACCATGCATCATCCACTAAGCATTACACTGGCATGCATGGCATCACCAGCACCAGTCACACAGGCTACCATGCTATCCACATGGCACCATTCTCACAAGCACGCATACACCAGTCACAGAGTCCAAGACGGTCTAATAGCCCGGTTCCCTGTCAGACTTTATTTAAAACTCAGTATGCACTTGGCACTGATAAACTACTTCTCAATCAGCTTGCTGATATGCTTCATCACAGCTGAGCTTATTAATGGCAAATACATGCTGGGGGACATCTCTGACGAATACAGCATCAACTCTGGCATCATTAACCACAGCGGAGTGCTTTGTAATATTTGCAGAGATACCCACGAGGCAGCTTTGCAAACTTCAATTAATATAAATGTTCCCTGGGAAAAAAAGCTGTAGATGGTTTTGCTCTGATGAAATAGGCTCCGATTATTTCTGGAATAAGCCAATTTGCTTGCTGATAGCAAATTACAATGCACTGTACAATCTACCCAATTTGGATCCGCTTGGAACTTACCCGTAAAAATTGTCAAAAATCCATATAACTAAATACTGGCCTTCTGCGAGCAGAACTTATGTGTATGTACAACTGTGAAACTCACCTCGGATTCAGTTTATAGAGCACTATTTTTCCAAAAGACATGTAAAGCTCAGTTTAAATTAGTTTATATCATGCTTCGACCAATGGTCTTTGGTGCATTAGATTACCATGTCATGCAATCATGTTAAAATCAACACACAGGATTCCAAGATGGTGGCCAGACAGTGAGGACGTGCGCGTAGCAGCTCCGTCCCCAGCGAGGCCAAACCAATAAAGCAGGGTACCAGAAACGGGGACCCACACTGTCTCTTCAGCCGGGAAAAAAGAAGCAGGCCAACAGGGAATGTGGTGGAGGAGTCCGGCTGTGGCGAGACACCCGGCTGCAATGATACGGAGCGGGATAGGCCCCTCAATCGTGACCAAGCAACCGCGCTCAGCGCGACACACGGAGGGGGAGCAGCCGACCCTCACGTCGCAGACACATCAACAGAGCCGGGAGACCCGGTGCTCCCCACCAGGAGACACTATTAGGTACCCCGCTGCAAATCATAGCGTAACAGTCGTGCGGCCCAGAAGTCAAGCTCTGGGCCGGACCCCCCCTCCTGTGACACACAAGAGTGCCCCCGGGGACTCAACCTGGCAAGCAAGGGCCAGAGCCTCTATCATGCCCGCCCTCACATCACATAATGCAGGCATAACAAACCAAGCGGCAACATCAGAGAGAGCACACTACACTTCGGAGATTCAGCAAGAGGTCTGATGACACACAGCGCACCCCACACAGGCAAAGCAGCTACCACCAGGGCTCGGGAGGGCCGGAGGACCCATTCAGGATAATCTCTTTGGAGCAGTGCAGAAAGCCACAAAGCCAAAGCGCAACAGGTAAGTGCGCAGGGGGCATGCCAGGCACCGGGTCCGTGCCCCCACCTCCAGACTCGCTCGAATCATGCAGCAACTCGAGCCCCACACCGGGAGACCACCACTCACAAGCAAACCTGGCTAGAAAAAAATAAGGAAAATCCCAGGCAACGCCTGGGTGTGCACGCTAGAGCATACACCCCACAGCGACATGGTCACTCAACAATTACTGCCTGGAGCCCATCATCGCCCCTGCTTAAGATGCATACCTCTGAGGCAGAATCAAGCAGGCGGAAGCCCAGAAGAGGCTACAAATTCACCCCCGGGCAAACACTAACATGGCAGAACCAGCACAAGGCCCGGGCACGCACCCCAGTGGGCAAAGAGGATGACCCTAGTGAGCGAGTGGGCACATCCTGCAGAAGGCCTGCACACATGGAGCATATCCAATGCCGAGAAATAAGGGGAAAAGCACTACCAGCAAGCGCACTTCAATGACAGGCTGAGACAGCCCCATACAATGCTGCTGGTTGAGGGACCTGGAACCCCAAGACAACCAAAGCAAAGCACAGGAACTCCCGAGCATGCCAGAGAGGGAAACCAGCAACCCACCCCCCAAAATGGCTGCCTCAAAAGCTGACAGAGGCATATTTCCTAGAATTTCAAGACAAATTCACTACCACGTTCCAAACACAATTTGCGGCATTCATGGGGGAGATGAAACAGTCAATCTCAGACATTCGGAAAGACGTCTCGGGACGGACACCACTGAGAGGGCTCTACGGAAAGTAGTAGAGGACAGTCGTTCAATGGCTTTGGCACTGGAAGACTTGGCTAGAATAGCCCAAAATATGGAACTACAATGCGAGGACCTTGGAAAACAGGTCCTGCGTACCAAACATCCGCATACGAAACCTGCCGGAACCAATTGAAGATGCAGACCTGAAATCCACGGCCACACAGATCATTGAGGATCTCCTGGGAGCAAAGGGGTCTGGGGACATCCCTATTGAATATTGGATTTACCCCTGCATATTATGCCCTCAATGTTCCATTAACGTAAATTCATGTTACAGAATTGTGCCCATGTATATTATGTTTCAAAATGCTTTAAGCATATTGATGTGGCCTAAGCTTCATACATAAACACCATAAACACCACACAATGGACCAATACAAAAATCATTGTACCAGGACTTCACTAACAGTATTCCCTGCTACAAACCTCTCTTTTACGAAATTACATAGTGTCTCAGGGATCTTACAACCCTAAAAATCTCCTTAACTTTGTACCTCTTAAAATCAGGCAGATACACGCACTGGAAAAAAACTACATTTGTTCCCAATCCAAAATGGCACTGGGCGCAATTACATCATCACGCAGTGCCGTGTGCGCGATGATGTCATTGTGTAGTGCTGCGTGTGCGATTATGTCATTGCGTATTGCCGCAAATACGTTCCGCCGACATGGCCATTTTACACAAGCGGCCAGGCCACACCAGCCATACACACAGCCAGGATATCAGGCCAGTCTTGGACCAACACCCAATATGGACTAGATTTCTGCATACAAATTCAGGTAAGACCACATACTGTGGATCCTCCCCTAAACCCCAAGATCCTGCAATCTAGCCACAAATTGTAAAAAACCTAACTGTATTATATCTAACTATTACCTGACATCTGTTCTTAATCATGTATCCCCAGATCTCTATACTAGGACTATCAATATGAAATAAGTCCATATATACCTCAACACACCAATGTATTGCACCTGGCCTACAGCCAATATCCGAATGAAATAAGGTCCTCCCTGACCCTATAGAACGTACCACCCTAAGAACACATCAGAAAAGTAAGTACTGTTATCAATACCTTGAGACACCTAATGTAACTCCATTTGCCTCTTCCCTCCCCCCAATTCCTACTTTTTCCTCTTTACCCTCATTCAAATTGAATTGCCACTAAACTTAGCACTCATACATTGTAATTACTTTTCAGCTATTGCCATTCTTTCCTTCTTAAAAAAAACCCTTCTGAGGAACCAGACCACTTAATCTGGAGAAACATGTGTCGAGGGCTTCAACAAGAGGGCTTCTACAAACAACTCAAACTACTTATAACAATAATATATGTGAAGTAACATATATTGAAGACGCATCTAAATAAACCTTCTCCAACAACAAATTGGAGCAACAACGATTAGATAAGGGAATTTACCACAGAACAAACTCCTACCAACAAGCTACTGTCTTCCATTCTTTGAAATTTGTGGACAAGCAGACAACACTGCTCTTTTGTAAACTTGCGAAACTAACAAGGCATTTATTCTCATTTTTGTCTTACAATTTTGTGGAACTGAAGATTTAAATACTTTGCTTTGCAATCTGTGCAAATACAAATTTCAAACACAAGTGGCTTCACTTTGATTTTTTCCTTTTCATCTCTTCAAAATTAAGGCGTGGGGCACTAAAAGGTGTTCCTATTGTTATGACCAAGTACTTATAAACACTGTGCAGCCTCAGTGCTAATACCATAGACCGCAGCCCCTACTACCAATTGGCACACTAAAACTTATAACTTGTTTAACTCGCCGAAGGTTGCCCACAAGGCTGCAAAGTTTGTGTATTTTCTTGTTTCTCAGACAGCATCCTGAGCAGAGTTATTACTACCTCAACCCAACCACCTACCCAAATATATTAAACAAAACATGTCTCAGAACTTTAAATCACGGATGGAAGAGGCACAACAATTATTCTCAGGAACTATATCAAGTCAAGGATCTAACAATGATCAAGCCAGTCCAAATACAAATTCACTTAAGAAACTCTTTCAAAAATTAGAACAACAATCCAAAAAAGAAATATCAAGATGGCCGGAAATCGCCACATTGAAAAAATACCTAGAAGTGAACAGAATACCCAGAGGGTTACATATATGTATCTTTCCGTCATGTGAAGAAGAGGAAGTGGAGGCATTAAAAGACTGGGAACAACTACTTCTAAACACCTCCAAAGAAATGATTTGCAGACTTATTGAACAAGCAAAAAAAAACACAACAGTGTACTTAAAGAAATGGAAACTACTAAACAACTAATTACAAATCTCAATATGCCAGAAGCTACCTTTAAAAACTATCAGATACTAGATAGTTTCCTCAACATCTACACCAATGAACTAAAAGCCAAAAAACAGCTACAATTCTTCAAAGACGAATTAGACGACAAGCACAATAGAGTTTACACATTTCAGACCCCTCTACAACACGAAATACCAGAAAACCTAATAAACCACCCAAACAAGTGACCAAAACACCAACTCAACCCCGCTATCTTCAGACATACTCAGCAAGTGGAAGTGTGACTGACACCCCAAGCATGCCAACAGCCGAAGAGATTCTGACCACTCTACCAACAGTGGAAAACTCGTTTCCTTTTTTAGAAGAATATCAACGATACAGACTGGCACGGACATACCCTGTCTTCAAAGCTCTACTACCCAAAACTAACAACAATATTTCAACTTCTGGAAACCAAAGAGGAGAGGAGCAAGGGGGAATGGCCGCTCCAAACAACAGACAGACCAGGAGTCTCCACAAGGTCGAAAAACAAATAAACAAAGAAAATATAGTAATGAACCTAACAGGATTAAACCTCTCCCCCCGTTTAGTCAAGGCTCTCAATAAAGGTCTCTCCTTCAGCCCATCAAGCAAAATGGACTATTTTCAAACAAATGTTGATCTCGTCAAATTTTGTAGAAAACTCAAATTAAAAAAGCTCTATTCTACCAAAATCTTCAAAACTAAAAAACAAGTACTTTCGCCTTCAACTATCACAACTACAATGGCAGAACATACCATCACACTATTGCATCTACAAGATGATTCTGAAGACAAATCCATATAAACCTTAGCATCGGAACTGAATCTAGACCTTGGGCTGGCACTTCAAACCAAACTAAAATCCAAATCAACATTCAATCCCAACCTCCCAATGACAACTTCAACAGATATTTTCAAAAAACTTGTCATCAATAACCTTAGACATTAATACTTGAATGAGTACCACAAACAAGATAAAAAGACCAGATATAATTGGACACCTCTGGAAATGAAAGCTATAAAGGAACTGAAAAACAACCAGGATATCATCCTCAAACCTGCAGATAAGGGAGGTAACATTTTTAACTCACTGCCAAGGATAACATCTTAATGGTGAACATTCATCTTCAGGATACAGAATGTTATGAAGAAATACAGGAAAACCCAATACAAGCACTCACAGCAGAATGGAAACTAATGAACAACTACTGTCATGGACAAGGACTACTGATGGATGATGAAAGGGACTACATGACACCTCATTACCCCATCAGAGCAACAGCATACTTTATACCAAAAATCCATAAGTCCTATTCAGATCTGCCACCAACAAGACCAATCATCAACGGTACAGGCTCTCTTACAGAGCCTATCTCAGAATTCATCGACAAACACCTTCAACCCCTGGCAGCCAGTCTATCCTCCTCTATACAAGACACCAAACACATCATCCAACAACTTACATCAGTACACTGTGAAGATAATTTCAAACTAGTTACTCTAGATGTGTCTTCACTGTATACCAGCATGCTACACAACAAGGGTATCGATACCACTCAATACTCCTTGACAACTCGCTCAATTTCCTACTACCTACAGAACGCCATGATTTTAGAGATGCTCAACTTTGTATTAAACAACATCTTTCTATTTGACTCCAAGATCTACAATCACAAACAAGGAACAGCGATGGGGGCCAAATTCGCACCACCATATGCCAACCTCTACATGGGCCATTACGAGTTACAGCACGCATGGCAACATCCGGCCTTCACATAAAACAACAACATAATATTTTGGGGTCGATATATCGATGACATCCTGTTGATTTGGGATGGCACATCAAAACAACTAAGGGAATATCACCAGTACCTCAACAATAACTCCTACAACCTTAAACTCACCATACAAGAAAGTACAGAGAGGATCCAATTTCTAGACCTTGAACTATATGTTGCAAACATCATCATACAGACCACACTCTATGTTAAACCAACGGCAGGCAACAGTGCGCTCCATGCAACAAGCAATCACTCTCATCACACCATAACAAATATCCCCTTTGGGGAATTCCTTAGAATTAAAAGGAACTGTACAACCACTGAGGAATTCGAGAAACATGTAACTCAAGCAAAACAGAAATTTCGTGCCAGAGGGTACCATAATTCAAGCCTCAAAGCATACAAGAAAACACTAAGCTCAAGAAATGAGTTACTACAAAACTATCCCTTGATCAAATCAACCAATGATCAAGATATTACATTCATCACAACATTCAACTCTGAAGCATCTATTGTTCGAAAAATTCTACTAAAATATTGTTCAATCCTTACATCAGATGAAGACCTCAGACCATATCTGCTAGATCACCCAAACATCACGTACCGCAGAGCACGAAATCTCAAAAATATACTATGTCCCTTTCATTTCCAACCTAAAAAAGACTCAAAAGGACTGCCACAACTCTGGAATATGCCCAAACTAACAGGCAACTACAAATGTGGATCCTGCTCAATATAAAATCATTCAGTCAATTCAAAAACCACAATAATGCTACCTAATGGAAAAGAACACCACATCCAAGACTTCATCAACTGTAACTCAACTTTTGTGGTTTATGCAATAATATGCACATGCCGCAAAGTATACATAGGAAGCACAATCAGACATTTGAGAACCCGAATATCTGAACATTTAAGAACATTGAGAAACAAGGACATGAGATACCCACTCGCCAACCATTTTTTCCAAAACCTTGGTACGGATGACATAAAGACCATCTCTTTCTTTGGGATAGAAAAAATATTCAAACCGGCAAGAGGTGGAAACCGTGAAAAGAAACTGCGCCAACGCGAAGCCAAATGGATATGCCTGACAGATTGCTGCCATGCCGGCCTAAATTCTGACAATGAACTATCCCATTTTATTTGAATTGAGTTCCAAAGTAGTATCATTTAAACTATGCGTACTCTTGTTCTACAACTAACATATCCCTATTGAACATTGGATTTACCCATGCATATTATGCCCTCAATGTTCCATTAATGTAAATTTATGTTACAAAATTGTGCCCATGTATATTATGTTTCAAAATGCTTCATCTATGAAAGCTTATGCCATATCAATATGCTTAAACATCATAAACACCACACAGTGCACCAATACAAAAATCATTTTACCAGGACTTCACTAACAGTATTCCCTGCTACAAACCTCTCTTTTACGAAATTACATGGTGTCTCAGGGATCTTGCAACCCTAAAAATCTCCTTAACTTTATACCTCTTAAAATCAGGAAGACACACGAACTAGCAAAAAACTACATTTGTTCCCAATCCAAAATGGCGCTGAGCGCAATGACGTCATCACGTAGTGCTGCGTGCGCAATGACATCGCGTATTGCTGCAAATACGTGCCGCCGACATGGCCATTTTACACAAGCAGCCAGGCCACACCAGCCATACACACAGCCAGGGTATCAGGCCAGTCTTGGACCAACACCCAATATGGACTAGATTTCTGCATACAAATTCAGGTAAGACCACATACTGTGGATCCTCCCCTAAACCACAGGACCATGCAATCTAGCCACAAATTGTAGAAAACATAACTGTATTATTGACACCTGTTTTTAATCCTGTATCGCCAGATCTCTCTACTAGGACGATCTATATGAACTAAGTCCATATATACCTCAGCACACCAATGTATTGCACTTGGCCTACAGCCAATATCCGAACGAAATAAGGTCCTCCCTGACCCTAAAGAACATACCAACCACATCAGAAAAGTAAGTACTCTTATCATACCTTGAGACATCTAATGTATCTATTTGCCTCTTCACCCCCTCAATTCCTACTGAATTGCCACTAAACGTAGCACTCATACATTATAATTACTTTTCAGCTATTGCCATTCTTTCCTTCTTAAAAAAAACCCTCCTTAGGAACCAGACCACTTAATCTGGAGAAACACGTGTCGAGGACTTCAACAAGAGGGCTTCTATAAACAACTCAAACTACTTATAACAATAATATATGTGAAGTAACATATACTGAAGACACATCTAAATAAACCTTCTCCAACAACAATTTGGAGCAACAACGATTAGATAAGGGAATTTACCACAGAAAAAAAACTCCTACCAACAAGCTACTGCCTTCCACTCTTTGAAATTTGTGGACAAGCGGACAACACTGCCCTTTTGTAAACTTGTGAAAATAACCAGGCATTTATTCTCATTTTTGTCTTAAAATTTTGTGGAACTGAAAATGTATCTACTCTGCTTTGCAATCTATGCAAATACAAATTTCAAACACAAGTGGCTTCACTGCGATTTTTTCCTTTTCATCTCTTCAAAATTAAGGGCGCGGGGCAATAAAAGTTGTTCCTATTGTTATGACCACATCATAATTGATAGAATTTACAGGATGGGCACCAAACGGCAGGAACCGGGGTCACGGGCAAGGGACTTGGTAGTCGCTCTAGCAAGATACCCTCAGAAAGAAGCCATACTCCGAGCAGCCAGCCCGGCGGAACCCATAACATTTAACTGGGCCGAAATTCACTTTTACCAGGATTTGGCCCAGTCAACCCTTCAGAAAAGAAAGTAAATGGCAACAATAGTAAAACGCCTCCAGATCAAAGAAATCAAATATAAGTGGACGTTCCCCTTCGGACTGTTCTTCCAGTGGGAAGGACGTCAGCAAAGGATAACAAGGGAGGAAGGGATACATCTCCGGCACATCGAGGAAGCAGATCGCCCAGAAGTGAGGAATTCATCCTGGCTTTCCCAACGCTCCTAGACCATGGGAATGGTCCCAAGTAAAGCCAAACCATCCGTTGGCGATCCCATCTACAGAGCCCACAACACCCAGATACCAATAAAGACAAGAGCGGCATGGATAATGGTTCCCAGCCAACAACAGGGGACCCATGGTCTCACAGTCCCCATCTAAAGACATAACATGCACTAGTCAGAGGAATCATGAAAGGGTCTTTAGGACACCCCACAAGTTGGTGCTGGCAAGAACTGCAGGTCTACTCCTGGGCACTGGGCCCAGGAGCCACATAGGTACTGTGACCCGCACCAGGGCAAGGAGGTTGGGGGGACAAAAGGGGTCAGGGGGAGATTCTGGAGGGGGGAGGGGTTGGGGTAAGTTCAGGGGAGGGCCCAGGAGTCCAAGTTGGGGCGGGGCTTCGAACTCAGTTTGTACCAGGGTAGAAGCTTGGAGATTGGCTATATAAACTCGACACAAAGTTCAAGCTCCTATCACTTAATATAAGGGGGCTAAATACCACAGTGAAGAGAAAAAAAACTGGAAAGGCTACCCGCACACCACACAACTGATATAGTGGCCGTCCAAGAAACCCAAATTAAAAGAACAGATAAACACTGCCTAAAGCTCAGGCGATACGCACAGATCCTACAAGCAACCGCACAGGGCAAAGTGGCAGGGGTACTTATAGCAATTAAGCAACGTCTGGCGGCGCAGATAGTGGCCACTAAGGCCGATTAAAGAGGGGAGATTTCTACTCATTATGCTCCGCAAAGACACATACACCCAGACGCTGGCTGTGATATATGCACCAAATACTGGACAGGATGGGTTCCTAAGGGCGGCTCTCGCTGAGCTAGAAGCATTCAGCCAGGGGGACACCCTGGTAATGTGGATTTCGAGCTTGAGATCACCAGAAGGATAGAATCGCAAGACAAGCGCAACACCACATCCCACCATCAGTCGCCCTAAAAACGAAAATGGAACACTTAGCTCTTCAGGATATCTGTTTAGCCACAAAGGGATCAGAGTCAAGTTTCACCTTCTATTCCCATGTCCACCTATGCTTCTCCCGCATAGATTATATTTGGGCCTCCACCACACTCTTGGGCAAGATCACCCAGATGGACTTCCACACTATAGCTCTTTTGGATCACGCACCTATAACCATGACGCTTAATATCCGTCAGCGTAAACAGGTACTCTGGAGCTGGGGCTTCCCCAGGGAGGTGCGGACAGATGCCAGTTTGTGGGGGGAAGTAGAGGGCAAAATTAGGGAATACTTTGAGAATAACACAGGTAAGGGGATATTGGAGGAGGTGGTCTGGGACGCCTTCAAAGCTTCGCTGAAGGGGGAATTGCTAGCCATCCAGGCGCGGACGCTCAAGCAGCAGAGGGCTATGGAACTAGAATTCGAAAAAAAGGACCTCCAAGGTATAATGTGGAAAATGGTCCAAGACCCAAGTCGTAAGCTTCTGAAGGCATTCCAGAACCTTAGGGGAAAGGTAAACCACTCCCAAATGAAGAAGGCAGAATTGGGTCTTCTTGCGCTGAAGCAGAAATACTACGTTCAAGGCAGATGGGCTTTAGCGAAACAACTGAAACAAAAAGAAACATCCCGAATTATACACTCCCGAAATCACTAAACAATTTGTTAACTTCTACACCACGCTCTATAAGTCAGACATTTCAGTAGAAATGCACCAAAAAGCCTTTTTAGGGTCGCTCAAAATTACCCTGGAGTACAGCACAGCCCTCGAAGCCTAGATAACATAAGAGGAAGTTAACCAAGTGATTAAACCCCTGCCCCTAAACAAAGCCCCGAGTCCGGATGGGTACCCAGCCAGATTCTAAAAAACATTCCAGCACCTCCTTGCACCCAGACTAGCAACACTCTTCAACTCATTCAGCAGGGCAGGTCGGATCACCCACACGATGGAAGAGGCCAAAATGATATTAGTTCCCAAACCAGCTAAAGACCTGGCACAATGTGGCTCCTACAGACCCATCGCGCAAATAAATGCAGAGGCCAAACTATACACCAAGATCCTAGCTAATAGATTCGAACCCCATCTTTCACAGCTGATCCACCCATACCAATCCGGCTTCATTCGACATAGGCAGACCAACAACAATATTTGACAGCTGTGCCATATCATAGAGAAGATCCAACTGAAAAAAGACCCTGCTGTCCTGCTTTCGTTAGCTGCAGAAAAGGCGTTCGACGGGGTAGAGTGGTCCTTCTTATTCAGTACCCTAGAGAAGATGGGCTTTGGTTCAGGGTTCATAAATATGATCCGAGCAAACTATTCCGACCCAACAGCCTGGCGCCAAATCAACAGAGACTTCTCCCGCCCAATTAAGCTAGAAAGAGGGACCAAACAAGGTTTTCCCCTCTCCCCTCTCCTCTACGCCATACACTTGGACCCCTTCCTCAGCACTCTGCGGGCTGCTCACTGATCCAGGGAATCCCACTCGGGAGGGCAGAACACACAGTCATGGCCTACGCAGACGACATGATCCCCACCCTCACAGAAACAGAGGCGTCCCTCCAAGAAGTGGTACAGGAAATAGATAGGTTTGGAGCAGTAGCAGGCCTAAAGGTGAATCTAACGAAATAAAAAATGTTGAATCTCACACTCACAGGGGAGAATCTCAGGTGGGCTCAAAACGCGTCCCAATTTCTGTGTGTGCAGGGAGGTATCAGGCTCCTGGGAGTCACCATCACACAAACACTGCAAGGGCTTTATGGCGCAAATTACCAGCCCCTTCCTACACATCTCAAGCAACAACCCCACAAATGTGGCCCGTTATACATATCCTGGCTCGGCCGGATCCTTGTGCTCAAAATTGTGGTTCTTTCCAGGCTCCTATAAGTATTCCAGGCACTCCCAATACCAGTTCCAGAATCCTTTTTCCAGGCATTGCACAAAATAATAAACCCATACGTATGGAACAACAAACCTCCCCGCATAGCGCTGAAAACCCTGATGGCCCCAACCAAGAGAGGTGGGCTAGGCCTACCAAACATCCGTATGTACTACTGGGCAGCCCAGATACGGCTGATAAAAGACTGGCTCGCAGCAGACTCTGAAAAACTATGGATTCAAATGGACAGGTAGGTGTTGGGGTTCCCGCTGAGCGAGGTGCTTGCTACACAACACAGACCACCCACAGAATATCTATAAATATGAAATAACAGAATTGGGCGGAACTCTGTGGGATACCCTAGCAAGATGTAGATAGTTCACCACCTTCCCCTCCCCCTGCCCCTCCACACCACTATTTGGTAATCCTCAATTGTCCCCAGGTGTGGACAAGTGGGCCTTCGAGAGCTGGAAGGAGGCGGGCTGCACCAGAATTAGAGACATGTTCCAAGGCACGGATATTAAATCATTTGTCCAATGTAAAACAGGCAACGATAGGATGCAATACCTCCAATTACATCACTGGCTAATGAACCCAACCGTGCGCGAGGCAGTGCCCCACCCCTTTACACCCTTTGAGAAATACATAACCACAGACCACAGACCCAGGGGACAATCTCCTCATCTCGAACATATACCAATTGGGGCAGAATGCCAACCCGAATGTAAACCTAAAATATATGGCCAAATGGGGAGACACACTGGGGGGACCAGTCCCAGAGGGGGACTGGGAACAATTATGGAAAGACATCCCCAAACTCACCCAAGCCATCCAGATAAGGGAATTCTGGTACAAGTTAATGATCCACTGGCATTACACCGCGGAACGCCTGCGACAGATCTATCCCTCGACCTCCCAGGAATGCTGGTGGGGATGTGGAAGGGAGGGAGACTGGCTCCACATCTGGTGGGGATGCCCAAAACTGGGGGACCACTGAGAAACAATGAACACGTGCAGGCGTTGTTTGGGGAACAAGTGTGCAGAGGCCCTAAGGAAAGCTTACAATGCATGGGTGAACATGTGAACAGATCATGGGTGAAACGCAAACGGAAAGCATATGTGATTCTGTCAATGGCAGCCCTTTTGATCATAGCACAAAAATGGAAAACCAAAGAACCCGCGGGAGAACAGGACTGATTAGCCAAAGTGTGGAACTTCGTGTCCCTGGAGTGGATAACATGCTCCATACAGGGAAGACAAGCCAGGCTCACCACGGAATGGGAGACAGTGTTTGACTTCTTGAATAATGACTTCAAAGAAGTGTACTGCCCCCATAGACCCTGCATACTGGGGATAGAATGAAAAGCAAGGGAGGGGGGGCACGGCCAAGGGGCGTAGCAGTTCACAGTTATGTTTGGTATCGTTATCTTATTGTAACCAAAAAACGTAATAAAAAGAAGATTTTTTAAAAAAAATCAACACAAAAAGCATGAATTTGGGACGTGTATATTTATTTGGTGCTATGTGTATATACTTATTTGGGCGAAGAGAACAGAAGGTAGTAAATGGGACAAAGAAAACTAAGTAGGACGATATATATACTGTGAGAAATGTAACAGTGTCTACCCGCTAGTCCCTGGGATCTGTCATCCAGGTGGCCAGGACACGGCCATCGCTATTGGATCCAGTTCCTGTGGGTGGATCAGTGAGGGGGATCTCCTAGATGAGGGTTTTTATGGGAGTGGAAGTGGAACACCTAAGCGTGAGACACAGTAGCCCTTCCCTGTAACACCCTTTCTCCATCCTACCAGGTAGGATACCCAGAAGCTCAACGCTGCCCCCCCTTTTCTGACACAAACACGTTCTCACAGGCAGTTCATCATGAGCAACAATGGACTGACAACCGAGCCGTATACCTGACATCTCCCAACACAAGGGTGAGGCAATTGCTGATAATTACACACACCTGAATTCCATCACACTTCCCCACACAGATAAAAGGCGGAGCACGAAAGCACACTGAGCATGGAAAGACACACGGGGAAGCAGCAGTTCAGGGATGGCGGTTTAACACGAGGAGAAAGGCGGCAAGACCAGAAAGGTTTGCAAGGAGGGTATTGCCCATGGCCTTTTCAGAGGAAGAAAATTGCTACTTTCACAAGCCCTCAAGAATAAGAAACATGAGACCGGGAATTAAAGCTGCGGAAAGGAGCATCGATAGCCAAGGCGGGGCGGAGCGATTGTCGCTGTGGTAGTGTCCTTGGTTCCTACGACAAAGCCGCTTCAGTCACCAATCCGGCTTGCAACACGACCGTCCCAACTCCCTCACAATCACTGTGCGGCTCACTCTCCCTCCACTTTTTCACCACGGCTCTCGAAAGAACAAATACTCTAGCCACCAAACTGGCCCTCTTACATCTTCCAACCAATTCCCCCCCCATACCGGCCGCCCCAACAACGACCACTACGCAACCAACGTTTGAATCCTTTAGTCCAATATCACCAGAGCAATTTCTCAAACTTCTATCTGCCCGTAAACCATCTGGCTCACCACTGGACCCTTGCCCAGCCATAACCCTCAAAGAACTTTTCGCCTCCACCTGCGCAGGTGAACATGTAAGATCCATCATAAATGCCTCCCTTTCCTCTGGTATCTTTCCCAACGCATTCAAAACGGTTCATGTCAAACCTCTAATTAAAAAGCCTTCGCTCGACCCTCTCGAGCCCAAAAACTACTGCCCCATCTCAAACACCAGATTTCTTGCCAAACTCAGAACAAACCGCCTACTCCCAACTAAATGCTTTTGTCGAAGCCAACAATCTTCTAGACCCCTCTCAATCAGGTTTCAGAGCCCGTCACGGAACTGAAACCACCCTAACCTCAATTTGGGATGACCTTAAAATGACTGCAGACTCCGTGGGATGTGCGGCACTCCACCTTCTTGACCTATCCGCTGCCTTTGATACAATCAATCACTCAATGCTCCTAGACCGCCTCCACTCCCTAGGAATTCATGGAACCGCTCTTAAATGGATAGCTTCAGTCCTCAAAGATCGGTACCAAATAACGATACTCTCCTCCTATACCTCCCAAGCCCGACCAGTCGACACGGGAGTCCCACAAGGAGCATGCCTATCCGCCCTCCTGTTCAATCTCTACTTGATCACACTCCCACCAATAATTTGTTCGCACATCCTGTGCTACAACTACGCCGACGACACTCAACTAATTCTAAAACTCAAAACCCAACTTCCAACCTGACCTGGCCTCCTGCCTCCTTGACATGAACGCTGGATGACCCAAAGCCACCTCCTGTTAAACCTCTCCAAAACGGAAATCATGGTATGTAGCAACCCCGAACTTCTTCCACACCCACTATCCTGGCCATCCGCAATGGGCAACTCACCGACCCCCTCCAACTCAGTGAAAAATCTTGGATGCACCCTCGACTCTGACCTAACTCTCTCACGCCAAGTCAACGACGACTCAAAGTCCTGCCACTACCACCTTAAAACCCTTAGGCGCATCTTTCCATATCTCTCCTTTCCCAACAGACTCTCTGCGGTCCAATCAATCGTTATATCAAGACTGGACTACGCAAACCCCCTATACCTTGGAGTCCACGCGTACCAATGAATAAACTACAAAGGGCACAAAGCGCAGCAGCCAAATTGCTTCTTGCGCTCGGCCCAAGAGACCACATCTCCCCAGCCCTTAAGATGCTGCACTGGCTTCCAGTAGCCCGAAGGGTGACTTTCAAGACCTTGTGCATCTCCAATCGAGCACTGCATAAAACAGGACCTCAATATCTTCAAGACAAGCTAAAACCCTAGCATCCCCCACGCACCCTAAGATCAAGCTCAGCCGGCCTCCTAGTCATACCGAAGACAAACTCAATCAGGTTAGGCGGATCATCATTCTCAGCCTTGGCCCCCACGCTATGAAACTCACTCCAACCCCACATCCGCCTAACTGAGGATTTAATGTCTTTCCCGCAAGCTGCTGAAAACCTGGCTCTTCCCCTAAAACCAACACGTACCAATCTAACCAAAACAGACCAACAGCAACACAATGCCACCAATCCATCAAACCACCGTATTCGAGAAACTGACAGCTAAGAAACCCTAATATAAACTAGAAGGACAAACAGAATTAAACGAATAAAGTAAATGAAAGCAGTGAAATGGTTAATAAGAATAAATCATACGGAAACAGTAAAGAGATTTCATCTCCTGAAATAGACAGAATGCGTTCGGAGTGAACGACGTAAATGGCGTGGATGATATAAAACAGATGACTATTTAGTTCGTATGAGTGTGGAAATCGAATGAATAAGTAGATCCGATGAGTGTATGGAATGGACGAACATGTTGAGTTGATGAGTGTTTAGAGCGGCTGGGTGTGTAGAGCGGACTAGCGTGTAGCGCGGATGAGTGCGTAAATACAGAAAAGCGCATAGAACGCAGAAGTGCGTAAATCAGATGAATGTCCAGAACGGATGAACGCAAACAAGATAAGTGTGTAGAACAGATGAATAGGTGGAGCAGATGAGTAAGTAGAGCACATCAGTATGGATAACGGACAAATATGGAAGGGCGGAGAGTGTGTAGATCGCTGAAGCAGATGAATGCACAGACTTATCGAATGTACAGAGCCGAGGAATGTATAGGGCGTATGAGTGTATAGAGCGGAGGAGTGTATAGAGCGGAGGCGTGCATAGAGCGGAGGCGTGCATAGAGCGGAGGCGTGCATAGAGCGGAGGCGTGCATAGAGCGGAGGCGTGCATAGAGCGGAGGCGTGCATAGAGCGGATGAATGTATAGAGCGGATGAATGTATAGAGCAAGTGTGTGGATAGACCGGATGAATGGATAGAGTGGATTGAGCAGATGAGTGGATAGAGCGGATGAGTGGATAACTGTACAGAACGGATATATACGGAAAGTTTAGAACAGATGAGTGTATAGATGAATATATAGCAAGGAGATCACTGTTGATTGCGGGAAAAGCACGAGTGCTTAAAGCAGATGAGTGCGTCCAGGGGATGAGTGCATCCAGGGGATGAGTGCGTCCAGGGGATGAGTGCGTCCAGGGGATGAGTGCGTCCAGGGGATGAGTGCGTCCAGGGGATGACTGCGTCCAGGGGATGACTGCGTCCAGGGGATGAGTGCGTCCAGGGGATGAGTGCGTCCAGGGGATGAGTGCATAGAGGGGATGAGTGCATAGAGGGGATGAGTGCGTAGAGGGGATGAGTGCGTAGAGGGGATGAGTGCGTAGAGGGGATGAGTGCGTAGAGGGGATGAGTGCGTAGAGGGGATGAGTGCGTAAAGTGGATGAGTGCGCAGAGTTGAGTGCGCAGAGGGGGGGGAGCGCGCAGAGGGGTCTGAAAGAGCATATAGCCCAACATACCTCACCACCATGCTTACTCTCTCCTTACATCACCACTCAACTAGAACACACAGATACTATGACACCATTTGGTATAACTGTTCTCATACCAACATCCGCCGCTCACTCCACATCATTCTAAGTAATCACTGCTGGTTACGCACCTCCAGCCAGGAGTTCTCCTCAGGCCTAACCACAGCCACATCCGGTCTGGTTAAATCCCACCAGAACGAACACATACTCCTGATCTCTCAACCATCACACCTACCGCTAAAAGCAGCTATTTCACGGATACCGCACGAGCTGCACACATACCAGGTGCTCACACGCACTTTTTGACTCTCTCTACTGATCTGAACTTCGGTTCCCAAGGGCGATCAACCTACCAGCGCCTTCAGACCATACCAATGGTATATAAGGCGCTATATAAATACAAAATAACAATAACAAGTCAGCACAGCCGGCAAATCGAGGAGACTGATAGCATACCGGTCTGTGTTAGAAAAAAGGTTGCAAGCAGCGTATATGATGAGCGACGCAAATATAATAGAATATCCAAGGAGTGATTGAACTTTTGAAACCAAGGTAGATGCCATACACAGAGTGGTCCGCCACCATGTGGGTGCTCATTCGAAGGACTCTGTTAGGCATCCAACTGAGAGTGTAAATTTGTGAACTGTGAAATGAAAGTGGTCCTGCAATGGGTCAAGCCAAACCCTGTGCACATTCGAAAGTCCTTGATTGCTAAATGCGAACTGTAATTCGTCCGAGGCTGGCTGAGGGAGACTAATTGTGCAAAAGGGACCGGAGCCCGGCTGGGGGATTTGGGGTGAACCGGGAGTCACCCGAGAAAAGATATTCTATAAGCACTGGAGAAGAGGATCTCAACCCGGAAGAGAAGTATCCAAACTAAAGATTGTGGTAGAAAAGGCATCTGAGCCCGACAGAGGGGGATCCAGGGTAAAGAGTGAATCGCCCTACTTGAATACATGGAAAGGAACTTTTTCGTTTCTTTGATATATCAGGCCCTCTGGATCAAGAGACTCTGGATAACTTAAAAGACTTGGGCATTCAAGGCCTTGATGCGTGTAATAGAACTGTGTCCTCGTGCCGAAGAAGCCCAGGAGTGTGCTATGCTCAAGTGAACAGCCTTATCCCCTGCTGAAAATGTGGCAAAGGGAAGCCAGTGGCCTGACCATCCTGACTTATCATTTTGTGAACACTTCTTTCTTTTTCATGAGCATTACCCCCACACTATTTGTAACTAAACTGTAAGGATTGGCAATAGGTGTTTTAGTATAGGCCCTTTAATTTTGACAAAGACTCCGCTAGGGCTGCATTATTATTATTTTGATGGTCGTAGCTTGCTCCCATCTTAGATTTAGATTTAGATAGGCGTTTATCACCCCCTTGATAAAGTTCAATAAGCACCCTTGGACTATGGTCACTTGTGTCTGCCTTACTTTGATACCATGCCTTCCTTACAATACAAACTGAGACAAATAGCTGCTGAAATATGGAGTGAAAGTTGCACAGCAAGGTAAAGAAAACAGTGTTTCTGTGGGACACCCAGGAAGCGGTGCAAGTTGAAGGGAACCGGGAGGGAGATGGGGACTTTGTTGTCTAGTCCAGGCTAATTTTCAGTTGTCCTGGAAGGCCATTCATGTGGGTGCATACATTTCTTCCAATACTCTGAGCGACATTCCACAATCACACACTCATTCACATGGCTCACCTCTGGGTAACAGGCTCTTTTAATACCCCTGAATGTGGAGGACCAAAATATCCTGGGCCTGCCTTATCTGTAAGCGATGCTCAAGCTCTACTTTTTAGCACTTGCCATGACTCGGGTCTCATGTCTCGTGGGTCTGGGAACATTCCGAATAATACAACTCTTGGAGCCAAGTACTTGGTCCTGAATCCTTGTGTCTTTCAACGTCAGCAGTGGCTTCTTCTGGATCATGATGCTTTCTTGGACTCATGATGCTTCCATGGAGACGGCTTGGTGTTGGATGTGGTATTAGTGCAATTACATTTAGCCGATTACTCCCCTCTGCAGGTTTTGTAGAATGAGGAAAATATTTTTGCTTTGAGCAATTATGACCAACTGCTGAGGCCTTTGAAGTGATTGCCTTCTTATCTGGAGGGCTAGATTAATGTATTTGCATTAGTATGGTTTAGGTGGTAGGATTGATGACAATCTTGACTTTTGTCAGGGGTTTTCTAGCTGGAATCTCCGTGTGGAGTAGGTATGTAACCTTATCACTCCCCCGCCCCACCACTGTACTATGTGTCCCTTTCCTAGTTTACTTGCCTGCCAGGATAAAACTCCTACTACTACAATTTGTACTCTGTGATAAGGCTTCTTCCAAGTTTTCCAAAATTAAATCCTCATTGGCGAAAGTTGAACCAACAACTGCATCTCAGTTTAGTCTTTTGACTTTCAACAGAATTTGTGTACAGCTTCTTCCACAAGTATCCTGCACAGAAGGACAATGATGCTCGCATTGATCAGTTTGCCATAGGCAATGCAGGTTACAATATTCTCCCCCCTTCATCCGTTTTACAAGGAGGGCTTTTCTCCTGCAGTATCTGCTTTCCATTTACACAACTTATTGGCTGCTGGCAATGTAATTTCCAACTTTCTCCCACAGTGTATCTTGTTCTGGGACTGCTATATTCAAATTGCCTTGGCTTTGGCAAATTAGGTTATAATGGCCCCTTATTGGATATCCCTCTCTGGGCACGTTGTATTCATGCTGCTTTATTATGGACCCTTTTTGGCTTTGGCAATATGGGTTACAATATTCCCCTTTTTATCATCTCTTAACAGGAGAACGGCACTCAGTTTGCTTTAATTCAAATGTTTGGGAGCCAAAATGATCATAATTACACAGTAAACTTCAGAGTGCCTCAGGGTCACCGGCATCAGGCCAACTCACCGATATGTCCTTGCATCTCCTTCTGACTCGCCGTTTCTGCTTCTTTGAGCGTCAGGATTCCCTGAGTGTTTGACAGCTCTGGTCAGTCTGCCACTGCTCGCACTGACTGTCAATAGAGGTCTCACAGCTCTGTATGCTTTCCGGTTAGAACCTTACACCAAAGTGGGATACAGGACACAGAGAGCTTCTCTCTTCCTTCGGGATAGCTGGCCACAATATTGCTTCCTGCTGTGCATTCTCTGCATAAAAGAAGAGTCCCGACCTCTGCCACATTTTCTGCACAACGTCCTATTGCCAGCACAGCAGCGACTCCAACTTCTGTTTATTCCTGCTGCTCCTCCTTGGCCCGAATCCGAAAGGCCTTTAAATGTTTAAAGGTCAAGCTCAGGTGTGGGTCATTACGACAACTAGACCTCTCATTACAGTTTGGTATCTTCCTCGTCTCAGTAATAAGAGCATTATGGGCTTGAAGTCCATCATGTTATTATTTGTTTTCATATTATTTAATCCACTTTGTTTAGGTGATTTACAGGATCTATATTTAAGGGAGGATTTCAAAGGAAGCAATGGTTTTCCCTTTGGTCTATAACCCAAACACAATGTAAAATCATAGCTACTAGAAGTAGTAGTATTAACTTCCTGACCCTTATACACAATTTTCATGTTCACAAAAAGGTTCTTATACTTGGCACCTTGGTTAAATCTGAGAGGGGACGCCCTACTGTGACAACAAGCCATTAGATATTCAGGCACTAAGGAAATCTCATCCTCAAAAGTGGATGAACACTGGGTCTCTTCTGATGGAGTCACCACATTCCGTTGACAGCCTTCTCCTCCCATGTGATTATCCCTTCTAATACCACCCCCCCCCGGGTTAGGATCAGGTAGAGGCTGCCTTTCCCTGGCCACATGGGAGGAGACTTTAGGCTGGGATTCTGTGATGACTCTGCAGGATTCATCACAGTCATCGGTATAACAGAATCCAACCTTTTCAAGGCAACAAAGCAAAAACATTCAACTTGTGATTGTAATTCAAAGAGTGAGCAATAAGTATTTAAGATATGAGCAAGTAGGATCATGTACCATTCATATGATTCACAATGGGGGTTCCTGTTCAGAAAAAAAGGACGTATTTAGCATCCCTTTTTTAACATTCAAGAGATGTTTGTCTATATGAAACACTGTGATACAGACTAGCGTTAAAGGAATGGTGCGGTCAGAAATATTATTGTCCCTATGGTTCGGCCATGTGTTTTTAACCATAAGTCGATCAGTCGTACAAACATTTCCTATGCACCTCACCCGAGTTTGTGTCTCTTGAACACAAGCGAAATCAGGCAGCGGGGCGTGGCCATCTTGTCATAATCTTATCACTTGCCGCATCGCCCTGGGTGACCTGCCTTTGCGGCACTAAATCATAGACCCCGCCCCTGAGTCTGACATCACTAGACCCGTACTGTCCATTTCACAACGCCAAAGCATGTCCCATGTCAACATTCTCCGCGCTTCAGCTAATGACGTGTCACCATGGAAAGGGCAGGAAGCCTCTTTCCTCGATAAGTATAAACAGACCGTTTCACAACACACAACAGCAGATTTTCTTTTCCATTCCTCTCACTGTATTTCTTTGAGTTTTCTGTGACTCGTTTCTGTGCTCTGGTCAGCTACCTTCGTTGCTTGTAGCCCATGTGAACAGATACCAGTACCACGCTATAAATTATTTTCGTTTGTTTACCACACAATGGCAACAATAATGCCTTACCTGTAAGAGCCCGAGTATTCTGAAGAGGAATTAGTGGAAAGAGAAAGTTGTGGAAACGATGGGGCTTTGGACGACAGTTGGGAGGACGATTCAACAGATGAAGAGCCTGGGCATAGTTGCATGGACGATGTTTCCGCCTGGTGTACCTGCAATCGGTGCGCGCTAATGCCAACCGAGGAGGAGAACTGCTGCTGCCGAGAAAACTCTGGATGCTTGTCCTACATATTGTAAGGCGATCCACAGCCGCAATGCGTTACCGAGCTGCCAGACTTCAGGGCAGCCTGCCTCACACAGTCTGTGTTGAGGATTTTGATGGTGCATATGCACGAACTTCACGCAACAGTTAGCCCTCGTAATCTAAGTAACGAGTAAGTATACTCTGGTTGTGATGTCAGTTAGGCCACTACTATTTCATGGTTGTCTCCTATATTCTCATAACTTCAATGTATCATTGTCATATCAGTTTAGTCTTGCAATTCTCTAGTCGCATAAAAGTCATTGAATATTGTGCAGTGTCTAGTTAGCATTTGTCCTGGCAAAAATTCCATTGGATACAAGAATTGTCATTGACAACTAAGGTTTAATACACTTATATCGGTCATTTAAAAACAGTTTCTATCTTTCTTTTTCACAGGTGGTACAGGTTGGTGGCCTATCGTTCGTTTACATGGTGGCTTCATGGGAGGCTTGGACACCGCGTTTGACGAGTAATACCCGCCTGTGTCGTTGGTGCCATTAGAGAAACTTTCCCCAGTGACAGCGGTCAGTACAGGGGATTTTCCCTCACTGTGCTGAAACCAGACCTTTACAATGTGTAGTAGTTTTGTGCCATCAAAATAAGAAACCAAATAAAACACAACATATTTTTTTTTCAATGGTTGTTTCAGTTTTTAAGTGACTCAAGTGTGTTTCCATTCAGCAGTGTTCCGGTGCCTTGTCTGCACGCCCCAGGCCCATCCAACCCCCCTCCACTATCAAAGGCAGTTCGCACCAGTGGATGTGCGCTGCCAAGGGATGCTGTCAGGGGCGCGAACGGCCAAGGTGCCAAACACCATGTACATTTCAAAGCTATATTTCGCGCAGTGGCCATTGTTCACAAGGCCTCCTCAGACCCTGTGTCTCCAGGCAGGCTCCCCTTCAAGCAGGCCGCGCCCCTGCAAAACACATAATACCACGACATATACACGTCATTCATTCACAAACACACCCCTTTTTGTAATTCTTTATAAACCACTTGATATTTATCATGAGAACATCTTTGAGCACTGCAAGTCAACTCATGAACGTGCTACTCGAGAAGCCCGGTGACCGATGCTAATCTGCTCTTCGTCGTGTTATCTGTGAACTTCTTTGACCTCCTCGAGTGAACTCGTCAGTGTGCTACCTGTGAACATCTCCCTGTTCTCCTGCCACTAACTACTCTGCTTGCTGAATCTAACTGTTTGTTGGTCAAGGTAAGGGCATGTATCCTAATCATATCTCCTTCATTTGTAAATGTATATCTATTTCGAAGTAACGCACTCAGTATTGCTATGCTAATTTGTCTCATTGCTATTGACTTGAGTTTCTTTTGTTATGTAATCGATATATCAATTTTTATCAGTGTCAATTGGCATCGAATTGCATCCTTCGCGGACTGTGACTATAGTATAAGCATGTTTCCTTTTCATGCACGATAGAACATTCAAGGGACGAGTAACATGTTCTGATTTTCAACACATCAATGAATTGTTTGTGAAAGTTATCCTATAATACAGCTGCCCACGCTGCACTGGTTTTGCTGTGGTGCCCAATAGAAAGCGTGCAATGAATAATGTATGGTCCAATTCCTTCTTTCTCACACTTTTATGCAAAATAATTTTCGAATACTGTTGACCTTTATTTTGCAGAATTTACAACAATGCCTGCATGTTCTATTTTTGGTTGCCCTCCGAAGACCCATGACAATTCTGAAGGCATTACAATGCATCTATTCCCCAGGACTGTTGATCGAATAAGAGAATGGGTCAGATATTGCGGATATCCACCGGAAGAGTTTGAAAGTAGAGTCAAACAAGTATTTGAGGACCAGAGGGGTCATCGATACTGCATCTGCAGCCTGCACTGTACCCCGAATATGTACGACACATCCTTGTACACAAAGAGGAATCAACTGAGAACAACTCGAAAATGGCTCCCAAACGCAATTCTGACTTTATTTGTGAAAATGCCACCACAGGTGAGTCACGCTTCCGGATTTAGCTTTAAGCCTGTATTTTCGGTGTAAATGTCACTTATAATACTTTCGATAATTATATGATTGAATAGCTGTTTAAATAATGACTATTTTGCTAAACATCAGTCCTTGTTTTTGAGAACCCTCATAGAAAATTGATTTATGGGCACATTAACTATGCTATATTATGCATTTACATAAGCATAATTTTCTTGTATCGAGTCTCCTTACATGCCACTTTTTAATGTTGGCATTTCAAAATCGAATAATACTTTCCCTTTACAACTCCATGACTATCCACCAAATATGAAGCAACAAGATTCAACATCCATGTCTTGCCTGGGGTCATCAACCACTTCGAGCGCGTATCAGGTAATCTTACCTAGCTATTCTGTTCCAGAATGGTTTTATGCACGGAATTTTAGATAATGTGATCATATTTTCGCAACGTATCATTGCTTTACACAATGTTTATCGTGGTTTGATATTGATATGTACCTTTGTCCGCGTCCCAATGTGTGTATTCCATTTCCAATATTTTCATCCTTACTAATGCAAGTACTGTGTTTCAGGGAGATGCTGAAGCGTACACTACAATTACAACATCCCTCGTAGTAGAGCCAGAGGTATGGGTCTTGACAGTTCAATTGAACGAGATAATCTGATCATATTTACATATCGTGTAATTGTTTTACACAATGTTTCATTCTTACTTTACTACTGATATGTACCTTTGTCGTCTTTCCAAATTGTGTGTCCAGTTTCCAATAGTTTAATCCATACTAATGCAAGTACTGTGTTTCAGGGAGATGCTGGAGCGTCCTCTACAATGACATTATCCCTTGTAGTTGTTCCGGAACCAGATCTTGTAGTTGTTTCGGAACAAGACCTTGCAGTTGATTCGGAGACAGAGGTATGCATGCTGACAGTACCCTCTAATGAAAGAAAGTCGGTCTAATTATATGTGTAATGCAAATTCCTTATTTTAAATGGATACTCTTTTTTGTAGGGATGTATACAAGATCCGTATATTGAACGGGAGGCACGTGGATCTGAGTCGGTGCGCCAGCTTGCAGATGGTGATGTTAGAGTAAAGAAGGTTTCAAAGAAAAGAAAGAAAAATAAGGTTAGTTTTAAACAGTTTATATTTTTGGCAATTGTTTTGTGCTGAGGCCTTCATTATATGCTTTTTTTCATGTAAATTGTACAACACTGTATGTTGGATTTACACTGAACATCCCTTTTCCTATCTGCCCTGTAGTTGCCAGATGGATTACGGACTATGCAGACACAGACAGCGATACAAATGACAGATGCTGCTTGCCAAACTGTTTTCACCATGGAGGAACTATTAATTGAGGCGTGGCGTGTTCACACTCGAGAAGCCTATGTCCAATGGCCAGAAAATGAATTTAATGTGACTGGCAAATCCAGCAAAGTGTTTTTTGACCATTGTCACAATGCGCCTGCTCTGCCAGATGAAGATGAAATTTAATTTATAGAAGATAGTTTTACATCACTCGCTGAGCACTTGACACAATCGACACCCGCCAAAAAAATGCCCCCCAAAAAACAGTCGACATTGATGTTTCTCCTATCCATGGTCAAGTAACAGATGTTGAAATGACAGAGACTGAAGCATCAACACTATTGACCGACGAACTAGACAAAGATCAACTATAGTATGTCCAGTTTGGCTGATATGTCCACAACGGTTCAGTCCGAAACAACAGTGTTGCCGGATGACAGTCTAATAAAAGTGTCCAAATACATAGTATTCGACAGCAGCTTGATGGAGATTATAAAGATGCTGAAATGTGTGCATTCAGTGGGAGGGGAAGTATGTGGGAAGCCATTGGTGAACGTGACTCGTCTAACACAAGGCAGTAACCTCAAAATACATGCCACCTGTGAAAAGTTACATAAAACATTTTCATGGTCCGCTCAACCTATGCTGGGGAAAATGCCAGCTGGCAATCTACTGTGTGCAGCAGCTTTACTTTTCAGTGGCTCTAGTTTCACAAAGTTATCCAGTTTCTTTCAGTTTGTGGGACTCCATTTCATTTCTAAAACGCAATGCTACAAATACCAACGTGATTATCTATTCCCTGCCATTAGTGAAGCTTGGAAAATTGAACAATTGGCTGTTCAAAGTGCATTCTCCGACAAATGGTTCAGGCTAGCCAGCAATGGACAGTGTGACAGCCCCGGATTTTCTGCTAAGTACTGCACATATCATTTTCAGGACATGGAAAGTAAGAAAATGGTGAGTTTGGGGGTCGTGCAGGTGTCCCAATGTAAATCCTCAGTGGCCATGGAGAAACTTGGTTTTATAAAATCTTTATTTTTTTTTTTTATTAATAATGTGTTACAGTTTATATTTAAACTTTTCACATACTGATAAATTATATAAGATCAAATATAAATACATTATAGAATATAAAACTAATAAAAGAAAACTGCATAAGGAGAAAAAAAAGAGAAACCTATTACATATTACATATTAATACTGACTAACTAAAGGAGATTTAAGTTACCATTAAGCTCATCTTAGTTTAAAACTTATTGCTCTTGCTGTTCTTCTGATCATTAGACATTAATAACGATTACCCATACTGAGGTACATGGAACAAAGGATCATAAGTCTCTGCAGAAGTCAATGCCATAGTGTTTAACAGGTTCATACAAAGATGTTCAGAGTTCTTTCAATTTCCAACCATACTCTAAAGGTGGCAATCTGCAGCTGCTTACTTTGAGTGTTTGTGAGGCGATGCCAGAAATCAACTTCCCCTACAAACTCCATATCGAGGACAAAGTTGCCAAAATTTACAAAGTAAATGTCCATCATATTTACACAACTAGTTAGTACATGTTTAGCTGTTTCTTTGCATCCCTTGACCTTACAGAGTCTACAATATCTCTCTGTGGAAGATAGACCATTATATTTGCTTTTGTTAGTCAGCAGCGGCAGATTATCAACCCTCAGTAAGAGTAGAAATCGCCTGAGTCTACTAGAAGGACTGAGGGTTAAATATGGCTGCATTTGTTTGAATGAGTAGAGCATGTAATGAATACATTTGTATTTTGGAAGCTTGTCAAGATGTGCGTAGTTTTCTAGCCAATCCCAAAGATCAATTTGTTTGGATAGAGCTTTTTTTTGAGGATCAGTGAACTTCTCTCCACTCATGAACCAGCATATTGTCCTCAGGAGGGCTTCAGTCTCCTTTTTCAGGTGGCATTTGGTGCTTTCCTTTGTAATTTCCATGCCAAATTCTTTTAATAGCCGAGATTCTGGTTGATTAGATATCTTTAAATACAGTTCGGCTCTCCTTTTCAAGACAATGGACCTTAGCGAGGAAACCCCAACTTCCAATCTTAGCAATGCCATTGGGATAGATTGAGGGAGACCTAGAATTCTTTTCCAGAACTTCCCCTCTATCACTTGCAGCCAGCTTAGGTCCATTTGCAGTAGCGCTTCCAGCCCGTAAACGACCATAGGAGTTAATACCTGTGTATAGATTTGACGGATTCCACATAGTGACATTCCACAGTTCTGTCGTGCAAATTGGCTGATCAGCGACGTTACTTGAGCTGCCCGATTTTTTCTCATTTGGATGCAGGTGTTATATCCCAGCTTGGCATCTATTTCGACCCCAAGATATTTGTATTGCTGGGTATATTTAATTTCTGTTCCATGCAGTGTTAGTCTGGGTCATGCAATCTTCTTATTTGAAAAGACCATCACCTGAGTTTTCTCCTGATTGATAATTAGGTCGATATTTGCATAAATTGCCATCGCTTAAGTTTTTGCTCGAGTTTTTTGGCTTTAATCCACGCTCTATATTTATTTTTTAGAGTTCTGCATACATCATGGTAATCTCCAAAGGATTTACTGGTACATTTAGCTTGTCGGATTTCTGCTCTTAACCTGCGTTTAGCATCTCTTATGCTTTTGTCGTATATTACTGATGTTTTAACATCTGTCGCTATTTGGTTTATGGCAGATGTCGCGTGTATAGAGGAAAATGTGGCGGCCCAATGTTCCATCTCATTTATGGACATGTTTTGGAGCTGGGACAGTATGTTATCATCCACAGTTTGCACCGTGCTTCCAGCCGCGTTTATGTTTTTATCAGACCAGCATATTCGGGTACCCGAGTGGTTAGTTGACATATCCCCCAGGGGTTTAGTATTTATGGTTGGCGAGCCAGTAGTGCACTTTAACATCAAGGTAGAATGATCGCTCCAATAGTTTGAGGTGATCTTCAAATCTCTTACTTTCAGGGCCATCTGGGGGCTCACAAATATATAGTCCAGGGTACTTTTTGCTTTCCCACTATGCCAGGTGTAATTTCCTGGGTTGTCGCTAGGAGTTCTGCCATTGATCATCTCCATTTCCCATTCATTGAAAAAGGTCTGCCAAGAGGCATCAATTGGATCTTTGATTTTGTGTTTCATATTGTTTATTGGATTCAAAAAGGGATTGGTTGTAGTACCTACTGTGCCTGATATATGACAGTTAAAGTCCCCAGCAATAATTACCGAATTGTTAGTCGGAACAGTCACCCAAGCCGCTATTAATTCATGAATTGCTTCTTAGAGGGGTTCAACTCTATTTCCATAAGGTGGACTATAAAGGTTAATGATGAGCATATTTTCTTTACATCCATCACTTATGCTCTCTATTTCCACTGCAATCACTTTGTCGCTGGCTACTGTCTCCAGCTGTCTAGATTTAACCGTATTTCTGATACCTATAATCAGTCCTCCATAAGGTCACCCTCTCCTTCCTTTCATCGCAAGGGACTGGTAAATTGAATAGCCATTAAGTATTATAGGTGCCCTTAAAAAGGTCTCTTGCAGGCATATACAAATATTTTCGGTTAGGAGCTGAAGAGAACCTGCCGGGCGAATAGATGCTTGAATCCTCTGCAGTTCCATGATACTAGTGAGGGGATTCAATTTGAGTTCACCACCTTCGGTAGTGCTGATGCTAGCCAGGTTAGCACATTCTGGACATCAGCTATCGCTACCTGATCACTTTTCAGTTTGGGTAGTCCATCGGTAGTTTCTTTTATCACTGAGGAGGTTTTACGTGGCCACTTAGGCTCCTCCTTGTCTGGATCGGCATCCACTTCAATGTCGACATCTCGAAGGCTTTCTTTGTAATTGCGTATCAATTGAGCGGAGGAAATAAACTTACAATGAATGGCGGAGACATTAGCATTGACAACTTGCAGAGGCTCAACAAATTCGAAGTCATCTGATCTTAGTACCCGTAGTTGAGGGACTGCATGAAATCTAGTCATTAACTCAGATCTGGAAAGCCAGCTGTTCTCGCTTTGCTGGTACAGATTTTTAATGAGGCATATCCTGTTCTCTTTAGGAAGCACCTCCTTGTTCTTAGAGTTGACCACAGGTTCCATTCTGCTTAGATTTCTGTCGGCTGGTATGTTGCCTTCACCACCAGTTACATAAGACTCCTCAGGCTGCTCTGTATCAGCTATAACAGATATAGGTGTGGTTCCACCTTCTATTTCATAGTCCCCATCATCATCTGACAGTACCCAGCTTGTTAAATAACCTGCTTGCTTCTTCTTACGTCTACCCCCGCCTGAGGTTGGTTTCCTTGGTTTTTTATTGTTCTTCCCTAATGTATCATTCTCTAATACAGGAGGTATCACCTCACGATCCTTCTTTCTCGTTGCTGCTCTTTTGGCTAGTCTCCTCTGTTTACGGGATTGAAATATTTCAAATGTGTTAACTGCGTTAGGGGACACTTCCAGGTTTTCCACTGTCTCGGTTGCCGCTGGATTTGGAACCGAACTCTCCCTCGAGGGTCTGACAGTAGTTGTTTCTGCAGCAGGGTTTTGTGTATGCAGACTTAATGTGGTTTCCAATATGCGTCCACACATTTTTAGCAGGATCTTGAGTGCAAACTGTACAGAAGCGACCGACGATTGTAATTCAGCCAAGTCTGTGGGGTTGGAAGATGTGATGCTTCTTGCATCCACCTCTCTAAGTTCCAACTCAGAGTCGTTGTGGATTTTTAGATTTGGTGTTGTTGATAACCTCATAGAGCTAGCACTCGAGGATTGAGTAGCTTCCTCTGTTAGATCTCTCGGAGCCGGTTGTAATACTTTGATCACCGCTGGTGTCATCGATTTTTGCATGGAGAGGCATAACTCCAGTAGAGAGTTGTTGTCAATATCTCCATAGTTCTCTTGATCCTGTAGGTCAATATTTATCGCCTCCCCCTCATCCATGGTGGTAGAATTGTTTTCGGGGTGCGGATTAACTGTAAAAAAATCTGTTATTGCACCTTTAATAACTGGTGCTGGCTTTGTTTGCTTTTCGTTGTCCATTGCTCTCTCGTTGTTCGTTGGGCTACTCCTTATTTTCCGCTGTCACAGATTATAGCGTGCTTGAAGCTTCTTGCGTGAGGGCATAGGATTATTCCACTCTAATTCGTTATCAATATGTAAGACTGAGCTGTCTGGTATTATTCCTCTATGGACTCTATAGGCTCAGCTGTATAACAATAGCTTCAAGGTCGCAGTAGATGCAATTGCCTTTCAGTACTCACAGTCTCAAAAGTTCAGACCCGATTCTCTGAGGTGACCCTGGAGCTCTCAGCTAAAGGGATAGTGACTAGTGCTGTTATGTACCGCTGTGAGTCTGACAGTTAAAAGGGCCCTCGTCAGTGGCTTTACCGCCCCACTTAGTCACATAGGTGACCCCGGTCTAGCTCGACCAAGGTCTCAATAGGTGTCACAGCTATACTGGCATATAAACAGTACCAGCGAACACCTTGATCTGAGTGTTGCAGTGCAGTTGTAGAAAGGATCCGCCACGTGGCCGGCCACAAAGCGAGCAGCTTTAGCACAGGGGTGTCACGATTATTGCGTGATTGCACTTGCGTGATTGTCGACCGTGTCTAGATCACTCGCCCACCCTGGAGACTGGTACCAGGGGCGCTACCTCACTCGCTCGCCTCCAGGAAGCTCAAACACTCAGGACACCACGCTCGCTCAATCCGCAGCTACAGCCTCAGGCGATGCAAGGGTTGTGCCGCGTCGCACCAGCCCGCCGTGGCACAGCAGTTCACTCGCGGCTCACAACTCCTTCTTTCTCGCAGCTCCAACTCCGGCTCTCGGCTCTCAAAACGTCAGGACGACAAGACACAGTTTTATATAGAATGAGAGTTCAATAGACAGATGGAGTTCAAGTAGTCACAGGGAGCAGATTATGTGTAGTGTATGAGACCAGATTTCAAGGGTGACCAACAGTCTCCTAATATGGTTAGCCTATAACTAGGCCTCCAGGCTTAATAAAAATACAGAATGGTCCTTCCGAAGGAGGACCTAGGGCCTTGCAGAGGCCAAATCAAAACGGCCCAGAGGCGAAAGGAAAAGAGTAGCCGGGTTTCCTTAAAATGGATCTTACCAAGTGCCAAGTCCTCGCCTGGGCGCTTCTGCTGATAAGGAGATTTCACTGCTCCGAGCCGCCCTCCGTTTTTCTCTGCATTCATGCGATTCCTTGAGCCGCCCGCGAAGCCCTCATCAGCTGCTGCTCCAAGCGCAGAGCCGCCGTAATTCCGGGCCGTGATATCGCAGTATAACGGCGTATCTCCGCCAAGGGCCCACCGCCGATTGCCAACTCCTAGGCAACGTGCAAGGGGGCCGCTGATGTAAATAATCAGTATACTGGAGCTAGTGGGGGGCAGCAGGGAGCTACGGCAGCGCTTCCCTTCTGCTTCCTTCAGCAACGCTGAGCGCTGTGCTCACGGGCTCGCGCACTTGCAGACTCGCAGACTCAAGCCGCACCTCCTACGCTCCTACGCTCGTATGCTCGTACACAACGTAACAGAGGCCGCCTCCGAGTCCGTGCAATTTTCATGCGGATTATGTTCTGTTCGTTATTGCTTGGATTACAAGGTTACAAGGTTTTATAAAATCACTGGAAGATCTACAATCGAGGGGAATGCAAATCGACCTCATAGCCACGGACAGACACGTTTCAATATCCAGGACAATGAGAGAGCAGTATCCAAATATTAAACATCAATTTGATGTATGGCATGTTGCCAAATCAATCAAAAAAATCTCGGCTGCAGGGAAAAAAAAGATTTGGAAAGTATTTCACAATGGTCCCAGTCTCAGCAACCATCTTTGGTGGAGCTCCAAAACATGTGATGGGTCTGTGGAAATTCTATTGAAAAAATGGCAGTCACTAATGCACCACTGTTCCAACGTTCACCAATGGACAGAAAACCAACATCTCCACCAATGTGAACATGGCCCTTTGTCCCCAGAGCAGGCACGGAAGAAGAAGTGGTTGATCCCATCTTCACCTCCACACAAAGCCCTTGAGAAGATTGTGTTTGATAAAACTCTATCAAGAGATCTGAAGGGACTAACAGAATTCTGTCACACAGGAAATGTGGAGGTGTTCCACAATATGTGCCTAAAGCACAAGCCAAAGAGATTGCATTTCGGCATCCAAGGTATAAAATCTAGGACTTTACAAGCGGTATTAGCGCATAACGAGAATGTAGGCCGTGAACAATCTAGGTCTGCAGGAAACTTAGGGATGATTTGCTACACTATGGCCTTTACGAAAAGAAGCAAAAAATGGGTTGTCAAACCAGTATATGAGGAAATGGAATTCGATTTTGTGAAAGATCTTATTATTAATGTCGTAGAGATGCATACTCATGGAATTGCGCACAAATCTGTTCAGAGCACACATACATTGCCACAAAACATTGCCTACGTGCCCTGTCTACCCAAAGCAGAGCTTGTTGAACAGTTCAAATCCCGGTACAAATGATAAGCATCTGTTTTTATTTTTGCCAACAATGTTTTTATAAAGTGTCCAAATAAAGTATGCAATGTGTCTTGAAATCTATCCTTAGTCCGTTTTTAAAAAAAATAGTACAATTATTACGATTGCTTTCACATTTCACAGTTTAGTCGAGCTACTGTGGGACCTTCATTTTTCGTGTTAATGAACAATGGATAACAGTGTGTAAGAATCTTTGGGTTTTGGCAGTTACCTTGCCATAAAGTTCCTCAAACCCGAACAGCTGAATATCTGCTTGTCACACAAAAGGGATTAGACCTACGCTACATAACATACTAGGCACGCAAGAAGTACTGACTGTGAAAACATGCCATGGGCTAGGAGGCCATGAGATAAGCAGAGGTGGGCCTATTACTAGACACACTTTGACTCAGTTTTTGTGTTACATCGACTATAATTTTGGACTAGGGGGCATTCTGTCATTGGCAAGTTTCCCCTACCCCTCAGCAGCGCCTCGAACAACGAACAGTGATAGCCCCCAATTTTTTCCTCCACGGCCCGTGCATCAAAATTCATGTTCTCATGGATGCGTTGACACGGAATGTTGCAAAGTAAGAATGTATGTTCATTGTGAGTGAAGGTCACCAGCTTTGAATTTTTACTTGGGAGCTGGGAGGCCCACGCGTTCTGCGCACAGTATAAGGTTGTATTGTTTTTTGACCTTGAGAGACAGGGACCATTCCGAAAGGGATTGAATTGAAGGGGGAGTGTAATAACGTACGATATGATAAGGTTGTCCATTCCGAAACTGGACCTACTTACATGTAAGTTCAGTTTATGAAAAATCGTTGACACAAACGGAGGAGTCTGCATTAGGGTCTGCATTACGACAAGAGAATGGAAATGCCGAATATAATGTAAGTTTCTCTTTAGACGATTTTATACCAGAACTAGTCGAAATACGAATAGCTGACCGTTATTACCAAGTCACATTGTACTTGTTCGTTCTGTGTGGCATATTGCAATGAAGTGCTAGTACAACCATTGTGTGCTGGGCTATCTACCGGGCACATGGGCAGGCCAGCATCGAGACGCATGTAGACCACCACTGGTTTCCCCCTGGATCTACGCTAATAAATCATTACATTGTGTGTGCACCTCGAATTGTTGCCTCAGTTTACGCATTACGTTTAGAGCTCAACATACTCCATTGCACTATCCTCAGAAGCAAATAGCGGAGTACTTTGATAGTCCACGTCGTATTCTTTCGGTTCACATTGTGTCACCTCTGCGCTAATAAAGAAAATGATTAATTGTAATAAAGATCGGCTACTGAGACACCTTTCTATTTTTACGTTTTGCAAACAGGTACATCGTGCCATTCTGAAATTGCATTCTATTCCAGACCCCGACCGATGGATTCTTCAATCACCAGCTGCAGCTACATGTCAATCACTGGATTTACTTGACCATTTTTTGGGACGATAGACAAGGGCCAATATGCCCCTACGCAGTACCAGCGATTAGGAGCAACATAAAAACCTTTACGGTGGTCTAGCGCCAAGTTGATGCACCAGCCTTGCAATTCACTGTGCGACGAAGTGCTTCATTTAGCCAAAACGAACACCCTGTGTACCAAAAAGGAACAGCGCGTGACTCACGATAAACATTTGCGGATTTGCGGATCGAGAGCAAAGAAAAAAAGTCCCATTTTGATTGAATATGTCAGACGCCGAATGTTAGCGAAACATTTAATGTGAAATAAATTTACTTTACCAATTGTACAGTCTTGCTGTTTCCTTTTAAAGTACAGTTTCATATTCTGAATAGTGACGCGCTGTGCTGTGAGACGATGTGTGTTGTTTTCCGGGTTCTGTGTCAAGTCGCGTAGGTGACGAATGGGCGCGATTGGCTATGCTGCCAAGTAACGTCACGGAGAGAGGCGGAGAATAACAATGATTTGGTGATGTCAGGTTCAGGGGCGGGGGCTATGATTTAGTGCCCCAAAGGCAGGTCACCCAGGGCGATGCAGCAAGTGATAAGATTATGACAAGATGGCCGCACCCTGCTGGCTGATTTCGCTTGTGTTCAAGAGACGAAAACTTGGGTAAGGTGCATAGGAAATGTTTGTACGATCCATCGTCTTATGGTTGAAAACACATGGCCGAACCATAGGGACAATAATATTTCTGACCACACCGTTCCTTTAATGCACTTCCCTTCACTGCTCCACCCTTCAGGGCAGTGCAGGCTTCTCTCTGCTCCTTGACCTACTGGCCCGATTTACCGATGACATTCTTATAATATGGAAAGGAACAGCTGAAGGAATTACAGAATGTACCCACTGATTGAATGAAAATGCTGTCAACATTTAATTGACCTTATCGCACAATACAGAAACAAACCCAATTTGTTATCTTGATCTATATGTTAATACTAGCATAAATTACTGTAAAATCCACAGAAAAGTCAGAGCCTCAACTATGGTCATATACTAACCACAATAATAATTTTCCATATGGAGAAAACGTGTGAATTATAAGGAAATATTCATCCAACAGTGTCTTCAATGAAGAAGTGAGCAATTTAAAAACACATTTCTCTGAAAGTGGATATAAAATAGTTTGTAATAACCCTATCACTGGTGGTACGTCGATGAGTTTCTATGGAAATTAGGAAATATAAATCTCTTAAGGGCTGGCAAAGGGTTAAACCTGCTATTGACAAAGCAAAAATCATAAGGCAACAACAACTGTTATCACCTAAAGAGGAAAAGATGAATGTAGATTCCAGAGAATGCAGAATGCAGAATCCATAGAACAGAACTTAATCATACATTTTGTCACTTAGTACTCAACTAACAACAAGGAAGTTATATAACATTTGTAACTTGGCATTAGCAGTGACAAATACAATGAATACTACTGTATAGTGGTGTATTCCCTTTGTCAGGATAGTGTTTATATGGGAGTTTCCCAACAAATGTCACATCCCCATTGGATAGCTTATCCAGTGTTCGTACCTTTGACCCTATTCTAGTTTGCCTCTGGGTATTAGTTCCTGGCTCTCCCTTCTCCTTTGCTAGATCTGGGCCATCGTGCAGCCTCTTCTCTTCCTATGATGCCACTTGATGCCTTTCCCCTCTTTCTTTGTGCGATATGGCCTTGCTTACCTTCTCTGCCTTCTCACTTTCTATTACTCCACCTTGACATGGAGACCTATGAAGACCAAGACCCATATAAGGTGCAATTTACAGAACATCTGTCCTTTGGCCAAAGTATCCTTACCATTGAGCATAATCAAGCAGAACACGTGACCTCTCCAGCCATTCAGGGAGCACAGAACATTGTAAGAGGGGAGTTGTGGTCTGCTGAGATGACAAGGCTTAATATTAGGGAGCTGCAGGACTGTTGGACCAAGAGGCAAGAAACCTAGAGCAAGTAGAAGAAGGTGAAAAGAAAGAAAACCTCAACCAATTCTTTCACACTCCAGGTTTTGTCTGAAAAAACATCTCTTGAATTCAGTGGTGTGCAGGTGTTTCACTCGCCGTGTGCATTGAAGGTAGTGGCCAGTGGAGACTGCTGAACGGGATTGTCTCTCCTTCAAAGTTCCCTTTATTCTAGGACAAAATAGCCTTTTCTGTGTATTTGCTTGTTGCTTGGAGAAGAATTCTGCTTCTCCCTGTTCCTCCTGATGGTGACTGTTAGAGTGGTCTGAGTTTTCTATAGCTGTTCTTTCCAGGCTTTCAAAGCCACTTGTGTAAGTAATATGTTACTGACCTGTAACCTCGGTTCTCCAGCATTGGTATCTTTCACAGATTCACATCTTGTGAATATTCCCTGTCATCAGGCTGGGAATCATTGGTAACATAGAGCAGTTTAAACTTAAACTGAAAACTTTGTCACTTTTGTGCTCGATCTTAGTATATAGCTCACAGCCAATAGGAACACCTCCCTTAGCTCTTCCCCTGTTTGCCATGTTCAGATTTGGCAGCACACGCGAGTGGCAGTAAGAGCCAAAAGAATAGCCATACAGGGTAGGTGGGAGGGTTGCATGTGAATCTATGAAAGTTACCAATGCTGGAGAACCGGAGTTACAGGTAAGTAACTTATTCCTTCTCCAGCATTTGATCTTTCATAGAGTCACATGCTGTGAATAGATTAGAAAGTAGTATTACAACAATACCCATGGGTAAGCTCCCAGCATAACTTACCCACTTCACGCAAAAAGGTTCTGCAGAGCAGACTCAAGCTTCTTCTTCAGAATGTCTGTCAACACAGTAGAACCTGGTGACCGTATGCACAGATCTCCAGGAGGCTGCACGGCAGATGTCAGGCAGCGAAATTCCAGAGAGAAAAGCAGTGGTTGCAGCCACTTCTCTGGTAGGGTGAGCTCTATGCCTAACGGGAAGCGGTCTGCCGGCTTGCTGAGGACAGAATGAGATGCAGGCAGCAATCCATCTTGCAACAGAGGCCTTTGACAGAGCCTTCCCAGGCCCAGAAGGTGCAAATTAAACGAACAGTTGATCCATTGTACGGAATGACTTAGTACGTGCAACATAGTACTTGAGGGCGAGCACCCCATCAGTCTTGCAAATAGCACATCGAGCTCCCATGCTGGCGCTGAGCGATGGATGGAAAAAAGTCCTTCACAAGCCGGTCAGACCACAGCGATGGCACCCCTGCAGCACGGTTGTACCTGACGATCACAGCTAGGTGCACCTTAATGGAAGAATGTGTTAAACCAGACTGAGACAGGGGCAACATATATGGCAACAGTTCCTCTGGTTGGATGGTCTGAGGTCATAGTCGCTGGCCTTTGCACCATACTTGAAAATGTTTCCACTTGCTCTTGTAGCATTTTAAGGTGGATGGGGCTCTAGCCCTGGCCAGGATCACCTGGCAATCTTGCAGCAGGGACAGCACCCTGAACTCTAGGAAGACAGGAGCCAGGCTCTAAGATTGAGAGAGGCTGGGTTGTGGTGCAGTATCGCTCCCTGATTCCTGGACAGGAGCGACTTGTGTGGGCGCAACTTGATCAGTGTTGTCGACGAGAGGACAACAGGTCCGAGTACCAAAACTGTATCGGCCACGCAGGTGCCACTAATATCAATCTGCACTGACACAGTCTGAAGGTCTGTAGGACTTGAGGCACCAGAGGAATCGGGGGAAATGCATAAAGAAACTTCCCTTCCCATGGGAAAGCAAAGGCGTACCCCAAGCTCTCCCAAGCGACTGCAAGATCTTGCAGCGACTGTTGTCGTGGGTAGCAAAGAGGTCGATCTCCGGAGTGCCCCACATTTGAAATAAGTGAAGCTGGTCATTGTGCAGTTCCCACTCGTGGCAAGAGCGTAACTCTCTGCTGAGGGAGTTCGCCAGAGTGTTCTGAATCCCTGATAGATGAAGGGGAATGAGAAACATGCCCTGCTTTAGAGCCCAATGCCACAGGGCTTGGGCCTCTCTGGAAAGCTTTGGGGACCTTGTTCCTCCTTCCTTGCGGACATAAAACATTGACATTCTGTTGTCCGTGCAAATCCATACTACATCTCCTATCAGGAGGGGAAGAAAAGACTTCAGGGACTAAAATATTGCTTGTAGCTCCAGCAGGTTGATGTGCTGGCTCCTTTCCTCCTCCAACCAAAGGCCCCTGGTGTGTTGATCTTGACAGTGGGTGCCCCAGCCCTCCATTGAAGCATCCGTCATGACGTTAGTCTGATGATCCGGCAACCTGAAGGGGGTACCCTGCACCAGATGTTCCCTCACTGACCACCAGGGAAGGCTCAGTCTGATAACCGGTGTTAGGGCAATGAAGTTGTCCCAGGACTCTGAGGCTTGGACCAGCTGGCATTCAGGAATTCCTGCACCTGTCTCATGTGTAACCGGCAGTTGGTGATTAACGGGATGCATGATGACATTCCCAGCTGGGATTTGTAGTTGCAGACTGGCGTTAAATGGGCATTGTTGAGACAGCGCATCGTGTGAAAGAGCTGCCACCCTTTCGTCTGAGGGTCTGGCGGTGCAGGTTTGGGTGTGGTCTTGCTCTGAGATAGAGTGCCTGTTGCGATGGAACCAGGTACGACTTGGGAAGTTTATGGAGAAACCCATTTGCTCTAGACACTGGATGGTGGTAGCAGTGTTGCTTTCTGCTTGCTGAAAGGAGGGGGTCCTTACTAACCAGTCGTCTATATATGGGTAGACCTGAACGTCATTCTGCCGCAGGTGAACCACCACTGGCACAAGGCATTTGGTAAACACTGACAGAGCAGACCGCAGGCCGAATGGAAGGGCCTTGTACTGATAATGTACTCGTGCCACCACAAAGCGTAGGTAGCGCTGGTGTGAGAGGTGAATAGGGATGTGAAAGCAGACGTCCTCAATGACGAGGGACGCCAAGAAGTTTCCTTGTTGTAGCTGGGACAACACCGGCTGTAGTGTGACCATGCGGAACGTTTGCGCCTTTAGGAACTTTCCGAGCACCCTCAGATCTAATAGGGGCCTCCAACCCCTGACTTGTTGTGCAGTGACATTTTCCTTAGCAGGAAGTAGCAGAAGTAGACTCCTGTGCCCAGCTCGTCCCTGGGGACCTTCTCCACTGTGCCCTTCTGCGGCAGAGCTCAAACTTCCTGAAGCAAGAGGTGTCGCAACCTCTGTGGTTTGTGCGCATGCGCGTGAGGAATGTCCGGTGGATAGTCCACGAACTCCAATGAGCATCTCTGATGGAAGAGGTATAGCACCCATTTGTCTGTCATGATGTATGTGCATTCTACGACGAACCTTGACAGTCGTCCTCCCACTGGGGTGCTGAAGAGGGAGAACCTGGCCCTGGGCTGGTCATGCCTGTTTGCCAGACTAGCCTAGAGATTGCGAGGAGCAACAGAGTCACTGCGAACCCCTGTAGGACTGGGATCTTTTCCTCTACTGGAACGCCTGATGAATAGGGGGTCTTGTAAGAGGAGGAAGACAGGTACGTGGTGTGGTTAACCAACGAAATCCTGGCATTGCCTTTTTCCTGAACTAAAGGACTGGCGCATTTGCTGTAGTGTGCCCAAGGAACAAGTGATTTCTGTGTACGTTTTTATGGACTGTAAGGCCTTGCCCACCTTCTTCCCAAAAAGGGCAGATTCGTCAAAGGGCATATCCATGACCCTGGACTGGACATCAGGTCGAAAATCTGTGGCCTTGAGCCAAGCCTGACTGCGTAGGACCGCTCCGTCCCCAAGCTGGCGAAAACCAGCATCGGCGATGTCCACAGAGACCATAAAGGCATGGTCTGTTGCCAACTTGCCTTCATGGAAGATGTCCAAGGCCTCTTGCTCCTTGTCCTCCGACAGGATCTTCAGCAAGAGACCCAACTTGTACCACAGCTCGCGATCGTAACATGCAAGTATGGCCATTACATTAGCCGCCTTCATAGTCATGGCTGCAGTGGTAATGATCTTCTTACCGAAGGTGTCAAGGCGTTTGCCTTCCTTCTATGGGGGGACAGAGCAGGATGACAATGGGTTAGCCAACCTTTTCCTGCCAGCTACTGAGACAATGGAGTATGGCGTTGATTGGGTGTAGAGGCAGGCAGCAGTGCTCTTTGGGGCTCTGTACTTTTTGTCGAACCGATCTTTTTTAGCCGGGGCAGTTGCGGGATGCGCTAAAGTGATCAGGCCATCCTCCCAGAGGTTTTCCAACAGCGGGATAGATATGACAGATTTCTTGCGCTGCTCTCTATGCTGGTACAGCACGCTCTCCTTTTGCTGCTCCTCTGGCGCAAGGCAGAACATCATGACCCCCCCTGGACATGAGAGTGTGGAAGGCCCCTACTTCATCAGGGGGCGAGTCCCTGAGTGGAACGTCAACTGGTTGCCCCATCAGCTGTGATGAAATTGTCAAATTCATCAGTGTGGTTTGTGTGTGTGGAGACCTCGTCGTTAGGATCTGTTTCTGTCCCAGTATCCAACAGCCTCTGCAGTACGGTCTGATGGCCTACACCTTCTGGGGGCACAAGGGAGGTCATCCATTTCCCTGGAAGGTCTGTGACATCTGTGCAAGGTCACCTGATAGGCTCTTTAACCAGGGCTGGTGTAGGCTGCCGTATTGCAAGGTTGCCACCCGAGTGCTTAGAGTAGTTAAAATGTCCAGTGACATGTCTCTTTGTGCATGCAGCAATGGTTCAGGTAGTCGAATGGCTTGAACTAAATGCAGAGGGTGTAAAGGTGGTACTTCACCCGCAGTGAACTTCTAGGAGACGATGACTTGCGTGCTGGTGATGACAGCTGTGACATGATGGCCTCCTCTTCTGTTTCCTCCACCTCCGATTGGGAAGAGACTTGGCTCTGACACAACAATACCACCTGGCAGCAAGGCCACCCCAAGATTAGGCAATGATGCCTGTGGATAGGCCATCAATGCAGACACTATGCTGGTGTGGGTGTCGGAGATGCCAGTGACGAGGGCAGTGGTAGCAATGGCATGAAAGGAACCACATTTGCACATTCAAGAGGTTGTCGATGGTGTTCGGCGAAGGTATCACAGCCGTGTATGTAGATGCTGTAGACTAAATCCTCGATGACGCAGTCATTGTAGTCGTGGCCGTTGACGTCTTTGTCGATGATGATTTCGTAGATGACGAGGGAGTCATGGCAATTGATGTTTTTTTGTTATGGTCATGGTGAGGTAGTCATGGCCGTCGATGGTTTCGTTGACAGGTGCCGTTGGACAGCAGTGGCGGCCTTAGGATAGACGACCTGAAGTGTGGTTTGGTCGTCGACAATGACGGGCTCATCGCCGATTTCAACAAAGAGCCAGTTTTTGGCATCAAATGGAGAAGAGTGGCCACCAGATATCGATGTGCACTTAGCAGACATTGCCTCCCTGGGGCGAGGGAAAGGGCCTTGGCTCTCTTCGACTGCAGACACCCCTTGGGCATTGACCTTTGGTGAAGACCAATCGCTGTGCAAAGATCTAGGCTCATTGCCGGAGGTGTCTTTATGCCTCTTATTGCTGGTGGCCTGGACTTCATGCCACCTAGACCTCTTAGTAGAGGAGTATGCTGGGCCATCCTGCCCTGCCCTAACGAGGTATGACTTTGTACTGAAGCAGATTCAGAGCCCCCACTGGCATCCTCGTGCCACACGATAAGACGGCAGTGACGATCCCTCAGCGTCTTGTTGGAGAACGACTGGCAGATTTCAGAGTCTTGGATTACATGGTGTGGATGAAGGCAGTAGAGGACTTTCTACACCAACGTGCAGTAAAAAATCTGAAGATGGCCAACAGGTGGCAGGCAAATGGTGGGGACATGCCTGGGGCGAGTTGTGGGTGTCATTTGTGGCCGCAGCCATCAGACTTCAGCAACAAACTGTGGCGTTGCAGCCATCTGGGGCGGCTGCGGACCACATTTCTCAGGAGGCTGTGGTACAGAAGACATGCGCACGCTGCCCCATGGCTGCGCATTTAAGGCCGTTGTCCACTAGCGCCAGATGCAGATTATTGCAGATCACAGCACGGGCGAACATGGCGAACATGGCGAACATAAGCAGAAAGATTCGTTGTTTGCAGTGTGCACGACCAGCAAGATAGGAACGCAGGCCATGTGGCAGTGACTTGCGCTCAGGCGCTCTTCTCAACACATCATCAGCTTCGTCTGGGTCACCTCACGGAGGCCCCGAACCTCATTTAAGTGCTCATAAGGCTGTATTGGTAAACCATGTTAAAAGCTGAAAATGTATGTGTAGCCATTAGCACTATGCACGTGAGATGGGGGCGCCGCTAGTTGAACTCCTTTAACCCTTACTTTAGTAACACAAAATTACCTGGGGTAATGTGACTAATGTTGGGAGCTACGAAAACACTGTATTGCAGAAAACAAGGTGCAAGAAAATGCATCTGTGGTTATTAATACAACGCACAGACGAGGGGCTCAGTAGTGGAACTTTGCACAAACCTACTTTGGGCAATACAAAACTATCTGGGGTATGGATGTTTGCAGCCAGAGAACAGTAGGAAAGCTGACTTTGGAAGAAATTCAGTGTGAACTATGTTTTGTTTTGTGTTCCATTTCATGATTGCCAAAAAGGCCACGAGTATTTTTACATTATGTGGAAAAAATTCAAATGTTTGTTTCATTACGCCCATCATGCTCTTGTTTTGTCTGCTACAAAGTCATTGGGCCTCATTTGAGTCCGGCGTTAGCCGTGCCGGTAAATACCGGCACGGCTGCCACCGGAGTCATTTTTTTCCCGGCAGTGGGGACCTAACGGGGCATTACAGCCCCGGCGGTGCTGGTAATTCTCTATTGCCGGGCGCCAGAAAAAATTACTCCCCATTCCCATTTGAATCGCATTGGACTCAATGGGAATGGGGAGGGCGGATGCATCCATGAATGGTGCTGGTGCATCCGTCAAGGTCTGCGAGCGGGTTCTGTTCCGCGGCTGAAGGGCACCCGCTTTCAGACCTCGGAGTAGGTCGGTCCGGTAACAACGGTACCAGTAGTTTACCGGCACCGTTGTTACCGGAGCAGCATACTCGTATTGGGGCCCATTGTCTTATGTTTCACATGATTCAGAGTTCTAGTGAGCTACTATGGGCATGAATGTCAATGTTAAACAGAGTATGCTACTTGGGCATATCATTAAAGGTGATGAGAGAGCATGATTCAGGTTACAGGTGTAGGATGCTAGGAGTGTGCTACAGGATAGTTGCATATTCCTTGACAGGAGCAGGTTGGGGCAGGTAATAGGACTATAAGTGGCAAGGTATTAAGGTGTGTTTTTCCCGAAACTTCCCCTATCTATCCAATCTTGTCACCCTAACCCTCTTTCCGGTTTATCTCACTCCCCCTTCCTATACACAACCTCTCCCTAATCCCTCTTACCCCCACTGGCTGCCTTGTGGTTACCTGTACTACTAAAATACAGGAACCCATACCAACCACAGTGGGAGGGTCAATTCCATTCGGCTTCTGTGGTTCAGGAGAGGCTGTCGATACCCTTTCCTTGCTGGTTGCTGACATCAGGGGGAGGAGCTAATTGAGGCGTTCCTTTTGGCTGTGAGCCAAATGACTTTTAGTTTAAATTTAAACTACTCTGTTACCGAGGATTCCCAGGTTGATGACGGGGAATATTCACAGCATGTGAATCTATGAAAGATCCAATGCTGGAGAATGGTTATTTTCCCCATAGTATTGCTTTCCTTGAATTAGTAGTTGTATATCCCAGATCCATTCCTGTCTTTTTTCTCTGAAACGGAAATAAATTCTGGGGGATACAGTCCTTATTTGTTTGGTTATTCAAAATGGCCTGGAAAATTGTCCTCGTTATACATTCTTAAGAGTTCTTGATGGTACAGTCGGCTTCCAAGACCTGGTGATAATCCTTCCAGGTCCTTATGACATTGACCAGGATGTCATTCCGCTACACATTTTAGAGACCATGGCATATTATTTTCACTGACAATGACATTTATGGCTTCTGTGACAAAGTTACCTGCTGCACAACCGGAAAGAATTGGTGAGCTCAAGGGGTATGAGGGGACGTGCACTTCTTGGAGCATCCCCTGGAAGGGGAAAGTGGGGAACCACCAGAGTCCTTCAATTCCTCTCTGAAGGGGTCCCTGGATGTTGGGAAATATGAGAGATGCACAATTTCCGTCAGGCACGTAATAGAATTCACTTTGTCACCTAGAACATAAGAGAAGGGGCGCTAAAGAATGGGGTTGGACTACGCCAATCATATCCTTGTGTGTACTGTGGCGAAGACCCATTGCTTATGTGAGACGATGGAATTGGGGCAAATACACGGTCCAGGGATCACCTTGAAGTAGGGTCAGGCGGAGGGGCATGGTGGTTCCCTCAGTCTCTCCGGTCCATCTCCAGCTTTATGTGTTTCAGCCCTTGCCAAGGTTTAAGTTACTTACCTGTAACTATTGTTCTCCAGCAGGGGTCTGGCATGGATTCACATGCTCATGAATATTCCTCATCGTCAGGCTGGGAATCCTCGGTAAAAGAAAAAAGTTTCACTTTCACTTTAAAACTGTATTTCTCGAAACCACCAGGGGGTGCGGAGCATGCCTGACGTGTAAAGCTCACGCTCCTCCAGCACCGCTGGGCCTAGTAAGCTTGCCAAATCCCCGGCCAGGATTAGTGGGTGAACCCGGAGAGGACCCTCGCCTAGGGCGGTCCCCCCCGCCGAGATTGTGGACCGGGGGACAGAACCCAACAAAGCGCATGACCAGGGTGCCCAAGGAAGGTGCCCAGAATGATTTCGCAGGCTGCTTTCACCGAAGGCTCGAGTCCCAGAGCGCGGGACCTTGACCTCTGCAAGTGACCCCCCCGGATGACTGAGCAAGGCCCCGGGGTGTCAGAGACCTCCCCTGCACCAGCGGGACGCGCCCAGAGAACTGGTGCGGGTGTCAGCGCAACTGCGCCCACAGCCCCGGAGGGGTGTGGGGGCGCTCCGAACGCTGTATAGAAGAGGATTCAAGGGATTCGTGAGGCGGGGGGACGCACCCCCCTGTGTGCACCCTCCTCCCCACAGGCGGCACACTGGAGTGGGCGGGAGGAGCCCACCGACGATGACAACAGCCCACCGGACCGGAGGGGGTGGTCTCCCGACTCGCGCTCCGACCAGAATCGCCTGACGTGTGAGCAGCAGAGACCTCGGCGCCTTGGGCCAGCAAGCATCGGAGCCCTCAAGTGCAGCCTGCGCTGCCTTGCCTTTGGCCCCCCGGTGAGGCCGTGGCGGGCCCAGTGGGGCTAGAACTCCTCCTCTGTGACCTCCGAACACCTCTGGAGCCTGAGTTCAGGGCCCCCCGGCGCATGAGGCCCGACCCGGGCTTCCCCTCCCCCACACCCGCTTCCATCAAGCAGTGGCCCGGGTACAGTGAAGGGTCCGTGGGGTGTCCTGAAGAGCCTCCCATCCGTCCGGTGGGGGTGCCCCCCAGTCCCATCCTGAGTGAGGAGGCCGGCGGGGCTGTCTCTGCGCGCTGCCAGAAGCAAGAGTAGGAGCTGGGCCTGGAGTACCGGCCTACACCGCAGAAGACAATGGAGAGGAGGTGAGGAGACCAAGGGGGGAAATGGGACACTGAGGAACGCTGGTGGGACCATAGCTCCCCTCCATCTCTCCCTTAAAACAGAAGGGATATACGGAGCAGCACCCACCCTGCCATTGGTTGCGCGTTTCCTCCAGCCCACTCAGCAAAGGCCCCATTCACGTGAGGCCCAGGTTGCCCCCATGCACAGTAGCAAGGCACATAACAGGACATTTAGCACCCGGTCCACGGGGTGGAGGGGGTCCCCCATGCTGGACACAGGGGATCCGGGGGAGCCCACCCCTCCTAAAACACCATATTAAGAGGCGTCGAAACAGCAACACCCTGGAGAGGCCCACAGTCTCTGGTGCAATCGTCCCCCTACAACGCTTCCGCCGCTCACAAATAACCTCGAGGGAGGCCGGTGGCACCACCATGCCCACAGGCAGCGACCCCCCCCTCCGCAGCGCTTACAAAGGATGACCTTAAGGACATCCTTCAGGTAATCAAGGCCATTCTCACGGACATTCAGGCCTCTATAGTGGACCTTAGAGGGAGAGTGGACACATTGGAGGAAAAAAATGGAAGGAATGGAGAAAAACCACCTACAGACAGATTTGTTGGACATGAAATATGAGGCCAGGCTAACGGACCTCGAAATGAGGGAGGAGGACATAATTCTGAAGATGGATGACCTCGAAAATAGAGAACGCCGAAACAATCTACGCATAATGGGTTTGACCCAGCAAAGAGGGGAGACGGCTGCCGATGTGGGGAGGAAGGTCCAGGGTCTGATCAACCAGCTTTTCACATTGGAGGGGGGGCAAGGAAGTCTAGCTGAGGAGAGCGCACAGAGGTGGAGGGGGTGGAGGAGGGGGCCCAAGATCTATCGTGGTGCGATTCCTCAGGTACAGAGAGAAAATGGAGGTCCTTGAAAAAGCAAAAAGGCTCGAGTGCTTTCAGTTTGAAGGTGACACAATCAAGATCGATCAAGACCTCTCCACCTGCACGCTCATCCGCAGAAGAGAGTGTCGCCCACTCACCCAGTGGCTAACCAGTCAAGACATAAGATATAGATGGTCGTTTCCTTTCGCCCTCTCTTTTGAACGAACGGGAGTAGATTACAGGGTGACTCAAGGGTGACGCGCCCGAGGAGGGGAACGAAGAAGGCACACAAGCGTGGCCAGAACCTCATAGACAACCGGAGGGCCCCATGTCCACAAAGAAGAAGGCAAAGGGCCAAAGAAAATTCAGAAAACCAAATACCCCCACGTCGGAGGCAGGGGAGGATTAGGGGAATCAAGTCCTCCCACCTGGGAAGGTACGGACACGATTTTCACAACCCCGGCTGGGGACACAGCCCATCGAGAGACCAGCGGTGTATGGATGCTCACTCATTCTGGTGGCTTACCCGTTGGCAGGCGTCTTGAAGGGGGAAGGGTGGGAGGTGGGGGGAGGGAGGGTGTGACAGATGTCCTCAGGTCCAGATCTCTTCACCTTCCAAAAGGGAACAGGGCAACTCCCACAACACTGGGGTAACAAGGAGCACAAGGCAAGGAACCAATGATAGACAATGAGAGGAAGGGCCGGGCTGAAACCTTTAGAACTGGCTCTCTCAATGTTAAGGGGCTCAACTCCCCAACAAAACGCTCTCTCTTGGGGAGGGAAATGAAAAATGCGAGAATTGATATCTTCTTTGTTCAGGAGACCAGAACGATCAGAGGGGAGGAGAGGGGAGGAGAGGGCCATCCCGGGATCCCATGTGGGTCAGACCTTCTGGGCATCCGGCCACATTAAGAAAGGGGGTGTTGAGATTATACTGCACAAGAACCACAAGCTAACTGAGATAACCCGTTGGGGAAGGGAAGACAGGAGAGCCATGGTGGTAACAGGCAACTTACATAATGCTAGAATCACCCTGGCCACCGTATACTGCCCTAACGTGGGACAGGTGGGATTCATCCAGGACGTCCTCAGGGAGGTGCTGGCCAGAGCGGAAGGATTTCTGTTTCTGGGGGGGGGGGATTTCAATATGTGGGCTGATTGGAAGTTAGACCATAGTGGTAAGACCTCCCCACCAGGTGGTGGATGGGCGCGGCCAGGTAGAGGGCTCCAGGACCTCGTGTGGGAACAGGGACTGGTGGACATATGGAGGGAGCTCCACCCTGTGGAGAAGGGAAATACCTTTTTATTCCGCGGTGCACGGTACAAGGACAAGAATAGACTAACTATTCACGGGGCACCAGTACAGGAGCAGAGTAGAGGCTTCCGAGATCCACCCAGTCAGCTGGTCAGACCATGATCTGGTCTGGTCTGACACTAACATATCAGGCCTCAGACCCAGGGAATCCCTCTGGAGATGCAATGACTTCCTTCTGAGGGGCGCAGTCTTTAAAGAAGAAATGACAAAGGCCATCAGAGAATACTTTGAGCTAAACGATACCGGAGAAATCTCCCGGAATATAGTATGGGAGGCGGCGAAGGCAACCTGAAGGGGTAGGTTGATCAGTGAAGGGGCTTCCAAAAAAAGGGAGAGGACCCTCCTGTCCCACAGGCTGAGGTCCGAGATTATTACACTCGAGAGGTCTGAAGGGAAGGGGGAGGCGGAGATGGATAGGGACCTGGGAAGGGCAAGGGGGAAGAGGCAGGAATTAAGAGACTTAGAGATGGGCAAAACGGTAGCGGGCCTCCAACACCTACGCCAAAGATTTTACGAAAAGGGTAACAAGGCCGACGCTATGTTGGCAGCCAAACTTCGAGGTCAGCGGGCTGAGAGATGGGTGACAAGAATCGTAAGCGGGGAAGAGGGGGAAACATCAGACCGAAGGGCATAGCGGAAACGTTTGCTGGTTTCTATGAAACCCTATACGGGAGGGAGGGAGAGGTAGAGAAGGAAGTGCTAGATGCATACCTCCACAGAGTTACCCTCCCCACTCTCCAGGCCCCGGAGGCCACCACCCTGGATGCCCCAATAACAGAGGAGGAGGTACTTAAGGCAATATCAGGCCTCAAGCTTGGAAGGGCTCCGGGAGAGGATGGGTACTCCGCAGGCTTCTATAAGACCTTCTCGGGCCTCCTAGCGGGATTTCTGGCAAGCCTATTCACCAACATCATGACCACAGGGAGGGCACCATCATCATTTGGTAAAGCACTAATCACAGTGATTCCGAAGGAAGGGAAGGACCCGGCAGACTGCCGCTCCTATAGACCAATCTCTCTCCTGAATGTGGATGCAAAACTTTTCACCAGGATCATCGCTACGAGGATCGATAGCCATATGCCGGGGCTAATCCACACCGACCAGGTGGCCTTTATACAGGGTAGGCAGGGGGCAGACACCCTACGCAAGACCCTCCATGTTATGAGGGAGACAACACCCAAAGGGGATAACCTGGTCCTAGTGTCCATCGACGCCGAAAAGGCGCTCGACCGGGTGGACTGGGGGTTCTTGCACGGGGTGCTCGAGAAGCTGGGTTTCGGGGCGGGGTCAGATGAACGATTAAGGCCCTATACGCAGCTCCAACAGCTAGAGTTACGGTTAATGGCCACCTGTCACGCATCTTTGAGCTCCAAAGAGGGACTAGGCAGGGTTGTCCCCTCTCCCCTCTCCCCTCTCCTGTTCACCATGACCATGGAGATTCTCGCAGAATACCATAGAGGCTCTCAGTTGGTACGGGGTATAGACATAGGAGAGCGTACCTTTAAACTTGGTCTCTACGCAGATGACATTCTGCTTCACCTGAGGGAACCAGCACGTTCGGTCCCAGCTGCCCTGCAGGTCATCGAGCGGTTTGGTCTCTTCTCTGGCTTCAGAGTAAACATAAGCAAGTCGATGATTTTCCCCTTTGCTCCAGTCCCAGAGAGGAACTTGACCGAACTGAACCACCTGGGTCTCCAAATTTGCACGGAGGGTATAAAATACTTGGGGATTCAAATTGTAAGGCCCGACGAGGACCTGAGCCAGGCAAACTACCCCCCTCTCTTTGATAAACTCTTTAGGGACATGGAGGGCTGGGCGAAGGGGCAAATCTCATGGATTGGAGGAATAAACGCCATAAAGATGAACCTCCTTCCCAGGGTGTTGTACGTTTTCCAGATGTTGCCGCTGGAAGCCCCGGAATCCTACCTCAGTGAAGCCAAAATCGAATTACCAAATTCATATGGCAGGACCAGAGACCCAGAATTGGATATGAGACTCTCACCCTCCACAAGGAAAGAGGGGGAGTAGCCCTCCCAGACTTGCAAACATACCATAGAGCGGTTCAACTCCGGGCTCTTGCCCCACATCTCAGGGAGGGCCCCAACAAACAATGGGTATATCTCAAAAACTTACCTGCACCCGGTCACTGTAGGTGAATTGTTATGGGTTCCACTGAAGAAGTTACCAAAAAGAATTAGGGACCACCCCATTCTCGGAACCATGTGGAAAGCACTGGCAGGAAAGGGCCTAAGAGAGCAAGTAACCACATGGCCCTCGCCATTGAGCCACATCTGGTCCACCCCAGTTTTGGAGATCCCAGGCCATGAACACTACCAGTCCTGGTTCGACGATGGTCTAGCTAGAGTCGGACAGTTGGTGAGGGAAGACACCTTCATATCTATTCAGGAGCTGGAGGAAGCTTTGGGAATCGGTAGTCTCTCCCCTTTCCTATACTTACAACTTAAGGGCGTCCTGATGAAACCAAAATGAAAACCACGTATACAAAGAAAGCTCACCCCTGTCAAAAAAATCTTAGATTCACACGTCGAAATGAAAGGACTCATCTCCCTCCTTTATGGAGCCCTCATGCTTCCATGTGACGGAACAACCAAAAGCCTCAGAAGGAAATGGGAAAGGGACCTGGGCTGTGGAATAGGGGATGGCCTCTGGGGATGCATTTGCAGTAGGGCATTCAAGACGTCCATCTTCTGCCAATACAAGACACACGCGGTCAAACTTCTCCATAGATGGCAGTATGATCCGATCACCCTCTCCAAGATGTTCCCGGACGTGGACCCGGTGTCTTGGCACGGATGTGGAGAAAAAGCTAACTATTGGCACATGTGGTGGTCTTGTAAGAGGGTTCAAGCTTACTGGTCAGAAGTCCTAAGCTGGATAAGGGAGGCGCGAGAGGGGACCTACCCACAAGACCCGATCCTGGTAATGTTTGGTCTGCAGCTAAGGGACGAACACTGGGAAAAACTCCCGAACCTGACACATTTGCTTCTCTTGGCAGCTCGAGCCAGGACCTGGAAGCGGGCCACCCTTCCTACGAGAAGAGAGTGGGTGGCAGTGGCCAAGGACATTTACTCTATGGAAAGACTCACAGCGGCAATACAGGGCCCATGTACCCAGATAGAGGTGGATTGGTTACAGTTCATGGAGGCGTTCGGCCACACGGAGGAAGCACCTGGTGATCTCTAGGGGCCCATGACACGGCCCGAATATACTCCTAGCATGTAAAGCCGTGCACCAGACCTGGAGGAGTCGGTCAACCCGACGGCTGAAGGCCCAGTTGGAGTTGCCCGATGAGAGGCGCTATGTTTAGTTTGCTCGTGTGACTAGAGACAATGGAGCTGGGGGTAGAGGGGGTGGGGGAGAAACATTTTCAGGGAATAATACTTTGATCTTTGAGGTATGTTGGGCTTAGGCCTGAAAGTTCACTTGTTCTAAAAGCTTCCAGTTACCATGAAAAACCAATAAAAATTGATTTTAAAAAAAAAAACTATTTCTCATCTAAACCAATCACTATCCTCTGGGTCATACTGCCCCCATCAAATGACAGTCCTCTCCTTCAGCCATCCTCAGATTTGGTAAGCACATGAAGTGGCAGTATGACCAAGAAGAGCTGCAGAGGAGTCAGAGTGAATCCATGCCAGACCCATGCTGGAGAACAATCGTTACAGGTAAGTAACTTAAACCTTCTACAGCATGGGGTCTTGCATGGATTCACATGCTCATGAATAACGAATACACAGCAGTACAACATTACACAACCACGGGAGGTGGCAAGTCTCAACAGAAGCAATTAACACCCCTGGAACAGACTCACCTCAAGCAAACAGGTTGCGTAGCACTGCCTCGCCGACTCAGGCCTCCTCCCGGGGATCCCTGTCGACGCAGTAGAACTTTGTGAAGGTGTGCGTGGACCTCCACGTACCAGCCATGCAGATGTCCAGCAGGGGCACACCAGACAAGAACCCTGTTCTCGCAGAGATTGCTTTGGTGGAGTGGGCTCTTGGACGGCTGGGCAGCGGTCGGTTCGCCAACTGATGACAGTGCATGATGCAGCCGGATAGCCATCTTTAAATGGAAGCCTTGGACAAGGCCTTCCCATGGTTCACAGGACCGAAGTTCACGAATAGTAGTGAAGTCTTCGAAAACTCTTTGTGCATGTCACATAGAACTTGAGGGCATGAGCAATGTCCAGCGAATGCAAGGCCCTTGCCACCGGCAAAGTAGGTTTCAGGAAGAAAACAGTTAACACCAAAAGCTTGTTGAGGTGGAATTCCGAATGAACCTTCGGCATGAAAGAGGGGTGCGTACGCAGTACCACCCTTGATTCGTGGAAAACTAGATACAGTTGCTTGCAGAATAGGGCCTGGATCTCAGCTAGACGTCTGGCTGAGGTGATGGCAACAAGGAATGCCGCCTTCCATGAAAGACACTTGAGTGGAGCCTGATGCATAGGCTCGAAGGGGGCCCCCATGAGCCACGTCAGAAACACGTTGAGTTCCCACACCGGACCAGGAGCCTTCACCGGTGGGAAAGACTGGAAAAGCCCTTTGAGAAACTCCTTGATGAGTCTGTGGGACAAAGACGAGGATCTTCCTGGGGATTTGGTGTAGCGGGAGATAGCCCCCAGATGCACCTTGATGGATGCGGGTACCAGACAAGCCTTTGCCAAGAATGGCAAGTATGGAAGTATCTGTGGAGCCGTGACCAGCAGAGGGGTAATCTTCTGCGACCGGCAGTACGTAGCAATACGATTCTACTTATGGCCATAGCACTTTAAGGTTGATGACACCCTGGCCTTGTCGAGGACCTCCCTGCAGTCCGCTGGCAGCTCATAACCTCCAAACTCTAAGGCTGCAGGAGCCAAGCTCCCAGGTTCAGCGATCCTGGGTTGTGATGAAGGATTTTGCCTCCCTCTCCGATGATAAGATCCGGAACCACCAGCAACTTGACTGGAGGTGACCAACAGGTTCAGAAGGTCTGTATACCAAATCTGCCTTGGCCCCGCCAGGGAAATGAGTATCATCTTGCATTGACACAGAGTGTGTTGATGACTCGTAGCAGGAGCGGAAACAGAGGAAACACGTACAGAAACAGCCCTTCCCATGGGAAGGAGAAAGCGTCCCCCAGGCTCCTCGGGTGGTGGAATCTGCTGGCAAATTTCTGGTACTGGAATTTGCAGCCATAGCAAACAGATGGATGTGGCGTCTGCCCCATTTGACGAACAGGCGGTCCACCTGATCCTGACAAAGCTCCCACTCATTGCAGGAGCGCAGTTCCCTGCTGAGGGAATCTGCAATGGTAACTTGACTCTTGCCAGGTGGAGAGGGACGAGGATCATCGCCTGTCCGATGACCCAATGCCACAAGTCCTGCACTTCAGTGGAGAGAGCCTGCGATCAAGTGCCCCCCTGCTTCCCAATTTAGAACATGGTGGTGGTGTTGCCTGGGAAGATACTCGCCACCTTGCCTTTCAGAGATGGTAGGAACCACTTGAGGGCCCAGAACGCTGCCCGAGGCTCCAGGATGTGGATATGCAGACCCTTTTCCTCTGGCAGCCACAAACCTCTGGTGTGCAGACATCCGGTGTGCACTCGTCCACCCTTCCAGGAAGGCGTCTTTGGTGACCGTCTTCTGGTACGGGGGGTTTTGAAATCCTGTGCCTTGGGCGAAGCTGGCGCAGACGCCCCAAACACTATCACCCATCGGAACTCTTCCTTGAGAGGGATCTTGTCCGTGAAGTTTCCGGACACCTGTATCCAGCAGGTATCCAGGAATTCCTGTGTCGCATCTGCAACCAGCAGAGACAGATGAGGTAGATGCAAGACGACATGATGCTCAGTAACGACTTGATGGCCTGCACTGTAGCCGTCTTCGTCAACGGCGGCCGTTGCACTTTTCCTTGAATGGCTGCTAGCCTCTCCTCCGAGGGCGATACCAGGCAAGACACCGTATTGAGTCTGGCACCTAGTAACAGCGTGTTTTGCGATGGTGTTAAGCAGGACTTTGGATATTTGACGAAGAATCCCAGATCAGCCAATAGCTGGACAGCTGCCTTTGTGTGTCTGCCGGCCAGCTCCCACGAGCGGGCGCGTATCAGTCGTCCAGGTACAGGTATATGTGAATGCCCTGTAGACGCAGTTCACTGGTGCCAGGCATTTTGCGAACACTCTGGGGCTGACTTCAAGCCAAAAGATAGAGCCTTGAACTGGTAGTGCTGCCCCTGCACCACGAAACGCAGAAGAATCTGATGTTTCTTGTGAATGGGGACATGGAAATAAGCATCCTCCAGCTCCAACGATATCAAGAAATCTAATTTTTCCAGGTGGCTGAGCACATGTTGCAACGTGACCATCCTGAACTTTTGGGACTTCAGTTATTTGTTCAGATGTCCTAGGTCCGGGATGGGCCTCCAGCGCCCTGTCTTCTTTCTGACGACTGAAAGTATCTGGAATAGACTCCGGAGCCCCAGAGCCATTGGGGAACCAACTTAATCGCTCCTTTTCGCAGCATGGCCCATACCTCTTCCAGAAGCTGAGGAAGTGCTTCTCCTGATGGGGAACTGGAGGGATCCACAGACACTTGCGTTGGAACTCCAGGGTGTGTCCTTGAGCGAGAGCAACCGGCACCCATCTGTCGGTAGTGATCTTTCTCCACTCACTGACAAACCTCGTCTATCGGCCTCCCACTGGGGTGCACGAGTAGGGGCCCAATTTCTTGGTCAGTTCAGGCTTGCTTCGGCGTCCCACCGTGCGGGCGACTGTGGTGCTGTCCTCCGCTACCACAGGCCTGGGAACCGCCTCTGTATGCTTCTTGCATTGAGGATCTGGAAAGCTGTCTGTACGACGTTCAGAACGATTTTTAAGACCTGCTCGACTTTGCACTGGAGGAGCTAAAATAAGTAGAGTGGTGCTGCTGGATAGTGCCCAGGGAACGGGCTGTCTCCCATATCCGTCGACTGCCTTCTCAAACAGAGTTTTCCCTTTGAAGGGCATGTCCAGCACCTTCACTTGGATCTTCTGATGGAAATTAGTGGCTTTCATCCAACCCTGTTGACGAGGGCAGACAACGTTCCCCATTTGCCAGAAACCTGTGTTGGCAAGATCCAAGGCCACTGTGATGGCGTGATCCAATGCCATCTTCCCCTTCCTGGAAGAGAGCGAGGACTTCCATTTTCTTATCCTCGGGGATGAACTCCAGGATCGATCCTAGCTTGTACCACAATTCCCTGTCGTACCTGGCCAGGATGGCCAGTGAATGGCTGCCTTGATAGTGGATGCTGCAGTGTAAATCACCTTTTTTCTCCGGGCGTCCATCCTGTAAGGAACTCATGGTGGCAACAGTGAAGACAGACAAGTGATCACAGTTCAAGGGTGTTTATTAAATTGTATGCAGGTTGAAAAACGCCTAATCTACACCTAAATCTAAGATGGATGGAAGCAACCGTCGACCATCAAATGAAAATAAAACACTCCTAGTGGTGTTGTGTCAAATAAAAAGAGCATATACTAAGAAAACTATTGCCAAACCTTGCAACTAATACAAAAAGGGTGTGGTGTTGACAAATAATATGTCAAGATTCAGCAGCTTGTGTCCCCCTTCCCCACGTTTTGAGCACAGGGTAAAGTGGTATCTTGGTGCACAGTACACTCTCGAGCTTCCCCAGAACGTGACGACAGTTCCACATGCAGCTATCGGGGTAGTCGATGGTCAATTCTCGTTTCTCTTGAAAGTCTCTTGCCATCGAGGGCCTATACGTATTCAATAACAAAACAAAAGTTCCTTCAACAAAAAATCAAAGTTTGTTTCCTGGTTTTAATTCGGGCGAGGATTCTTCACCCCTCGGTCCCCCTTTTCCGGCGCTGACCCCTCTTTACTTTCAGCCTGCCCCTTCCAGGTTCACTATGGCTTGTGCTTCATTCACCAATCTTTACGTATTTATGAGTTCCAGTGGACCTCCCTCTTCCGGGTTCACCTTTGTCAGCACAGTGTTTCTCGGGACTTTAGACTTTGCCCCTCTTTGTCAGCATCCCTCTTCTGGGTTCACTCTTGCCAACTTCACCTTCCCATTTACTTTCAATGTTTTGCAGAATTCTTTTCCCTTGCTTTCTCACAATTCTTAGGTCAAAGGCTTTCGACTGTAAGGGGATTTTGCTTCACCTCCTGTATGACCACTTTGACTTCATTTGGCGGTTCTCCTACAGCCTTCTGGTGTCTGCAGTTTCAATCAGACAGGGATCGACCAGACTTTCTCAGAGCAGCACCCACGTGGTGCCGGTCCGCTTCTGCAGCTGGTTTTCCTTCACAATTTCACAGTTCTTTGAACTTCTCTCACTTTGCCACTTTCATTCACCACAGCCCGGTTCTTATCGGTTCTCCCTTCGACTCACTGGCTGTGATGAACTGCTTGGCTTTCCTCGTAGCTGGAGTCTAGGGCGGTACCACAGAAGCAGGTGTCTCCCTCGCTCCGGCTTATCAGGTTCGACACGATCTGTGTACCGTTGACATCTGCTGCAACACACTTGGGCTATTGCTCTCAGTGTTCTGTTTCCTTATGTGGAGGTTTTGCGGGTCTGCATTAAAAAGGGCAAGGTCATGAATCTCCTTGTCAGCCTCTTGATATTCGCTGCCTTTCTCTTCCTCTTGAACTGCTGGGCCTGTATAGTTGTCTCGTTGTGCGGTCTGCCTTGCTCATCTTGTGCTCGCTTGCTCCACCTTTTATCCCTGTGGGGAATGGAAAGGGCCATCAGGTGTGTACGATTCTGATCAATTGCCTGACTTTACCGGACCTTTGTATCGGGACATGTCAGTTAAACGGTCTGGTATTAGTCCGTTCTCGTGTGTGTCATGCAAAAGTGTTTGTGTTGAAAAAGGGGGCAGTGGTTTTCAATGTCCTACGTGGTAGGATGGGGAAAAGATGTTGAAAGAAGGGGGATACTGCATCTCACCCGTCCATGTCCCACTCCCACTCCCCGAGGATCCCCCATCCAGGTGACCCTCCCTCACTGGTCCATCCCCAGGAATTGGATCCAATAGCGATGGGCGTGTCCTGGCCACCTGGATGGCAGATCCCCGGGGACTAGCTAGGGAGACACCTTCAGATTTCTCACAATCCTTTTCGCCTCACTGTCTGGAAGGACTGAAGACGACGAGTATGGGTTAGATGACCGTTTCCTTGCGGCTGCCGACACCACTGAGTCCGGCAATGGTTGCGACCTCAGGCACTTGGGTGCAGAGTCAGGAACCCTATATTTCTTCTCCAGCCTATCCCACTTGGCTGGAGCCGTCCAAGGGTTCTTCATGGGGGCCCTGTACTCCTCCCAAAAATCGTCCAAAAAAGGCACTCCCATGATAGTCTTCCTCTTGGCCTCCTTAGATACAAGAAGCCCTCCTTCTTAGTTTCCTCGGGCAGCAGCTGCAATAGATCAGAAGCCCTGGAGATCATGGAGTGAAACAACGCCAACTCATCTGGTGGGCACACCCTATGTGGAGCATCGAAATGCAGCCATTCACTGTCCGCTCCGCGATGTTTTCGTCATCATCTGTCGTTGTGGCCGCATCCGTTCCCGTACATGTGTCTGCTGGGGGAGAAGGGGCCCGACATGGTGGTGGAGGAGGTTGATATGAGGGTGTCAGATGAAACTTCCTCTTCTTTGCTGGAGGATGATCGGGGACCTGGGGGACCACAGGTACCGTCACCAGAGGCATTCTCATCTGGATCTCTGACACCAAGGTGTATAGAGTCGACAGAATATCCAAGGAAATGTCCCTCAGCTGAGAAGGTAGAACAGGAAAACTAGACCCTGCGCAGTTGTCCTCCTCTTCAATGTCCTCGTGGACTGTATGCAAGGACTCCTGATCCTCGTCGTCCGTGGAGGAGACCTCCATGGGTTGGGCAACGGCTGTGAGGGCTGTTTTGGGGCCTCCCCATCCCCTGCCTTTATTCCACCCTGAGGGTCTTGAACCGGGGACAGGGCTGGTTTCACCACTTCTGGCGTGCCTGCAGACTTTGCCAAAGTCACTGCGGCGGTGTCATGCCTTGAGAGCAGGGACACTTTCTGAGTCATAGGAGCTACCTAGGATCAGCGGCCGTAGCTGCCGTGGTAGTAGTAGTCGACAGAGTCACCAACGAGGTCTTTACCTGTTTGTGTTGAGCCTGTTTGTGTTACGCAGCTTTCTTCTCCTCCGTCTGCGGCTTCTCTGATTTGTCCTGTAGTTTAGTGGGGGGGTAGATGACTTCCTCTTTGAAGAGGAGCTTGAAGGTATGCTGGCGATGGAGGCAGAAGGTGAGGCTGATCGCGCCCTATCCACTTTGGGACCCGCTTCTGCAGTGAACCTGGTGGACTCGGACTTGCGGCTCTTGGCCTCATCTTAGGCCCCCATGGATGAGGCGCCCTAAAAGGAATTAGAAGACCACTCCTCGGACGGCCGGTCCTGGACGAGGCATGACCCTGCTTGGCGCACTAGTCAGATGCCTTGTTCGTGTTAAGCCATGCCGCCAGCCTACTATGCCTGTCCTTTGCCGTCTTCTTGAAGAAATCGAGGAATATCTCGCACTCTACTTCCTTGTAGTCCGCGTGCAGGTAGTAGTGGCATTGCAGGTGCTTGTTGTGATGCTGGAAATGCATTGGAGGGACAGGGCCTCCGTATCCTTGTCCTTTACTGCTTTGTATCATGTGTTCTGTCGTGTTTTCCGCACAGGCGTTCATGTGGGACTCCTGGCGGTGCAGCTCTCTCTTTTGGTTTGGTGAACAGACCCGTGGGATACCCTTATGGCACTCATTGGTAGGGGTACAACCCTGTGCCCCTAGTGTATGTTTTTGGGCACCTGTGTGTGACCCACAGAGCAGAGTATGGGCTGGTGGCATCTCCGTACTGAAATGACTGGTGCCCTGAGCGTCCTCCATTTTGGGATGCCCAGGCCCTGCCATTGGAATCGGTAGATTCCTGATGGAGACAAAAAGGCCCCCATGGCCACTTGCCTTCCATCACCTGTTACCTTGATCTTCCCGAAGTCCCGGAAAAGCCCTGCCTCTGTCCCTTCCCCCTGACTGGCTGTTGGGTGAAAGTTCTGTATATGGTAGTGTGGGGAAGTGCTGACCAGACTGGCTGGAGCCTTCTCAATGACCGTATGTTGTGGGTATGCCTGTGGGTGGGACCTGGGTGAATGGAGTGTGTGACGAATATACATTCTATGTTGTGGTTGTCTAGTATCTGGTGGTTGACACAACAGTTGAGACAGCCCTGCCCGAAACCGGTATGAATGCAGCCTGGAGTGTTGAATGGCTCAGTACTTGTCCCAATACACAAAACTTGTTGTGAGTGTCTGGAGAGAAGTGAATGGCCTGAATGCCCCGTGTGCCGGATTGGATGCCTGCCTGCATGAATGACCGTAGTCGTGATTGGATGCTTGAGTGTGACCCAGCGGAATGAATGGGAGATCAACAGTATATCTGGGGACCTCTCACTGCTAGGAATCGTGTTCAGAAGCTGAAGTCCACTACGACGAGTAAGTGGAGTAACTGAAGCTTGATCCTGAAGCCCTGCTGGACGAGAAGAATTACTGTTGCTCTGCTTTGCAATCTGAAAGCTGCTGTGCTTCAAGAACTGACCCAGAGAGGACCTGGTAAGGCGCCCTCTTCCCGAGCTACGAGGGACCATCGTGCACAGCGGATCTTTTCCTAAGCTCCCTGGTAGACAGACCTTCGACAGGCTGCCGACCCGATACGGTGATTGCTGCGGACCTCCAAAGAGAAGTGCCCGGACTCTTGTCCGCCACTGTCAACGACCGCCGTCGCCGACTGGAACCGCCGTGCTCCTGTTGCCTAAGAACCTCATTGATCCAAGGACGCTCTTGTCGGCATCGTCGCCGCTGTATCTTGCCGGAAAAGGCCTGACCGTTGACGCGCCGAGGAGCAGCCACCTGTGGGTTTCCCACCACCCAAAGACAATAGAGATGTCATGATGCCTAACCCCAGGCATCCGGACCAAGCCCATCAGCCCCGGGAGCAGGCATCTAGACATTTAGTAAAACCTCAGCAGCCCCGGCCTATCTGGGTTCAGTCCTGGCGCCTAAGGCGCCAGGCTCATAGTCATTACTTACCTCAGGCAGACCATGCTGCAAATGACTCCAATCCAACATGAAGCCTGAAAGGGACTATTTTTCTACAGGGATTATTTTTTACTCAGGTGTGGTTCTAGGGACTTCTTACCTGGGACTACTTTTGAGGCTATTTAAACCACACCCGACCAGCAACACACGCTTCGCGTTATTCTGCATCCAGCAGCGTAACACTCACCGTGCCTGCAGCCTGCATCCAGTCTTCTGCCATGCCCGCCTCGAATCCGGAGCTCCTAAAACAAAGAGGAAAGAAAGGGACAAGATTAGAAAACAAACTTATTTCTATTCCACACCTGATTCTGGATCCATCTCGTCTCCGGACCTGTAAAGAACATCATTTCTGCACGCGCCGCACCTCCAGCTGCAGCGCCACGCCAGACTCACCAGTCTTCACAGAATCCTTCGGGTCGGCGCTGCCTCCATCATTTCTTCACCGAACTTCGGCACCTAGGAGACAAAAGAAAACTACAAGGTGAGCCGAGGGAACCAACTAATATAATTCCACCATAGACTTGCCTGATTTACCACCGGAGGCATCCTTTTGTGACTCTCCATATTTTCACATGCCGCATCTGTAAAGAGAGACAAAACAACACGTTTTCCTCGTGCAACATTTAAGGGACAGCGCTGGGTAATACAGACTCTTACCTGAGCGCCACCAGCTGCCACAAAGGCATCTTTTCACGAGCCAGCTGCAAGACAAGAAAGGAAGGGGGGGGGGGGTGGGGAACAAGAGTGAACATCGGACATATTGAACTCTATGAACTTAATACTTACTGGTCCTCACCAGGAACCTCAGAGTCAATACACTCCGGAACTCTCCCGAGCCTTCAAACAAGTGAAGTAACTGGAATCGACGCGCCCCTGCAAATCCACGCAGGATGGAGAGCTCATCTTTCAAGAATATAAGGTGAGATTGCTGTGAGGGGATTTCAGAGGTGATTAGTTGGGGAGGACTGTGGGGGTGCCATCACTTGAATCCACAAGTGGCTAAATCCATCTCTCCACTTGCAGGAGAATATTTCTACACGTTAAGCAGAAAAGATTAGGAGGGCAGATCCAGTCAGTCATCGCTGCACTACGCATCACGTGGGTGGAGACCGCAGCTGTCCAGGTCCGACCTACGCCCCTGTGGGAGCCAGGTGAGCGTAACAAGAGACGCCGACGACTCGACGCCCTTGCTGGGCCACAGTTCTTCAACTCTTTGCGGTCCAGAAATATCGACACCGAGGTGCCCCGCACACCTCTTCCTGGCTGGACTTTTACACTTCCCCGTCAAAGAGCACTGCTAGGAACGACGCGGCCACTTCACCATCGTAGCTCGACCTGTTCTCCGTCGGACGTTCAACGACCTGTGACTCCTGCCTGAAAGGGAGGACACTCAAGAAGGGTTGTCAATTTCCCCGACGAGGAACGCTACAACGCCAAGGTACTTTGGGGTTGCAGAACTGTTGGAAAGTCTAGTGTGAAGAATATATGGACTGGGCTTGTATCTTTCTTCTACAGGTTGCCCAGGTGGGGGGATCTCCACACAGAACTGTGTCTAGGTAACGGGGCCAGTATTCTGCCTATTGCTCAACCATCTTGCTTTCCTTCCTCTCTCTACTGCTAGTTTCCTCTTTATTTTGATCTGTGTGTCACTCTGACCGTATGCACTTTAATGAGATCTAATAACGTTTGTGGTACCACTTTAGAATTATACATATTTGGCATTGTTGATTTCGGAGTACAAAGTGAGTTATTGTGATTGTGTATATGACCTTGAATATTAATTATATAAAGACTGTTTAACCTATACAGTGTGTGTACATTCCTTTGTGGGTGCTTGGGGACTACTCTGTACTTAAGAACCAGCTTGCATCACCTCCTGAGAAGCTAGGCCTTGATTTCTCGTCAATTGCTACCGTAATAGAGAATCTTGGCAGGGTTCTCTGTGCCTCCCCTCTACCATATAGAGAGCGGAAGTGCAGACCCCCCCCTCCGGTCTTTACACTTGTCCTGCACAAACACATTCCGTAGCCCGCATTTGGTGCAGGGCCTGAAGAGGGACCTTTCCTCCATCTCTTCTGTCATCACTGGAGGGCACGAAGTCAGCACAAGATGGCGTCGTAGAATCTTTGATGGATCTTCGCCCTTGAGGGGCGTGGAACTTCACTGGCAATGGGTCCTCGCTGGCGGCACATGAAGAAAAGAGCACACTTTGGCTTCTTTGAACGAAAATTGAACTTTTTCTGTTGAAGAATACAAAAACAAAAACGTACAAATAGCTTGGAAAGCAAACTCCCAACATTGAAGCGTGCAGTAAAAATCGTATGATGGCTTAGGGAGAGGACTGTCATTGGATGGGGGCAGCATGAACCAGAGGACAGTGATTGGTTTAGAGGAGAAATACAGTTATAAAGTGAAAGTGAAACAGTTTTTTCTTTTACCGAGGATTCCCAGCCTGACGACGGGGAATATTCATGAGCATGTGAATCCATGCCAGACCCCCATACTGGAGAACCTTCAGACTTCTCTCCCACCCATCAGCATTGTGGAGGTCCCTACCTGTACTCCAGAAGCAAAGTGCAATGCAGGATATTTTGCCTCTCTGGTGCACTCACAATGTCTGACTCAAGGACTGTAAGCATTAACAAATAACCCCAAGACCCTGAAGAGGGGGCACCGGCAAATTTGTTTCCAAACCTGAAAGATTTCAGCATGTTCATTGTTCACTCACAAGACTGCCAGCTACCTCGGTGAGACATTGCCCGCAAACCGGAGTGGAATAGTTTCAAGCTGGCGGGCAGAATTAATGAAGACTTTGGGCTTCATTAATATCATGACAAATGGCACTGCGGGGGGCTTTGTCCTCACCCTTTGGGGCAAAGGCTTTGCAGGGGCTATCTCCTTATCCTTCAGTGTAAAGACATTACAAAAGTACACCACATTATTCTTTGGGGCAAAGATATTACAGGAGGGTGTGACTTGTCCTCTGGGACAAAGACATCATCGATCAGCCAACCAACTACATTAACCCGAAGTGTCCGACTTACTGAGAGCACCTGGACTGCATCTAAGCCACATCACAGCATTAGGACATCAGAGAAAGAAGTGTTCAGGGAAACTCGACTCCTTGGATCTAGGCGTTCAGCTGGCCATCATCCTGGGCTGATTCTAGGAGCATTTGTTTTTGTTTGCTTTGTAATAGGCATAGACTTGGGACCATCAGTTCTTTAATAGTAAGCATAGTGAGGGCATACTTTATCAGCAGTCTTTTAGTGTAGAATATCCTCTCTGACTTGTTGTGCCATGACCGTACACTGTTTTCCTCAGAGGTTTCTTGCATGAGTTACCCAGACCCTGTAGGTCATCCTCCAACCCAACCGTGAGAATCCAGACTGGACATTGCCCTGAGTGGCAACCATTTGATTCCAGGAAGAAACTCTAAGGACCTGAGCTCAAGGAGAAGAGGTGCTGAAGTTCTGTTTCTCACTTTGGGAACAGGGCAGCTTTTGAAAATTCTACCAGTGGGATGGCTTCTTTATGTTGGTTTAATCTCTGTTTAAATTACCCAGGCTTCCTATTCAAGATTGCCTTTTTTGGTTGTCCCTCAATCATTTTTTCTGAATAAAACCTTCTTATAAAACTGATAATCCTTGTGAAAGTATTCAGCTTATTCCTACCCATGGCACATAAAATGAAATGTTCACATGATTTACACAAGAGCAAAAGGTTTGCGAACTGTACTTAATTTAAGTCATTTTAAGAAGGATATGACTGAATTAAGACTTACAAGTTTACAGTTCATACTACTTGGTTTTTATAAATGTGGATCATGTTCTCTATCTGCATGTGCAATTCTACTAAGGTATTACCATCAGATTGTTACATGAAAGAATATGAAAACATATAAGGGCAATCAGCAATGCTGATGACGTACATCCCATTGCAATCAACCATAGCATTGACAAGATCAGACATTTGATTCATTTGGCAGGACAATATTTAAAAAAAAACATATCAGAAGAGGGAATGGCAAATTGGAACTTGCAAGCAGGAAGGACATTTGATATATTCCTTACAAGCAATAGAGAAAAGACTACATACATATTAACCTTAGCTATGAGAAGACTAGCAGAAGTATAGCTGACCATGCTTTGCGGATTGCCTCAGAGCTCTATTCTATCGCCCATTTTGTTCAAACATTATATGGTGTCGCTTGCAGGTATGATGACTTAGTGTTATCAGTATGCAGACGACACCAAACTTCATCTCAAGGGATCAAGAATATTGGACACCAGAGGGATTGCCTTAACCAGGTTGAGTCCTGGATGCTATCTGAAAGGCTAAAATGTAATGCTGCCACAACTTAAGTTCTCCTGTCAGGCCAATGACGAGATGCAGTCTTTGCTAGCCATTATGAAGAGGGTTGGTATTTCTTCATGGCTTCTTTCCTCTACCCATCCTCTTGGCTTTTGGCTGGACAACAAGTTGGCAATGACTGTGCATGTGGCAAAGAAGTTTCAGCTAGCACTTTCTCAGATATTTCTGCTTCATCAGAAAAACATGTATTCCGGCTGATCTTTAAATCTGTGGTTCAGGCTGTCATTCTCTCTGATATTGATGGGGAAAAAAATCTTCTTATGGGTGCTTTACAATGTACTCTTAGCAGATCAGCATTCCATTGGACAGCCCGCCTTGTGGTGGGTGCTGTAAATGTGGCCATTATTTCCCATATATATGGCCTGCTTGGGCACCTCTCAAGTCCATCACACAACCACTCACCAACTAACTACATCTAGTACCATCCTTTGTTGGTTATAGATATTTCCATCACTATAAAACTCTGCTCTAAACTGAACTGTACTCTCCTGAGTCACAAACTCATGTTTACAGATAACTTATCACATTCGAGAAACATGCATCCCTACTTTGACAACCACAAAATCTCCCTCGCTTTACAGTTGTTTTGACACCGGTATTAGATCCTCCTAGGTCAATCATGGGAATGCTCCTGGTAATGGGTTGGTCAGCCACTGAGAGCCCTGACAGGGCCCTCCCTTTTTGAAGGAAAATGAGTGAACAGGTCACCTCAGTGATGTACTATGGAGAACATAGCAGGGGCTGTGGGGGCGGGGGGGGGGGAATTCCCTTGATTCGTCACAGCTGTTTAAGAATGGCCTCACAATAATCCACAAAAGCCATGATAGGTTTACAATTTTCCTTAAATATTATTGCATGCAGGACTTCAACTAAGGATAGGGACAACATGTTACTGTAGAACACCTCTCAGCAATACACCTTACCTGCACTGCAGTGCAGCTTTTTGAAGTGAAGTGATAGGGCTAATCCTTCCGTGCAGCCACAACTGACAGTGGTAGTGCCAATGCCTGTCAGTGGCCTCAAGGAGGGTCGGAACCAAAGGACAAAACTCCCAGAACAGGGAGAAAACCTTGATGGAGCTTGAAATCCAACTGAATGGCAAATAAGGGGCTGCTTAGCTGAAGACATGCAGGGAACGGGTCGCTGATGCAACCCAACTGGTAATTATAAGTCAACGCAAAGTCCAGATGAACAGAGTCTGAATACAAGTCTCCAATATGTTTCTCACAAATAAATGCTGGTATAGGATTTATTTGTTTATAAGCTTGATTTGCATTTACTCCATTTATCAATTTTCAGAATTGGGAGGTAATAATTGGTAGCCATAATTGTAAGCATATCTTAGCTAGCATGCAAGATCAAAGCACACCAATGATGAGAAAGTCAATTGTTATAGTTACGTTTCAATTCTTTCCAAGTATTAGTTATTCAATGGAAGTAAAAGTATCTTTTGTAAGTAGTTTTACATTTTTTCGCAGTTCTCGTTTTTTAATCTTTAACTGCTACATCGAAAATGTGGGTATGCATCATGTTCAAGAGCGATTCTTGTAGAAAGATTGTGTGTGTTTGGTTTCACAAATCGGTCAATAGTCCGAAAAATGTAGAGGAGAGATCATCTGCAACTGTTGTATACTACCAAAAGAATCCCACTGATCATTAAGCTGATTACTATAGCTTATAACACTGGATTTAGTCCGAACTAATGGTACCAACCCACGTTGCCCAGGTCTGTAGCTGACATGCATGTGGGGGTCTGCATTAGCCTTATTGATTTTCGCTTCGCATCAGATGGAGCTTTTCCGAGTGATGTTCGTTTTTTGGGAGGCATGTTTCAGTCACTTAATGGCTCCAGCACATTTGATAAAATGTCCAAGAAAGATTGACTGATTGTGCTCTCTTCTTGTGAATGAACTTAAGTAAACTGTAACTTTGCCATTTCCCAGATTTGACACTTTTATGAATTTTGCCTCCTTCTAGTACCTACTGTAGTGAATCACGGTGACTACGGAGTAAATTTGTTTTTGGCATACAAACATAAGAATACAATCTTGTCCTAGTCAAATGAGGATCCATGCAAAAGTGTGTGAGTGAGTGAGTGTTTTTTTCATGTACCCTGGAAGATGTTTCTCTTGTTGGCAAGTCTTGCTTCAGTTTGCTCTGGTGTCTCATTTGACCTGGAGAATGTTACTGTTGTCCTCATGTCAGTAATTATATCTTCAGTTTGCTGTGGCATTTCATTTGCCCTGGAGCAAGTTGCTCCTGTCCTCTGGTCGGCAAGTCATGTTGCCGTTTGTTGTTATGTTTCAGAAGCTCTTGATATTGATTTTCGCTTTGCATCAGATGGAGCTTTTCCAAGTGTTGTTCGTTTTTTGTGCAGCATGTTTCAGTCACCCAATGGCTGCAGCACATTTGAGAAAATGTCCAAAAAACATTCACTGATTGTGCTCTCGTCTTGTGAATGAACTTAAATAAACTGTAACCTTGCCATTTGCCATACTTGGAGTGGCGTGATAAAAACTTTTTTTATATTGTTACTTTTCCTCAGACTTCTCATGTACCCCCTCCAACCCCAGCTTGAGAAGAGTATAGGTTGGGCTACACCACCTCACACCAATTGTGTACGGGAGGGAGATGCCATTTTAGACACAGCTTCTAGGCTACACACAGATTCAGACAGATGCTGACGGCGCTGTGTCCGTGACGGCACTTTTTCACGGGTGGGTCTATAAGTTGCCATCTACAAATCAAGTGAGATTGGTTGTGAACTATGAGGCAGCCTGTCACCATTTGACATCCAACTTTGAATTGTTTTGGAAAGTGTTGCATTGTTCTATCGAAAGAGGAAGCGGAAAGCATGAGGGGGAGGTCCACATGTGTTGCTAATGAGTTTTCTTGTAGGGCAAACTTTGCCCTGTACTACAACAAACACCGCAGGATGGATTAACTGCATACCTTCATGAAGAGCTGGCGTTAGGTCTTGAAAGCATGCGTTTACTTGTTTAGTGAAAAGCCATGAAGCATTTTTATAAAATCCTACTAAAAGCCGCCAAAATGCTGTTGGATGTATTCGAAGCTCACAGACCTTTTTGCAGGCCAACAGGGCCCTTTTTGATATGCTGTAATTGGCTATTTTGCATTCGCAGACTCAGGCCAGATCTGCACATTTTAGTAAGGGGAAACCACATTGGTTAGTCAAAAGAGCCACTCTTTTCAGTTTGTGGCCTCGGAACAGTTGCTATATGGCAGCAATTGGGGCCCAAGGAACTTTCAAGGGTTTTGCAGAACTCATCAGCACTGTGGACCAAGGTAATAGTTACCTTTCGTGTGCGTTCGCACATCTACTATGATAACTAGATGGACATTAGTTGCGAGGTATTGAAACCTCTTGTATACCACCTTCTTAGTGAGTTTTTTTTTTAAATTGAATTCTAAATAGTACTCCAAACAATTTGTACTTTTTCACAAAATACAAAATGTAGTATAAGCTACACATGCCAATGCATTTTGGACCCTTGGTCCATCTTCGGGGCCAGTAGCTCTGTATGATTCCAAACAATCTGTTGCCCATTTAACTGGACTGTTTCAGACCTGCAGATCCTTCCTATCACCCGACAGCTACATCACACTAGCTAGAGCCCTCATTTTGGCATGACTGGACTATTGCAATGCCCTCTACGCTGGCACCATGACCCACAATATTAAAAAACTACAGGTGATTCAAAACAAACGCCCTAAGAGCCGCTCTAAACATCCCCAAAAATACTCACATCTCCATGACTAGAAGAAGGAACACCCATTGCCTACCTGTCCAGAAGCGTATCCTTTCCAAAACTCTCACCTTGACGCACAAATGCCTAAACATGTCAGCCCCCAAATACCTAGCAGATAAATTCACTACCATCCAATCGAATCGGCCTGCACGCTCAGCACTCTTGCACTTGCTTTCCACCCCCAGATTCAAACTGCAGCAAGCCGGAGCCAGCAGCTTCCCAGTGGTAGCTGCCAAACACTGGAACACATTCCCATCCGCACTACGGTCAGAAGCCTCCTTCTGGACCTTCCGCAAACACCTGCAAACATGTCTCTTCACACAGGAACAACTAAAATAAATCATGATCAGCAATTAAAATGGTATCAACAACTAATGATCACTGCAACTCAAGTTAACGTAATGCACCCTCTTGTATATGTATACTTCTGTATATGTGCAACTATGTAACTATTGTTTTTTTTTTATTTTTCAAGAACAGCGCCCAGATGCCTCTGGGTTGGGTGCGCTTTACACATGTCTAAATAAATAAATAGAGCTGTGAAAGTCTGTATCACGATGAAACTAGTAACCTGGGCGTGTGCATTCCACCGCATCCATGCTCAGTGCCTCGCAGGTAGCCAACTCAGTGGGTAAATATTGAAAAGCTGAAGTCCGTATGCCACCGCATTAGTCGGACACGCACCTCTCCAATCTCATTCCTGAAATCCTAATGCTATGTCCCAGCAAAGTGACTCCTGACAATGGCCAGCATGTCCAGTTGCCTCATTGGGAGGAACCCAAGTAATTTTGGTCCTGCCCTAGGAAAGGTTGAAAAAAATGGGTGACTTGGTAGTGCCTTGAGCATGGGCGAAGTCATGTCCCAGGCAAATTAACCAGTCGACATGGAGGCACACCATGACTAGTGACCACATTGGGGCAGTTGAAGGAGAACAGAGGATGGCAGAAGGCCATGTCTTGGGCACAGTGTACACTCTGCATGGCGACAGGCAATGACCAGAGGGTGTCTGGGAGGTGGCAGTTCATTGGCACAGGACATGCTTATTGCACAATGGATGCTATGAGGTGGCCTAAAAAAAGCAACCATAACATGACCACCACCATGCACTGCTCATGATAACTCGTTCTGTTCATTGACATGCAAAATTAGTTATTGAAAATAATGTTTAGATCCACTTGGGCTTTGTATTGTGCTGGCCCTCAAATTGATTAAAAAGTGAGCATAGCTAGTATGGAGTAGTACTACTTTTCCTGATCTCTTTTTGTTCATCATGGCCTGGAGAAACTGTGCTTACATGCATGTCATTTATGTGGTCATGTGAGGCCTCATGAGCAGTGCATGTTGGTGGTCATGCTACAGTCGCTCGAAGAAACATAACTAGCGAAGTTGTGAGGTTTTGTTGTTTTTCACTGCAACAACAAAGTTTCTTCACTGAATTACAAAGGTTTTTATCAGATAAACTAAACCATTGCGTGTCTTTAACCAAAATATTTCACTGAAAGCGGGTGTATGATATACACTAATATACCTAATGTCAGTGTTTTGCCTGTGGCTTGACTTTCAGCAATGCCCCAGGCACTCAAAGCAAATTCACTTGGAACGGCCTATGGTCATGCCAAGTGGGATGCTGTGCAAAGATTCCCAATGTACCCACTGTGCCCAAGCAAGTGGGCACTGTGCCTCGGGCATGCCCTTCAGCCACGCGCCCAGCCATCACTGGCCCACCTGCTGCAGCTATTCCCAGTGGCCATGTTTACCAAGGCACAGTGTTTGAACTGCTATGGCACATGGGGGTAGGGTGCAACCTTAAGCAAACTGAAGGCAACACTGGGCCTGGCCTGTACCCATGTCCCATGAGGGCCAGGGCCTTGTCTTTAGGGATTCAGCTGGAAACACCCAGATGACATGACAAGCCACTAATAGCACCAAGGACCTGGCCATCTACCTGAAGTTGCTACTAAGCAGGATCTGCAGCCATGCCCATTGGCCATGGTGGGTCTCTGGGCTACGGTTAGACTTGCAAACCTGGTTTGCAGATTCAAGCTGGGAACATAAGTACAACCACTCTGCATTTATATCAGTTTTATTGCCATATTCCACCCCCTGGGGCTCCCCTTAGCATCGGCAGGATGAGGCAGAGGGCTACAATAAGCCCTTGTTAAAATGAGTGCAGGTTCCATGTCGGCAAGGTCCCTAAAAAGTCAGTAGACAACAATGACCAGTGTTTGGAAACATTTTCATGGGCCCAGACCAATCAGATTGGCTGTTTTTCCTCTAGGCAATTTGGTTGACCCGTTGCGGATCTGGTGCTGCAGATTAGTAAATCAGGGCCCTGAAAATGGCCCTCTAGCTCCGTGAGACATTGGCCACTTTTTGGACAGATTTTAAACAATTAGATGGATTGTCACCAATCAAGCAAATGCACTTCTCCAGATCCAGACATCTGTGCTTTGCCAAAGTTTGCAGCAAACCCATTTAGCAATTCAAACTATAGGTGAGAGAAAAATATGCCCTCGGACAAACTGTGTGGTTAATGAACATTTTGTACTTAGAACTTTTACCCATCTCAAATCCCCCATACAGAACCTTACAAAACTTTGCAAAAGAAGTTAGAGTTAGGTCTTTATTGTTTTGGAAGGTTTTCTGAATCATACGCTCCTATCATCGGAACCATAACTACAAAGCAGATATCGCCGAGCAGTAACACATACGTTAATGAAAAAGGGTAGTTAAAAGGAGGTCATGGTTGCAACGCAACCCTACAAATTCACCAGTTAAGGTCCCTAAAGTAACCAAAACTCGTCCACTAGCATAGTAAAAACAAGGATAAATCGGTCGATGAGCAAATCCGGCCAATGACCACCAAACTCGATTCCCGTTTGCGCCACTTGGTCCTACGAATGTACCACAGGATTACTAGTGTTGTTAGCGTAGTGTTGATCGCCTTTTTCGGAGACCACAGTACTCCTTGGGGATTAGGGTGGATTTATCGCTGGCAGCAATTTCGCAGATCTTTGGAGAAACTATCATACTTCTAGTATGGCAGTTTAGTAATGCATTGGTAACAGAATTACTGCGGCATTCCCGCCATTTTCACCCACACCACTGTACTTGTAATGAAGCCCAATGTGTCTTCTTGCATGGCAACTCATCACTCTCACCAAGAAGTTTAGTACTTCTAGTAGTTTAGTTTAGTACTCATGTACTAGTAAGTACATGAGAGCCTGGCATTTGAAGTCAATCAATTATTTATATACCGGGCACATTGGCCAAGAAGCATCCCTACATACTATTGCCCACTTGCCCTAATAGCACCACCCATTGCTTCTCTCCACAAGCCACTAAACAAAAGATAAATGGCCCTACATTTGCCATACACCTCCCTAAATATCTACCCAATGACTCAGACCCAGACTGTTTTCCAGAGACCAGATACCCTGGGTCTATACTGCAACCTCACTAACATTCACAATAAATGGCACTCTACACAGCCTTACCGTTCTGGTGAGGAGTAGTCGTAGGTCATGAAACTGAAGCTGTCCACCACAGCTGCAAGCTGCTCAAACTCCTTCCTTCCGAACATTCCCAACTGGTTAGTGCTGCAAGGAAAATAAAAGGGACTTTCAGCTGCATTATATTCCAGGTGACTTTGTTTTTCATTTTTAATATATTTAGTATTCATGATGACTTGCAGTAGTTCCTAAAACGTTATCTATACTTTTTTTTAATTTGTTTTGGTCAATACCGACCTTTACAAAATAACAATAAAATGAAGAAAATGTACATTTGTATTCCTTATATCAATCATAAAAGGTTGTTGTTAAATGCATTTCAAAGTAGCACTTAAAAATGTCATTTAACTAAAGGGATTTAAAAGGTGAAAGGAGGAGTCCATCAAAGAAGAAAGGAAGGGAAAAGAAGAAAACGTTTCTATACTTAACCAGTGGATCTGCTAAGAGCCCTACTCAATACGTAATTATTTCTGCCTTTGGTAAGCTTCTGCTTCCCTCACTGTGTTCTTCCCCCTATGATTGTAAATCGCTCCATTGCTTCCCAAGCTAGGTCTGTGCTCAATAAATACCCTTATAACAATAATAATAAGCGAGGATCAGCACAAAATATGCTTTGAAAGCACCATGATGACACAGTGAGCGGATGCACATCACTTGGAAAGGTCTCCAACTCAGTCCCACCAGGTAACAGCTAACCTGGACTTCAGCAAATTACCAGTCACTACAGCATCTTAGTGTCATTCATACCAGCATAGAAACCAGAAGGTTAACTGCCATGGCCCTTCCCACGTCCCACTAGCCCACTGGAACCACTGGCCACCCACAATGCCTTCTTCAGTGTCAGCCACAATCGAGCAGTAAATGTTTTCTCTCCCATGAAGACACTGGTGCCCATTGAAAATGTACGATTATTTGTGTGTCAAATTTCATTCTAGCCCTCTCGCGCTTTGCTTCAGTCTCAGATGCTGCTTGCAGGGGCAATCTGGTGTCCTTCCACCTCCATGACCACCTCCTACCCACTACTACTGTTTCCCTACTCTAGGCTCTCTTATTATCAGCATGAATTCGTCAGGTGGTCAGTTTTTCTTTTCCAGTGTAGCAGAGCGCCTTCGCCCCAACGTACAGGTAACATCTATATTAAGCCAATCTTTGAGCCACCTATGACTTAGTACAAGCAGCTAACCAAGTCTGTGTGCAGGGTGGCAGCGTGTGCACTGGTGGCTCCAACCTGAGCAGCAGAAAAGGCAGTCCTTTGGGTGAAAGAAGAAGAAAACAAAGGGGGAGGGACAAATTAATGAGGGGTTAAAAACTGTTAAAATAAGGCAAGGAAAGACCATTGAAGAAGCTGGGGGAGCAGGGATGATGGTACAAAGGCATGAGAAACAAACAAGGATGTGGGAGGAAGGTGAGCTCAGGGGCAACACGTTTGTCTTGGAAGCAAGACAACGCAGTGCAACAAAGGTTTCAATCCCGATCCCGCGCTTAGAAATCACTCGTTGGTATTAAGCACGTTGTAAGAGAATAATAATAATAATAATAATAATGTGTGATTTAGTGATATGAAAACAATATTGATTAAAACGAAGACGACAATTAGCAACAACTTTATTTTCGTGATATGGCATAATTTCTGAGAAGTCTGGTTATTTAAACAAATAACCCACTTCTTTAACTCTTAATCAGTCTCTTCTCATTTTTTATTCTCATTCTAGGAACATGTTAATCCTAGAATACCTCCTCACTCCATGATTCATACTCTTCTACTGCTTGTTTTCTTTCATCTTCCTTGACTATTTGGCTTGATTTACATTTCAGACTGATATCTTTAACTTTCTCTTTGACCCAGGAATGCTAACATATGGATTCTGGGCTCTCTTTCTCACTTCCTTCAACAACAACTTTTTCCAACTTTGTAATTTCAATTCCAAGTGTGCACATATAACCCCTTTCTTAATGTTCTCCCCAAAACCATGTCTCTTATACAGATCTATTGGATCCCAGCACCACCTTTACGCCTTTGAACTTCCAAAGCATCTTTGTATCCCACCACCTTCTTACTGGTCAAGTGTTTGCAGTACCTATTGGGGTTCTATTGGGGCACTTCTGGGTTCTCAGCAACACTTACGTTCAAGCATCTCTGTAGGATCACATGCTTCTCTGGACTCTCTGTGCCTCTTAGGGTCCAGTGCTTCTCTGAGTTTCACGTTTACATGCTTCTCGGGATTCTGAGCACTTCTCTGTAGACCTAACACCTCTTCAGGTTCACTTCACTCTTCCTCACAACCTCTGGGCATACTCTACCTGTTCAGGTTCTTATGCTTCCTTCTCAGCACCGTCAGTAGTGTCAGTTTCTTGATGTTCATGAGCCTCCCTGGCTTGTAAGTACCTCTTGGCATCAAGTTCCTTTCATTCTTACCATCCTAACTCAGGCAAACTTTTTCTGGTTCAGTTTACCACCTTGTCTCTCCAAAACGATTTACTCCTGGTCCAGGCACCGACAGTCCCTGACTTAGCTGGGTGCTTTAAAAAACATCTAAATCTCCTTCCTTAGATCATCCCGCTCCCAAGGATCAGGCATTGCCTGTTCCCCCTCACAGAGATTGGTTTATTCATAACTTATCGATCCCATGTTCCTCTCATTACAGGAAATTTTAAAACGTCCAACCGCCATCTTGGTTTTGCCTTCTTGCTCCATATGCAACATTGGTGCTCTCCCAGGGCATCCTCTTGACACAAGAAATTAGGTTTCTTAGGCCACAAGAATCGCAAATCGCCGACCCTCCGTGGGTCACCAGCATCTGCAACCATGTCACTTCCTTTGCAAGTATTCTGCTTGCATACACTGTTAACATCTCGTATCTAGCTATGGAATGCTCTGAATGCCCTGGTAAGCTTCCTAGAACTCGCTTAGTGAAACAAGGCAACAGGAAGCGAATAACGCATGGCTGTTCGGGCGATAGGATAAGCAGCCCATTGGCTTATATTGCAATAAAGGCATTTCTCAAAAGGCTGGAAGCTGCACAAGCCCACCAGTGTTGTTGAAGCATCAGTCACAGTTCAAGTGAGCAGAGGGAATGAGACGTATATAAAAAATACATTTTTGGTCAGTGAGTTGTGCTTGGGTTCTCACAGATGTAAGTATCCTGTGACATATGCCTTGTACTATACCAGTTTGCTATGGGCATTGTAAGCTCATTAGCTTGTCTGTGCAAGGCTTATCAAATCTAACATTTTCTGACATACCCAAAGAATAGAAAGACAACTAGAATGCCGAAAGAATTCCATTAGTTTTGTATTGTTATTTTTTCGCACCTCACTGACAAATTCAAATTGCCTCTATTTAGTTTTAAAACAAAGGGTCGATTAAATCTACTTATATGCCTGATAACACGTGCCTGCCTTGATGTGTCTTGGTATCAGGGTGATGTTTTATAAGCAGTGGGATAAGCAACACAAATTATTGATAATATACATTTCATTTGCTTAGATTGTTCCACCAAATAGCATGCAGCCTAGTTTTTGCTTCTCTGCGCACAAGTGCACCAATTAGGTTGACGAGAATGCTGATGCACAGGTGGGACTTTTGTGGTACCCGGCTAACACCTCTATGAGGGACCTACATTAGAGGTGGAAGCTGTGATCAATGGACAGACACCTTTACTAGTTGTGAAGTTGAGATGGTTGACCTATCACAATCTGCTAACACCAGAATCACTGTTTGAAATGTTCGAGCTTTTGGTCCTCACTGACTCCTCATTGGCTCTGGTGTGACCTCAAAGACAAACACAGATTGTTGAAGTAGAGTTGAGCCCAAGTCAATGAGAGTTATTTCTCAGTAGCCCTTTCTTTTGAACCTCTATAGGACAATTATGACAGAGACTAATGAGCAGGTTTTAGGTGGGGTTATTACTGGGTTTCCAGTTTTTGCATTGAATTCTTGCACAGGGATCACAGAAGACTTTGTTTGTTCAGAGCGCATGGAGTTCTTCATGCTATCTTCTGTTCCATCAGCAGCCACTGGAGTGCTTTGAACGTTGGGTTTATGTGCTTGTGTTAGGATGGTACAGACCGGCACTAGCAGTCTTTTTAAAAAGGTTTTGGCAGTTTGCACGTTTGTGTTTTTTTCGGGAGGCCTATGTGTACATTACTGAAGTAGTCTAGCCATTACAAGATCACTCATCTTGCAAGGTTTGAGAAACCAGAGGGTATCCTCACTCCTAAACCCCCAGGACTCATTTCTCAGGTGGCCAGGGAAAGGCCATCTCTCTTGGATCTCCACCCTGGGGATGGAGAAGCAAGGGAGGGTCACCTGGGTGGAGAGTCCTTGGGGATTGGAAGCGGGTGCACCCAAACGAGACATGGTATTCCCCTTATTGATAACCAACCTAAACTTTCCCACAGATTTCTGGATTGAGAGTAATGGATACCATTTTTTAATTTGTTTGTTTGCATATAAATTGAAACATTTTTTTTGCTAAATCATTAGTCTTTAAAATCACAAAGCAACGACGGAATAAACAAAAAAGCAGAAAAAACAAAACACATTTAAACTGACAAGTCAAATTCCACGCTAATGGTTATGTTATCGTGAGACAAAGTTTCCGTTATTGACTCTTTCCTTGAAAACTCAAACCAATTTAAAATAAAAAAGAGACACGTGGATTGATACGATTTACATAGCCAATAACGTCAGATGAACAGAGGTTCCATAAATTTTGTCTTCGCAATAACATGGTTCGTTTTGTTCCCTACACAAGACTCGAAAAGATAGGACTTGGTCCTTTATCAACAGTTATCCATTCATCTGAATGCCATCAATTAGTTCAAAAAGTACAAATTTTAATAGAAAGTACAAAATTGTCTAAAATACATGATTAAACCCTCTAAAAAGATACATATGTATCGTATTAACAAAGACAAACATCATGCACAATCAATTCTAAAAAATCTTAGAGATACTGACTTTACTGATCTCTAATTAAATCCCTGTTGTGTAGTTCTTCTAGATCGGAGTTACGATTATGATTCATCGTTATCTTTTCTATTCTTCTATTCTAATTCTATTCCATTATTAGAATTAGAACATCCCTTCACTGGAATATTCAATTCACTCAGACAGTTTAATTAATTAGACTGACAAAAAAATTCTCGACATGTTTCAGTCCTCTATGTGGGTCTTGGGACTTTCTTCAGGAGTGGTCAATGTGAGGGGTTACAAGTGGGCTTTGGCCAAGTTAGGAATCCTCTGGCCTTCTCTTAGAGATGATAGTAACTGTTGATAAAGAAACGATAAAAAAAGAGAATCAATTTATGTTTCTTCCGACACCTTTAAAAGTGTCAAAGAAGACAACAGGGTCCTTTTGGTTACCTGGTCTTCTTAGTGTGCGGGCTTTCTTGATTAGCAGGCAAAAATTTGTCCACATAGGTTGGGCGTTATTTTCTTAAGAGGAAGGATCTTCCTACAGAATCTGCAAACAAATAAATGTTTTATTTGCAAGAAAGTTTCTTACAGCCTTCAGGTTAAAAAACGCAATGCATTCTGGTGGTCGTAGTTCCTTTGAGGGGTCATTTAGTTAAAAGAGGTGTGGTATCCTTTCAATAGTGATAGGTACTCGTTTATATAGATTTCTAAACAATGTGGCGAAACCTTAGTGGCATTTCCATTGTGCATAAACTCTTAGAAAAGGTTGCGTGTTGTCAGCTTACCATTAGGTTTAGTCCAAAAAACTCTCTTCGTGGTTTTTCTTGCCACGGGGTTTTGCGGATGTGCTAATAGTTTTCTAGCTTCTGTCTTGCGGCTTCTACAGGTGGTTTCTGAAAACAAACCACAAGGAGTATGTCCATTAGTTATAAAGGGATTCCTGTTTTCCGTTACTGAAAACGGATCGAAAAAGGCTGCAGTTCAACCCTTCTACAGATGTTCTGAAGCTAAAATTTAGTTAATATTAGCACAACTTTAGCTCGATAGAACCTGAGAACAGGTAAAATGGAAAACCGTCCATAAATTTGATTCACCGTGCATGCCTGCCTCGATAAGGCCTTAGTTGTGGTTTTTAGTCAACAGACCATTGGCACCTCTGACATGGTATCGCTCAGCCAAACTCCTAGATATTTAAACAAGGTGACTTGCTCGATGTGTTCACCATCTAGTGACCAAGAGTAGACGCGTTTGCCTCAGTTTGAGTTCCCAAATGTTAGTATTTTAGTCTTAAATTTGGTGATTTCAAGGCCATTGGCGGTAATTAAAGGCGAAAAGGTGTTCAGTTGCCTTTGGAGTCCCACCGTTGTTTGGTCTACTAATGCAATGTCGTCAGCGTAAAGTAAATGTTGCCTACTGCCAGAGGAAAAATTCTTGGGTTGGGGTATGTGTGCTTTAACTCTGCTAAAAATAAATTAAATAGGGCTGAAGCCATTAGGCAGCCTTGTTTCACTCACCTACCAGTCAACATTTCTTCAGACAACAAGCCAGACTTGTTGATCGAACAAGTAACGATGTGTCTTGATGCATGGCTGTTTTTGGTTCAAGAATAGATTTCAGGCATTTTTTCTATTTCAAGTTAGTCCAGAGCTTTGTGAAAAGGAGGTATAAGAAGGAAGGAAGCTGTGCTCTTGTTTTCCTTTATAGATTTCGACTTATTTTCTGATTAACAGTATTAATATTTCCTTGTCAGCTCATTGCTCCTTTTTACATTTGACTTTTTATGTTCTTGATTTATGGTAATCTTATTTGTATGAGGTGTTTTATTTCTCTTCTTTTTCTTTCGAATATGCTTTGTGTAAAAATAGTCATAATGTTGACTAAAATGCACAATAAAAATAAAAAAAAATAAAAAGAAATTAGTCCAGAGCTTTTGACGATCGACCTGGTCGAAGGCTTGGACCACATCGATAAATGTCATATAAATTTTGACTTTTCTACTTTGGGCACGTCCCTTTAGTATGTTAATGATAAAGATGTTGGCATGATGGAAATCCGCATTAGCAACACTCTGCCAGATGTTCTTTCATCTTCAGGTTTGTGAGTCCGTCTGGTCCTGGTGCTCTGCAGTTGTTTAATTGACTGATACGCTGTATGATGTCATCAGGACTTGACGCAGAGACCCACGGCCCAAGACTTTCTATCGGGGGATCAAACTAATTGATTTGTTGAGGTGTCATAAATAATTTTACAAAGTACTGAGTCCAAATGGCTTCACCAATAGGATTTGATTGTTCTTCTATTGGTTACACTCTGATTGTATTAATGCCGAAAATGCCTTGGTTTTCTTACATGCCAAAGTTTTCAACATAGCTTCTGAGTCAGATTGATATAATGAAAATCTCATGGAAGATAGCCTGTTTCTGTATTTTCTCTTCTCCAGACAGAAGATTTCATAGTCTGTTACAAGTCTCGATTTTTTGGCCACTCTTTTCAATTTTATCAATAGTTTTCTCTGATTCACTAACTCCTGGTTATAGATATGAAGATGGTGGCTGAGAAGTCGCCTTCTGTTGGATATGTTGCAGCAATATGGTTCCAGAAGTGGCATATAGTTTACCACCAATTGCACAGCTTCAAGATCCATTGTCAATTTTAGAATATTTTGAGGTTTTAGTTTCAATCTAAACCCATCGTTGCTCACCGTCATGTTTGGTGGCATTTTTGCCTGACAAGTAGTCGTGGTTGCCTGTTACTCCATGTGCAGCAAATGGTGGTCACTTTCTTTTGTTTTGACAACCTTGAAGGATGTTACAAGTGGTAAAAAAGGTTGTGATACAAAGACAATCTATGATGGGTGAGGAACCCACGCCTTCTCATGTCATCTGAAGTGGCATGTCTTGTTTTATGTTCCCGTTTAACAAATGCATGTCTATGTTGGTCATCAAGTTGTTCCACATTTTGGCTCCCGATAGTCTGGAGAAATTGGAGACTGTACTTTGAGAGTCAGCTGTGTTGACAATACAGGAGGTGTTTAAGTCTTCACAAACAATCACGTATCCTATTTTCTGTTTCATGCATGCGTCATCGATTAGGTCAGCAATGTGATGAATTAATTCTTCATTCGTTGTTAGTGCAGGATTCCAGTATGCATTGATCACTACCACTCTCTGTGACGCTTCCGACTCTTGAGAGGTCGTTTCATTTTCCATTCAATTAAGATTTCTTGGGACAAGGCACACTCTGCTATACATTTCACTAATGTTAACGGACTTCCAGATTTTATTGCCGTCAACAGACCTGAAGATGGTCACTCTTCTTTGTGCTTTGTCGCCGCACTCAATGAACGCTATGCAATTTCACCACTTTAGTACTGGGATGAAGAAGATGCCTGCAAAGTGTTGTGAATGTCAGGCATGTCCCATTAATCAAGGTCAGGCAAACTTATTTGAGAAAGCACACCTGCAACCTGTTAAATGGTTGCAGGTGTATAAAATGAGAGAGAGAAAACACCGCAGGGAGAAGCAGCAGGGAGGCCTGTGTGACCAGGAGGGAACCTTGTTTTGGGAGCAGCGAGCCGCTAGAGGGAACTGCTGTGAGTCGGTTTGCCGTGTGCAGCACGCCAAGACACTGGTGACTGCAGCGAGAGGTGGTCTCATGCAGCGTGGCGTGAGAGCTGGGTCCTCATGAAGCGGACTAGGGGCACAGAAGGGAGTCGTGTGGAGAGGCCGTACCTTTCACTTTGAAGAGAAGAACAAGTTACTTTCTTACCTGGTAACGTTCTTTCGATGGGATGGTCCGACGACGTATTCCATATCTATGACATGTAATCACCACAGCTGTGCTGCTTCGGAAACTTTTTTCGGCGTCTGTGTCCTGCGTCGATGTCGTCGATGCACCGTCGTCGAGGACCTCCTCCGATGTCATCCGATGTGATAAGTAGGACGCACGACTCCCGTAGCCTCAGTTGTAGTTTTTTCCCCCAGAACGTGTGACATTAGTCAACTGCCAGTCAGACACAAAGCCTTGCGGAACGTAAGCTGCAATCGCAAAAGAAATTCTGCAGCGGGGAAGGCAGGGCGGGAGCGATATGGAATACGTCGTCGGACCAGAAAGTAACTTGTTCTTCGAGGGGATTGGGTCCTCCGACGTATTCCATATTGATGACAGACTCCCAAAGCAGTACTAGAGCAAGGAGGAGGGAAAGAATTTAGAATCAAAATTTAGAATAGCCAATCAAATAGCAGAGCAAAGGACCGCCTTGCCAAAGGCCAGATCCTGTCCTCGGATGGAATCGAGGGAATAGTGACGTACAAATGTATGTACTGAAGCACAAGTAGCTGCATCACAGATGTTGCGAATAGGAACACCCCTCTGCAGGGCAGTAGATGCAGCCATACCCCTGGTAGAATGGGCCCGCAAGCCAGCCGGTGGGTCCTTACTCGCCAAGCGGTAACACTCCGAGATGGCCAAAATAATCCAGCGAGACAAAGTCTGTTTCGTCACAGCTTGCCCCAAACGCTTTCCAGCATAACCAATAAAGAGTTGATCGTCCACTCTGACCCGGGACATGCGTGAAACATAAAAGCTTAAAGCTCTCCTAGGATCAAGCCTATGGAGCCTCTCCTCTTCCTTACCAGGATGCGGAGGAGGATAGAATGCCGGAAGAACAACCTTCTGGGCCAAATGAAATTCCGTCACTACCTTCGGAAGAAAAGAAGGACGAACTCCAAGGACAACCCTGTCCTTGTGAAATACAGTGAAGGGTGGCTTAATTTAAAGTGCTTGTAACTCACTCACTCTGCAAGCGGAAGTAACCGCAACTAAAACACAGTTTTCAGAGTTAACAGCCTCAAAGGGCAAGAATGTAAAGGCTCAAACGGAGCACCCATAAGAAACATAAGAACAAGGTTTAGATCCCAACCGGGCACAGGAAAGGTGACGGAGGGAACACATTAGTGAGCCCTTTCAGAAACTGTGAAATTAAAGGGATTTTAAAGTAAGAACACTCTTCAGACGAGCGCTTAAAGATGGACAGCGCCGCCAGGTAACCTTTAATGGTACCCACTTGCAAGCCCCTGTGGGCCAAAGAAAGTAAAAAGGACAGAACCATGGGGATGTCGCATGCAAAAGGATCCACATTCTGAACTCTGCACCAGTCGCAGAACTTACGCCAACGGCAACGGTACAGAGACTTTGTTGCTGGCCTTCGGGCCGAAAGCAACACCTCCATCACGTCTTCAGGGAGGTCCCAATCCTTATACCTCAATCTTTCAGAAGCCAAGCGTGAAGGTTGAGGGATCTGACCTCTGGATGGAGAACCTGACCCCCCTCCCGTGAGAGCAGATCGTCTCGGTAGGGAAGACGACGTGGAGGGCAGATGGACAAGTCGAGAAGGTCCGGGTACCACGTCCTCTGAGCCCACACCGGGGCAATGAGGATCATCCGGGAACCGAACTTCCGTAACCTCAGCAGCACTTGCGGGATGACGGGGACTGGAGGAAACACATACAGCAGCGGGAATGACCACTCCACCACAAACGCGTCTCCTAAGGCTCCTTTTGGAGGAAATTCCCGTGAGCAAAAGCTTTTGCACTTCCGGTTGGCGAAGAGATCCACTTGAGGGGTCCCCCAAAGGGCAAAGATCTCCAGGAGAATCTCCTGAGCCAACTCACACTCGTGAGAGCACGTTTTCGTCTCCGGCCAGATGAACTGCCGAGATCGAAACTTCCTGCTGGATTGCCCAGAACTCGAGCTGCATCGCCTCCCTGCACAGAGGAAGTGACCCTGCCCCCCCTTTTTGTTGAGGTAGTGCATGGCCACTGTGTTGTCCGTCAGGATCAGGACACTCTTTCCTCGCACAGCCGGCAGAAAAGCCTTCAGGGCTAGCCTGACGGCCGTCAGCTCCAACAGACTGATATGGAGTCTGGACTCCGACGGAGACCAATGACCGCTGACTGTCAGCCCGTTGGCATGAGCTCCCCATCCCGTGAGGGATGCATCCGTCACGATGGTCACCTCCGGACAGGGAAGCCAAAATGGAGCCCCCTTCATCAAGTTGCCTTCGACGGCCCACCACAGAAGGTCCCGGGCGACCGAGGGCGGCACCTGAACCGGGTCCGACATCCTGCCGGAGGACTGCGACCATTGCGTCTTGAGCGCTCACTGCAAAGATCTGTCTTTCTTAGTAGTAACCAATCGCTGGTCTCTGGGTCATACTGCCCCCAGCCAATGACTGCCCTCTCCCTAAGCCCCACCTTCGGCAGCCATCCTCAGATTTGGTAGCACGTAAAGTGGCAGTATGACCAAGTGAAGAGCCGTAGAGGGGTAGGCGGGAGGGTTCGCATGTGAATCCATGCGCGACTTATGCTGGAGAACAACAGTTACAGGTAAGTAACTTGTTCCTTCTCCAGCATGGGGTCTGGCATGGATTCACATGCTCATGAATAAGATAATACATATCAGAACACACATGCACAACCATGGGAGGTGGCAACAGGCTCAACATTAAGCAATACAACAACTCAACATTAAGCAACTCTTACCTCCTCACCAGGCTCACCTTAGGCGAACAGGTTGCGTAGCACTGCTTTGCTGACCCTGGACTCCTCCTTGGAGTCCCGATCGATGCAGTAGAATCTTGTGAAGGTGTGCGTTGACCTCCACGTCGCAGCCCTGCAGATGTCCAGCAGGGGCACATCAGACAGGTACACCGTGGTAGCAGCGATCTTTCTGGTCGAATGGGCCCTCGGACGGCCGGGCAGCTGTCGGTTTGCCAACCGGTAACAGTGCATGATGCAGCCGGAGAGCCATCTGGAAATGGAAGTCTTCGAGAGAGCCTTCCCTTGATTCACAGTCTCAAAGTTCAGAAACAGTTGTGACGTCTTCCGAAAACTCTTTGTGCGGTCCACGTAGAACTTCAGCGCTCTAGCTACATCCAGCGAGTGCAAAATCCTCTCAGCCGGCGACAAAGGCGATGGGAAGAAAACTGGCAACACCAAGGGCTCGTTGAGGTGGAAGTCCGACGGCACCTTGGGCATAAAGGATGGGTGTCTCCTCAGCACCACCCTCGTGTCATGAAAAGTCAAGTATGGAGGCTTGCAAGATAGGGCCTGGATCTCTCCCACTCGCCGTGCGGAGATGATGGCCACGAGGAAAGCTGTCTTCCACGACAGGAACTTCAAAGGCGCCGAATGCATAGGCTCGAATGGGGCCCCCATGAGCTTGGTCAGCACCACATTAAGCTCCCACGCCGGGGCAGAAGCCTTCGACGGTGGGAAAGATCGGAATAGTCCCTTCATGAATTCTTTCACCAGGCGATGAGACCACAGGGACGCCCGTCCCGTCGTCCTGGTATATCGGGAGATTGCAGCCAGATGCATTTTGATGGAGGCGTGAGCCAGTCCAGCTTTGGCCAGCGACAGTAGGTACGGCAGTACTTGAGGGGCCGTAATCCGCAGAGGGTTAATCTTCTGTGCACGGCACCAGACAGAGAACCTCTTCCATTTATGTCCGTAGCACTTGAGAGTTGAGGACGCCCTGGCCTTTGCAAGAACCTCTCTGCAGTCGGCCGGGATGTCGTACCCTCCAAACTCTAGTGCTGCAGGAGCCAGGCCTGCAAGTTCAGCGACTCCGGGTTGTGGTGAAGAATGGCGCCTCCTTCTCTGGAGAGAAGGTCTGCGTCCGTCGGCAGTTTGACTGGTGGGGACGTTGACAAGTCCAGAAGGTCCGGGAACCAGATCTGCCTCGGCCATGCCGGTGCGACGAGGATCATCCTGCACCGGTACCTCTTGAGCTGGTTGATGAGCCGGAGCAGCAACGGCAGCGGAGGGAACACATAAAGAAATAGGCCGTCCCAGGGGAACGAGAAAGCATCGCCCATGCTCCTCGGCTGGGGGAACCTGCTGGCGAACCTCCGGCACTTGGAATTCGTCACCGTCGCGAAGAGATTGATTTGGTGTTCGCCCCATCGTCGGAAGAGTCGATTCACTTGATCCTGGCGTAGTTCCCACTCGTGGCACGAGCGCAGCTCCCTGCTGAGTGAGTCGGCGATCGTGTTTTTTATTCCTGCCAGATGAAGAGGCACAAGAAACATCCCTTGGGCGACAGCCCAATGCCACAGATCCTGGGCTTCCTTGGATAGGGCCGGGGACCTGGTACCGCCCTGCTTCCGGATGTAGAACATCGTGGTGGTGTTGTCGGTGAAGATCCTCACCACCTGAGGGCCCACAACACCGCGCAGAGCTCCAAGATGTTGATGTGGAGAGACTTCTCCTCCGGGAGCCAAAGGCCTCTCGCGTGAAGATCTCCGGAGTGTGCTCCCCAACCTTCCAGGGAGGCGTCCGTCGTCATCGTCACCTGGTGAGCTGGGGTCTGAAAGTCCGTGCCCGCCGACAGATGGGAGCGGGTACTCCACCACCGGATCGCCTGACGGAACGTCTCGTTGAGAGGGATCCTGTCCTCGAAGCTGCCAGTCGACTGGATCCAGTGGGCGTCGAGGAACTCCTGTAAGGGTCTCATCCGAAGCCTGCAAAGGTGCACCAGATAAATGCAGGAGGACATCATCCCAAGGAGGGACTTGATGGATCTTACCCTGGCCATGTCCGTGGCCAGCAGACGCTGCACCTTGCCCAGAATGGTCCTGGTCCTTTCCTCCGACGGCGAGGCCAGCCGTGCCACTGTGTCAAGCTTGGCACCCAGAAACAGGGCGACTTGCGACGGAACCAGGTGGGATTTTGGAAAGTTGATGGAGAATCCCAGGTCTGTGAGCAGCTGGACGGTCTTCGCAGTGTGCTCCACAGCGAGCTCCCTTGTCCTTGCCCGGATGAGCCAGTCGTCCAGGTAGGGGTAGACGTGGATCCCCTGTAGGCGCAGCCGCCACCGGTGCGAGGCACTTGGTGAACACCCTGGGTGCCGACTTCAATCCGAACGGGAGGGCCATCCTCCTGTCTTCTTTTTTATGAGGAAGCACCTTGAGTAAACTCCGGAGCCCCGAAGCCTCTTTGGGACGAGCTCGATGGCACCCTTCTTGAGCATCGCCCTTACTTCCAACAGTAGTTGAGGGACGTGATTTTCCTTCCTGGCCAAGGGTGGAATGCAAGGGCACTTCTTTAGAAACTCGAGGGCGTGCCCTTGGGCCAGGGCGTCCAGCACCCAACGGTCAGTGGAGGTGGACTCCCACACGCTGACGAACCTCGCCAGCCGGCCTCCAACCGGGGTGCTTCGGCAGGGGCCCGACCCCATGGTCGGTTCAATCTTGTTTGGAGGCCGCCTTGCCTCCTTGACCACCTTGTCGACGACGACGGGCACCACCTGACTTGCCGCGTCCCCTGTAGGCTTCCTGGGACGAAGATCTTGCCGCTTGGCGGTAAGTGGAGGAGCCACTGCCGGATCCCTTGGAGGCACCTTGTCTGCCTACGGAGCTCTGAAAGGACGGCCGTCGTTGTTGGAGCACTCCCAGTGCCCGGGCAGTCTCTGTGTCTGTCTTGATGGCCTGAAGGGACTCATCAACCGCCTTCCCAAACAGGTTGTTCCCGTCGAAGGGCATGTCCGTTGCCCAACTGACAGAAACCGGTGTCGGCGATGTCCATTGCCACCGTGATGGCGTGGTCCGACGCAATCTCCCCCTCCTGTAGGATTTCAAAGGCCTCAGCCCTTTTGGCGTCCAGAAGGAAGTCTAACAGAGGGGCAATTTTGAACCACAACTCCCTGTCGTAGCAGGCTACGATAGCCAGGGCGTTGGCCGCCTTATAGTCGTCGCTGCGGATGAGATGATCCGACGTCCCATCGTGTCCAAATTCCTGCCCTCGCCGTCCGGCGGGGAAGTTGATGTCGAGGCTGATGCCCCCCCAGCTTTCTTCTTTGCCGCTGCCGAGACGAATGAATCCGGGGTAGGTTGTGCCCGAAGGCACAAGGGGGCAGCGTCGGGGACCCGGTACTACTTCTCGTACCGGTCCCTCTTTGCCGGCGACGTGGCAGGGTTCTTGAGGAGGGTGAGCTCCTCATCCCAGATGTCATCAAGAAGTGGTACGGCGAGGACCGTCTTCCTTTTAGCCTCGCGCCGTTGGTAAAGGAACCCTTCTTTCTTCTTTTCTTCTGGGCAGAGCTGGAAAAGCTCAGATGCCCTGGAAATCATGCCATGAAAGGATCCAATTTCGTCTGGTGGGAACGCCCGAGCAGGGGGCGACAGGGGACACGTCCCGTCATCGCCACTGTCGTCATCTGTACCTGTCGTAGCCGTGTCCGTGCCTGTATCATCCCTGTGGGTAGTAGACCGGCGGGAAGGCAGAGCAGGCCGCAGAGGTGGGAAAGGTGGCGTAGGATGCGTCGTCCTCCTCTTATGCGGTGGACTCACCGAAGGTCCTGGTTCAGATTCCCCTGTCGGGTCTGGTTCAGGTACCTCCGTCTGTGGAAGGGGCAACCTTGTCCTTATCTCTGAGCATAAGGACTGAATCGCTGACAAAATGGCCACTGAGGTGTCCTGCGCCGCCGGAAACGACGTGCGCGAGGGCTCTTGAGGAGCCTTGTCGGCGACACCGTCACTCTCGTCGTCGCCCTCGTCGGGATCCCTCCCGATGGGCTGGGCCTCTTCCACGACTTCGATGAGCTCTTCTTCAGAGGTCGTGTCCGTATCCACGATGGACACCAGCCCCTCCCCCACCTTTTCCAACGAGGACTTCGTGGGGGTCTTCTCAATGGGCCTGAAAGACGACTCCCTCTGCGGTGGCAGGGAGACTCTGGGTCCTGAGGGTGCCTCCACTGGTGTAGCCTCCACAGGCTGAGCCAGGGCCGAGGCGACATCCTCAATCGAGGTCTTGGCAGGGTGAATTAAGGCCATCGTCAACTTCTGGACACCTGGGGCCTTCACCTTGGGGGGAGGGTCCGAGCCTCGCTCCCCCTCTGCCAGAATCTTCGAGATCGACAGGGGCCTCTCCAGAAGCTTCGCCGGGTTCTCGGACTTCCTCTTACCCGAGCCAGAGCGTTGGCTCGTGGTTGATGGCACCGGGGAGGATGCGCCCTGCCTGGCAGCCAAGGAGCCCGACCGTTCGGTGCTCCCAGTGCCCGCAGACCCGTGGTGCTTAGCCTTTTGTTGGGCCCCCGTCGCCGGGGCACCCTCACAGGACATAGAAGACCGCTCGGACTTCTTTTTCTTCTTCTCGGCTGACGGGCTTCCAGCCAGTTGGCGAGACAGAGGTGGTGATCCTTCATGGTCCGCTCCGACATGTTCCCACAAAACGCACAGTCCTTCTCCTTGTGCGTCTTGTCCTCATGGAGACAGTAGAGGCATAACGAATGCTCGTCCTCCTTGAAAACATTCTGAAGCTGGCATCCAGGGCAGGTCCTGAACAGCTTCCCGGGCGTCGAGCTTCCTTTCTCCTGGGCCATGTCCGGGGTAGGCCTCGGAACTTCTGGAATCCTCCAAAAGCGTAACTCGACGAAATCCTCACCCTTGACGGGCGTAGAAAACTCCGAAACGGATCCCTGTTGATCGGATGTAGAAACGGTGGAGCTTGAGGCTCTAGTTAACCGAAAAATTAGAAAAATCTCCTGAAAAAGAGCGAAAGCGCAGCAAAAGCTCGAGAGCTACAGCACGAGGACTCCCAACACTTGAACTTGCGGTAAAAATCTGAGGATGGCTGCTGGAGGCGGGGCTTATGGTGAGGGCAGTCATTGGCTCGGGGCAGTATGACCCAGAGACCAGTGATTGGTTACTACTAAGAAAGACAGATCAGAAACAAAACTGATACTGATTTTTTTCTATACCATGGATTCCCGGCCTGACGACTGGGAATATTCATGAGCATGTGAATCCATGCCAGACCCTATGCTGAAGAAACTGTACTCTTTTGGTCTATCTCCCAGTGCATAGGTCCAGAATTTTGAAATTTCAGAATGGTCCCTTACATTTCACGTTGACATCTGTAAGATCAAGGACTCTAGAGCTCCTGGCCATAACAGCCTCTCGAATCTGGACTTAAAACACACCCCATTGATGTGGTCTAAAATTCTCTACTTGCTCTTCTCTGATATTATTGTCAGAAAAGCCACACTGGATACCTGGAAGGAATCTCATGTGGTTCTGATTTTTAAGAGAGGAAACCGCCTATACCCTCAAACTATAGGTCAATTATGCTACTCGATGCCAAAAGTAAAATCTTTGCGCGTATAATATTGAGGGAAGTTGACGCCTAGGCCATTAAATCCGGTCACATGTCTAAATCTCAATCCGGATTTAAGAGGAATATTAGTACTATATTAAATTGACTAATTAGTAATCTTTTACAGCAGTCCACCCTAAACCCCCCACCCTGCACCCCCCCTCCCAAGACTCATGTGTTGCTGGATTTTGTGGATTTCTGCTCCGCGTTTGATACAATAAATAGTAGCATACAATGGGGGAAATTGCAATCATGGGGTCTTCTATCAGGGCTCCTCAACATACTAGTGTATTTGCATTCTGACACCAAATTAAGGTAAGATTGGATTTGATAGGGAATTTATTGGATAATATTCCCACGTGTTGTGGATTGAGACAGGGCTGCATTTTAGCACCCCATCCCTTTAACATATATATGTATATATGAGATCTGGGTCAATATCTAAAATCATCATTGTTTGTACCACCTCGTCTGGGAAATGTACATCCCCATTAGTTGGCTTACCCGGATGATGTGGTGATCTTGGATTATACCCCCCATAGGACTTCAGAGGCTCCGGACATCTTTCATCCAATATGTGAAAATGAAAAACCTCATAATTAATATGAGTAAAACCCAAATCATGAGACTATTGTTTTACATTTGTAAAGCGCACTAGCAGCCCAGGGGCATCGAGGCACTGGTCCATGGAAACGTAGTAGTAGTGTCATAGTACAGAAAAAGCTACTGGTTACAATAGGTGTAGCCGTTAAGAGCAGATAGTAAAATACTTTTTTGGTGACAAGAGTTATTTGGGGACACAGTGAGCGGACAATGATCACCCTGTAATTGCGGGTGGGGGCAAGTTCATTAAAAGAACAAGGTCTTGATAGCTTTGCGGAAGGCTAGGTGAGATGTTATTCCTCTAAAGTGAGGAGGTAGCAATTTCCATTGGGCAGCAGCACTGAAGAGGAAGCTGGAGCCTCCGGCGCGTGTTCTCAAGACCTTAGGTACTGTAATTCGGTTGGTGTATGGGGGTCTGGTTGTTTTGGTACTGTGTGGTCTTGTGATACTTTGAGAGAGGTACAGGGGGGCTGTATTATGTAGGCATTTGTGTGTGAGGGCCAAGGTTTTGAAGATGACCCTTTCTTTGATAGGGAGTCAGTGGGCTTGTTTTCTAGCAGCTGTTATGTGGTCTCTTTTGGGGATGCTAATGGCCGCCCTGAGCACATTGTTTTGGACCACTTGGAGTTTTTCAATGTTTTTAGCTGACATGCCGGCAAGGATGGTGTTACAATATTCAAGGCGGGATCCAATTATGGCTCTAGCTATGGTGAGGCAATTTTGTTCAGAGAGCAAGGGTCTTGTTGCAGTTAATAGTTTGGAGTGGCATGCCGCAGCGGATGCTATGGCGTTGACCTGTCTTGACATGGATAGGTTGGAGTCCAGGTAGACTGAGTGTTTCGACAGCTTAAGAGACAGAGATGTGAACATTGTCGATGGTGAAGGCGTTGTATTGGTCATTGAGTTTCCTTAGGGTTTCAGGGGTGCCTATTAGAAGAAGCTCTGTTTTATCCCCATTTAGACAAAGCCCGTTTTCTGCCATCTGTGTTTGAATGATATGATATGATATGATATGGTATTTGTAACGCGCCTATACACGAGTGTTTCAAGGCGCGACGAGGCAGGGAGGGGGGGAAACAAGGGGAAGACAGACAAAACGATCCTACTAGGCCAGGTGTCATTCAGATCGCGCAAGTGCAGAGGTAAGGGGAAAAGGAGAAGTGCAGGGGGAGGAGGTGGGGGGGAAAGTGCAATACAAGGTAAGTAGCGTAATAAAATAATAAATAATAAATAAAAGGGCCAGCTGGTGGCAAGTGCGAGGTAAGTGCAGAGCAAGTGCTGGGAAGGGGGCTGTAGGGATGCAGTGACAGTCCCGCAGTGCAGGGGGAGCCAGGGAGGCAGTGCAAGTGGAGAGTGGCTGGGCCCTGGGCCGAGGTCACAGAGTGGCCCAGATGCAGGTTAAGTGCAGACTTCGGAGGGGAGTTAAGCAGGTTTAGCAGGGGAGAGGGAGAGAGAAGGCAGAAGCGAAGAGGAAGGTTTTGAGGTGCTTCCGGAACCGGAGATGGTTCTCCTCAAGTTTCAGGGAAGCAGGAAGGCTGTTCCAGAGGGAGGCCCCTGCTGCGGAGAGAGATCTGCCCCCAGCTCGTTGCTTCGAGAAGCGGCTGACCATGAGGGAGTTGGAGACGGATGAGCGAAGGGCTCGTGAAGGCAGATATTTAGGAAGAGAGAGTTGAAGGTATTGTGGCCCCAGGCCCCAGAAGGCCTTGTGGACAATGCAGAGGGTTTTGAACTTAATCCTCGCAGCCACTGGGAGCCAGTGAAGAGATTTGTGGCGTAGATTGAGTTGAGGGTGTTGGTGTCTGAGTCATAGTCACCTGAGAGTGGGATGAAGACCTGCGTGTCATCAGCGTAATTTGTGTGGGCGATACCTAGTGAGTGCGTCAAGGATGAGGAATAATGGCCTGATGAATATGTTGTACAGGGTGGGAGAAATGCAGGAACCTTACGGGACACCACACTTGATGATGTTGGAGTGAATGCAGGCTTGGTCAGAGAAGACCTTCATGGCTCTGTCTTTGAGGAATGAGTTGATCCATGCTATGGTGTTAGGGGAGAAGTTGGCAGCAGAGGATAAGTGTTGGCAAAGGGTGTTGTTGTCAACAAGGTCAAATGCTGCAGACAGATCTAGAAGGAGGAGGAGGAGGGCTGGTTTGCCAGAGTCTCTGATGTCATCCATTTGATTCTTGAGGTAATCCAAGGCTGTTTCGGTCCCATGGCCTGGGCGGAGGCCCGACTGGCGGAGAAGGTGATTTGCTTCTAGGAATTTCTGTACTTGGATATATGCTGCTTTGTCCAGGATCTGTAGTAGAAATGGGACTCTAGTGATAGGTCTGTAATTCCCTGGGTTGGTTAGGTCAAGCAAGGGTTTCTTTCGGAGGGGGCGTACCCATGCTTCTTTAAGACTGGTTGGAACATGCCCAGAGGTGAAGAGGCATTGATGAATGCGGTGAGAAAGGGGGCAAGGGTAGAAGCACATTCTTTGATGATATGGGCAGGGGTCCCCTTTGCAGTTGGAAGGTTGGATGGAATTAAGGAGATCGAGGACTTCCTTTTCAGTGATGTCCTGAAAGGAGAAGAGAGGAGATTCACTCTCATTACGGTTTGTGGGGTTTTGTGGTTTGATGGTTTAGAGATTGTTGGTGAGCTCTAATTTTGTTCTGAAGGGTGTGGAGTTTGCCCAGCATGGCCGATTGGATGCTGTTGCGCCAGGCTTCATCTTTACTGAAGGATTGTGGGGTGTTAGAGGGGTATTCTAATTCTCTGAATATAGAGAAGATCTCTTTGGTGTCAGAGTTGCCGTTACCTATTCTTGTGTTAAAGGAGGTGGCTTTGGCTTTAATGATGGGCAATTTGTATTCTTTGGCAAAAAATGTTAACTCTAGTTTTTTGGCGTCACTCGGTTTGGCTTTCCAGTTGGAGAGAGCTTCCCTTTTCGTGGTGCCTAGAGCCAGGAGTTTCGGGGTGTACCAGGCGTTGGTGTGATTCGTACTTTTAGCTTACCTTGAGTTAAGGGGGACGATGGTGTCTACTGCTTGAGTAATGATGACTTTGAAAGTATGTGCTAGAGAATTGGGGTCATTGGAGAAAGGGGACTTGAGGACAAGCACAGATAGGAGGGGGTTGGAGCCTTTCTTTGATGAGCAAGCGGGAGCTTCTTGTGAGAGCAGGAGGAAGGGGAGACTGGCTTGGGAGTATCTTTGGTAGTGAACAGAAGAAATAGAATGATGTGGTGGTCTGTCCAGGGGATAGGTGAGTTAGAGTGGATAGTAAGGTGGCAGTTGTGGTGTGCTATCCAATCGAGGGTGCAACCTTTAATGAAGGTGGGACTTGTGATGGCTTGTTTGAACTCTAGAGTGGCCAAGGCTTTATCTAGGGATTTGGCTGCGGAGTCGTTGGGGTAATTCAGGCCAAGGTTGAGGTATCCGAAAAGAATGGCTTTAGTGGTTCTTTTGAAGTTGTCTGATAGGAGGTGCAGTAAGGAGGCCTGGAAGTCAGTGGTGGGACCTGGGGGCGGTATACAATGTGGAGGGAGATGGTACAATTGGGGGATGGGCTAAGCTTGAGGAGCAAATGGTCACTGTGGTTGCCTATCTCACTGTCCACCTTTCTAATCGTGATGGAGTCTCTGGCTAGGAGTGCCACCCCACCACCTTTCAGGTGTGGGCAGTTTTGCCTGAATGTTGTGTAACCCAGAGGAATAGTAAGGGCTAGTGCTGGGCCGGAGGCTTCGTGGAGCCATGTTTCACTGATTATGAGGAGGTCTAGATTGTGGCTGGTAATGAGGTCATGTATGTCCAGTGTGCGTGCTGGGAGCGACCGGGCATTAATAAGTGCGCAGCTAAGGGCAGGGGTTGGTGCTGTGCCAGGTTTGGTGAGGTGCGGTGGAGGCCTTAGAGGAGTTGTTTTTAGTGGTCTTTTGTTGAGTGGGCAGATCGAATTGCCTGGTACGTTTTGAGTTGGTGTTGGAGGGCTTTATGGAGTCAAGGATAGTTCCATTTTGTATGAGAGATGCATGACAATGTTTCATGTCTAGCGCAAGGGGAGAAGGGGAAGACTTGTTGGTAGCAGAGACAGACGGTGAAGCAAATGGGTCGGCATGAGTAGGGGTACGGGGATTAGCTGCAGGTATAGTGGACTGTCCCACGTGGGGCCACATGGGTGCCTCATTGGAGTTCAGAGACTTGCTGGAGGGTGCACAGGGATCAGAATGCAGTGTATGTCATCGGGCGCACAATGTTCAGAGGTGGACATTTTCATGAAGTGTGAGGGCCGAAAGGGAGGAGACTTTGGTAGGAAGTGAGTTGGGGAATATTGAGTGGGTTGGGCAGAACAGTAGCCATATGTAGTTTTTGTTGATAGTGGTAGGCATGCTTCCCTAACTGTGTTATGGTCATCTTGACAGATCTGCTGTGTGTGGTGACCGAGAGGGCACATGATCTGTCCTGTGTGAGTCAATAAGCCAATTCTATGTGCGTAGAGCTGGGAAGGGTATAGAGTTAGGTGCCAAGGTGAAAAATGTGATCAATCAGGCAGGGGCCTAGAATAGTATTTAGCGCAAGTATAAATCAGGGTCCAACAGTAGCGGGTGCAAGTACTCAATATTTGGTGCAAATAGAGGCAGGGTGTAATAATCAATTCAGGGGTCTAAAATCTCGAAAATCATTAATTGGTGCAGATAAACCGCCAGGTCCAAAAGTCAATATTTGGTGCAAGTAAATAACAGCAGGGTGCGATACTATCTCCCTCTGAGTGAAAAATAGGCTTTACCTGGGTCGTTGAAGGTTCTCGTCTAGAGGTATTTAAACTCTTTATTTACTTCGGTATACCCTGCATCTCTAATGGGAGTAAATCCACACTAATGGCGGATATCTTAACAAGAGTTAGACAGTTGATCCCAAGAATAAAAGATTTTCATTATAAATATGACAGATGTTCACTCATAACTTGCATAACAGACTATTTCTGGCAAAGTTATCCCCGAGGGTACTTATGGGCTTGTGACCTTATTTTCATTTAATGTCGATGATTTAGGATGTTCAAAGGTGAGCATTTGGAGAGTTGTGCTACATCTGGGGAATTGTGTCTTTGATTAGATTCGAACTAGGACTGCGCTCCTTTGGAAGCAGAGTTCTTTGGAATATGCTCTGCCTCTATAGGAAGGTATTGTTACCCCTCCAAATTCATTATACGAGGATCTAAATTAAATCCATGAGGAACAGAGAAGTGAGCTTCTTGCAGGATGGATGAATGTCATTCTATTCTGACCAACATTGGAGCATTAGGGGTCGCACTAGTGCAATGTCCCCAGACTGAGAAGAAGCGACTTTGGTGACCATTGTTGCATGACCATGCAAGATTTGTCCAGATATAAATGATTGGAAAACCTAAAACAGGTTCACAAGAGAAGGGGAAAGCTCCCTACGTATCTTGTAAAATTCACAAATGGTAACTGGAGAAGGAAGTTTATGAGAGTACATTTGAATCTCTTACATGCCAATGCAATTTTGCACCCGAGACACCATCACCCTTTTGTCGCTTCTGTGGTCCACCAGTGATTGCGACCCTGAAACATTTGCTCATACTGTGTCCAGCACTTTTGAATCTGAGGAATTCTTTTATAAGTACATTTGTTTTTAACCATGTCTTTGTAGAATTAGCCCCTTTATGGAATTGAATATTTGAGCTTCCAGTACATGACGGACATTGGCAGTTTTACGCTTTTTAAGAAACATTAAGCTTGTTGATTTGTAGTGTTCTTACCTCTTAGGAAGTTATGCCCAACTGACTTTAGCTATATGAAATTCATCTTGTTTTGTTGTCTGTTTGTTCTAATCTCTGCCTATGAAATGTCTTTTAGTATTTGCTTATGAATGTGAAACTATACACTATGCTGTAGAATTGGATATTAACAATTAATTTAATGTAAATATCTCTGTTTTAAAGCTTTATATAAATCACAAAATAAAAAGAAACCGTAATAGTGCCAGGTTGCTATTCATCTTTTTATAGATTTTCAATCTTTGAAATTAAAGATGTTGGATGCCTCTGAAAGGTTGTGGTTGATGCCATTGAGACATTTTAGGCACTATGGTAACTGATGAATTGCTCGTCTCATGGTTTGATTCCCTCCAGGATCCTACTGACAAAGTGGGATTTTTTGGCATGTTTAACAATGATATGTTGCCCTCTTCAGGGATCTTGCAACTGGTTTAATCAGCCTTCAACTTGGATTTCCACTGCATACTTTATATTGCATGTCCTTCTCTGTTCAGATGTCCCTGTTCTCACTATCACCTGTTGGACACCTTTCATAAGGATTTCAGTTTGTTCTCATGGGAGGCAACTAGGTCTAGCATAGACAACATATTTGTGTACAGGTTGGGCAGAAATTGATCAGGTGTGACATGCTTATGTTCTCACGAGAAGAAGAAGAACATATGGTTGAAGTCCTCATAGGAGGACATCTAAAGAGTCCCTTATGGTGACCATGGTAGGGCTATCCCGTTGCCTTCAGCATTTCTTATCTGGGCTGTGATCATGAGAGGATCTGGCCCAGACAGCGACTTGGTTTGCAGGTAATGAATGGTGACAAGCCCCACAAAAATAAATCCAGTGTCATTGAGAATGGTGCCATTTATGTGTTGTGAGCGGAGTCATTGATGTGATGATTGAATCTTAAGTTCCTTGTTATTGTGCAGGTTTGATACTCGCTTCCTCTTTTATTTGTTAAATCCAGCATGGCTTCGGATAGAGTGCGCCAACTAGCCATTTTGTTTATGGTGGGGGTGTAAATATTTCCCAGTAATGAGCACGTGCAGCTGAGTATGTTGGGTGAGAACAAAACAATCAAGGATGAGTCAGGAGAGAGGGGGTTCTCCATTAAAAAGCACTTGAGGTGATGATTCACCCCTGACTCCCACTCTTCCAGGCGAAGACCTGTCTCGAATATCAGCCTCCCTCCAGTCAGGCTCCCTCCAGCTTATATTCAAAATAACTTCTCGCTTGCATTCAGGTGTCGTTGGGGTGATGGCTTCTCACCTCTGGAACTCCCTCTTTTGGGCTCAGACCCTTTTCGAACATTTGCCTCACTCCGTTGAGTTCACTGTGGCTTTTGCAAAGATATTTTCTCCTTGGAAATCATACATCTTAATGTCTTTTTAAACAGTTCCCCGTGGACCTCCCTCTAACGGGTTCACTTTTGTCAACACAATGTTTCTTGTGACTTTAAACTTCGCCCCTCTTTATTGGCATCCCTCTGTCGGGTTTACTCTTGACACTTCACATTACCTTTTGCTTGATGCAGTATTCACTTCCCTTGCGTTCTCAAAGGTTTGTCGGTCAAAGACTTTCGACTGTACAAGGATTTTGCTAGACACTTTATGACCACTTTGACCTTTCTTGGCGGCTCAACTATGGCCTTCTGGTATCAGTAGCTTCAATCAACATGGGATCAACCTCAGTCTCTCGAGTGAACACCCACTTGCTGCCCATCCCCCGTGCAATTGGTCTTGCCTTAACAATTTACAGTTCTTTGAACTTTCCTCAATGTGCCACTTTGCGATTTTCATTCACCACAGTTCGGTTTCTCATCGGTTCTCCCCTCAACTCACTGGCTGTGATGAGTCTCTTGGCTTTCCTTGTATCTGGAGTCAAAGCCGGTACCACGAGCGCAGGGGTCTCCCTCGATCCTGCTTATCAGCGTAGGCACTCTCTGTGTACCGTTGACATCTGCTGCAACACACTTGAGAATTGTTCACAGTATTATGATTCCTTCCACTGAGGTCTTGCGGATCTGGGTCGGAAAGAGCAAGGTCACTTCTCTCCTTGTCAGTCTTTTGGTTCTTGCCGCCTCTCTCCGCCTCTTGAACGGCAGTGCCTGGATAGCTGTCTCGTCGTGTGGTCTGCCATGCTCGTCCCGTGCTCACATGCTCCACCTTTTGTCTCTATGGGGAAGGGAAAGGCCCGTCGCGTGTGTATGTGTATGTGTCTGAGAGAGAGAGAGAGAGAGAGAGAGAGAGAGAGAGAGAGAGAGAGAGAGAGATATATATATATATATATATATATATATATATATCCTGGTCAATTGCCTGACTATGCCAGACCCTAATGCTGGGACATGTTAGGCAAACAGCTTTATTAGCCACTTATCATGTCCATGCTGGATGTGCAATATATGCCACTAATGCCACAGTAAGAACATACTTATGATTGTTGGCCCAAATAATACCAACATTGCACTAGCTGTACAGATTGAGGTATTTTTCAGTAGACTTGTGAACATTTTGGTAAAAAGCCCTACAACTTATAATTGGTTCTTCAGGGTAACTCCTAAAAAAAGCAATAAATGCCAGGACACCAGCAGTACACTACAGCATGTCCAGGATGCAATGTGCCACACAGTACAGGGCAGCATTTCCACTGTAAGAGCTTACTCAATATGGCTGTGCCCACTATTGACAGTATTGCTAAAACGACATGTTTATTTATGCTGGCTGTGCTAATCCATGCTAGTTGTGTCAATGTAAGAACACACTTGTGATGGCTTTGTGCAACAATACAATCTATTGCTACTGAAATAAGACATGGCTATACTGCCTTTGCCAATATATGCAAGTATTGACACCGTAAGAACACACTCATGAGGACTGTGCCCAAAAAACGCCAACATTGCCTCTATATGAGCATACTTACATTGTCGTACCCGATAATGTCAGTAATGCTTCCCCAACTATAAATCTGTGTAGGCTTTGCTCAATAATGCCACAGTAATAATATGATTGTTTGGGATTTGACCAATAATGCAAATATTGCCACTGTAGGAAGACATGTCCATGCTGATTGTGCCCAAAAAACACTGTAAAAGAACACTCTTGATGGCTTGTCTAACAAGGCCAATGATGCAATGAGGAGAATGCATGTGTGCTGACTGTCATGGCCACAGGCCCCAGAACACAAAAACCACACCATCTAGTGTTGAGGGCAATGGGTCACTTGACTCACGTATGTCCCTTTGGGAGCCATAAACACAGGGGCCCTGGCTGGACTCAGTCCTGGCACCTTTGGCACTAGGCACATATAGAGATGTGAGGAGGAACACTTTATTTTAGTGCAGGAGTGCTTTTATTTTACAAGAACTTTCCAGGAGCTTAAAGCCTTTATTCCAGAGAACATCCTCATGTGCGGACTCATCGGGTGTGGCTCCCTAGGCCTGGTCTTCATGTGCTGACTCATCGGGTGTGGCAGGGTGAGGCAAGCAGGCTGAACCTGGTGGGTGTAGCTTCAGAAGCTCAGCTATACAAGCTGCTCCATCCTTAAGGCTGGTGCTTCGCGTTAGTGTGCACTCGCGTGCAATGTGACGCTCACCGCCGCTTGGACCAGTTTACTTACCTTTGAAAGGAACAAGTTACTTATCTACAACTGTTGTTCTCCAGCATGGGTCTGGCATGGATTCACATGCTCATGAATATTCCCCGTCGTCAGGCTGGGAATCCTCGGTAAAGAAAAAATAAATATCAGTTTCGTTTCTGATCTGTCTTTCTTAGTGGTAACCAATCACTGGTCTCTGGGTCATAGTGCCCCCAGCCAATGACTGCCTTCTCCCTAAGCCCCGCCCCACCCCTGGCAGCCATCCTCAGATTTGGTAGCACGTAAAGTGGCAGTATGACCAAGGGAAGAGCCGAAGAGGGGAAGGAGGGAGGGTTCACATGTGAATCCATGCAAGACCCATGATGGAGAACAACAGTTACAGGTAAGTAACTTGTTTGTTCTCCAGTATGGGGTCTGGCATGGATTCACATGCTCATGAATATAAGAATACATAGCAGTACACACATGCACAACCACGGGAGGTGGCGAGACTCAACATTAAGCATTTCATAAAACTCAACATTAAGCATCTTTTACCTCCAAACCAGGCTCACCTTAAGCGAACAGGTTGCGCAGCACTGCCTGGCCAACTCTGGACTCCTCCCTGGAATCCCGGTCGACGCATTAGAATCTCGTGAAAGTGTGCATCGACCTCCACGTAGCAGCCCTGCAGATGTCCAACAGGGGTACACCAGACAAGAACGCTGTGGTAGCAGCGATTGCTCTGGTCGAATGGGCTCTCGGACGGCCGGGCAACGGTCGGTTTGCCAACCGATGACAGTGTGCATGATGCAGCCGGAGAGCCACCTGGAAATGGAAGCCTTTGAGAGAGCCTTCCCTTGGTTCACAGGTCCAAAGTTCACAAACAGCTGTGATGTCTTCCGGAAACTCTTCGTTCGGTCCACGTAGAACTTCAGCGCTCTAGCTACATCCAGCGAGTGTAAAGTTCTCTCGGCCGGCGACGAAGGCGACGGGAAAAAGACTGGTAACACCAAGGGCTCGTTGAGATGGAAGTCCGACGGCACCTTGGGCATGAAGGAGGGGTGCGTCCTCAGCACCACCCTCGTCTCGTGGAAAGTCAAGTATCGTGACTTGCAGGAAAGGGCCTGAATTTCTCCCACGCGTCGTGCAGAGGTGATGGCCACAAGGAATGCTGTCTTCCATGACAGAAACTTCAACGGAGCCGAATGCAAGGGCTCGAATGGCGGGCCCATGAGCCTTGTCAGCACCACGTTGAGTTCCCACGCCGGGGCTGGAGCCTTCACCGGTGGGAACGATCGGAACAGTCCTTTCATAAACTCCTTCACCAGGCGATGAGACCAAAGGGACGACCGCCCTACAGTTCTGGTATATCGGGAAATCGCTGCCAGATGTATCTTGATGGAAGCGTGAGCTAGTCCAGCTTTGGCCAGCGACAGTAAGTACAGTAGCACTTGAGGGGCTGTGATCCGTAGAGGGTCAATCTTCTGTGCACCGCACCAGACAGAGAACCTCTTTCACTTGTGTCCGTAGCACTTGAGAGTTGAGGATGCCCTGGCCTTTGCAAGAACCTCTCTGCAGTCAGCCGGGATATCGTACCCTCCAAACTCTAGCACTGCAGGAGCCAGGCCTGCAAGTTCAGCGACTCTGGGTCATGATGAAGAACGGCACCTCCTTCTCTGGAGAGAAGATCTGTGTCCATCGACAGTTTGACTGGCAGGGATGCTGACAAGTCCAGAAAGTCCGGGAACCATATTTGTCTCGGCCACCTCGGTGCGACGAGGATCATCCTGCACCGGGACCTCTTGAGTTGGTTGATGAGCCTGAGCAGCAACGGCGGGAACGCATACAGGAACAGGCCGTCCCAGGGGAACGAGAAAGCATTGCCCATGCTCCTCGGCTGGGGGAACCTGCTGGCGAACCTCTGGCACATGGAGTTCGTCGCCATCGCAAACAGGTCGATCTGGGGTTTGCCCCATCGCCGGAAGAGTTGATCCACTTGATCCTGGCATAGTTCCCACTCGTGACAAGAGCGCAGCACCCTGCTGAGTGAGTCGGTGATGGTGTTTTTTATCCCTGCTAGGTGAAAAGGCACCAGAAACATCCCCTGGGCCACGGCCCAGTGCCACAGACCCTGGACTTCCTTGGATAGGGCTGGGGATCTGGTTCTTCCCTGTTTCTGGATGTGGAACATCGTGGTGGTGTTGTCGGTGAAGATCCTCACCACCTTGCCCTTGAGGGATGGGTGGAATGACTTGAGGGCCCAGAACACTGCTCGTAGTTCCAGTATGTTGATGTGGAGCGGCCTCTCCTCTGGGAGCCACAGGCCTCTCGCGTGAAGATCTCCGGTGTGCACGCCCCACCCCTCAAGGGAGGCACCGGTCGTCACCGTCACCTGGTATGCTGGGGTCTGAAAGTCCGTGCCCATGGCGAGATGCGCGCAGGTGCCCCACCATCCAATTGCCTGGCGGAATACTTCGTTGAGCGAGATCTTGTCCTCGAAGCTGTCTGTCGCTTGTGTCCAACGGGCGTCGAGGAACTCCTGCAGAGGACACATCCGGAGCCTGCACAGGCGCACCAGGTAGATGCAAGAGGACATCATCCCAAAAAGGGACTTGATGGACCTCACACTGGCCACGTCCGTGGCCAGCAGACGCTATACCTTGCCCAGGATGGCCTGCGTTCTTTCCTCCGATGGCGAGGTTAGCTGCGCTACTGTATCAAGCTTGGCCCCCACAAACAGCGCGACCTGCGACGGAACCAGATGGGATTTGGGGAACTTGATGGAGAATCCCAGGTCCGTGTGCAAGCGGACGGTCTTTGCTGTGTGTTCGACAGCGAGTTCCCTTGTCCCTGCTCGGATGAGCCAGTCGTCCAGGTAGGGGTAGACGTGGATCCCCTAAAGGCGCAGCCGCGCCGCCACTGGTGCCAGGCACTTGGTGAACACACTGGGCGCCGACTTCAATCCGAATTGGAGGGCCTTGAACTGGTAGTGTCGCCCTTGGACCACAAACCTGAGAAACTTTCAGTGTCCTTTTAAGATGGGGATGTGAAAGTACGCATCCTCCAGATCCAACGACGCTAGACAGTCGCCTTCTTCCAGCTGTCCCAGCACGTGCTGGAGGGTGATCATCCGGAACTTCTGTGCCTTGATGTATTTGTTTAGCCGACGCAAGTCCAGGATGGGACGCCAACCTCCTGTCTTCTTCCTGACGAGAAAGTATCTTGAGTATACTCCGGAGCCCCGGAGCCTCTTTGGGACGAGCTGGATGGCACCTTTCTTGAGCATCTCCCTCACCTTTAACAGCAGCTGAGGGACATGGTTTTCCTTCCCGGCCACCGGAGGAATTCAGGGGCACTTCTTTAGGAATTCTAGAGGGTGCTCATGGGTCATGGCATCCAGCACCCAACGGTCGGCGGAGATGGACTCCCACACGCTGATGAACTTCGCCAGCCGGCCTCCCACTGGGGTGCTTCGGTGGGGGCCCGACGCCACGGCCCGTTCAGTCTTGTTTGGAAGCAGCCTTGCATCCTTGGCCTCCCTGGTGACGACAGCGAGATCCACCTGACTTGCCTCGTCCCCTGTAGGCTTCTTGCGACGAGGAACAGGCCGCTTGACAGTAGACCGAGGAGCCGCCGCCAAATCCTTTGGAGGCACCATGCTTGCCTCCGGAGTTCCAAAAGGGCGGCCGCCATTGCTGCAGAACTCCCACGGCCCGAGCCGTCTCCGTGTCGGTCTTGATGGCCTGCAGCAACTCATCCACTGTCTTTCAAAACAGATTGCTCACGTCGAAGGGCATGTCCAAAACCTTGGCTTGCACATCCTGGCGGAAATCCGTTGCCTTGAGCCACCCCCGCCGTCGAAGGTTTCAGCAATGTCCGTGGCCAAAGTTATGGCGTGGTCCGACGCCACCTCACCCTCCTTTAGGATCACCAGGGCCTCTGCCCTCTTGTAGTCCGGGAGGATGTCCAACAGGGGGGCGATCTTGTACCACAATTCCCTGTCGTAACGGGCCACAATCGCTGGGGCGTTGGCCGCCCTAATCGTCATCGTCGCCGACGAGATGACTCGTCATCCCATGACGTCCAGCTTCTTTCCCTCGCCGTCCGGTGGGGAAGTTGAAGATGAGGCCGATGCATTCTTCTTGGCCGCTGTAGAGACGACCGTATCTGGGGTCGGCTGTGCCCTAAGGCACAACAGGGCGGCATCGGGGACCCGGTACTTCTTCTCGTACCGGTCTCTCTTGGCAGGTGTCGTGGACGGGTTCTTGAGAAGGGCAAGTCCCTCGTCCCAGATGTCATCCAGCAACGGCACCGCGAGGACCGTCTTCCTCTTGGCCTTGTGCCGTTGGTAGAGGAAGCCTTCCTTCTTCTCTTCAGGGCAGAGCTAAAAACTCAGAAGCCCTGGCAATCATGGCGTGAAAAGAGCCAATCTCGTCAGACGGGGACACCCGAGGGATCGGAGACAAACTGTCAGTCCCGTTGTCACCGCCGTCATCATCCGTCCCCGTCGTGGCCGTGTCTGTTCCCGTGTTGTCCCTTGGGATCGGGGAAGGCGGCAAAGGCTGAGAAGGTCGTCAGGGCTGAAGGGGCACTGGATGAATACTCCTCCTCTTGTTTGGAAGGCTTCCCGATGGACCCGGATCAGCCAGGTCGTCCGTCGGGGGTAGGGGCAGTCTCGTCCTTATCTCCGTGCATAAGGCTTGGATTGCTGTCAAAATGGCCACCGAGTTGTCCTGCGGCTCGGGCTGCGACGGGCATGACGGTTGCTCCTCCTCCACGGGAGCCTCGTCGTCGTTGCCACCCACGCTCTCGTTGTCCCCCTCGTCGGGATTCCTCCCGTGGGACCGTGCCTCTTCCAAATTTGCGGTCAGTTCCTCCTCGGAGGTTGTGTCCGTGTCTGTAATGGCCACCGCCCCCCCTCGTTTTCCACTGGGGTCTTCACGGGGGTCTTCTCGATGGGTTTAAAAGAGGAATCCCTCCGCAGAGGCAGGGAAACTCTAGACCCCGAGGTCGCCTCCACTGGGATAGCCTCCACAGGCTTCGCCAGGGCTGCAGCGACTCCCTCGATAGAGGCCTTAGCCGGGTGAATCAAGGCCTTCACCACCTTGGGCGCGCTTGAAAGCTTCACCTTAGAGGGAGGGTCACCGCCTCGCTCCCCCTCGGCCAGTTCCTCTGCGATCGACCGAAGCCTCTCCAGAAGCTTAGCCGGGTTATCGGATTTTCTCTTCCCCGAGCCAGAGCATTGGCTCGCGGTTGATGGCGTCGGTGAAGGTGCGCCCTGCCTGGCAGCCGAGGAGCCCGACCGTTCGGCGATCCCAGTGCCCGCGGACTCGCGGTGCTTTGCCTTCTGTTGTGCCCCTGTAGCCGGGACGCCCTCGCAGGACTTAGAAGACCGCTCAGACTTCTTCTTCTTCTCACCTGCTGGGCTCTTGCCTTCCAGCCAGTTGGAGAGGCAGGTCCGGTGATCCTTCATCGTCCGATCCGACATATTAAAGCAAAATGCACAGTCCTTCTCCACGTGCGTTTTGTCCTCGTGGAGGCAGTAAAGGCATTTCGAATGCTCGTCCTCCTTGAACACATTTTGTAGGTTGCATCCAGGGCAGATCCTGAACAGTTTACCGGGAGTCGAGCTTCTCTTCTCCTGGGCCATGTTCCTCTCGTCCACGAGGTAGGCCTCAAACTTCTGGAATCCTCCAAGAAGCGTAACTCGATGAAAACTTCACCCTTGAGGGCCGTAGATAAATCCAAAACGGGTCCCTGTTGATCGGAAGTAGAAACGGTGGAGCTTGAGGCCCGAATAAACCGAAAAATTAGATAAATCTCTTTGAAAAAGCACAAAACGCAGTAAAAGCTCGAGAGCTATAGCACAAGGACTCCCAACACTTGAGTGTGAGGTAAAAATCTGAGGATGGCTGCCAGGGGCGGGACTTAGGGAGAGGGCAGTCATTGGCTGGGGCAGTATGACCCACAGACCAGTGATTGGTTACTACTAAGAAAGACAGATCAGAAACGTTGTCTTGTCCTCCCCGCCTATGGCCTGCATTCCACTTCCTGGTAGGTGCCCTGATTGTTATTCTGTTACTATTACACTACACGTGAGTTGTTGAATACATTACATAACCTGCTCCTTCCTTTGCAACCACTTGGAGGACCCGGTGTTCCTGCCACCTGTGGCCCTAATGATTGAATAGCGAATTTCTTGTATCTTGCTGTTGGATACTTAGGCACGGAGGTATACATACTCTACGCGATCCACGAGTCTTGACAATAGGTCAAAGTGGTGGTCATACAGGAGGTCAAGTAAAATCCTCTTTTACATTCGAAAGCCTTTGACCTAAGAACTGTGAGACAAATGTGAGTGTGAACTTGGCAAGAGTGAACCCGGAAGAGGGATGCTGACGAAGAGAGAGTAAAGTCTAATGTCCCAAGAAACAGTGTGTTGACAAAGGTGAATGGGATGTCCACTGCAACTGTTTAAAAAGACATTAAGATTTCTGACGAGAAAAGCCATAGTGAACCCGGTGGAGGGAGGCTGAAAGTAAAGAGGGCTCTGCACCCAGAAGAGGGGGACCCATGGGTGAAGCAATCACTCGAGAAAGATTGGTGAACGCTGGAAAAGCCATAGTGAAACTGGTGGAGGGAGGCTGAAGCCATACTGAACACAGTGGAGGGAGACAAAGTAAAGAGGGGTCTGTGCCCCGGAAGAGGGGGACCAGGAGTGAAGCCATCACCTGAGGGATATATAGAATAGAACTTTATGTTTGTTAGTTGTTTTATGAACCTATCAGACCCTCAGAAACAGGAGACTGAACCACTGAAGGCCTTGATATCGATAAGGACTGTTTTGGGATCCTAGCCCGGAAGAGGGGGACCCAAGGGTGAAGAATCCCAACCCTAAGTGAAACCAAGAAACAAACTTATTTTGTTGAAGGAACTTTTGATTAGTTATTTGAAAACGTCTGACCCTCGAAGGCAAGAGACTTTGAAAATAAACGAGACTTGGCCTTCGTGGCTCCTGATAAACTTCAACAGAACTGTCGGCTCGTGCTGGGGAAACTCGAGACTGTACTGTGCTCCAAGATCCCACCCTACCGCGTGCTCGAAGCTTGGGGAAGGGAGACCCAAGCTAATGCGTCCTGACATATTATTTATGAACACTTCTTTCTTTTCTTGAAAACTATCCCACATCCTTTTTGTATTAGTTGTAAGGTTTGCCAATTAGTTTCTTAGTAAAGGCCCTTTTTTATTTGACACAGCACCACTAGGACTGCCTTATTTTCATTTGATGGTTGACGCTTGCTCCCATCTTAGATTTAGGTTTAGATTAGGTATTTTTCCAACCTGAGCTCCTTACACTACTATGACTTAAAAACTACCAAGGAGGAGTACGAAGTAGGAGACAGGGTCTACCTGTACAATTTCCAGAGGAACCAGACCAAGGAGCGGAAGTTCCTTCCCTTTTAGTGCAGTGCCTTCGATATGGTCGATAAAATCTCACCTTGCGCCTATAAGATCTGCATCCCTAAAGGAGAGCATACGGATGAGAAATGGGTCCATGTCAATCAGGTGAAGAGCTGTTACCCCACATAGACTTTACGACCGATTGAAGAACCCAGCGAGGGTAGAGCCCAGCAACCATCTGAAGAATGAAAGGAAAGGATGGAAACCCGGCTGGAGAATATCACACATTTACCGGGAGTAAAACAATTTATACTTCTAAGGAATGTACCAAAAGTAGACAAAGATAATGTCGTCAAATTGTGTATGTCAAGTGAAATCAATGTTAACATTTGGTTACAATGTTTCATTGTCCAAGTTGTATCCCTATTTACTGGGGAAAGAAGTACTGTATTAAATACTTTAACTCTCTTTTACTCTCGGCATATTGAATAACTCCATACCTTCATAGGGGGGGAGGATGGAGTTTCTAAAAAAGGGAGGAGTCCAGGGCCAAAACCCCACAATTCGAAAAGAGTAGAGTGCAGACCAAAGCACCACCCCTCATGACGGGGGAAAAGGGCAGACGTGCTCCAACGAGGAAATTCATGGGATGAACCAAAGCCAAAAGGAAGCCAAAAAAATAAAAAAATAAACTCTCCTTGCACTTTTCAAGAGCCAGGGAGGGAGTTTGTGGGGTAAAAAGACAGCCCCAGAGTAACAGAGATGGAGACGCCATGCAAGGCCGGATTGTAAGAAGTGAAGCTGACTAGTGTGGAGTTCCATTGAAATATAAAAGCCAGTACAAAACAGTGATTTCAACATGAGGCCTAGTGAATGAGTGAGAATGGGCCTCTATCCATTTTGTTACAATGTACAGGCATTCAGTCGGAAAAGAGTGAGACTTAGAACTGGAATATTGTTAACTGCGGCCGATGGATTCCAAGTACATGGGGCATTGTAGATGCGGACTTTGCGTAAATGCCCACTTTGACAGATTCGAAACTGTAACAGTGCACATGCTAAAAAGGAGGAATGATATCTTACGTTGGAAAAGTAAAGTCAACTGACAGACTGCATTTTCAAGAATAAAGAGACTTAATTCTGCACATAAAAATGACAACATTTATGAGGAAAGGCCTGTATTGTTTTGCGTAAACGAACCCTTGTTTCTTATGTAACTTTGGAATATTCATGAAGAATAGCAAGAGCGAACTTATTTCTGTTTATACGGTATATAAAGAAAGATGATATTGTGAACAACATGCCCCGGTGCAGTATTGAAAGTTACATGTACACGGTTTGGTAAATGCAATATGCTAGCCTTTCAGAATTGTGAACTGTAAATTGTTTTTCTCACTGAGCTGAAACTTTGACCCCCAAGAACTTTGGGGCTCGGCCCACCAAGGAAACAGGTCTGGTTGTCAATTTAAATGCCAAGATATACAAAGAAGTAGATTGAAAGAATGGGACTTACAGATAACATGACCAACATAAATGACCTTTAAGGTCAGGTTTCACATAAAATGTGCATTAGCTCTGAACAAAGACCCTTTGAAGCTCAGGGGGAAAGTGTAAAAAACATTGGTTCAAGCAGATGGCTGGTCACATGCTTCAGGCTAAATGGAAACTGGGAGGAGAGACGAAAATACCTCTCAAGGCATGCAGTGCCATTGATTAAATATTTAACACATTTTGCTAAATAAAAAATGCATTGTGTGTCCTAAGAGCCAACCCCTGGGTTCATGTTGAAGGGGATAAAAGGCCAGTTGGGAACATGTAAAAACAAAATGTATGTGATGTACATAACTTATGTTGTGATCAAACTTATGATTCTGCCATTTTCATATATCTGAGGAATTGGTAATATTGATAGACTAATAGATGGGGAAATTACTGTTGGAAGTGTGTAGGGTCAGAGTTGTAACCAATGGTCACAATTAACAGTGGTAGTGAGAGCATACGTGTGTCAATCCGCCACACCAGCTTCACACTGCAGGGGTGTAAAGACAAGGACCAGTAATTAGTGACAAAAAGTCACTATTACCCGCTATTTAAAAATAACACTGTCCTCAAATTTACAAAACCGTCCAGGACAGATACATAAATAGAATCATACCAGACTATATACAGAGCCGAATAGTATTTCAGTTGCTCCACAGATCTCCCACGGGACCCAGTTCCAAACTTGAGACCTTTGCGACTGTAGAAATACCTCCATTTAACAACGTTCGACTTCTTGGCTGAGTGACGAATTACAAGCCCTATGTAAACTGACATGGTACTTTTATTCTTGTCCCACGGGTTTGACAGATAGCCACTGCCTTGCGGGTCAAATAGGTTCCTTTTGGAACAGTGTTATTTTCAAATAGAGGATAATAGTGACTTTTTGTCACTAATTACTGGTCCCTCTCTTTACACCCCTGTAGGGTGAAGCTCTCACTACCAGTGTTAATTGTGACCATTGGTAAGTTGGTGAAGACAGGATGTGAGCGATTAACACGCTCTATTGAGTTTATCTCGATTGGTAATGATTAACCAGTAGCTGATGAGCAACCACTAACAAGTTGCTTTTATGTATTCTTTATCCTTATTGCAGAGCATCACGTACTTGGGCAGAACAGTATTTATAGCTCTGAACGAATGGCAGAGACTCTGCTACCTAGACCGAACCACTGAATAATTTCCCCCCAACGATATAGAATGACGTGTATATGAGAAAAACATGTTGGGCCACGTTGAGCTTTATTGATATTGCTCGTTCATTTTGCATTTTATGTTTTCTTAGGTGTTTTGCTGTACCTATGTTATGTAATTGTAAAGGCTGGTGTTCCATGCTCCTTTGATTAATTTTGAGCATGATTAATGTTTTGAATGGATGTTCTTGGCTTGGTAGTGTGTCTCTTGTTGACACACTAGCGTAAGGTTTTTTTCTACCAAGTGCAACCTACACCTGTTATGGTTTTTTAATTATTTGATATTTTTAATGATGATTAAATATTGTTGAATTAAATATAAGTTATTTTACTATCCACATAGAGTGACTATTGAATTTTTAGTTACTGTTCCATTTTTGCTCTGTATATGTGTTCCTCTGCATTTGGATGAACTATAGCCACCGGTCTCTGTGTATTGTTTGTTGACAGTTCCCTACACGGCGCGTCATAATTGTCCCCCAAAAAATTATGAATTTCATTGATAAGACTTCCCATGTGGAATTGGCAATGCCATCTATCAGCGCCATTGTAATCTTACTGGAGTTATTCCCGGTCCCCCTCCTCACCCCCAAGAGCAAGGTCAGCAACGGAAATTGTGGCAAGGTCTCTACCAGTAGTAGTTGCAGTCTCTGCCTTGGACCAATGGACAATCCCTGTGTTTCCTTCTCACAGACAAGATCTTCCGTTTAGTCCCAAATTCAGGCTTGGGGTGATCTAGCAGATTGTATTGATGGCAGACTGCTTGCAGAGGAGTGGGGAAAAGGGAGAAGTTGGTGATACCTCTGTCGCCTCTATTAAAGCCTTCCAGCTATACCATTAACCAATGGACAAGTTAGGACTGAATAGACTGCTACCCCCACCCAAGCCCAGCCCCAGTTGGCTTGCTCTCACCTCGTTCACAGTCCTTCCTTTCTTTCTTTCTTCCTTCCTTCCTTCCTTCTTTTCTTTCAGGCCAACACTCCAGTAGGGATACCCTGCAGAGCCCACGCTGGGCGTGGGGGGTTAGCAATCACAAGCAGAGATTAAAGCAATGGAATAAGGCACCTGCTCGCTTGACCTTGCCTCCTGCAGTCGCCAAACACTCTGCAAGAGCCCAACACCTGCACCCTTGAACCTGCAGGCTTTCACCCTTGCTGGCTGTAGCAGGAGCTCTTGAAGCTGTTAGGGCGTGGCCAAGGTTTGTGCTGGTATGGAGGCCCTCCTGGCCCAAGAAGCAGAGGTTAGGTGGTGGGGTTGCGGGGAGGGGGGGCTGCAGGAACCCAACACCCACATTCTTGAGTCCTGTGTTGGCCCTTTGTCCTATGCATACCAGTACTGTCACTGTAAGAGCACACCCATGATTCTTTTGTCCAATAAGGGCAGCACTACCACTGCAGGAACACACTTGTGTTGGCTTTTCTCAATAATGCCTTTTCTGCCACCATAAATATAGATTTGTGTATCTTTGTGCATAAATGCCAGGACTGGAGCGCCAGTTAACAAAACACTCATGCATCCACATGTCCACCACTCACACACACACGCACTCTGTCATTCACACAACTCTTACAGACACAGAACAGTCATATGCACGCACACACAGTTTGTATCCCTTACCTCTGCTTTACTTCGCCTACACAGAAACCAGAAGCAGGATCCAGGGAGGGAAGTGAATGAACAAATTCCACCCTGTGTCCCTCCTCCAGCACAGGTCCATAGAAAGTCATGAGAAGTGCATTCAAATTAGAAATCGGCATGGCTTTCTGTGCACCATGGTGCTTTACGGCATCTACCGGCAGTGGGGATAGAGGTCTTGAGTGCCACAACTTGCGATATTGCTGCAAGTGATGGTCTGCAAGGCTTCTGTCTCGGCAGGAAACAGGAAATGGAGCGCTGTGCGTGGCAAAATAAGTGACGGTTGGTGCAAAATGGGTGGATCTGGGCACTCAGCCCCTTTATGAACCCACCACCACCACCTTCTTTCTACCTGAATGTTTACATGTGGTGCATTTGCTTTCTGAATATCTATCTTATATATATATTTTTAAGCATTTATGTAGCGCCCAAACCCGGTGGTCTCAGGGCGCTTGTACAAGCAAGGTAAAGATATACATAGTTATGAGAAAGTTACATTATTATATAGTGTGTATGCTACAGTCGTGTACCATTTATTCTTGATGTTGTATCAATCTACCGCGGCCCTTTGTGTATATCTCTGAATGTCGATTCGCATATGTAAAATGAACTCTCATCTGCAAATGTATCAGTCTTTTGTAGAGCTCTTTCTTTCTCTCCCCTCGCTCTCTCTATCAGGAGCAGTATTCATTCATAGAGATTAAGTGATATTGATGGAGCAAAACACAATCCACGAAGGATCCCTGGTCACTGGATCATCTGTCTAAAAAACATGGGAAAATGTACAGAAATATCAAAAGTGTATACTTCGAGTCTTGGCGACACCTGCTAGAGAGCGCTGCTGCTCTCACCCCTCCCGCCCTTCAATAATATCGCTGATCACAGAAATCTTGGGAATTTACTAGGAGTGAGGCCCTTGGTAATCACACGCATTTTGCCAGCTGCCTGGGTCTTGTTATCCCACCTGAGACCTCTAAGTTCTCCACTTTTTCGGTCTCCCTTTTCACATGCACAGCAATTGATCCATTGCGCCTGAAGAGCTTATATTCCCTATCTAAATCTTGGCGCGTGGTGTTGCCAGCGCGTGTGAAATAGGTTACTAGAGTGATTGCTGCTTTAGGATAATGAGATTTCACCTCAGGCGTTTCTTACAGGTGCCGAAAGGTCCTTACTCGGCAATTTCCTATCCCTGGGGGGGCCGGGAGGCAATGTTAGAGGAGACGCTTTTTCCAGCAATACTTACACTGCAAGCTAAGGCCCATGAGCGTCCAGCAGAGCCACTGAGTGGCTATGAGAAACCCTGCGCCCCTGTAACCTAAATAAACACCCAAACTACAGAATACCATGCTCTTTCAGGGAGAGCCAAAGTGCTAGCGTCATTAATGTCCGACTGCCGGCTAATTCGGGAGAGCCAATTCAGCAGCAGCGCTGGAAGGCAGCTGCCACTCCGTCAAGGAGCAACGCTAACGCGTGGCTTGCTTTATTAGTGTAGATTTGGGGCGTGTTGGCTCAGATCATAATTGCACTTTGTTTTTTAATTAATCCAAAGCTCCTTTTTAGCATTCTTCCTTCACAGAGATGGCATCTGAAAACGCTCCCCCTGGGTCTGAGAAAGTAATCGACGGCTCAGTGTAATTAACTGTGCGATGTTTGCAGCCGCTGTCCCAGCCGTGCTCCCACAAAATTAAAGATGTCGACTTTGCTAGTCCTCAAAGCTGCTCTTTAGCCACAATCTCTGAAAATAACTATCTTTTTCACTGAAAAATAGGGCGTCTCCCGCCTAAATCGGGAGGGTTGGCCTTTATGGAGCTCTCGGTACATACATCTGCTAGGTCAGTCAAGAGGAGCGTGCATGCAGGGGGTTCAAACGGGACAAGTTCCTGTGCTTTCAGTAAAAGCCAACGGCTGAATTTGGATGAACATCGTTTCGGCAAACCAATGCGTCGTCGGACCTAGCCCACCGTCAACCAGTAAATATTTCAGTGCCAGAGAAGGGGCCCATTGCATTTCTCCGCCGCAGTTAATTTCTGTCCTGAAAGGCCAGTCAGGCGGAAAGTGAGTCAGACTCATGCCAACATGAATGCGCTCCATTATTTGCTTCAAAGGTTAAAATGATTCCATTTCCATTCAGTCTCTGCCTGGAGTAGACGGACCCACGGGCAGCAGATAGCCTTGTCTGCTGCACAGTGGAAGGGGCAGATGAAGATACAAAATATCACTTCAACCCCTTCTAATCTCCTGGCCCAGATGTCGGCACGAGGTCACATGTGTTCTCATTTGCGCAGGCAGTAGCGACCAGGTCTCTGGAACCTGGCAGTCCCTCAAATAGGAACACAGAGGCAAGAGCTGCCATCCACCACCTGCTGTGAACAGTGCCTCACATCTGCACTACTATGCTGCCCCAATCTTGCACCAGCTGCAGCAGACAGATGTCGTGTAAATAAGTGAACTATGAAGAACTCCAATCGTGCAATTCCTTCATCTCGGCCCTGCCTGCAGCCCCTTGTGAAAACTTGTAAAATGTGCATCCTGGACTGATGGAAATATGTGCTAACGTACGTTTTAGTGGCTTTGCAAATGTTAAAGGATAGTTCCGGGACTTTTTTTTTATTGTCCCTACGGGTCGGCCATGTGTTTGTAAGCATAAATCGGTAGATCGTAGGAAACTTTCCTATGGACCTTACCCGACTTTTCGCCCATTATCGCACTCGAAATCAGCCTCCATTTTGTGATAATCCTATCATTCCGCCGCATCGACCTGGCTCACCTGCCTTTGCGGCACTAAATCAAATCCCCCGCCCCTGAGCCTGACATCAGCAGACGCGTACTGCCCATTTCAAGCACGTCTCGTGTCAACAATCGCTGCGCCTCAGCTATTGACGTGTTGCCATGGAAATGGCAGGACGCCTCTTTCCCCAATAAGTATAAACAGACCGTTTCACAACACACAGCAGCAGATTTTCGATTCCATTCCTCTCTCTGTGTTACTTTGAGTATTCTGTGACTCGTTTCAGTGCTCTGGTCAGCTACCTTCGCCGCTTGTAGCCCGTGTGAACACCTGTACCATCTCTGTAAATTATTTTACTATCTTTACCGCACAATGGCCACAATAATGCCGTATATGTACGAGCCCGAGTACACCGAGGAAGAACTACTGGAAAGTCAAGCACGCGAAAACGATGGGGATTCGGACGGCAGTTGGGAGGACCAGTCAACGGATGAAGAGCCTGGACCATGTCGCATGGACGGCGTCTCCACCTGGTGCACGTGCAATCGGTGCGAGCTAATGCCAACTGAGGAGGAGAACTGCTGCTGCCGTGAAAATTCCGGGTGCTTGGCCTACATTTCGGAAAGCGAGCAAAGTCTGCAGGAAGGCGCGCAAAGTCCGCAATGCATCACCGAGCTGCCAGAGTTCAGGGAAGCCTGCCTCTCACGGACCGTGTTGAGGATGATGATGGTGCTTATGCACGAACTTCGCGGCACTGTTCGTCCGCGTAATCCGAGTAACGAGTAAGTATACTCTGTTTGTGATGTCAGTGATGCCACCACTATTTCATGGTCGTCTCCCACATATAAAATTACATTTACATATCATTCGAACGCATGTAAATTTGTTCCATATAGTGCATTTTCTAGATATAATTTTTTTCTAAGAAAAATGACATGTGTTACCTGAATCGACATTGATAAGAAAGTTTGGTCAGTTTAATACAGTTTGCATCTTTTTTTTTCACAGGTGGTACAGGCTGGTGGCCTATCGTTGCTTCACTTGGTGGCTTCACGGGAGGCTCGGACACCGCGTTCGGAGAGTAATACCTGCCTGTGCGGTACTTGCCATTAGACAACATTTCCCCAGTGACAGTGGACAATACCGCGGATTTTCCCTCGATGTGCTGCAACCTCAACTTTACAATGTGTAATGTTTATTATTTATGTTTAATTAAAATCTAAAATAAAGCCCAACATATATTTTAACAATGGTTGTTTTGATTTTTTAAATGAATCTAGTGTATATTCTCCTGGGAGGGTGAGGTATTTATAAACTCACCCCCCTGCATTCCATGTAGTAGATCCTGCAGCCATCCTCTTACATTCAGTTAGATGGCCTCTCCTTGGTGAGGCCCTGCGGCAAACGGGTCTTGTCTGCACGACCACCGCCCCGATCCACCCCCCGCCCTATCAAAGGCAGTTCGCACCGGGGTACTTGTGCTGGCAAGTGGAGCTGTCAGGGAGCGATAAAGGCCAAGAGGTGCCAAAGACCATGTACACTTCAAAGTGGTCTATAGAGCATGGGTTGTTGTTCCCATGTCTACCTCCAGACCCCGTGTCTCCTGCCAAGCATCCCCCCTCACGCTGGACGGCCCCCTGCAATCCACATAAGTGTGTCTCCATTCACGAGTCTTCCTGTGTCTTGTCTGCACGACCACCGCCCCGATCCACCCCCCGCCCTATCAAAGGCAGTTCGCACCGGGGTACTTGTGCTGGCAAGTGGAGCTGTCAGGGAGCGATAAAGGCCAAGAGGTGCCAAAGACCATGTACACTTCAAAGTGGTCTATAGAGCATGGGTTGTCGTTCCCATGTCTACCTCCAGACCCCGTGTCTCCTGCCAAGCATCCCCCCTCACGCTGGACGGCCCCCTGCAATCCACATAAGTGTGTCTCCATTCACGAGTCTTCCTGTGTCTTGTCTGCACGACCACCGCCCCGATCCACCCCCCGCCCTATCAAAGGCAGTTCGCACCGGGGTACTTGTGCTGGCAAGTGGAGCTGTCAGGGAGCGATAAAGGCCAAGAGGTGCCAAAGACCATGTACACTTCAAAGTGGTCTATAGAGCATGGGTTGTCGTTCCCATGTCTACCTCCAGACCCCGTGTCTCCTGCCAAGCATCCCCCCTCACGCTGGACGGCCCCCTGCAATCCACATAAGTGTGTCTCCATTCACGAGTCTTCCTGTGTCTTGTCTGCACGACCACCGCCCCGATCCACCCCCCGCCCTATCAAAGGCAGTTCGCACCGGGGTACTTGTGCTGGCAAGTGGAGCTGTCAGGGAGCGATAAAGGCCAAGAGGTGCCAAAGACCATGTACACTTCAAAGTGGTCTATAGAGCATGGGTTGTTGTTCCCATGTCTACCTCCAGACCCCGTGTCTTCTGCCAAGCATCCCCCCTCACGCTGGACGGCCCCCTGCAGACCGCATAATGCCACGACATATACACGTCATTCATTCACAAACACACCCCTGTTTCGAATTCTTTATAACCCACTTCATATTTCTAATGAGAACTTCTTTGCGCTTTGCTAGTCAACCCGTGAAGGTGCTGGTTATCTGCTCTTCGTCTCTGTGAACTTCCGTGACCACTTTGAGCAAACTCGTCAGTTTGCAACCTGTGAACTGCTCCCTGTTCTACGACAAGAAACTACTCTGATCCCTGCATCTAACTGTTTGTTCGTCAAGGTAAGTCCATGTACCATAATCATTTTGCGTCCAATTTTTTAATTTATATCTATTTGCTAGTAGTCATCAAATTGCATCCATGTTTTCTTTTCGTTCACGACAGTACATGCAAGGAACTAGTCACATGTTCTGAGTTTAGTCAAATTACTTTTTCTATTTTTTGAAAGTTATTGAAATACTTATCCGCATGTGAATAACATGTATAGTTCCAAGAACCAAAACGGACCTTGCATTGAACCTTTTATGTGTCATTTAATGTTTTAACACATTGGTATTCATAGAGAATTGTTGATCTTTACTTTTCAGAACTTTCCATAATGCCTGCCTGTTCCATTGGCGGTTGCCCTTCGAAGACCCATAACAAATCTGAAGGTACTATAATGCATGTTTTCCCTAAGACAATAGATCAGATAAGAGAATGGGTCCGATATTGCGGATATCCAGCCTCTGAGATAGAAAGTAGAGTCCTAGAAGTCTTTGCGGACAAGAGGGGTGATCGATACCGCATCTGCAGCAGGCACTTTAGCCCAGACATGTACTCCACATCATTGCTAATAAGGACGAAAACACCGCGAGCGAGGCGAAAATTGCTCTCAACCGCTATTCCTACTCTATTCGTCCACATCCCTCCACTGGTGAGTCAAGTTTACGTATTTATCTCTCGGCATTGCGGTAGTGTGTAGCATTAGCTAACAATAATTTCCCCATTTATGTATCCACTCAATATGAAGGCTGAAGATTCTCCATCCGTGTCGTTATTGCAGTCATCAGCCACTTCAAGCGCCTATCGGGTAATCTTACTTAGCTATTCTGACACTGACTTGTTTTAGGCATGTAAATCAATAGTTTTAATTGATCGTGTAATTATTTTACCTAATGGTACACCACAGTACTCGTCCTCTAGTCTTTGTTTTCAGTTATAATTATTGTTATCCAAAATAATGCAAGTACTGTCTTTCAGGGAGATGCTGAGGAGTCCAACGCATTGACGACAACCGTAGATGTCACTCAGATGCTCGAGGTACGTTTCCGGACAGTTCCATCGATGGAGATCATCAGATCTTGCATTCTTGTAGCGTGATTGTTACACACAATGTTTCTTTCGTTTTTAGCCATTGGTATGTCCTTCTGTCGTCGCCCTCCTATGTGTCTTCTTTTTTCAATATTGTGTTCATTACTAATGAAAGTCCTATGTTTCAGGGAGTCGATGGAGCATTAGTCCAAGAAGAAGGGGGAGCATGCAGTTACGGGTCGGCGCAACAGCTTGCAGAAGTGTGCACCGCAGTTACAGCGTCCCTTGATGTTCTTATGCATTTCGAGGTATGGATACTGACAGATCAATCATGCGAGATCAAATGACGTGATTACATCCGCTATACTTCCTTCTTTATTAACGCAAGTACTATGTTTCAGGGAGCTGACGGAGCTTCTTCAACAAGAACATCACCCCTAGTAGTTGATGCAGATCTCTGGGTGGTGACACTTCCAACGATGGAGCAAATCGAATCATATTTAGATATCCATTATTTATTTTAGACAACTGATCATTTGTGCAGGTCTATTTAGATGAGCCGTTGACGCCTGCAGAAAGTTTATGTTCTTTTAAACAAAATAGAAAACCATACTAATGCAATTACTGTGTTTCAGGGAGTTGCTGAAGCGTCATCTTCAATAATATCATCAATGGAAGTCTATGCGGAGCCCGAGGTATGGATCTTGACAGTTCAATCTAACTAGATCAACAATGCGTGAACTATTGTCGTTTGAATGTTCTACACAATGCGTTCATTCGTGTTTTGCTATTGAGATGTACGTATGGGTATTGGTCCCCAAGTACATTTTGTGTTTTCAATATTATTATACATACTAATGAAAGTTCTATGTTTCAGCGAGTCGATGGAGCCTCAGTGAGTGATGGATGTGCTTATCATGAAAGTATAGTCGTTGCAGCGCGAGAGGAAGTGGAGACATGCACACACGAGTCGGAGCAACAGCGTCCAGATGTTGAAGTTCGAGGAAAGAAAGTTTCAAAGAAAAGAAAGCAAAAGAAGGTTAGTGTCCTGTTCACTATATTATGTTGTCTTTCACTGTCAATAGTTCAATACTGTAAGTTGTGTTTAAACTGAACATCCCTTTTCTAATCTGTCCTCTAGTTGCGAGTGGGTGTAAGAACTAGATCTACACAGACAGTGAAGCGAACGAGAGATGTTGCTTGTCAAACCTTTTGGCAGGGACTTGAGACTGGAGATGCATCGTGCCAATGGGAAGAATATGAAGTGATTGACAACGGAGCTATACCACCACCAGCCATTGATAGTGAATGTCCTCCTGGTAGTTTGGATGCAGTCGTAGATCAATTCACAGAATCCACACCCGCAAAAAATAAGAGCACGCGAAAGTTGAAGACATTGTTTTTTTCTCCCATCTCCGGACAAGGAACAGATGTTGCAATGGAAGAGAATGAAGTGGACGACAATGAAACACCATCAATATCACTCAGCATAGCGGAAGACGATATCAGAGATTGTACCTTTCATGCGAGTGACATGTCCTCAACGTTACAGGCCGAACCAGCTGGGATGCAGAGTGACAGTATAAGGAAAGAGGCCAAATTCATTGTATTCGATAGCTGTTTGATGGATATTATTATGATGATGAAATGTGGGCATTGGGTTGGTGGGGAAGTATGTGGGGAGCCATTGATTAATGTGACTCGTGCAATTCGAGGCACTAACCTTAAAATACATGCCACCTGTACACAATATCATCCGTTCGCATGGTCTGCACAACCCATGCTGGGGCAACTGCCAGCAGGCAATCTACTTTGTGCAGCGGCCGCACTTTTTAGTGGTTCAAGTTTTAAAAAGTTACAGTATTTCTTTCAGTTTGTGGGAATCCATTTCATTGCGAAAAGTCAGTTCTACAAATACCAAACCGATTATCTATTTCCAGCCATCAGCGAAGCTTGGAGAATGGAAAAAATGTCAATGGAAAGTACATTCGCGGGCAAACGCTTCAGGCTAGCCGGTGATGGACAATGCGACAGTCCAGGATTTTCAGCCAAGTACTGCACCTACCACTTTCAGGACATGGAAAGTAAGAAAATTGTGAGTTCGGTGGTCGTGCAGGTGTCACAAAGTACATCCTCAGTGGCCATGGAGAAAGTTGGCTTTGTAGCATCATTGCAAGAACTACAATCGCGGGGAATGGTGATCGACCTGATAGCCACGGACAGACACGTTTCAATTGCCAAGACAATGAGAGAAGAGTACAAAAATATAAATCACCAATTTGACGTATGGCATCTTGCAAAAACAATCAATAAAAAATTGTCGGCTGCAGGAAAAAAAAAAGATATGCAAGGTATTTCACAGTGGTCCAAGTCAATCAGCAACCATCTTTGGTGGAGCTCAAAAACATGTGAAGGGTCGTTGGAAATTCTACTGGAAAAATGGCGGTCAGTAATGTTGCACTGTAGCAACGTACATCGATGGTCGACAAATGAGCATTTCCACAAATGTGAACATGGCCATTTGTCCACAGAGGAGGCACGGAAGAAGAAGTGGTTGATTCCTTCATCACCCACTCACAAGGCCATTGAAAAGATTGTATTTGATAAAACTATAACAAGAGATTTGAGGGGACTCACGGAATTCTGCCACACAGGAGATTTGGAGGTGTTCCACAATATGTGCCTAAAGTACAGGCCCAAAAGATTGCATTTTGGCATGGAAGGCATGAAAAATCGGACTCTTCTAGCGGTCTTGGCACATAACCATAATGTTGGCCGTCAACAAAGTAGGACGACCGGAACTTTAGGGACGCTTCGCTACAATAAGGCCTTCACTAAAAGAAGTAAACAATGGGTGATCAAACCAGTGTTTGAGGATATGCAATATGAGTTTATTGAGAGACTTATCGTAGATGTCCTCGATAGGCACATACATGGAGTGGTGAACGAACCTATGCAGGGGACAACTGCATTGCCACCCAACATTGCCTCTGTTCCATGTCCACCTAAAGCAGAGCTCATTGAGAAATACACATCACGGTTTAAATGATTGTAATTCGATTGTCTGTTCTCTCGAGTCTCCTCATGTTGCAGGCCCATTGCAATTAAACCAAACAGTAATATAAATCATTTTTACAAAAATTATAGAATGTTTCCGTATTACAAACACATGGCCGACCCATAGGGACAATAAAAAAAAAGGCACGCAGACAAGATGCCCTTACACTAACTGGAGCTAACTAGAAATGTGTGCTCGCTCAAAGTGAAGGTCAGCTGCTTTGATGTTTTGCTCGGGTGGCGGAAAGGCCCACGACCCAATATAAGGTTCTATTGTGATTTGACCTTGACAGGCCGGGACCATCCTGAAAGACTAAGAAAAGATAATGAATAAAATTTCAGAAACGAAACGATGAGCCACGTTCATTAGAAGAAGTAACGTCGGCAAAGAAGGAGTGGTGTTTCGGGTCTGCCCTACACAGAGACACAATGGAAAATGCAAATATAATGTAAGTAACTTTTGATGAGTTTATACCGCAATTTCATTACTATACAGTGGCTTTAAAGACGGGTTCAGTTGTACTTGTTCGTTCTATGTGGCATAGTGTTTTCTACCGCGCACTATCTGGAGGAGAACCATCTTCTTTTACTGAAGCACCTCAAAACCTTCCTCTTTGCTTCTGCTTTCTCTCTCCCTCTCCCCTGCTACAACTGGTCCACTGTCTGCGACCTCGGTCCTGGGCCCTTCCACTCTCCACCTGCAGTGCCTCCCTGTCAACCCCTGCACTGGGGGACTGTCTCAGTATCCTACAGCCCCCCCTTCCCAGCACTTGTTCTGCACTTACCTTGCACTTGCCACCAGCTGGCCCTATTTATTTATTATTTTATGCTACTTACCTTGTACTCCACTCCCCCCCCTCCATGCCTCGCCACGCCTTTAAACACTTGTGTACACCCAGTAGCGCTGTCCTCGCTATGAAATGAATAATTTTAATAAGGATCTGATGGTGAGACTAATTTCATTTTTTATGTTTTTAGGTACATCATTCACTAATGTCTGTGTCACGAGTACCAGACACCGGCGGACGGCTTCTACAGCCGCCAGTTGCTTCTCCGCGTGAACAACGTTACCACCCTGACCATTTTATGGGACGATCGCCAAGTACAAGTATGCCCTTACGCGGTACTAACGGTTAGATGCAACATACCTACCGTTGTGGTGGCCTAGTGCCTCGTTGTTGGAACAGCCATGCGATTATCAGTGCGACAGAAGAGCTTATTTTTATCGTAAACCAACACCCTGTGTACTGCACACGAACATCGCTTCCCTCAAGACGAACTAATTTGGATCGAGAGCAAAGAAAAATGCAAATCGCTGAATATTCTCTAAACATTTGATGTCCAATAAACGTACTTTGCCAAATGTACAATCTTGCCGTTTGCTTTTAAACCACGGTTTCACATTCCGAATTGTGGTGCTGTATTGTGAGATGCTCTAAGACCCTGTGTACAGCAAAGGACCATCGCGTTCCTCAATACGAACTTTTTGGAACATGAGCAAATAAAAATGCAAATCGCTGAATATTCTCTAAACATTTGATGTCAAATAAATGTACTTTACCACATTTACAATCTTGCGGTTTGATTTCAAAGTACAGTTTCATATTCCGAATTGTGGTGCGCTGTATTGTGAGCTGATCTGTGTTGATTTCCGGGGTCTGTGTGGAGTCGCGTAGAAGACGCCTGGGCGCGTTTGCCTACGCAGCACAGTCACGTCACGGATAGAGGCGGGGAATATGAATGTTTTGATAAAGTCTGTTTCAGGGGCGGGGGATTTGATTTAGTGCCGCAAAGGCAGGTGAGCCAGGTCGATGCGGCGGAATGATAGGATTATCACAAAATGGAGGCTGATTTCGAGTGCGATAATGGGCGAAAAGTCGGGTAAGGTCCATAGGAAAGTTTCCTACGATCTACCGATTTATGCTTACAAACACATGGCCGACCCGTAGGGACAATAAAAAAAAAGTCCCGGAACTATCCTTTAAGTGTGCCTAGCGTGCGTGCGTATACGGGGAATGCAATGTGTGCCAAGTGCAGCATTACGAGGAATGATTACCGAAAACTGCCAGGTGATATGCTATGTCATTTATAATGCGCCTGTACGCAAGTGTTTCTCGGCGCGCAGTGTGCGCAGTGAAACAATGCCTGCCTCTCCAGATTTGGAAGGCCCGGTCATTATTGCAAGCCTGATATTTTTGTAAGATAATATTTCATTCTTTGGCAGTCCCAAATGTCCATCCATTCCGATGAAGACAAGGAGACCGAATCTAAGCTGGGATTGAATTCTTACCAGATAGCAATAGTTCTTAATAGACCTCTTTAATTATACACTGTTTCTATGTTGGGCCTAAATTCACAGAGCATTTTCCAATGGGGTTTTGCCATTATCAAACGCTTCTGTGAATTACGCCCATTGTGAGCACATGTTTTAGCAGCAGCAAGTATCTTTACTAAAAGTTGACTTGAAAATGTGCTGCATTACACACTTTATTCCAACACAATCTGTAGGAAACATTAATAATTTGTTTGACCTTGCCATCGGTTCGCCACGCTGAAAATGCGGGTATCATGCTCTCCCCATCCCCCCAGACCCCCCTGACTCCCATCGGTTTGGGAAAAAAGACTCCCCTATGCTGGGGAGGGTCCGAGGTTGGTGGGCATGCACAGCGGGGGAGGTGTAGGACTAGGGCCCATCTGAGGACTTAGGCCACCCATGGGTGGGGGAACACGCAAGGCTAGTGGTATTTCAATTAATTTCATATATAAAAGCGCTTACAGCTAAACATTAATTCGAGAACAATAAAACACCAAATAATTGAGGGAAAACACATGCATTTCAGATTGCACTTAATGATTTGGAGGGATGAGATGACAGACCAAGGGATTTCAGAAGAGAGCATAGAAACCGTTTGACCAGAAAGAGGGAGCGCATTCCGTGTTTACAGCCGAGAAGGAGCAGCTTAAATGCTTGGTACAAGCACCTCGTTTCAGACTACCGAGAACTGGAGGTCGCGATATCTAATACCCTATTCTTTAAGACCCATGGACCTTGTTCCCGGAAGTCCTGGCTAATTTTTGTCTGTTTGTAGCTTCAAGATACCTTTGGTGAAAGATATATGTATAAAGCGCACTCCAATAACAGTCGCGACTGAGCACAGGCAGAGTGAGGAACAGTCAGGCAAAGGGGCAAGGATGACTGAAGGATCCTTAAGGGTGAATAGCGGTAAGAGAATTGATGTAAGGAGCAGACCTGGAATGCAACTAACATACTGTACAAAGAAAACACCATTGTTAGGCGAGGGGAAAGGGAAAGCCAGAAATGGGAGTAGAGTCAAGGATAGATGTGGAAAGAAGCAGAAAAAAGACTATACGTGAGCTGGATCGGTGTGCTATCTTATGTGATTTGGTGTATGTCGAATGCACTAACACCATAGTTTGTGGCGACTTGGCACTAAGGAAAATCATCAACACATCAACATCAAAACATAGCGAGACTCCGTAACAGGTTACGAAGAGGTGGGTTGACTCTTTTTCCAAACTGTAAGTGACCCTCGTCTTTTTCCAGTTCCAGGTTTCCCACTCCTGTCCTTGAGGGCGACAAACCTGATGGGTTTTCAGGATACCCCTCATTTACATTCATGAGTCAATGTGCAAACATTTAGCATCATTATATGCAAATGATATAGCAGTGTTTTTCAGCCGTTCACGTTAAAGCGACGGACCAAGAGGGGGTTGCAAACAGAGTAGACATCACAGGCAGCAGCTGATCCCAGTGGCAACATATCATACACTGTAACAATGCTCTTCCCTGCAGGGCAGTGGCACCCAGTGCCCATTCAAGCTTTCTGTCTTGGCACACGGTAACCGAGCAAAGGAACCAATCACACAACACCGGGTGGAACCTGCAGACTCTCAGGAAATCAAGATAGTGGCGGTAAAAGGTCACAAAAGAGTTGGATCTGCCATCACCTCACAACCAACACTTCCTGCCATGTATCTAGTTGGAAGGACAATGAAACCTGAAAATGTTACATTAAATCATAGGTATGCAAATTAATTAATTATATGCAAATTTGTCTCATGCATATTAATGAGGCACGTGCTGAAAATTCGACATGTTGTTCAGCCCTCAGTCCTGAGTAGGACAACCCTGCTGGATTAGACGCTGATTCCAGGCTGTGGCGGCCTGTACTAAGGAGGCACGACCGCCAGCTCTTTAGATTTTCTAGACAGGCACCCTAAGCAACCTTTGAGATTTGGATGTCAGCTGATGGTTAAGGACATATTTCTTGAATTTCTCCCATATGAATACAGGGCCCTGATTGTTATATCTTTGGGGCCATACAAAGGCTTTCAAACACCACCCATACTCTACTGGCCACCGATGTAGATATAATGGGATCCCAACATGAGACGAGTTCTACACATGATGCAGGTGATAAATGGCCGAAATTGGGAGACCGAAGCTGTTAAATGAGCTCACAGAAGCTACAGGGCCGGAAGCTGGATGTTTACAGAGGAGGCATTTTCCGAATGATTTGGACATAGGGGGTAAGTGTTTTTTTATCCTTTTTGCATCTGCTTCTTCCACAGAGGAAGGCCAGCCATCAGTATCTGGGTCAGCCATGACTTTGCTCTGAGAACCACACTCTCAGATGTTTGGCAGATGCCTTCATATTTAGTGGAGCTCATAATAATCAATAGTTCTGGAAATGAATTTACACATTGTTAGATTGACCGACCTTACAAGGAATACAAGCCTCTGATGACGAGCTTTTTAGCTCAAAACACGTGTCAGGCTGTCCAAGAATTCCTTAATTAAAACTTATGCAAACAGCATTTTTAATTCTATTTTGTGCGCAGATATCAGGCAAACCACCCCGTATCTTGCTTATGTACTGTTGGCAACATTGGCAGGTTCTCCATACTTTTGCCTCAATCTGCAGCCCCTACACACATATCAAACTGTCAGGGCGCCTTGTTTCTCATAATAATCCTTCTCTGCCAAAAATTAGTTTGTACTATACTAGAGCAGACCAGGCGTAGCTCTGAAGTGGATTTGCAAGAGCAAATGACAGATGAGGTATGGGGCAGAGCGAAGTCTTATCACAAGAAGGTGTCCAGAAACGCAAGTTTACAGTTGATCCAGTTGTAGGTGATCCACAGGGAGTATCTAATTGCCAAGCTCAGTAACGCACCAGAACAAGCCTGCCCGAAATGTGGATTAATAAATGCTGACCTAGTACACATTTTCTGATCTTGCACGAAGATAAGACAATACAGGGAGGGGATAACTCAAGCGTTAGCACGGGTGGGCATTATACTGGGTACAGGATCTCCCAGGGCTTGTCTGCTGGGAGGCTTTGCAAGACCGAAGCAGGCAAGGCATGTGAGTAAGTTAAAAGATCTGGCATATATACTGGCGAAATGCAAAATAGCGATGGGGTGGAAAGCTTGCAAGGGTCCGGAGGAGTGGGTATGGTGGGGGACCTTCAGAAATGGATAAATGCAGAAACTTCACTGTGGCAGGAGGCAGACTATCAGGGCCAGGAAGAGAGGAATGTAGACCTGGACGCTTGGAAACAGTTAGGGTCTCATTACAACTCACCCGGTATGGAAACAACGGTGGCGGTAAACCCGCCGCCACCGTTGTTTCCATACCGGGTGATCACGACCCCTGCAGGCGGAGGCGTCGATCCCACCAGGTCTGACCTGGCAGGTTTAACACCGCCCGCCTGCAGACGGACGAGGAAACACCGGCACCATCACCAGATGGTGCCGGTGTTTCCATGATCCCCATTCCCATTGAGTCCTATGGGACTCAATGGGAATTTACACCATTCCGCCTCCGGAATTCCTGGGTCACCGGGGTTGTAATGCCCCGGTAATTCCGGGAATCACAGAGGCAGAATGGTAATACGAGTCCGGCGGTAACCAGGCGGTTTTACCGCCTTGGTTACCGCCGGACTCGTAATGAGGCCCTTAGTGTCTGATATAGTACCGCAGGATATTGCGATATGGGGGTGGTGTGCACGCTGGGAAATAGTTGGACATGTGGGCTAATGCAGTCACCGAGTACAGTCTCTTGCAATGTGATCATGTTTAAAACAGGTGAAGTAGGCTGGGGTTTGGGGAGGGAGGAGTTGGGGGTAGGGAGAACAGGCAGACATATGTTGATGCAGATTATAATGAGTACGGAATGTGTAAGTCTGCTAGCATCTCCTGCCGATATCTGTGCAAACCACCTGCAAGTCACCGGTTTGAATAGCAATATACATAATAATGACAATGACACCAAATATGTATAGTGCGGTGAACCTGCACAATAACGGCAGTTAGAGATATATAAAAATACGTTACTATTATTTCATGAAATCCAATCTTTAGGCTTTAATTAAAGTGTTTGCATCGATATTTGTAGGCACATTCCAGTTTAAAAAACTCCTGATACTGCTTCATGGGCACAGTACACTTGCCCTGGGTTCAGGAAAGTGTGAAAACCCTGCAGAGTCATCACTGACCCCCCGCCTTAAGTCTCCTCCAATGTGGTCAGGTGAAGGCAGCTGCTAGCTGATCCTGACCCTGGGGGAGGTATTCTGAAGATGGATCAGTTGGGAGGAGATGGCCATCAGGGGAGAGTGGTAACTCCAACAGGAGAGAAGTGGTATTCTTCTCTTTCTTGCAAGGAAGGTCCCTTAATTCCAGAGATTGTGATGGCATGTTTCTATGATAAACAAACCCTACTGGAATGCTTGTATAGGTAGAGTCTAAATACTATACATTATCCATATCAGTTGAACAATTACAGTTCTTTTCAGAATTTCTAATATTCAATCAGTATTATCTTCCCCCTTCAATTAAACCAGAAGGTAAAACACATGTATACAAGACGATAAAAATACATCTGTACATTTAAAACACAGATTTACAACTCAATATAAAGTGCAGTGTGCCAAAAGTGTCACCGTGCTAAGTGCTACCAATTATGTGAATCTCTATTTGTGCAAATAATGCAACTACTTTGAAGATACCTTTTGCTTCAGACTCAATCTGAGGGAATTTTAAACCTTGTCCACACTTCTAAAAATCTCTAATCCCTAGGGTGATCCGTAACTTTGCTACCTTTTTCTTAAAGGCTAATAGTTCCTTTTCTATTCTGCTTGGAGCCGTAAAATCTTATGAGTCCACACTCTCATCAGTCTGAATTAGATAGTTCGACTCATGCCCTATACCTACTATAGGTACTCCTGTTGTAACCTTCTAACTTATCAGTCAGCTTCTCATTGTTTTCAAATTGACTTGGTAGACCTTTTAGTAGGTCTTGCATTCCAGCGTAGAGTCTAGCTTCTTGCCATTCGAGTCTCTTATTGTTACAATCTTTTCATTTAGGCGAGGTCAGGGTATTGCACTCTGCAACTGTAGACATTTATAGATAAGGGGCTTTAGTCCTTCTGTACTATAGAGCCGATTCCTTTGTTGTTGTCTGTTGAAGACTTGGACTTTACAAGGCTTTTGGCGCACACATTCTGTGCCAAAATCAGAAGCATACATAAGTTATACTGATTGGCTATGGCTTCTGTCTTTGTCTTGCTGGAAATGAACTTGCTTTTGGAGTGCCTGACTGGTTATAAGTTGTTTGCCCACCCTCATGTATGAAGATGCCTGCTCTGTTGTGTGGCTCCAGTAGCAATTGGCCTCATATTAGGTTTAGCAAGGAACATGTACTAGGAAATTGTGGAAACATTTTAAATTACTCACCATAGTGACTAACGTACTCTTAGTCCACAGTCCCCTTTCCTCCATACTGTATGGGCGTCCCTTCCAAGGGACTGGAGACGGAACCTTTTTCACCAGAAAAAACCTTCTTCCCCTTTAAATTTAGAGGCGGGTGGTGGCGCGGCCCAGGGAGCATGCGCTGCCCTGACTCCGACCTCGGGCGCCACACCTCAGTCCCCATTGACGCGTCAACAATAGATTTAACATTGCCTAATTACACCAGTATTATTAGGCGGAGGTTGGTGGGACGTATGGAGGAAACGGGACTATGGACTAAGAGTACGTTAGTCACTACGGTGAGTAACTTATAATTTCTCTTACGTCCCGTCCCATTTCCTCCATACTGTATGGGTGATTACAACTGATTGTAGCCCCAGGGTGGAAAGGAGACGCTCCGTAAGCAAATAGGTTCCTGAGAACTGCCTGTTCGAAAGCAGCATCAGATCTAGAGTCGGCATCCAAACAGTAATGCTTGCAGAAAGCAGAGGTAGAGGCCCCAGTGGCCGCCCTGCTTATGACTTGCCAAGGGACATGGCGTTGGAATGCGATGGCCGTTGCCTTGGCCCTGACTGCGTGGGCATGCATGTTGGCCGGGAGCGGCTTGTGCTGACCCTCAAATGCTTCTTTGGTGGCAGAGACCATCCAGCGGGATATGGAAGCCTTCGAGGCCTGATAGCCTGGCCTCGAGCCGCCGAACGTGACAAACAGGGCGTCCGACTTGCGGAAGCCCTTGGTCCTGTCCAAGTAGAATTTTAGGGCACGCCTGAAGTCCAGGCAGTGCAGCACACTCTGTGCTTCATCCTTGGGATCAGGAAAGAATGTAGGAAGGACTATTTCCTCGTTCAAGTGAAATTGCGATGGAACCTTGGGCAGAAATGCCGGGTGCGTCGCATGACTACCTTGTCCTTGTGAAAGGTTGTATATGGTTCAGAGGCGACCAGCGCCGTAATCTCGCTGACTCTGCGAGCCAAGGTAAGACCAACTAGTAAGGCCATCTTGATGGTCGCCAGCCTAATGTCCACGGATGCCATTGGCTCGAATGGTTTGAGCGCCAGGGCGCCCATGACTATATCAAGGTCCCACACAGGGTGCGGTCTCTTGATGGGTGGGTAGAGCCTAGTGAGACCCGTCAGATGTTTCTTGACGAGAGGGTTGAAGGAGGAAGAAATGCCTTTCTCTGAGTTCCTGTAAGCCCCAATGGCTGCAAGGTATGTACGACAGGTGTCGACCTGTACTCCCGAATGAGCGAGGTGTGCCGAAAAAGAGAGCACGTTGTACAAATTGCAGGCCAGGATCAATGCCCTTTGAGTCTGCCCAGTGGCAGAACCTAATCCATTTGCTCTTGTACTGGACCCTGATGGCTTTGCTCCTGGTGCCCTTTATGATCTCCAGATTGGCCTGTGAGAGGCTAAGGTGCCAAAGCTTTACCTGCTCAGGTACCATGCTGTGAGGGCTAGTTTCCCTGGCGCGGGGTGGATGATTCTGCCCCCCTGCTGTGCCAGAAGATGTGCTGGGCCCGTCTAAAGGTGTATAGGTGGCGCCTCAGAGAGGCTGAGGAGCTCCGAAAACCATGGCCTGGCCGGCCACCATGAAGCTATCAGAATGATGCAGAGTTAGTGAAACTCCTTGATCTTGCAAATTACTCTGTGTATCAGAGGAGTTGGCGGAAAGGCGTAGGCTTTCATGCCAGTCCACTGTAGGTGAAATGCGTCACCCAGCGAGCCAGGACCCTGCCCTTGCCAGGATGCAAACTGGGGGCACTTCTTGTTGTGCCAGGTGGCGAAGAGATCCACGTGGGGGAGAGCCCATCTGCTGAAGATCTCCTGAGTAACAAGGTTGTTTAGCTGTCACTTGTAATTGTCCGCTCCCAGCCTGCTGAGCCTGTCCGCCTCCAGGTTGGATTCCCCCGGGAGGTGGACTGCTAAGAGGTGAATTTCGTTTTCCAAGACCCATTCCCACATGCTAATCGCCAATATGCACAGCGGAGGGGATCTGGTGCCTCCCTGCTTGTTGACGTGCTACATGCTGGTCGAGTTGTCTGTCTGGATGAGGACAACCTTGCCCTTGAGGAGTGGGAAGAATGCTCTGAGAGCTAGCCAGATGACGTTCCGCTCCAACCAATTGATTTTGTATTCCTGCACCTGTCGAGTTCAGGTGCCGTGGACCGAGAGATCTTCCATGGTGGCTCCCCAGCCCTCGAGCGAGGAGTCTGTGGTGATGGTGGCCTGCGTAGGGGGCTGCCGGAAGGGCTTGCCCATCCGTAGGTTGCAGTCCATGGATCACCAAGTTAGGTCTGGTTGGAGAGATGGAGGGACGTTGATCATCTAGGATTGTGAGCTTGCTCCTGATTCCATGAGGCTGCGAAGTGCAGCTGAATTCTTCTCATCCTTAGTCTCGTGGGCGGCATGGCTAACAGAACCGCCGCTAGTAGACCCAGGATATGTTGGTACCACCATGCCGAGGTCACTTCTCTGCTGAGGAAGTGGGCAGTGGCCCTCCTGGTGGCCGAGATCTTGTCTTCCGACGGAAAAACCCTCTAGGAACACGTGTCCCAAATGAGCCCCAGAAATGTCTGAGTCTGCATAGGGAGCAGCTGTGAAATCTTGAGGTTGAGCGAGAAGCCCGGGTTGTGCAGTGTGTTCATAAGGGCATGGGACAAGTGGTGAACTGCCTCCGGAGATGTAGCCCTGACGAGCCAGTCATCGAGGCATGGGTAGATGTGGGGGCCCTGCGCTCTGAGGAGGGCCGCTACAGCGTTCATGAGCCTGGTAAAGACGCTGGGGGGGCCGAGTTGAGGCCAAACTGAAGGACTTTGTATTGGAAATGGTAGCCCATGATTCTGAAACGTATGAAAGAACGATGGGCTGCCAAACTGGGACGTGTAAGTACGCGTCCTTCAGGTCTAGGGAGCACACCCAGTCTCCCTTGTCCAATGTCTCCACTATAAAAGCTGGCGTAACCATCTTGAATTTTTGCAGGGGTAAGGAGAGGTTGAGGGTGGAAAGGTCCAGCACAACTCTCAGGCCTGCCTGGTGGTTCTTCTGAATGGCGAAAATCCTGGAGTAGAAGCTAATGCCTCGCTGGGAGGCTGGAACTTCCTCCACTGCCTGGCTCTCTACGAGTGACCGGATCTCCGCCAAAAGAGTTGCTGTCCCAACCTGTGGGAGTGGAGGGGAGGAGGGAGAAGAGGCTGGGATGGGTAGGCGGTACCCTGTGGATACTACAGAGGATCCAGGGGTCTGCAAAATTCTGGCGCCAGAAATGTGCATGGAGCTCCAGCAAGCCTGCTGCCGACCAGAGACACGTGGACCCAAAGGGGCGTGTCATGCCTTTTTTCCCTCAGAGGCCGAGGCTGAGGAGGGGGACTGGAAAAAGCCCTTACCCCCCCCAACCCCCTTTTTGTTGTTTGCACCGGCTCTGAGACAGCGAGCTGTCCGGCTGCCTGGATCTGGGTTCCTGGTAGCCGAGGAACCCTCCATTTGTACGACCCTTCTCTGAGCGCTGCTGAGATTGGGTGTACAATGTGGGCATGGTATTTGTAAGAATGGACAAGGACTTTGCCGTTTGTGAGCTGATCTTCTTTTTGTCCAGCTCTTCATCTATAGAGGAGTGGAAGAGCCCCCCCCCCCCTCTCGAACGGCAGATCAAGGATGCGCTCCTGGACGTCCGGGTTGAATTTTGTCGCCTGGAGCCAGGCCGTGCACCTCATGTCCGTGGCAATGCAGATAGCACGGCCTTAGGTATCGATATGCGCTACTGTGGATTCCATGAGGTTGTGTGCCACGAGCTTGGCCTCCGCTAGCCCTGCCTTAAAGCGAGATTGGCATCGAGAGGGTAGTTTCGGGAGGATCTTCTCCTCCTTGCCTAGCAGCGCCACAGAGGAGGAGGCTGAGGATGACTGAGGCTTGGAGAATAGTGATGCTGCAGGGATCACCGAGGAGTGTGGATGAGGATGGGTCGAGAGCAAGAGTCTATCCCCTCCATCTGCCTGTACTTGGCGGCCAGGCGTCTGTTGACCGGCTGGACTAAGTAGAGCTTGAGCCAATCCTTCTTGGCCGGTGAGACTACATCAGTTTGCAGTGGAATCCCCATGTTGGCAGAGGGGTGTCTTATGAGGACATCAGCCAGAACCCCCTCTGCCAGTTGTTCGACCTCGGGCTGAGGGTGGCCCCGGTACTCTGCCATGCCAGCAAGACGTTCATGGAAGGCCCTAGCTGACGATGGCATGTTCGGATCCTCCTCTTCGTCTGTGTCCTGTGGATCCGGAGGATCTTGGAGGAGGAGGGGTAGGTGGAGCCGGAGGCTGGGGTACAGAGACCGCAGCCGGAGGCTGAGGAGACGGCGGAGGTTGTGTAGTTGGCTGTGGAGCCGGAGGAGGCGGCTGCACCGGGATCTGGGGGCCAGATGAAGGTGTCTGTGGTGCCTCTAGCATTGCGGGAAGGACTTCCCTGACTGCGTCCTTGATGATAGCCCCCATCTGCGGAGACCTCATGAGGCCGAGGAATTTGTCGAAGAGCACCCCCTCACTGGCCGATTAGGTGGTAGGGGGTATCGACAGGGTAGCGGGGGACTGCTGGAGCCGCTGCGTACCCAGTCCGTATGGACGCATGAGAAAGCTGCCCTGCGCATATGAAGGGTAGACTGTAGGCCACGTACCTCGTTGCGACTAGTCCCACCTTGACACTCGTTCTTTCGCCGAATTCGTGGAATGGCGTTGGATGGGTGTTCCTGATTGGCTCGGTGGCCATTTTCTCGAGATGCATGCCACATGCCTGCAACATGCTGCCCAGCCCGCTGGGTCTGGCCTCATCCAAGACTCTCGCGTGTGGATCACTGGGCCTACCCTGCTCCTCGAGTTTCGGCCCGGTAGGTGTGACACCCTCGACCGGGGGGTCAGTAGAGCTTCATACAGGCGGCCCCTCGGACGTATTGCCGGTATTACGGCGGAGCCCCTTGGATGTATTGCCGGTCTTAGGGCATAGCCCCTCGGCCATCGTGCCAGTAAAAGGGCAGAGCCTCTCGGTTGTAGGCCCGGTACATGAACCTTCCAGTCCCTCGACACTGCGTCCAGGAGGATCCGAGGACATGATTGCCAACCGTGGTCTGGGCCAAGGCAACGTAGGCAGAGGGCGAGGGGGTCTGAGGTTGTAAAGAGCCCGTTTCAGGATGGACACCTACTGAACCCTGTAGAAGTCGACATGCACCAGGGAGGTGCGTGACGCCTAAGAACCGAGTACCGGATAGAAAAGACAAAAAAGACAAAGAGAAGAAGTATCTGCACGGCGAATTACATGGCCGAAGCCAAACCCAGGAGCGCTGGTGAATTCGGCCCGTTCCCGTCGATGTGGAAAAGGGGACTGGGGTGTGGCGCCAGAGGGCGGAGTCAGGGCAGCGCATGCTCCCTGCGCCGCGCCCCCCTGCGCGCCTCTAAATTTAAAGGGGAAGAAGGTTTTTTCTGGTGAAAAAGGTTTTGTCTCCCGTCCCTTGGAAGGAACGCCCGTACATTATGGAGGAAAGGGGACGGGACGTAAGAGTACCTTCTGAATCGTTTGTGTGGGTGGAGCCGGCCTACTTAAGTGTGGGTGCAAACGTTATTGCAATTTAAATGACTGCAGCAGTGTCTGTGATTGCATATGAATGGCAACACACCAAACTGCATTGGCACAAAGATGAAGGCTGATGGATGCAGAATACGGTCTCTTCATGAGGGAGTATACTTAAGAGTGTGCACAAAATTGATGGCATGTAGTTTGCTTCTTGCTTAGGTGAATTGCTGAATGTCCTGCATATATTCTGCATCTTGAAAAAAGTGAATGTTAGAAAAGTGAATGCCAAATGCGGACTATTGGGTGACAACTACAGAGTGGTGGTTAGCACCCGGTGCAGGTCTAAGAACCAATGAGGTTGCTCATAACTCGGACTGAATCTACCGACATAAACGCAGGTTCTACTGATACAGGCCTGGGCTCTGTGCAAGTTGTGTGCTGTTTGCACCGCCCTCCTGCACTGTATGCCCGGCTGGTGCAGTCCTGCAGTGCCTATCCCCTTCCCCTTCCCCACACCCTGTTCCTCTGTCAACCCCACTGTCCCCACTTTCCCACTGTCCCCACTTTCCGGCTCCGGAACACCTCTCTGCCTCTTCCTGCGGCACCGCTATAATGTGCGACAGCCCACCACTAGACTTGGCCTTCCATGGAAATCGAGCAGGGGCTCCACCTAAAGCCCCATCCTACATTTCTTTAGCAGTCATCTTAGGAATATTATATTTTTCTAACACAATGGATCCTGCTAACACAGCAGCCCATTATTTTAGACAAAATAATTACTCATAGCACCGTGGCTGTCAATCGAGGGTTGCTAATAGCAATAATACACAATTCTACATGCTATAATGCCTGGCAATGATGCCAAGGCCCACATTAATGCCCTGGTGAAATGTAGGTGCCGGGCAATTGTCGGCCAGTAAAGGTCACCGAATAGAGTAGTGCTGCTTAAATGAGGACTGCTGAATCCTCTTCTGCATTTTTTTAAAGACACAGAGTTAGAATGTTATACCGAACTCTGGCATGTGCAGTAGTTTTGCTTGCAAAGTTACTTACACAATTCACCTTTCTTAAAAACCCTCTGACCTTTCTTCTATGGACGGGTACAAGTGATATGCAGCGTTTTTTTCATTGTATATATCTGAACATGCTCCTGTAGAAGATTTCATACGATCCTGTCAAGGCCAGTTTCTAGGTCACTACGTCTAACGGTTCCAGAGTGTTCTGCCCTCTGATCCGACCCTCCCATCATAACCTGATTTCCATACTCATGCTTAAGTTTTCTAACAAAGTGTTTCATGCTTAATGTATACATCATATGTCTCATCTACTAAAAAAGAACTGTCCCGACCAACTGCTCTTTGATTTGGCCTCCAGAACTTCACCTCTCCAAGCTGAGGCGCACCTTTGCTTCTATATTTCAGGGAAGAGCTCAAAACCAATCCTGTGCAAGGAACGGCAGCTCTCTAACACCTAGGCCCATGCGCACTCCCCCACCTAATCTGGGAATGGTCCATCTTCTCCCCCATTCCCTGTCCCAGTTGCTTGCAGATCCAGACAAATAGAAAGATTTCAAACTTTCGGGTTTTATTAAAGTAAAATACAAGCCCTCCCCTAGACCTATTGCTACAGTAGACGTTCCTTATTATAAAATAGGTGCTCGCCAGGATGTCGTAGAGAACGCAACTTTGCCCTCAGTCCCAACCTATGCTATTTTTTTTAACTGACCCTACCATTAACAAAGAAACACAAACGTAGCCCAGTGAAGTTTTCTTACTCTCCCTTGCTTGGCTTCTGCTGGCTGGTGCATGTCCCCACCCAACAATGTCTCTTCAAATAAACCTCTGACTCCCCAGAGGTTCTTGTGCAGTTCAAGCAAACCATCCAATTTGTTCTCTCTTTTTGCACAGTTCAAACAAACTACGTGTCTTTTGGGCTTCAGCAGCAACACCTGGGATGCACTCCTGTGTCCCTCTGTCAGTGTTCCGTTAGCTGCAACAGTTCATTGCGTAAATGCTCAAGTTGAATTCTTAGGCCTTTTATTTGTTCAACTCTTGTCTTTCACTCATGCCTGGGTATCTCAAATGTGTGCCAATTGTAGGTTCTTGGGGCCCAACAGGGACTTCTGCCTCTACTTGAGGTTTGGGCAAGGTTGTTCGTTTCACCTGTTAATTGGCTCAGAATCTTACTTTGGACTGCACTCTGAGCTCTTAGCCAGGTCTTCTACTGACCCCTCGAGGGTTGTGGCTTCCAACGTCACCATCTTTTAGGTATTAGGCTCACTTTCTGGATTCTAATAACTTCTTACGGCTTGTGGCATTCAAGTTCAGCCTATTGGGTATTTTTCTTGCTTTCTGACTTCTTTGATAACCTCTTGCGGGTTATAACTCTCAGCTACACCCCATTTTGGTATTTTGTTCGCTTTCTGATCTTTGATGACCCCTCCCGGGTTATGGCTCTCAGCTTTACCCCCTTTGGGAATTGCACTTTGTCTTTGAAGGGGCGGTCTTTGCATAAGGCCATTCAGGCGGCCATCTGACGTGTCAACCTCTAGGTGCCGCCAGCCAGCGCAGTCCGAATCCTCCAAGTGTCAACACACACTGCGTAATGATGTTTAATTTCATAGAGTACATACGTCACCCAGGGCCCAGGTAACGTTATCTATGTAAAATAAAAAAGAAAAGTGCTACTCGAAATCGGACTCTGAGAGCGAGTAGAACACTGACTGCATGATGCCTGGCTCTGGCTGCTGCTGCTGTCCAACAAAGCCAGGCTACCACCATGTGCTTGATTTTTCAGCTGCTCGGCTCCTCCTAGTAAAAAGCAACATGCGTTGCTTTTCCGGACCCTGCCAGGCCTGACTGCATGTACCTCCTCCTCGTCGTCCTTCTGCGCTGCAGCAGTCCAATTAGAGGGGGTGATTGATTTGCCATCATTGGGCTCCCAGGAATGACAATCATAAAGAGGTCCAGCATAGCAGCCACCCAGGCATAGGACAGGAACAGCCAGCAGTGCCCCAGGGGAGCAGGTTGCGGGCAACTCCAACAAACAAGGAGCACCAGCAGTGAGAGATAAGCTGCCCTGTGTGCCATTGCCATTAAAGATCCATACAGTGTTTTTGGGGTGTTTTCCGGTGATGCATTCCATACTCTTCCATTAGCTGTGCAAAGCTCCCACCCTGGAACGGCAGCCCGTTGTCTGAGCACAGGGTCTGTGGTAATCCATGTGTCGCAAATATTTTCTCAAGGGCCACCGCTACATCATCAAAGGCTGCAAATTCTAGACCATTGGTCTACTACCACTAAAAAGTGACCCCTTTCCATGGATCCAAAATCAGCATGCACCGTCTCCCATGGCCGCGTTCCGTGAAGCATACACTCAATTTGAGGGCATCTTTGCACTGGCGCCACACCCCCACACCCACACACACACCCCCCTCCCCTCTCTTCCCCTCTCCTCCCCCCCCCCCCCTCCCCTCTCCTCCCCTCCTCTTCCCTCCACTTGCCTCTCCAGGAACCACACCTTTAGACGGAGCCTTGCTTTGGTCTTCGCCATCCCTTGGTGTCCTTGGTGCGCCAGCTCGATCACTTCGTGTATTTTGCCAGCTGGCATGACCATCTGGTCTCCGTGTTGCAGTAGGCCAAATTCCACGAATGTCAGTTCCTCCCGTACTTTCCAGAGTTGCTGTAGGGTTGTTCAAGCTTCCTGAGTTCTCTTCCCTAAGCCCACCAGCACTGACTGGCACTACCCTCGTCGGAGCGTGTCTCTTAGGATCTGGAAACATCCGTCATCCTTGGATGCCTTCACCAGTTCTTGAATTGGCATGGAGTACAGGGTGGTAGACTCCACCAGGAGTTGGACATACTCATCAGCCTCATCAACACTTGTTTCATCTTCTTTGTCACTTCTGGGATGTGGCGTCAAATAGTGAGCCGCATTATTTGTCCCTGGCCTATATATCAGCGACACTCGGTACTCCAAAAAGGCCAGCATCCATCATTCAATCCAAGATGGCGGCTTAGAGGAAGATCCTGCCATGATCAGCAGCAAAGGCTTATGCTCTGTTACTACCGTCACTGGCCTGCCAAGCACGTGCAGGCGGATGTGCCGGCAACCCACCAGTACTGCTAGAGCCTCCCACTCTATCTGGGAATACCATTACTCCGTTTCAGACAACGTTTTGCTGGCGTATGCTATGGGCAGTCCTCTCCGCGGCTGTCGCTCTACATCAGGACAGCTCCCAGTCCAAACAGGCTGTCGTCCAACACCACCTCTGATAGCAGGGAGGGATCGAAAAAGGCCATAGTGTCTTCGGCTTTAAGTGCTCCCTTCACATCCTCGAATGGCACCTGTTCAAGAGTGCCCCATTGCCATGTGGAATCCTTTCGCGTGAGGCTCCTTAGGGGTTCAGACCCCATGGCCAGGTTCCGAATTAACCGGCCACAGTACATAACCATTCCCAGGAAGCTACGGACCTCTGACATTTTCCGGTGGGTTTGACTCCACGATGTCTTTCACTTTGCTGGGGTCTGGCGACACGTCGCCCTCCTTGAAGACAAACCCAAAGAATTCAATGCTCGTTCGTAGGAACTCACATTTCTCCTTATGCAATGTCAGGCCCAATGCCTGGTTGCGCTTGAGGGTCTTCATGAGGAGTGACATGTGTTCCATTTCCGACTTGGCGAACACCAGGATGTTGTCACTAATGTTCAAGGACTCCATCCAAGTCCGCCAGGGGTCCACGTATTCAATTTTGCCAATGCCACCCCGAAGCTCAGGGGCTTGTACCGATACAATCCACGGTGCGTTTTGAAACAATATATCTGGAGTCTGGGAGTAATACGACCTGGTGTATCCCGCTCTTAGGTCAAGTTTGGAGAAGAATTTCGCACCTTGTAGCTCTGCGATTATGTTGTCTATCGGTGTGAGGAGCCTCTCCCTCTTAATGGCATTGTTTGGTAGTCTCATGTCTATGCAGATCCTGACTGAGTCAGGCTGCTTAGGTATGGGGGCGACTACTATGGGGGATACCCAGGGCATCGGACCGCCCACCTTTTCAATAGTGTCCAAGCTCACTACGTTCTCCAGTTCCTGATCCACCAGGCCCCGCAGGTGGATGGAATCCTTCGTTATTGCAGGGTCACTGGATGAATTGATTCATCGATGTGTAGCCTCACTAGTTTGCCGACCATCTGGCCAATCCCCTTGAGCAGTTGTTCAAACTTCTGGAGAACGTCTTGCACATCTTCAATGTACACTCCATAGGCGAAGCTGACAATCCCTAAGGCTTCTGAGACCACGCAGCTCAACAAGGTGTTATGATTCACATCTGTGACGTAGAAACAGGCTTTGATTGAGCTGCAGCCATGCTAATCTTTCGCAATGAAGGCCTCCACGAGAGGAATAGGTTGTTCTCCCCCAAATGTAAAAATGCATGCTTGGGCTGATGCAGACCCAGGGGCGTAGTCATTGCCTCGTAATGCACTTTAGCCATCACATTTACAGAGACACCAGTGTCCACTAACACTAACGTCAGGCCTTCGACTTTAAAACGTTTACACTTGAGATGAAAAAGATGTTCTCAACATCCTCTTCAGGCTCAATAGTGACTCTCTCTTCTTCTTGGTCCACGAGGGCCACGTTGGAACGAGCACTGTTTTCTGAAAAAACCTGCCCGAATGAGTCCCCTAAGTACCACCACCGACAGTGGTGCCTGGCACATGTGTGCATAATGGTTCATTGTGGCACATCTACCGCACGCCTTTCCTTGTGCGGGGCATTATGCGCGGTGTGGCAAATCATAACCTCATTTCAGCCATGATTCAGGAGCTCCGCCACCTCCGTCTCACTGGTCGATCAGCCCCTCTCATTCCTTGGCCATGTCCAACAGCACACCCCTCTTTGGCTTTGCCAGGTCGAAGAGCAGCATCCATTTTGGATGACCTTGTTTCCGCCACTTCATGTGATCGTCTCAGCTCCAGGATTCGTGGCAGCATGAGGCCTGGCTCCCTCAACACTTGACGCCGTAGTTTCCCCAGACGTGCATCCCTGGATGAGCTGATTACGTATCTTTGTGTGGTTGTTGTCCCAGGCGCAGGATATAGCCATGCGTTGAAGGCGACCATGAAATGTGTCCAGGGACTCACCGTCCTTCTGTTTTGCACTACACATAATAAACCGTTCATAGTCTACATTTGCAAGGGAGATGGAGTGCATTTTTCACCCCAGCATAGGTCCCATCAGCCAGCTGAATATATTGGTAAATTTGATGGACCGCCGGTCCGGCAGAGTATAACAGCATGACTACCATGCTCTCTTCATCAGTCTCCTTTGTGGCTTTGAAGTAAATGTCCATGCGGTCGATCCATACCTTCCTCCTCGGGCCCAAACTCGATGGAGCTCCTGATACATCAAATTCTGGCATAGGCACTATGCCCTCTGTTGGCGTGGGGCTTGAGCCCCTCCTGGGGCAACAGGGACCGCTTCCACAGGTGCCCTGCATGCGTACTGGTCATCTGCCATGATGGTGAGCGTACAGGCACCCTTATTTTCCTGGAAAGGGGTGCAACTCACTTGAAAATATTGAGCGTGCTCGCCGGCCTCTGGGCGCTTCTTCCACTACCCACAGCATCTGCCTAGCCACACTCAGGATGGGCGTGATGGGGTGAATTACAGGAGCTCTCCCTTCCACTTTCACCTTGCAGCTATCCCCTGCCTCACTGGCATCGTGTTTCTCCCACGTCCTTATCTTTCCTCACATTCAACATCATCATTCCCCTCACCTTTTCCTTCAGATGAGGGTCATTGTTGCCACCTAAAGAATGTTGCCAGCCCAGTGGGGGTTCCAAAAATGTGTGCGTTGTCAGGCGCACAAGCACTCCCACAGGAGCTGCAACCTCCCTCACCTCATTGCAACGAAATGGCAGCTGACCGCATCACAAGTGCTGATCCCGCAGTGTGAGACAAACGTTAAACACTGCTGTTTCACGTTGAACTCACCGCTGCAATGATCCAGGGGGTCAGTGTGACAGGATGCAACATCCTAGTCGCCAATGTTGTATGTTGGCCTGAGGCTCCCTCAGGCCCTGTGTCGCGCCACAAGCCCCCCCAGCCAACAGAGCACACATGACACGCTGTTGCTTGTCCGGGCTGCACTGGCACTCTGAGACACCTGGACGTGCCCAGTTTATTAACCATACATGGAAGAGTTACATAACCCCACCGTGCGTGTCTTCTTAAAGACAGACACCACAGTACCCACCACCACCACGACTATCCCCTAAGAACATAAAATGATATGGTGTGTTACAAACCATATCTTTTTATGTGTATTACGTACTGCCATAGACATGCAGGGTGCCCCCCTACGCTACTATTTTGTATTTATATTTATTTTCTTTATATAGCGTTTTAATCCAAAGCACTTTACAGTATAACAGAATACATTGAACATGAAACAGGAGAAGCAAATAATATGTATGAATCAAACCACCAAAACAGTAAGTAGGAGAATTTACATACTAGGATGAAGAAGAGGAGGGAGTGGGGAGGAAGGAAGAGGGAGAGAGAGTAAGGAGAAAAGTGAGACAGTAGGACGAGAGAAAGACTGAAGTGAAGGGGGAATGTAAAGAGAACTAAGATGGAGGTAAAGAGGGAGAGAGAAAGGTGAGAGGGAAAAAGTTATTAGGGAGGGGAATGAAGAAGGAGTGATTTTAAGGTTGTGCAGAAGGAGGAATAGGTGGGGATAAGCGGAGAGAGGTAGGGAGTTCCAGTGCAAGTGGCAAGAAGTTGAAAGGAGCGGAAGCGAGAAGAGGCACAAGGGGGAGGAGGAACAGAGAGTAAGAAGGGATCAGCAGAACGAAGAGAGCGAGAAGGGGTATAGCATGAAAGAAGAGAGGAGGGATATGGATGAGTAAGGTTGTGAAGAGATTTAAAGACAAGGCAAAGAAATTGAAATTTAAGTTGGGAGTGGAAGGGAAGCCAGCCTAGGTAAGAGAGTGAGTTGGAGATGGAGCCCTGAGGAGTGAGAAGAGGGAGGGTGCGGATAGGAGAGTGGTAAAGGGATTTGAGGGGAGCGAGATGGGAAGCAGGGAGACCAAAGAAGAGTGAAGAACAATAGAAAAGTTGAGAAAAGAGGGAGGAGATTAAAAGTTTGGTAGCATGGAAAGTAAGAGAAGAGCGAACTTTACGGATATTGAAGAGGTGGTAGTGACAAGCGCGGGAGGTCAGGGAAATATGATGGGTAAAGGAGAGGGAAGAGTCAAAGTGAATGATTAGATTACGAGCATGGGAGGAGATGGGAAGATTATAAGGGGAAAATGAATAGAAGGAGGGGGAGAGGATTAGCCTCGCAGCGCAGCAGCAGCCCTATGCAGAGCATTATTGTAATTGGGACAATAAGAATTCAGCATTCTCGCGAGACTGACAGCTCTGTCTAACCTAGACTGTACAGTGGGATCCCTGCACAAAGGAACTTTAAAAATTGGCTATTTTTAGAAACATGACGGCTGCTGGCACAAAGGCTCAAATCCCTGGCTCAAAGGCTCAAAGTTATTTTCAGTTAGTCCAATGCAAGGTATCAACATTCTGATTATGTGTTATGTTAGGCAAGAGCGGCTCTAGGCATTAGGGAGAAGGACAAGCATGCCACTCAGGAGCCTAACAGAATTGAAATGACTAGTATGCTGGGTCCTAACTACCAAGTATGTCTGTATCACTCTAATATCCTGTTGATATTTTCTGAAATTCCATCATTGGCATTGGTGGGCTCACCAGACATTGGGAGAGTGGCTTTCCCCGATAGAAACAATACAGATACATGCATTATTTACCTGAACTCCCCATTAGTTAAGAAAGTGATCCTAACACAAAGAGGGACTATCGAATTTAGGGTTTGATGTTAAGCAGATGGAGAAGGGTTGACCACACTATCAGCCACAAGCAGAGTATTGTGTTCCCCCGGGTGGACAGTGAGACGGCGAAAGCGGGATGTGGGACTGAGAAGGGTTGGAAAAAGAAATAGATTGGGCCACTATCATCTCCTCTCTGTGGCAGAAACTGGTCCCATAAGCGGCCAACCACTGCGGGTACTGAGTGGAAAAACGTCCCCCTTTCTCTAAAATCTTGGAATACCCGTGGAAATATACATCTCTTTACCAATCCTGCCCATTTAGCCAATCTAAGAGGCTAATTGTATTTGTCTACAAGAAACATGGATGACCTCAATCCCTATCCTAGATGGTTATAAAATCTATACCCAATCAGCTAAAGAGAGTGCTGGGGGGAGGCCCTCAGTGGCATTGCTCATCGCTGTACAAAATACCTTTGTGGGTTAATCATCGAAAATCTACTCTATGATGTTCTTGGAGTGGATTTTACCTCCCGGGATGGCTGTTTGAACATTCTGATAATCAATATATACTGGCATAAAGGTATTTCAACGGCAGATGCCTGTGTGGAGAAAGTGTGCCAAGTTATTGACTAATGGTCTGGAAGGTTTTTGAATGGTAGAATCTTAGTGGTCGGGGATCTAAATGTGTGCTGTGGATTTCAGATAAACCCTTGGGACCTTGATGAGGTCTACTTGAACCATCTAGGTAGCCTTGGGAAGCAGCAATTGGGGAAAATAAGGTATGCAGGACAGGGCTCTCTCTGCTTGCAGCATTTGTTGGGGAAAAAGTCTCATAACTCTGAGGAGTCTGAATGGCATACTTTGTACAGAGGGAATAGCTCATCTCTCTTGGACTACACCTATCTAGACAATTTCCTTCTGAATCGCTGTGCATAGTTTACAGTGGTAGAGAATGACTGGAGCGACCACTGTATCTTAACAGTAACCTTTGATTTGATATTAAATATCAGAGAATTTCGGTCCCATTCAAAGTTAGTCGCCAGTATGGCAGGCAATTCAGTTAGATGGTCTTATTCAATTATTACCATTCTGAATCAGAATGTGAGGGATACCCTCAATCTTTCCACCCTAGACTGGAAGATTGCTAACTTCAATGCCATTGAGTTCCAAAGGTATATAGTTGTCCTGGTTTCTGGTATTCAGCCTGTGAATGGTATTAGAAGGAATGGAGCAGCTAGGCATATATATTGTTATGATGTGGATCTGGCCTTTGCTAAAGGCAACATGACGAGGCAAATTAGACTGATACGGAGATCAGTTATGGACACAAGTACTCGAACTGAGCTTGTTAGGCCTATAAAAACCACTGCAAATCAGTAACAAATATTCTACTGCAGAAGGATGCAGAGTCTATGTTAGGGATTCTAATTAATGCACAAGTTGGCGCATTCTGGTCTCCTATAAATGGGCAAGATCCGAACTACATAGTCTCCCAATTAAATAACATCTCTGAGCTGGAATGGGTCGAGTTCTTCCAGGGAAGGTGTAGGGCTCCAACGAATGTCCTCCCCGAAAATACTGATTCCCTCGATAGTACTAAATGGGATCCTCCACTGGATATTAGTATTATCTATTCCCTTCTAACGAAATGCAAAAAGTCTAGAGCTCCTGGACCAAATGGTCTAACCAACAATACTTTCAAGGCTGATTGTATATCTGGGCAAATGTATTGTTTCTGGCATTTTAAGAACATACTCAGTACAGAGGTGACGCCTCAATCTTGGATCACGGCCCATGTGATACCCATCTTCATGTGTGGAAGCAGGTCTGACCCAAAGAATTATCGGCCTATCTCACGTATAGATGCCGACTGCAAGATCTTCTTGGCTATCCTGCTTACACATTTAGAAGATTGAGCTAAAGTGGCCCATCCTCTTGATCGATGCCAAACCGGGTTCCGGAAGAGGCATTGAAATAACATCAATGGGCTTGTGATCAGTTGTATACAGGAAGATGCAAGGAGGAGGTTGAAAGGCTCCAATTATCTGGCATCGATTGATCTATCGGCTGCATTTGATTGCGTAGACTGATATAAACTCAGGGCAAAATCTGCAAATTCGGATATGCTGGAGGGATGGGGGGTGGTTCCTGAAGCTTATCTATGGTGTCTATGAGAATTGTGGCATTCAAGTTCGACTAAGCCAGAAAGGAGATGTATCCCAGAGAATAAGATCCTATCAGGGGGCCAGACAGGGATGTGTACTGGCCCCCTGGTGGTTCAACCAATATATGTCTGATCTGGCACTTGCCCTTGCTAAGGAAGGGTTCATTGCTCCAAAGATTGGGCAGGCTAAAATCATCTGGCTAGCATATGCAGACGATTTTATGATCTGCGACCTAAGGTCGCTCTGCAGAGGCTCCTAAATAAATCTGAGTGTTATGTGAAAGAAAATGGCAACATTATTAACCCCAATAAAACAAAAATCCTTGCATTTAGGAGAGTGAGTGTAAATGCAAATAGACCGATATGGCATACTGGAGGAAGTCCAGTGACGCTAACTGATAGTGTTAGGTATCTAGGTTTCAACTTGCTCCTGGGCACCTCTGCAAAAAACCTAAACAAACTATAAACTGCACAAAACGGCGCCCTTAGAGCTGCCCTCAGCATCCCTAGGATAGAGCACATCTCCCAGGCAAGGAAAGACACCCATTGGCTCCCAGGCAAAGAACGCATAACATTCAAGACCCTCACGCACAGATGCCTTGCCCAGACCGCCCCAGCCTCCCTAGCAGAGAGAATACACCAGGTTCCTGTCCATAGACCAATACGTGACCAGTACTCACATAGACTCTCAGTCCCAACTTTCAACAGAGCCAAAGCTGGAGCAACCAGCTTTGAAGTACCAGCCCCCAAAGCTTGGAATGCTCTTCCACTTAATCTAAGAAAGGAAGAATCCCTCACCACCTTCAGGAAAGTTTTAAAAAGTTTAACTAACCGTACCTTAATGACATCCCCATAATTGTTCCTCTGTAACCTCCAGAACAACTGTCAACACTGTCATTTCAATGTCTTAACATGCTTCAAGTGACTATTCTGTAACAGCGCCACGATGCCCCAGGGCCGCTGGGCGCTTTATAAAAACCAAATGAATAAATAGACTTCAGATCATATAAGGGATCAAAATTGGTCTCTGAGGCCCTGCTGTACAAGGCCAAGCTGCTAGAATCGCAGATTATAAATATCGACCGCATGTTTGGTAGATTCTCCATCAAACCGGCGTTAATGTTCTTTGAAGGGAAGATAGTGCCGAAACTAAGCTATGGTCTAGAACTAGCAACGGTCAAGGTACAGAAAACACTGGATAAAATTGAGGGCAGAATGCTGTGCCACTACCAGCATTTTAAGACTAGAACAGAAATGCACAAGTTTCCGGTGAAAAATCAAGACACATTTGTTCAAATGACAAACCGCTCCTAGGAAACGGATACCCCCAATGACTTACTGAGCGCATTGACCTGTGATTATATGTGTTTTTGTCCTTACATCTTCATGTCAGCGCCCTGATGCTTGTGAGCTACTGGCGTTTTAAAAACAAATAAATAATAAATAAATAAAGATTTGAATTGGGGGTTTCATCAATATGGACAAGTGTCCAATGGTCCTCATTGATCTTATATGCGAAAATAACGGCTCCAATACCGAACTCTCTGTATCATCTGATGGGGGGAAATGTCAATCTTTCTGTGGAGTTAACTGTCCTTAGGGAAAGATGTGAATCTATTCTGCATGATATTGGCTCAGATTTAGAGACCTTGGTCCACAATCCCGCAAGGGCTAAAAGACCTCTGCTTGATTTTGACTGGATTCAGACAACGGATGCCTTTCATTCATACCCATCTCTGGGACATCTGGCACATGAGAAAAGCGGAAAGGATCCCCCTCTAGTATTCTCCTCCAATTTCGGAATCGGTTCTATTGGGGGCTGTTACTCAGGGTTCGGAGGAACCTTCTACCCACTTAGGAAATTCAGCTTAGGAGGAAACCGTTAATGAGTGATGCAGTTGGCTGTAAATTTTGTTTGACTCAGTCTGAGACACTACGTCACTTAATTTTGGAGTGTGAATCACTTAAGTTGTTAAGGTCTAAATTCTTGTCATCCCTGCACCTAAATCAACTACCTTGTAGAAGCGATATTTGAGTACAATATATTCATACAAGGAAATCAGACTCTATTATTCTTGTTTTATATATACACATGATGGTGTAAAAATGGCTTGTTTATACAAAAACATTTTCAACAATAAGTCTTACTTGGTATAAAAATATACACTTTTATTTTAGAAATACACAATTTCATACAAAGCTTATCCTTTTTTATATAAAAAAATTCACAACCCTGAAACCATATTAGAAAGGCTATCTCAATTAAATGCATAATACATAACACGCATTGCACATATAGATTGAAAAACCCAACAACACTAAACATCAAAAAATCCTTTAAAACTTTTGTTGCGTTCTACAAATAACACGTTTCTGTCCAACGACTTATTAACGTCTGAAATTCATCAGGGGATTCTGTTTTTTTATTTCAATTCTGTGAAAAAAACGACCACTTGTGTCCTGGTAAGGCTAATACTTGTTTAAGATTCTTTATGAAACTCTATAAAAAAAACATTAAAAAAAATTAAAAAAACGTATTCAGACACCATCACATGATTCTCATCCAGCAATAAATCCATTCCATCAATCTCATAGGTTATGTTTTGTGAGTAAAAACACCCTTTTTTGTCCAAAACCGGACACATTTGCACAACATGTCTACTAAATTAATTATGGAATATGAAATCTCAAATCCGTTCAAGTCAGACTTAAACGACTGCTCAAATACCCTTCACATGGGCACCGGGCAGATACACTGTATAAAACAACCACAGAGAAAACCAACAGCCTGCATTAGCATTTCATTTAAGAAACTCACACACTCCTATATTCATCATACATTAAGGTGGTACTCCAGACACATACCTCGTTGTGCATGTGAAACACTGTGATTCAGGGCAAGACAGCCACGTGAAGAAACATATCTTCTTAAAATTCCAAAATTCCTAACAGAATTTTTCTGTCGTGCTTCCTAGGGATCTCTAAACAAAGCAAATACAACAATTCTCAAAAAAACATTTATCTTTCCCCAACATCATAGTAAATCACTGAAAGGTGTAACTTTAAGCAGTAGCACTCCTGAGGCAAACGCATCTTTGGTTTTAAAACAATGCAACCCGATGTTAGGGAGACCACTAACTTCACTTAAAAAAGCATAAGTGGGCGAAAACAAAGTCTAACAACACGACCCATCACCCAATCCAAAACAATAAGGGAGGAGTCCTTATGAAGCAAAGATCTTACAGGTGTATCCAACCGGCCGTGTCAAAAGGAAAACCTATACTCGCTGATGATAAAAATGCTAACCTCAATCCAGTTTTCCGCTGGCTATATGCAAATCTACGTCTCAAAGAGGCATAAAAAACAGACTAGTTAGTTTTTCATATTCACAGCAAACGAATATCGGGCCAATCCAGTCCCATGGAGGTAGAAAAAGGACTAATTTCAGGTCCAAAAACATTACATAGCGTCACTCGCTTCTATGGCAACCGTCGTGACCACACACACAATGCAACATAGTGTACCTCAGAAATGACAATAAATCCCACCTGGCATTTCTCAGAAAAATGAATAGTTTTACGATCAGAAAAGTAAAGAAAAACAGAACATTACATCTGATGTACATCAAAAGGGGGGGTCAGAAGACACAAACGATTTACGATTTCCTCGGTAAGATTCACAATAACACCATTTTATATTTAGATCTAGACATCCAGTTTTTTTACAAAAATATTTGAAATGCTGCAAAGTCTATAACCTTTGCATTCTATTTCACCTTTCCACATGGTAGCCACCCTTTGCATTCTTTTTTCCTTGTTCTTACATATTACTTTTTCAACAAATTGCAGGCAAATAATGTTTTCGTTAATATGAAAATAACAGATCAAGTGTCCATTTATGACACGGTTGATTTTAGCATAGAAGCCACATATTAACCATGGAGAAAACATAAAACCCAATCTTGATTAGATACTGATGATTTATTCTTAGCGATGGTGGACATTATGCCACTCTATATCCTCATTCAAATGGACTATATGGCTAGGTGTTTTGAAAATCTATTTGTGACTAGCTTTTGGTCAGTCTTTACCTTTGTTGTGCCATGTACTCATTTCAAAATCACCCATCTGAAATCCTCATGAGAATGTCCTTTCTCAACAAAATGTCTTAACATAGGTGCTTGTAACACCTTAGCTTTAATACAGCTTCTATGTTCAATCATACAAGTCTTACATTTGGGGTTTGTCTTACCTATATAATGTAAACCGCATGGACATGTGATCATGTATACCACATTAATGCTATTACAGTTGCAAAACTCTGTAATTGACCATTTAGATGAAGCTCCAACGTCCACTTCTTTGGCCACTGATGTAAATTGACACAACACAGCCGCCACACGGGTGGTTACCCACAAGCAAAGGTAAACCCCACAAAGTAGTTTATTTAACTATGGTCTGGCTCTTCTCTCTAATGTCGTTTCTGATTAAGATGTTCCTTAGGTTCTGACTTTTCCTAAAAGCTACCAAAGGGGTTGGACTTTCTTTATTATATACCTTTTTCCATTTCTTTGAAAAAACATTCTTGATCTTAAAAGATAAATCAGAGAACGTGTTTACTAAGACCAAAGTGTTCTGTCTCTTATTTTCTTTAGAAGTTTAGTCTAACAAAGCCTCACGGATATTATATGCCCGTTTTGCTGATTCTTTAACCAATTTCTCGGGATAACCTCGTTCCACAAGTTTGTTCTGGAGGACATCTGCACTGTCCACAAAATGGTCTTCCAGGCTGCTATTGCGTTTTAACCTTAAGAACTGTCCGAAAGGTAAATTGCATTCAATATGTTGAACGTGATGACTAGAAAAATGCAAAAGTGCATTGCGATCAGTGGTTTTGCTATAAGGTTTGACTCGTAGGGCACCTGCTTGATGGAAATCGTAATGTCAAGGAAATTGATTTCTAAATCTTTCATTTCTTGGGTGAGCTTTAAATACCCGTTTTGAAGGTTAAGCCATGACATAAATTCTTCTGCACAGGCCGTATCGCCTTCCCACACAATGAAGATTTCATCAATATAACATGACCACTGTTGCAAGTTATCTTTGTACGGATTGTTGTCCGAGTAAATTGTCACCTTTTCAAACATTTCAACGTACTAATTAGCCAAATTTGGGGCCCTGGCTGCCCCCATGTCAGTAGCCTCAACTTGTTAGTACAATATACCTTCAAACTGGAAAAAAGTAATGGTCAGCACATATCTGGTACACCACAAAATGAAACTGTTTCTTACAGGATGATTGTCTGTGCGTCCCAGTAGGACTTCCTCAACAACCTCTAAAGTAGCATTTTGTGGAATGACTGTATACAATGACTCAATGTCTAAGCATATAAGTAGGTGAACACCTAGAGTGAAAACAGCACCCTCAATCTTGTTTATGGCGTCTGCCATGTCCTGTAGATAACTTTTGATCTGGCGCACAAAAGGGTGGGGGTAAACATCAGTGAATTTAGATAAAGGTTCGAGGATTGAATTGACCCCGGACACTATCAGTCGAACAGGGGGATTTGTTTGCTTTTTATGGAGTTTGGGCAGAATATAAAAAACTTGTTCTCTACCATTTTTCTTTTAAGATATCCTGCTTCCTGTCTCCCGATCATGTTATTTTCAAAAGCTGCGGTTACCTTAACATTAATCACCTTTATCATTGCCTCTGTAGGATCTTCATAGAGTACCTAGTAGCTGTTCCTATCTTGCAACAATGTATTACATTATTTTACATAGTCAGATCGATTCAGTGACACAATAGCTCCACCTTTATCCGCCTAATAGAGTATTATCTGATTATTTCTAGCTAGTTTTTGAATGAGAGTTTTCTGTTCTTTGCTAAAATTGGAATGGATCCCTTATTCTGCACTTTCCAATTTGGAAACCTCTTCCAAAATCTTTTTTCAAAGACAATCGATTCATGTGAAAAACTATGCACCGGGGTGTTAAAGGTGAAAAGGTTACAAAGCCCGCTGTAATTAGTACTTAGTACAACTATGTTGTCTTGACCTTCAAAGAATTCTTTGAGACATAATTTGTGCATAAATTGTTGAAATTCCAACCTAAATTCAAAAGGATCATGATGTTTAGTAATCACATAATTGAGACCCTTATTGAGAGTGGATTCCTCCGCAGTACTCAAGATGTAACTTGACAAGTTAACTACCATTGTTTTTGGCTTTTGCTTCAGGTTGTGATCGGGTCGTAATTCCAATTGCTTCTTCGTGTACCTTGATCTAAAAAAGGCCTAACCTGTCTGCAGCTGTTTTGCCCTCGGTAACCCCTACCTCTTGTTCCACCTGTTCGATCATTTCCATCGCTAGTGCTAGCATCGTTGTTCCCATCGTCACTTGAGCTGTAAAATGTGTCACGAAAGTGAACTCGTCTCTGATTATTGACAGGATTATAGTTGTTTCCAAAAGTATGATTCTCTGTAACATAAGGAAAGATCTTTCCATGACTAAAGTTTTGAAGGTCTTTTTTCATTCTCTTTATCCTCTCTGTGGTGTTATCCTTTTTAAATTCTGTCATTTCCTTTAAGAGCAAATCCAATTTGTTTTTAAATATGTCTAATTTTAGTTCTTTCTATAGATCTTCTTGCATTTTGTTAAAATCAATCTCAATCTGTTTAGACAATTCCTGCGCAGTATCAATCAGCACCAACCAACCTCATCCGCATTTATTTTCCATATTACACCATTTAATTATGAAGTCTTTGTTAAGAAAGAGGCGAGGTTCATTTTTTACTACCAAACCTTGTGGTAATGCCTAATTTTTCAAATATTCCATCATAATAATCCCGTGCATCTTGGTTCTTATTGCCCGTTTTTTTTAGTTGTGATAGCTCGTCCCATTGATCACTCTTTTGCAATATTTCATGGTCTACAGATGTACCCAAACATATTACTGAGTCAAGCAGTTTTTTAACATAGTCTTCGCTGTATGCAAGACACTTGTCCGAAGTTGACGCCATATCACCAAATGTTTATTCTTGTTCACACACTATTCATACATGCAGTCGGATCTGTGGTCATATCAGTGTAAATACCTCTCAATATTTGAGTATTCAGAACATACATGAGGGCCTGGCTACATCAGGTTTTATTAAAAGTCTCAATCTGCAGAAAACTGAATGAGGAAGGCTAGAATGCTTGCCTTATTGATTGCTTTGGAAGTATAGGCTATGAATACTAAACCTCCTTCTTTTCTGTTTCAGATTAGGTAGCAGGGAGCATGCATAATAGCTATTTATCTTTGAATTCTGTAATTTTAATAGGATATGATGTCCTTCTTAGAAACCATGTTCGGCTGGAATACTGTTCAAACCGACTGGGATGTCTTTTTTGGTTGTTCGTAACTATTTTATACCCGTCATGTATTATTTTACCTATTGCCCTATATTTGACTTGCCTTACTTCAATGGTTTTTGTTTTTTTACTGGCTACGTTGTTTCTTTCTTTGTATTTTCCCGTTTTCTTTTTTGTATTCTTGTGTTCCTTTTGTTATTTATATGCTTGATGATAGCTATGTATCTATGTGTATTCTTTTTTTAAAGGTTCGATTTGAATTTGTAAAGGTTTTAATTAAACCATATGCAATAAAAACAGCTTTAATCATTGAGGCCAGTAAGAACAAGCCACACAGAGACACAGCAATGGGGTGAGGACGGGAGGGATGAGATAAGTGGAAGAGGAAAAGCAGAGTAGGAGAATCTAAGGAGACCTGGAAGAGGGGAGAAGGAAGGACCAGCTGCAGAAGCATGGAGGAGAACTGATCAACAGTGCGCTGTGAGGACTTGCACTGGAGAACCCAGGTTATTAAGGGGGCTGAGAAGGCTGGAGGCCACTCTGGGAAACTGGCCGCAAGCCCAATGAGTAAGGTACCCTGGAGGAGATGCAAAAAACCCAGTGAGTACTGTGAGTGGTGGGGAGCGGCGATGGATATCTGGTGAGTGGAGCAGCCTACATTGAAATAACAGAGGCCCGACGTTGCCAATGCCTGGGAGGGCCAAAATGGAATGCGACGTAAAGCTGGGCACAACTAACAAGGAGGAAAGACCCTGGAGCTTCGAGTGCACAAGTGGCCTTGACACAGACTCCAGGGAAAGTAAGAGAAAGTATCAAGGTGTCTAAAATACACTGTGAGGTAAAACGAGTCCTGGAAGTGCATTCTGGGAAATTAAGTAAGAGCATCAAAAGACATTCTAAGATAGAGAGAACAGATGCAGAAACTTCGGAAATGGTAATTTAAATACCAAAGCGTCTAGAAGACAGTGGGAGATAAAAAGCATGAATGTGCATCCTGCAGTTAAAGCACTAAACGCCACTAGATGGCAATGCGAGATCAAGAAAAGAAAGAGAATCCTAAAAGTGCATTCTGGGAAATGTAGTGAAAGCACTAACGACTGGAGAGCTGAAGCCGACGCCCCCGCTGGCCCCTCCCACTTCCTGTTTCTTCTACAAATCCTCCCCGGCTTCCCCACAAGGGTGATGCCCACGGGCAGTCAAGGGCACGGGCTGTTGGCATCCCGCAGGGGGTGTTTGCGAGCCCACATGGCGCGATTCCCAGCTTTGCCCAACTTTTACCTTTTGCGTTGAAAATGAGGGACATTTTCTTCTCCTGGTCTCCTCTTCTTCTGCCCAGCGCTGTTTTGCCATGCTCCCTCTGCTGGATCAGCAAAGACAAGGTATGTAGAGACTGATGGGGGTGAACCCGGATGCCCAAAGAGTACAGGACAACTGCCTCAAGTTGCCCCAAGACACTGAGTAGAGAGCAAATGTGAGGAGTGTAAAAGAAGGGGCAGGGATCACAGGGAGTGTGGAAACACTTTGACAATTTTACCAGTTACTAGTCATCTGTCTCGAACACTGAACTGCATATGTTCGTATTCTTGCTACTCCAATCATTCCTTAACAGCCTAGTACCGCCATGGCGACCAAAGCAGTAGCCAAGGATGTCGGTGCTTTGCCTGTCTCGCCCTCACTTTCACCACCTTGAATCCTCCCTCACCCATCTAGGACAAAATTCTTATCAGTAAAACGGATGTTAGTGGATCACCCTCGACGGTTTTCGAGGCGGCGAGAAACCCATACTACAGAGTCCCCTGATGATAACGGGAGAAGCTTATAACCTGATGAAGGAAATCCATAAATGCTTGGGATCTGCTGTGGGGAAAAATGTAGAGGCTAATCAGGAACGCCATGTCAAGGGGAATGCTCTGCTAAGAGGGCCATTAAATGCAGGGGGTGGTGCCCCAGAAGAAAGCCCAGCTACAAGCAACGCCCCCCCCTCTGACGCTGCAAAGCGGGGTGGGCGGACACCCCGGATAAAGTCCCTATGGGGCTGTGTGACCTAATTATTCCAACTCCTATGAATGCCCACACTCCCCCTGCTATTGTACCCACAAGCCTTGATTCCAAGCCACCCCCCTGATGGGCTACCCTGGGCCCTAGTGGATTAACTCAAGGTTAAGTCTAACTGCCTCCTTCCACTTCCCCCATCCACATTAGCGGCACCAACTAACTTAAATATAGAGCCGCTAAATGCTGCTTGTTGAGCAAAAGGTATACATAACATCCCATCAACAGGTCCACAGAAATGGGTAACCCCTCTGCCAACAACTACCCCACAAGAACCTCCATGAACCAATGCCAGTAATTTACTTGATGTGGGAGGACTGTGCATCGACAATGGACATTGGCTGGGAGGAAACCGCCTTGCTACTTCTCCCCCTGATGCAGCCCAGACCTCCATCCCAACTTCTGTCCTAAAGTACACATCACAGGGCTGTCACTGTTCTTGTGTCGTTTCAGAATTGGTGGCCCTAAAGAAACTCTGTTGGTCTTGGACAAGGCCGGTGGCATTGGAAGAGGAAACCTAGGGGATCACCAGCCAAGTAGCCAGTTTAACACCAAGGGGACTGAAACAAGGGCAATGAAACCCTGCATTTCCCTCCTAATAAATGTGATTCAGCCACCCCCAAGTGGTCACATGGCGCCCACACGTGTACTGCCGTCAAAATAGCCCGGGGGTGAATCGAATATTGGCACTATCCCGATGCCCACCAAGGACCAGATTAATCCTCTCCTAACATTTTTGTGGGGCGAACCTGGCACCACTGCTCATGGGGGCCTGAATGTCCCACAAGCAGCTAAGTTGTGGGGGCGGGGGGAGTAAGTGAAGTAGCCAACAGAACGGCAACTGTCCCCTTAAGCTGTAATGCATGAAATTCCCAGGCCCCAAATCCACATGTCCCTCAGTACCAAGAGGAGGAGTACAGAAGCCCAAGGAGGCCACAAAGATCAGGGGCAACCTGTATGCACAAGGTTCCCAAATTCTCTGTTGCCATGCCTGAATCAAGAGCTTCTATCACAAACAAGTTTATCCACTGGTTACGGACAGTGATCAGGGAGGACATCCTCTGGTGCAAAAGACTATCGTACAATGATGGAAGCCTGTATGACTATCCGCATTGAATTAAGGGATTCTAACCTGCTAATGGTTTGCTGGGAATTGACATCCTGAGGGGTCCAAAGCCCAGCACCTTGATCATCATCAGGGTCTTCCTCCCTCACCCCCCAGAAGAGGACCGATTGTATGCGAACTCTGCCTGCATTGGGAGCCAGGCCAAAGCATTTATGCTTACCAGAGCCAAACTAGTTGAATCGGGGCCAAGATCAGAGGGTCCCAGGACTGGAAGTGGGAATCCCCAGTAAATACTGTCTGCTCTAAGTATTCTGATGTGATATATAAAAATTGTGTTGTGCAACTTTTATGGCGCTCAGCCGAAATAACGTTAATGATGAGTACTAAAGACATTATGAGGTAGATAAATCCCTCATGCAACATTCTGGGAAATGTTGTGAATGTGCCAATGCAGCCAAAATATATTCCCAGGAGAAAAAAGAAAGGATTGGCATTGCATTCTAGAGAAAGGAGTGAATTCCCAAAGAATCACCAAGAGACTTTAATGAAGAGAAATGCCATTCTGAAAACATTAAATAATTGTTATTTTCAAGAATACAATTCAAGAAAGTAGTTTTTTTTACACTGCAATTATCATCTGTACACCTTGTTGTGAACTTCTTTATTTGGCTGGCAGCACTGGTCATGACTTCCTCCTCACAAAAGGAGATTATACCACCCACTACTGCACACCCCTCTCCACCACATGCAAACGATGTTGACCACTTTTCTATGAAATGCTGAAAACATTAGCTCAGACATTACTGCTAAAAACACCCACTATTGAAAGGCTCATCAACAGTATTTGGTGTAATTACCTCATACATGGCCCAATTTCCATTGGTACATCAATGACTGCAGTTTATAATGCTCCTAATGAATCCTGATTAAGGTCTAGATGCTGCTGAAAGACCGAAGGATAAAGTGGGACTTCGTGCATTAAATAACCGTTTGGCGGCTTTGATTACAATGGTTCACAGCATTTTACTAATACCACCCATTTATTTATTCAGCTTCATTGATTGAGATTTACTGAGATTGCCCCAATATGCTCTGCTGTAATCTGAGCCTGTGAATCCACTTTCAAGAGAGAACAGACTGAGTGTTCCGTCTTGCTGCCAAAAGGTGAACCGAATGTTGGTTTTAAATGTTGGAGCTGAAAAGGGATCTCTTCTGGACCTCGCCAAATCTTCTTAAGGCTTGTTGAAAGAAACCCTGTCTCCTAGGACCGGTCCATACACTGAGTGGGAACAGCCCCACAAGTGTCATCAGAAGCATATATTATACCAGGGATACCGCAAAATGCATGACCTAGAGCCATCAAGGCCACTACAGCTCAAGGCCTGACTCATATCACCAAGTCTCCCCTGCTCTTGAGCTAAAGACCGTGCCTGGCAGGCTTCTGAATCCCCCATGAGCCCTCTTGGCAGGGCTCAGCTCGCAGGACAAGAAAAAACAGGGAACAGCATGCCCCCACAGTGTGGAGGGAGCGCAAAACTCCCAGACGCAAAAAACCCGACGGTAGAATTGAAATCTTCCCTTTTTTAAAGGGAACAGAGGTGCAACACTCTTCTTCGTGTTAATACATTTCTTCATTGGCAGAGCTGCAGGACGTCAGAATCGACGCCAGGAGTTCAGGAATAAAGACCATAAAACCCCTGCATATTAAAAACCACCACAAGCGGAAAAGAAAGAAATGTACGCGCATTCCGCATGCAAGGAATAACACAAATGAGCCTTGTTGTCCCGCTCCTGCTAGAGTCAAAGGGTTTACATGGTTGCCAGTTCCCCACGACAAGGGCATTCAATTCATAAACAACTTCCCTTGCTTACCAAAGGTTTTCCGAACTGTAAAATCATATGTTAGTGAAAAAGAGGTACCCAGTTTAAAGCAAGCACTGCAAACAGCCCAATATGAAAACAAAAATGTCAGAAACACACAATATAACCACATTATTTTCTCCTCTGAACCCACATGACCACAGGTTCATGGCCCAGTCACGGGAAGGTCCAGCCCAAACAACAGAGATGCAGTCCATAACCCAAAGCACCGACCCAGGGGAGGAGAGACCAGGCCAGTCAGTGTCTAATGGAAGACCTGGCAGGTGGAGCACACAAGACCCTGGAAGATTCGTGGTTGGAGGAGGAGAGTAGTAGTAAGAGTCTGGTAAAGGAGGGAGATTCACCTTTTCTAGAGAATGAGATGGTTATTGCAGGAGCGAGTTTCTGAAAGAAAGCCTACAGGCCAAAGAGAAAGTTGACGGACAAGACTCCCCCTCGCCTACCGAACCCTGAAAGAGGAGAGATGCCCTCCTTGAAGAGGGAACACTTTCGCTTAGATTTCATTTGGGGATATTGTTTCGGTGGATGCTTTGAAAAAATGTGTGGACACTTCTATTGTTATGCCCAGTAGGAAGAATTTGGAACTGTTGATTTACAACTATCACAGTACTTTTGGATTGTTGGTGTAAGGAATTTGACCGTCTGCATGGTGAGGGTTCGCTCCTCTGGGCTGTTTTTAAATTTGAAATGAAATTGAATGATGGGAGATCAACTTCCGGAAAATGTGTGGGGCTAATCCGCACACATTTTCCTATGCTTGCCACACAACATACGCATAGACCTGTACACGCTGGGTGGACAGAGCCTACAGACAGTGCCCCCTGTCATATTTAGTTGGGATATGACAAGAGGAGTACAAGATGCATCTCCAGAAGGGAGAGGGTCAACCCCTCCCCATGCCAAGGCCAGCCTAATTAACTAAAAAAGGCTCCATGGATCCACCCAGTACTTTTGCTGGGCCCTGTAGATGGTGGCAGCTTCACATACTAATCACAGAGTAAGTCAACAAGCCCACATGAAGCCTGGCCACAGAGGCTAACAAAGGAGACAGGAAACTCCAACAACCTTTCAAATGCAACGGTGTCAACCTGATGCGAGTGCTCGCACGCAGTTTCGATTGACAGTTAAAGGTAATGTCTGGGACTGCGTGTTTACAGCAGTCATCCTCGCAGGAGGCCCCAGTCAGAAGGTAGGAGTATGTGGTTTGACAGAGCCAGAAAGTCTGGTCTTGCCGCAGCTACAAGTGAGACCTGCCACTTTAATCAGGAACCACAGGGAGCTTCATTAATCAGAGGGACCCTTTGATCCACAAAAGACAGGAAGATGGATGGGACTTAGTATTACATGTTTTCACCCCTTTACCTTTTCTGCTGCAAAGCACTCTCGCATACAGGACATTGTTGATGGGGACCCAGGATTGGTTCAGTAAGGTAGGCCTAGCCTACACAATCACTGTGGCCCATTTGGCCCCAAAATGGGGAAATGGTCATCTGTTTGGACTTATGAGACTAGAAAACGGTTTGCATGTGTGGCCTGCCAAAGGCTCCTTTGATCCAGATCAGATATAGATGCTGTCTGCACTGTTCTACAAATCCAGAGGTGTGGAAAAAGGGCAGCCAAACAGTGGCAATGTTTCTGTCTCTGGGCTCAGCTAAGTACTGTGAAACAGAAAGCAAAACCTCAGAAACATCAGCAACAGCTGGAGAAAGAATTAGAGCATCAGAATGCCCAGCTGCAAAGAATTAATGAAATAATCCACTAAAACGGATCACCAACCTGTTCCCTGTTTTAAGCCATGACCCATCTGGCCCCAGTGAAGATGTTTTAGATGTTCCTGTTCTGTCCCCGGCCCAGTATAGTGAGCCTGCATCAGCCCCAGCCCTGCCTGCCTGCCCACCTGCTCCCAGTAGCCCTGTCCCTGGGCAACCAGCTAGTCCTGCCCCTGCAACCCCTGTCACTGCAGCTCCAATATCTACCTCTGCTGTGACTGACTCTACCCCAACAAAGCCTGTTTCTTCTGTGGCGGTTATGATCCCTGACCCATCTGCCCCTGCACCTACGCCTAGGCAGGCGCTGGCTTTCAGGCGTTTGGCCCAGCACATGCCGGACCCCTATCCTGCCGGCACCACTGAACGCAGAACAAGGACTGTCACGCAGAGATATGGTTTGAAACCCCCCAGTGTATAAGACTATAGGAAGAAGCAGAAAGACACAAAAATCGCACGTGAATAAGTTACCCTTGACCGGTCCCGCAAGTAAGTGCACAAGGCAGATATCCTAAACTATCTGCATGACCAGATTCAGACCCTGGAATATGATAGCAATGAATCCTCTTATCCTGAAGATGAAAGTGAAATGGACTATAGACTGACAGCTCCACCGCACACTGTCGCCTCCCCTGAAAAGTGTACCCTTGCTGCCGTTCGTCTGCCTTGGGCCCCTGCTGCGATACTGGGCCTCATTACGACCCAGGCGGTAAGGGGTTAAAGGTGCCATAAAAGGTGGCAGCGCCGTTAACCCCTTAACACCTAATTACGAGATCCCTTTGTGGGTCCCGACCTTAACGGCTGGTTTTACCAGCCGTTAAGGATTGGACCCGCAAAGGGACCTTGGAGGTTTTTACGGTACCGCAATTTGCGGTACTGTAACTACCGCCTTCCCCATTTCCATTGAGCCCTATGAGCCCAAAAATGGGAATGGGGAAGGGCCAATGGTGAATGGGGAATTACCGCCCCGTCAACCTTGGAATGGGGCGGTAATTCCGCCATTCACCATGGCGCAATCGGTAAAATACCGGCGGCAACCATGGCACTACTAGTGCCATGGTTACCGCCTGGGTCGTAATGCCCCCCACTGAGTTTAAAGAGTCCAAATTTCCGTAAGAGCCCTAAAGAATGTATTACATTCCTCCGAGATATAATAGTAACCTATAACCCGTCCCTGTCTGACATGCAGCAATTACGGAGGACTTGCCTGACCTCTGATCAGCTGTCTGCTGTTATGACTAGTGCAATCAAAGCAGGAGATGGGGGACCTCTACTTCTCTGACAGAGAGGAAGCAGCAAATATAATAAGAACACAAGTCATGTCAGCGGAATAAGAAAACAAATAAGGGGAACCGGCAAAGGGTCAGGGAAAAGGGGGCCCACAAATTCGGAATCACAGATCAAACCAAGCAAAAAAGCTATTGGAAAATATGGTTCTTTGATTTAAATGTCATTATGTGTTTAAAACATACATATTAAACCTTATTACGAGCTCATATCTAATTTAAGCACATTGTCTATAGAGATAAAGTGCATAATCAAACAAAGTGCTTGTATAAAAACAGGACTGTTTTTGCGTACGGCACCCCTTTTAGTTGAAATCATCACTGTATTGATTATGTATTTGTGATTTTTTAAGTATGCAATGCATCGGCAGCCTCTGACCACCACTCGGGTGATCCCCTTCATCCAGTTTGGTGTCCAGACAGCTCGGTAGCATTATGTCAGTATCGACTGAATGGACAGTCCCGTTTTTATACTTTGTTTGATTATGCACTTTATCTCTATAAACAATATGCTTATATAAGATATGAGCTCGTAATAAGGTTTAATATGTATGTTTCAAACAAAGAATGAAATTTAAATAAAATAACCATATTTTCCAATAGTTTTTTTGCTTGGTTTGATCTGTGATTCCGAATTTGTGGGCCCCCTTTTCCCTGACCCTTTGCCGGGTTCCCCTTATAATTTGTTTTCTTATTCCGCGGACATGACTTGTGTTCTTGTTATGACTAGTGCAAACTGGACTGCTGACATGCACCTTAGGAATACCCCTGGAAAGAGAGAAGGTAGTAGACAGACCCCTACAAATCCTGCCCTAATTCATTAGAAGAGATCTTCAAGGCTATTGAGACACTGTTCTCTGCCCTCACATATATTGAGAGAATAAGAGCAGCAAGGCAGGGTAAGAAAGTTTCACATTACCTGGAATGTGTGAAACAGACTTATCAGCAGTACTCTGGATTGCTGACCCTGTTGAAACTGCTAGACACCTGGTGATAGCCCAATTTGTGGAAGGTCTGCACCCAAAAGCTAGCGCTGATGTAAAAAGAAGGTGTGTTGGATGGGACAGTACGATGTATTCTGCTATACTTGCCAAGGCCAGACATTTGTTTTCATCTGCACACTAATGAACAGCAGGATTTCAAGGAAAAGTTGCTGCATCTACAGGTTGCGAATTTAGAGCAGCAGTCTGAAGTAGTGAATGCTGCATTGCAGACCTCTGTAGACTCAGGTGACTGGGCCCTGCAGATGATGCAAATGCCCGGACGCCCACAGCAAGGGGGGCTTCGAGGTCAGCCAGGGAGAGGTGGTTTTGGAAGGGGTGCTTACCAGAGCCCTGCACCAACATACCAGATGCCAGCTCCTGTCTCTCATTCAATACCCGGCTACCGTCCCCTGTCTAACTCCATCAGTGCGCATATTGTACAGGATGTGGGCATTGGAAAGATGACTGCCCACACCTTCATAGAGCCCCTTTGGGCCCTGCCAGTATTGGCTATGGGTACATACCTTCCCCCAGTTAGAACCTGTATTCAATACCCCAGTCTGCCCCTGCCAACTATAACCAGCCTTTTATGGTGCAAGTGCTCAGTAATTTCACGCACCTTGTACCAGGTTCCTCTTCAGGGCGCCCAGCTCCTGCACAGTCAGCTAGTACCCACCAGCACCCTGGCCAGACAGGGTCACCTGTTCCCCCTATCTCGGCGCCCAATGGCCAGATCTACCCCGCCCAGACTGCCATACAAGTATGGTACCCCCTTGCTGGCATGGTACATTCCGGTTTTCCCAGACTGCATGACAGGAACTAGACCCAGATGATGACCCATCCCTGAAACCTCTTAGCCCTGACTGTGCCCCTGCCTGAATAAGCCCCCTTCATAACTTTCCAAGTGACTGAGAGACCAACAGAAACGTTAGTTGATACAGGGGCAGCCCTGCATACCATCAGGGAAACAGAGTTCCCGGGTGCCCCTCTTACCTGCCACACCATTCACGTGAGTGGGGTAGAGGGTACAGCTTCTCACTTGCTGGTTACTATGCCTACCATGGTCACCCTGTTAGTAAGATCCCAGCAGGATGCCATCGCTGCCGATCAGCCTGACTACATAGACTGGACCCTTTACAGAACCCATGCATTCCAAAGCATCAAGGAGGCTCGATGTAAGGCACCCACACTTGGTCTGCCTGATTATAATAAGGAATCTATCTTGTACTGTCATGAGAGAAGAGGGGTTGCATCAGGTGTGTGCTTACAGTGCCAAAGTGGATCTCTGAGACCCCTCGCCTACTTCAGCACCCCTCTAGACCCTGTTGCTGCTGCCCTGCCTCCCTGCCTGCGCGTCGTTGCGAGCTCTGTCCTGTTAGTATAGAAAAGTCAAAATATTGCGTTAGGCAGCAGACTGCACATGAGAGTACCCCATTCTGTACACGCCCTTCTGACCTGCTAGACCTAGCACTTGTCCACTGTGCATAGATTGAGATATGAGGAAGTTTTGTTAACAATTAGAATAGATGGTTTCTGATGGCTCGCCAGTTTCCCCCAAGCTGTTGTTGCCTGGAATAAGGACTCAGATTCCTTTTTTGTTCTAGAATTAAACCAAATTGTACCCCCATGTTCTGTCGAGTTGTGATTGCCGTGATTAGAGTCTGTACCTTTACGATGGGAAAAAGCGGGAATATCTTGAGTGGGTGAATGCTTAGATTTTGGTGTCCTTTGGAGAGAGGATATTCAACATCTGCTGCCAATCCCATAAGGGACGCCCAGCATGTAGCTGCCCTGTTAGATGCCTTGTTGCTACTGGTGAAGATTGATGTGCTGCACTGTAAAGGTCACCCAGAATGGGAAGTAGAATGGCAGATAGTGCTCCCAAAGCAGCTACCCAGGTAGACTGCAGTGACAGACTGACTCCAGCCCTGATCATGCCCACACAGTCTGCGCTTGACCCCGAGGTTGAAATACCCCCCACTGTTACAGACCCTGCAAGCTACATATGAGGACAAGGAACATGAACTGTAGAAGAAGAAAGGCTGCCTCCAGGATGCAGATGGAATTTGGCGTAGTGTAGATGGGAAACCGGCTGAACCAGCATTTGCTTAAGAATACTTGCTCCGCCTTAAACACATCACTGCCTATGTGGGAGCGGACAGACTGACAAAGTATATCACTAGCACCTTGTTTGCCCCCAGCATTAACGATAGTGACAGAATACTGATACAACACTGTAACAGCTGCCAGTCACACAACATAGGGAAAGATGTTAAGGTGACCCCTGGCTATGCTCATGTACCTCCTACAGCCCATTTTTGGGAGAAGACTAGCAAGACTTTGTACGCAGGACTACAGCTGGAGAGTACAGATATATTCTAGTGATCGTGGATGTCTACAGTGGATTTATCGATTATTGGCCCTACGCTAAAGATAATTCCGACTGTTGCCTGTAGAATTTTGAGAGAGATCTGTCCCAGATGGGGGGTGAACGTGGTTATCTTTAGCGACAGAGGTACCCACTTGGCATAGATCAGAAATGGCATACCCCCTACAGATGCCAGAGTTCCGGAAAGGTAGAGAGGATAAACAGGGACCTGAAAGGAAAGTTAGCAGAAATCTGTGCGCAGACAGGACTGTCCTGGCCCGATGCCCTGTCCTTGGCCTTGATGTACATTAGAGGAGTGCCCAGCAAATTTGCTGGCCTCTCACCATTTGAAATACTGCTCGCTAGGCCAATGCAATTCCCAGCTGCTGCACCACCAGCCACACAGAGATTACCACTGGCCCTGACTGATGATGTGATGCTCTCATATGTGAAATACCTGTCTAAATGGATGAAAGACCTCCATTCTCAGGTAGCAGAAGCTGAGCATGTGCCAGGCCAGAAAAGACTCCACAAAGTTCAAGAGGCTGACACTGTGTATTTGAAAGACTTTGCCTGGAACGACTGCCTGACTGCAAGATGGAAAGGTCCATTTGGAGTGCTTCTAACCACTGACACTGCCCTAAAACTATGTGGCCACTACTGCTGGGTACACGCCAGCCATGTGAAAACGGTTAAACCTGGCACTGTTCCAGAATTGGACTTGTCTGCTCCGTCACCTCAGGGAATAGGCCCGTCTTCCCTCCTGCATCCAGCTCTGAATGCTCAAGGTCTTGATCCCTGTATCCCAAGATTTAATTTACGCCCCAGATGAACGGGTGCCTGCAAGAAATTGAACTGCCCATACACGTGGGCATGTCAGGGCCATCCAAGCGGTTCAAGGGGACCTGCTCCACGAGGACGTAAACATAGCCAAAGCCTTTGCAACCTTTAACAAATGCCTCTACGCCTCCAGGGAAACCACACCCGCAGGGGCAACCCTGCCATGCCTAGACTCTATTGAGCTCCCCAGACTCTCCGGGCTCAGACCGCAAAGATGGACGCGGAGGTCACGGAAGAGGTGGTCGCTGCGGCCTTGTCCCAGATCCAAGCTGGGAACACCCCCAGCCCGAATGGCTTCCCAGTGGAAACTTGGTGGCGTGTTGGGGTCTCAGTGGTGGGTCACATGCACCGTATGATGCTACGCTCCCGCACCGACTGAATGCTCCCACACGATCTCAGACAGGCCATTATTGTTGTAATTCCCAAACCCAGGAAACCCCCAGACCTCTGCGCTTCGTATAGATCCATTTAATTTATTAACGAGGAGGCGAAGATCCTAGCCCAGGTCATCCGCTCCCTAGTCCACCCGGACCAATGCGAGTTCATCCACCAGGATGAATCTGCAAAGGATCCATTTCGCAATTAGCCAAGCTTCCACCATCAAGGAGCCTCTGGCTGTACTCACAGTAGATTTCGAAAAAGCTGTTGATTCGGTCAAATGGACCGCCCTATGGGATATTATGGGCCGCATGGAATTTGGGCCTAACTTCATGGTGTGGGCCAAACTGCTATACACTGCCCCTGAGCGGGTGGTGCGGGTGAACGGGATCTCCTCTAGACCCTTCCCTCTGGGCAGGGGAACCAGGCAGGGCTGCCCCTTCTCCCCCTTCTTTTCATACTGGCCATAGATCCCCTCGCAATCCGGCTTAGGACGTCCCCATGGTGGTCTGGGTTTGCGTGGCCCTGGGGTGGAGGGGACCGGGTCTCACTCTAGGCTGACGACCTGCTCATTTACATGACCAACCCTACGGGTGCCCCAAGATCACCGGAATCCTCTCCGAATATTAGGAGTTTTGTGGGCTCAAAGCCAACAGGCAGAAGATGATCTTTGTCCCGCTACAGGGACGGGGCCGACGCGATTCCGCTGCACTGTCCTTAGTCAGTCTCCATCAAGAGTTTTGTCTACCTCGGCATCCGGGTGACCCCCAATCCCGATGATTTTCTTCGGCTTAATGTTCAACCAGTGGTGGGCCGGGTTGAAACAGATGTCACCTACTGGCAATCCCTCCGACTGGGTATGCTGGGGAGGGCCGTCCTTTTCAAAATGGTTTCCCTCCCAAGATGTCTCTATGTCCTATAGAACACGCCCGTTCACATTCCCCGTAAGACCTTCTCCTCCATAGACCCTACTCTCCGGAAACTCCTATGGGGGTGGGAAATCCTGCATCGCCTTGACCTCGCTGCAGCAGTCAGTTTGGGAAGGGGGGCTGGGCATACCCTGTCTCAGGGCCTACTTCTGGGCTTCACAGTTGGGCGCCTTGAATGATTGGCTCCATGCAGACTCGGCTCTCCCTCACGTCAGGAACGAGATCAGACGCATGGGCGAGAGAAAGCCCCTCCGGATTCTATATGGAGCAGACACTGAAGTGGCTGACCTTCCAGCGATGGTACGACAAATACGGTCGGTGTGGAACAAGGCCCTCCAACACATAGGATGGGGGAGGAGGGCGACAATGGGTCAACCTATGTGGGACAATGGGTATATCCCGAAGGTCATGACAATGGCCCGCTTCCCTAGCTGGGAGGACCAAGGAATACTGACCGTAACAGAGCTATTACAAGATAGACATTTGAAGCCCTACGAGACGAGTTTGGCCTTCCGTCGGGCGACAATTACAGATATATACAACTTGCACACACCCATTTCCCCATACTCTCGGACATCCCCAAAAGCTCTCCCATGGAAGTGAATGTCCTAAAAACAAGAATTCAGGCGAAACCCACATCCACGCTGTACCAGGTGATCACTGGATTTGGGGCCCGGGAATGAACCCGTTTGCGGGAGCGCTGGGAAAAATTGATAGGCCCCCTGGAGTCGGAGGAGTGGGTGAAGGCCGTAATGCTCCCTCGCGAAATAGGAATAGACACCAAACTGAGGCTCATACAATACAAAATACTTCACCAGGTCTATCACTCATGGGCAGCTATGGCTAAATGGGGGCTAGTGGAAGATGCAGACTGCCCTAAATGTCTCAGGGTGACGGGCACCTTTTATCACATGCTGTGGGAATGCAAGGTCACACACGAATTCTGGGGTGAATGCATCCATAAAATGAATGTGATCCTGGATACGTTGGCACAGCTGGAACCCAAGGCCGCACTGCTGGGTGTGTGGGGGGATGGTGAACACACAAGGGTGGAAAAAACATTCCTTGCTGTCGCCCTGGGCCTCACTAAAAGACTCATTGCCACCACGTGGTGCGCGCCTGATGGACCCTCACTGAGTAGATACTCTGCCAGGGGCTGCCCCGGTAAATTCTTTAAAATATCGGGTAAATGGACTGGCACTGCATAACCTGGTGACACCCAGAGCACTACTCAGGTACAAGCACCGGCCCCGCTGCTTCCTCCCAGGGAACACCCCCGTGTACCCCATGATAGAACTCACGCACTTTATGATGACCCGAACTGTCGATGGTTGCTGTTTCACCCATATGCTCCTCGCTTCTTGTTTGAATAACCTACTGCTTTACTCAGCTTTAATCAATGGTTGTTTGTTTAAGTGATGGGAATGCCTGTCCGAGCTCGTTGTAGATCAATAAAAACAATTTATAAAAAAAAGAAATTGAACTGCCCAAGCCAAACTGTTACATTATGATAGCGTACTGAGAGCAGGTGTCAGTAGTTACCAGAAGAAGGCAACTGCTCTCTTCTAAATGACCGTGCGCTACAGAAAAATAATATTGGGTGTTTAAAAATAAATTGCTAAGCGCACGTCTGCACTGTGTCTGCATCTGCCTAGATGAAAATTAGGAAACCATTTGTGGAATTAAATAACTTGGTCCCACCCAGCGCACAGTCCCTTGCCCGTTCCACCTGTTCATCTTGCCCAGCTCTGTCTCTGGCACTAAACCAGCACAGCCATCTACAAATTGAAGTGCCAGCCAGTGTCTTCAGTTTCATTCAGAATACATATGTATTGAACCATGTCGGGCACTGCACCCGAGGCATACCCTATTTAATATTTTCACACATTGCAGGTCTCGGGTTGTACATTTGAAGTAATTTCTAATAGTAATAACTACTCGACTACTGTCTCTTGCCCTCCTTCACTTTTCACAAGGTGGTAAAGGCGAGAAGCCTTGTTCCTTTTTTTGCTGGTATTTTTGTTCTTTTTCCAGGGTCAAGGTACGAGGAGTGAAAAAGACTTGCCCAGACACTAAGAATTTTTTGCGTGCGTTATGGCTTTAAAACACATGAGAATCTGTCTCCAAACACGTGTGTCTTGCTTGTCAAGTGGAGAAATGTCAACTTCATTCGTCTTCTATGGCAGGCGAGACTCGAAATTGTTAAAAATTGTTGCATGGGCTTCAGGCAAAAAGATGCAAGATACCATCAACAGTTTACCGAGATCACTCGGTTATTTTTTTGTTGTACATTTTTTTTTTCACTCCTCGTACCTCGACCCTGAAAAAGAAAAAAAGCACCAGAGGCTTCTCGCCTTTACCACCTTGTGAAAAGTGAAGGAGGGCAAGAGACACAGTAGTCGAGCAGTTATTACGATTAGAAATTACTTCAGTGTCATTGCAGCATGCCCACATCAGCACCATGCCTGTCCAGGTCACATCCCTGCTGCCACTACTTGTGTTTACCAGCCTTGCTAGTCCGGTCTGCACCAGCTACCTGGACAACTTGTTTGTGCAAGTCTGCCTCCTCGCTAGCAAACAATTAAATCAGACAGACTGTTGGGTCTGCGCCCACCTGACAACACACCAGGGCAAAGATTTTCAGTTCAATGCAATACCTGTTAGCCTCACTGAACCCGCCTCTGAGGAACCAACAGAATCTTGCCAGGATACTGCCGTCTTGCAGGCCAGCCACCGCACCACCTTGCTGGTTTACTTTGCACAACCCAGCTCAGCAGGGGTTCAGGAAATTGGCAACACCAAGAACTGCAACTCCACTGTCTCACGGTCTACTGAAATGCCTTTGGTTCTCAGAATAACAGGCCACAGGAAGTCTGATTGGTGCGAACTCTGGTCCCAGATAGGTGTTAACAACAAAGAAAGTACAGGTGTTGATAGTGTCCCGATCTTCAGTCATTCACAGTATCCACCATGTGAATTCCCTTACAGACCATCACCCTCAGCCACCATGCCCACTCCTATGGCACTGCTGCTGTACTCCTTCTCGTGCGCAGTCTGGCCTCATTCCTTCCCACGGTGAAAGCCCACCAGCATTTGGCTTGTCCACCCTGGTATGTACTTGGTGTGTGCCAACAACGCCTATAAGGAAATGCCTGGACTGTGGAGAGGCAACTGCGCTCTGACTCATATCGTCCCTGTCCTTCGCGTGACCAAAGAAAGACCGGCTTGTCGCATCTGGAATACCCGCACTCTCAAGGAATCTAGAGATATTGTGAACACTTATAGCCCCCTCCGACGAGTGGAGAAATATATGGCAGTGCCACTGTACCTTAGTATGGAATAATAAGAGTGGGGTGCGCTGTCAATAGACGGCAAGCTCTCATTGATATGCTAGAAAATGAAACTGCTGAGACACTGAAATAACTGGCAGCAGAGCAGCAAGAGATGGCACTGCAGAACCACCTCACCTTGGATAGAGTTTTGGCCTGAAATGGTGGTGTCTGCACATTGATAGGAACAGAGTTTTGCACTTTCATTGATGACAACTACATTGTCACCTTAAGCTACGCCACCTATACTGACACCTTTATGGCCTGGCTGCAGACCATCAAGAACTTCTTGGGAAACATAAGTTGGAAGATAGTGACATATTCCCTTGGTGTTGTTTCTGTCCTGCTGTTTTGCTTTGCCTCCTGGAAACTGGTACTACAAATCATTTCTTCCAGCACCCGTCATCACTCTGCCCGCCTAGCAATACCTCTGGTTACTCTGAACTACAGAAAGGCATCCACAACCTCCACCGAGTTTTTAGACCGACTTCACCAAATAGACTGCCAGGACTGACCTGAAATATGCAAGGCTGTGAAAAGGGTCCTGCCTGCAGCCTATATGCCTGTTTAGCATAATATTGATTATAACAGTTGTGAGAAACCTGAAGGTGTCTCACCCGCTAGTCCCCGGAGATCTGTCATCCTGGTGGCCAGGACATGGTCATCACTATTGCATCCAGTTCCTGGGGGTAGACCAGTAGGGGAGGATTACCTGGGCGTGGGGTCTTCGTGGAGTGGAAGTGGGACACCAAGGGTTGAGACACGGAGGAAGCCAATATCATACCGAACTGTGTTAAACCCAGGGTTGCAAGTAGCAACATTTTGAACGCAAGAAGGAACTTGTGTGTATGTTTGAACTTTAAAGAAAGCCCAGTTGAGGTCCAGGTGCAGAGGGGTCCGGCCCCACGCGGGTGTTCATTCGAAAGACTCTGACCAGTACCTGTTTTTGAAACTACAGCAACCAGAAGGCCCTAGGAAAGGGTGGCGTGAGGCGTCAGAGTGGTCCTACAAGGGTCACATCAAATCCCCTGTACAATTGAAAGTCTCTGACCCGTTGCCAGAGGAAAGCTCGGGGAAGGGAAACCTGCTTTCCACTAAGATTGTGAACTGTGATAATAGGCAAGTGTGAACCCGACGGGGATGCCGAAGAAAAGCTAGAAGGAAAACCCAGCTTTCTGATGGAACTGAGCAATATATGAACTGTATGAGGAATACATGAACTGTTTTGAAGAAAGACTGTATTGAACCCGACGGAGGGAGGCCCGTTTTTGCAAGGAGGATCTGAGCCCGGCAGAGGAAGATCCTAGGGGGCGAAGAGCAATCACCCAAAGTGCAAGATCACACAGAGAGCTTTTGTTTGTTTGTTACTTTGAATCAGCAAAACCTTCTAAGGCAAGAGACTTTTGCAGGAAAGAGACTTGGCCTCAGAAGGGGTTCTGATATCGTTGAAATGAACTGTGATCCATGTACTGTCGAGGCTCAGGGGCATGCTGTGCTCGAAAGTCCCGCCTTGTCCCGTGCTTAAAACATGGGGAAGTGAGACCCAGCCATACCACCCTGACTTGTCATTTTGTGAACACTTCTTTCTTTTCTGGTGAACATTATCCCACACTCTTCTTGTAATTTAGTAGTAAGGATAGCAATAGGTTTTTTTAGTGCAGACCCTTTTATTTGACAAGACACCACTAGGACTGCCTTATTATTTGATGGTCGTAGCATGCTCCCATCTTAGATTTAGGTTTAGATTAGGCGTTTATCTCACCCATTATAAAGTTCAATAAACACACTTGAACTGTGATCACTTGTGTCCGTCTTTACTGTTGCCACCTTGACTTCCTTACATAGTGATGACATTTTAATGCTGCCTATAACCTTGATTACATTGATTAAGATGTTCTGCTCCCCTGTCCCTGATATAACTGCCTCTCCCTGAATCTGCTTTATTAATCTGAGGACGATTAATCCTGTGGGAGACGTTTGATTTTATTTCAATTGATGTGTACGTTCCAGTCTGCAACAGAATACTGCTTGCCCTGTCACTGCCTGCACCCCAGTTCGGTGTGAGCCCTCACACTGTGCTCGTGGAATTCCCACTCCTGCACAAACTGGGACTGCCGCACTGTGCACGCAACACAACAAACTGTCACGGGCATTAATCAAATCTGCACTGCGCAAATGTCTCCACGGCTCTGTGCCTTTCGGCACCACGCCACAGGAGCACCAACTACGAACTGTGTGCTGGACACTGCTGCACTACTGTATCACGCATGTCTGCCTAAACCTACATACTGTACCGTTGGATCGCTCACTGTACCTGTATGGCACTAAGCTGCAATCCTGTGCCACTGGTTTGGTGTATTACTATAAACATGTAACTGTGTATTGCGACATTACACTATAGACAGTTATGTGCCATGCTCTCCCGCTCCCTTGTCCCCATGCCAGCCCACACCCACACTGCCCCTGCACCCCACATGGCTAGCTTCAGGACCCTTGGGTCACTGTTTATTGCTCCAGAATAGCTGCCGGGATGGCCTTCTTCCCTCCCCAGAAGCGGAAGGGACCCGTTTCTTCATTGCACCTTCCACCCTTGGAGAATTCCTGTTATTCTTTCCTCACCAAGCCCCTTGTTTCATAACCCCAGAAGGGGAAAGAACCCATTTGTTCAGCACACCTCTCTCCCTTGGAGGAGAATTCCTGTTATTCTTTCTTCACCAAGCCCCTTGTCTCATGACCCCAGAAGGGGAAGGGAGCCATTTGTTCAGTACAACTCCCACCCTTGGAGAACAATCCCTGGTATCCTTGTTCCACCAAACCCTTTCTTTTACACAGTTTACGACTTCTTATCAGAAGATATATCAGAGTCCTGTTAGCTCTCTCCCTGCCTCTGCTTTCCAGGCTGGCAAAGCTGTTTCCTGGGCTGCTGGGGAGTGCCTTCTGACAGAACAAGAAGGTGACTACAACAAGGCTCTGGGTCTTCAATGGTCCACCACCCCCAACCCCCAGACTCTGGCAAAGCACTCTGCTGAGTTGGACTCCGCTGCCCCAGTCTATATTCCTGTTCAGCCCTCATCCCTGTGATACCTGGCCACATATCACATCCTAACCCCTCTGTTCTCCATCAAACTTCTGACTCCTGTGCCCTATACCTGAACAGCAGTGATATCTTGTGGGTGCACTAACACTAATAACCTTTGCTGGCAATGACAGTATGTGTGCATGAGGACTACTTTCCTGAGCCGGGGAGGGGTGGGGAAGGAAACTACATCAGCAAAGCAAACTGTGCCATCTAAGTGGGCAACCGAGGGACTTGGCTAGAAGCCAACCACAATGCAGAGGCTCTGTAATTTGGTATCCACCAGTAGCTGTGGGAGATGGTCGGCAGTCCCTCCCCAGGATACCCACGATGCCCGATCAGCCAGGCCTGTGTTAGAAAACATTTCCCTCGATCTTCTCCCCTCAAGTTCCAGGTTCTTTTAGAAATGCTTCTACGACCGTACACGCGGTTAAAAGTGCTTTCCTACCTGGTTCGAGAACGATGGCCCGACGTGTGTTTCTTACAGCCAGGACACGGGTCATGAAGCGCTACAGATTACCATGGCAACTAGGTCGGCGTCAGCAGCGTTCCGTGCGTACACGGCGTTGTTTCGAGTCACGTGATAGTATGTAAGGAGACCCGGAACTAGCTGTGGTGCTCCTAATTGAGTTTCTTCGCTTTGTTTGGTTCTGGAAAGTTTATTGGCATCTAATGTTTACAGACCGCTTACGTTTTCACGGATTTCGACTTGTTTAACCCTTGTCTGCCTCGTCTTGCTCGACTGGAACTACGACCTTCTGCCTGTCCCTGGATTGTGTCTTTTTTGTTCAGGATACTGCATGCCGGAAACTCTGTTCTACTCCCTGTTGTTGGAGTCCTTTGCTTATTCTTCTGTCACGGTACTTACCGACCCTCGCACTGCTGCAATCTGGCCTCGTTTTCTTGTCATTTTTACACTATTTCCTGGGATACTGTTGAACTGGGACTCTTTCGCATGAAACATCCAGAGGGGTATTTCTTTGGTGCTGTTGTTCCTTCCCATATTCAATATGCCTGACACTCCATGAACTCACATAAGGAACTCTCTGGCTCAAGCCCCTGCAAGGAGGATTGAAGCACGCCCTGTCTTCTGGTCCACTAAAGGAGTACTACCATTTTAGGCGTCCTCGTGTCGTTTTGTCCGGTGGTTCTGTGGAGACTAGAGACTGACCACCTCAGGGCTAGGCGTCCTCGTGCCGTCGGTTTCTGTCACCCTCAAGGAACTAGAGACTGGTCACGATTAGCGTCTTTTCGAGGGATTGTTTCTCTACTACTGTGGACTAGAAGTGCCCTAACCTCATCTCTTGGGCAATTGGGTGCTATTGATTTCACGGGAATCACTTCCCATTAGGATCCACAGAACACCAATCTTGCGTCCAGGTTAGTTTATTTTTCCTTGTGGCTATTGATTTGATCTTGTATTCTGACCACGATTGTGATGGTAATTGGGATGTCATTTTGTAGATCTCGGTGATTGTCCTGAAGTTGTCCTCCTTGGGAATCCTCGTGAACTTTCCTGTCTCTGCGAGATGCAGTGGTATCCATCTTCTGGTCAATTTCTCTCCCGGTGGGTTTGTCTTTGGCTACACACAGGAGTTATATTGCCTTGAGGAATTCCTCGGCTACACTACGTAGGCAAGACCGGCGTATTCCTATTCCTAACAGCCTGCAAGAAAGAACGCTTCCCACAGTAAAACTACAAGGCCTAACTTTCCCTATGTCTATGGAAGCTCCCGACATATGCTCATCCGTCAGTTGTGAATGTCCAAAGAAATAAGTTCACTGTCCCAAACTACCTTAACTGACCATACCACTATGAAAAACTAAGTTAGTCAGGAGAATGACTCCCCTCTCCTAAGGGTACTGTAAGGAAGGCGTGGTATCAAAGTAAGACAGACAAGTGATCACAGTTCAAGGGTGTTTATTAAAGTGTAAAAATGGGTGAGATAAATGCCTAATCTAAACCTAATTCTAAGATGGAGCAGGCTACGCCCATCAAATAATAATAATACAGTCCTAGTGCAGTCTAGTCTAATAAACAGGGCCTATACTAAAAAAAGAAAACGATTGCCAATCCTTACAGCTATGCTACAAAAGAGTGTGGGATAATGTTCACAAGAAAAGAAAGAAGTGTTCACAAAATTATTAGTCAGGATGTTATGGCTGGGGTCTCCCTTCCCCACGTTTTTAGCACAGGAGAAGGTGGGACTCCTGAGCACAGCACACTCCTGGGCTTCTCCAGCACAAGGTTACAGTTCCTTTTCTCAATATCAGGACCTTCTGTGTCCAAGTCTCTTTCATGCAAAGTCTCTTGCTTCAGAGGGCCTAATATGCCATTCACAACAAAACAAAAAGTTAATTCTGCTAATCTTCGCGTCAGGTGATTACTCTTCACCCTTGGATCCCCCTCAGCCCGGCTCTGACCCTTTTCTCAACGTTAGCCTCCCTCAGTCGGGCTCAGACCAACCACTCACTGTGGATATCCCTCAGTCGGGTTCATACTTGTCGTCACAATGTTCACGGGTGTATTACTGCTCACCCTAATTTACAGGCATGCCTCAGTCGGGTTCACATTTGTCTCCACAACGTGCCAAAGACTTGACTGTACAAGGGGTTTTGCTTGACCATCGTATGACCACTTTGACACCTTACGGAAGCCTCCCTTTAAGGCCTTTTGGTACTTGTAGTTTCTACAACAACCAAAAACCTTTGACTATGCACAGGATTTAACAGAACCTGCTGCAGGACCACTTTGATTCCCTTATTCAACACATTCTCCTTTTTCAGGAGTCTGGAGTCCTTTGAAAGATCGCCCACGTGACACCGGACTACTCTAACTCTGATGCCAATTCTACTCCCAAAAGACCTTAGTACTTTAGTCTTCTTTCTTCATACATGTTGTTCTTTGCAACGCAACCTTGAGCCCAACACAGTCCGGTCTATTATCAGCTCTTTCCGACTCACCGGCTGTGTCGAACTCTGTTAGTGTCTCTTGCCTCTAGAGTCAAAGATGGTACCACAATGGCAACCGCTTCTCCCCCCCTGGCTATCAGTGCTGGAGGGTCCCATGTACCGCTGACATCCTTCGCACCATTCGCCAGCTGCAATTCCCGGTCTTACATTACCCTTCTCGGGGGCTCCACGGGTCTGGGTTGAAAAGGGCAAGAGCAATTCCCTCATCCTTTCAGGTCTCGCCGCCATTCTCCTCCATTTGAACCGTCATCCTGGAATAGCTACTTCCTCATGAATTTGGCCTTGCTCAGAGCGTGCTTTCGTGCTCTGGCTTTTATCCCTACGGGGAAAGGGAAGGGAAGTCAGGTGTGTGTAATTATCGGCAATTGCCTGACTCTGCCTGACCCTTGTGTTGGGACATGCTAAGTATATGGCTCTGGTGTTAGTCCGTTGTCTGTCATGGTAATCAGTCTGTGAGAAAGTGTTTGTGTCAAGAAAGGGGATCTGGGGGTTGAGTTTCTAGATATCCTATGGGGTATGATATATGACATGATATTTTATTTGTATCATGCTCATACACAAGTGTTTCATGGGGTAGGATGGGGAAAAGGTGATAAGGAAGGGGGTACCACGTGTCACTGTTCAATGTCCAAACTTCCACTCCCCGAAGACCCCTCACCCAGGTGATCCTCCCACACTGGTCCACCCCCAGGAACTGGATCCAATAGCGATGGTCGTGTCCTGGCCACCTGGATGACAGATCCCCAGGGACTAGCGAGTGAGACACCTTCATGTTTCTCACAGTACTTCTAGCACCAGTCTTTAGGATTCTTTTGAGTATATATTCCTCAAATAGTTTCTCGTGAATTCTCGAATCAGTCTCTGTACTTCTTCAAATGAGGCACTGAGTTTTCCCTCCTCTTTAGTAATACCTTTTGGGGATCTTTTATGAGATCGAGATCCCTGGTTGTGGGTCTCAGTGAATCCTTGGAAGGTATTCTTCCTCTCATAGGGTTCCCCTCTTGGGTAATTACAGTTCAGCCTATTTTGGTTTACTTGACTTTGTATTTGGCCTCCTGGTCTAGTTCCTCTGGACTCTTGTTTCATCACATTCTCTCTTGCGTATTATCCTCTTCTTGTATAGAATATCCAGTTACTTTCCCCTCTTTCCAGGGTATTTTCTATACAGTATTGCTTGCTCTCAGTGTTTAAGTTTTCAATAACTCTTTCTCTTGTAGTGGAGTGGCCAGCTGCCATGTAGAGCAGACGATTTTCTATGAGGCTACTGGCAGATCCGCATACATATAGAATTTTTAAATGCAGCCCCAGCAAGGCAATCGCATGGAGATCAACCGAGGCATCTGGAGAGAGCTCGACAGAGTCTGACTGATCGAGACGGCAGAGAAGAGCCAGAGCGGGCCTTAGCAAAGAGAACAAGAAGATAATGACTGGAGGAATTAACGATACGGAGTGTGAAGGGCAAGCACTGACACAGAGTTGCAGAGGGACACAGTAGATGCCAGCACGCCCACAGTGACCAGAAGGGTGTGGGAGAGCAGAGGAGAGCTGCTGGTGGCTGGGCTGCATTACACGCTCGTGGCGCGGTGCCAGAGCGGAAAGGAGCCAGTGCTGAGGAGGTGGAGAGGCCGGCAGTAAGAACAGCGGCTGGGAGAGAGGACCCCCACTGCGGCATCCAAGAGAAGGAAGCTGAGGCCCTAAAACAGCGATCGCTACTGGAGAGACAGCAGAGTCCAGGCCTGACCGTGGAGTACCCTTGGGGTGTGGACCGGCACAGAGGAGAGCAAAGCGGTCAGACAGGTGCTGACAGTAACAGTGGGGCGGCGGAGAGTAGAACACATCAGGCAGAAGAACAGCCATTTGTAGTGGCTCACCGCCAGAAGTTCTGAGAGGGAGCAGTAAACCCCAGGAAAGGAAAGAGTTGCTGGAGGGGCTGAACAGCCCACTGCCACAGGCCCTAATAGGGAAGGGCCAGGGAAACAGCAGAAACACAGCTGAGGCAGGTGAAAGCTGAGGCTTGGCCCACAGAGCACAGCAGAATAGAAAGGCTGGTGCCCATAAAGACAGCAAATTGCTGATAGAGGGACTCGACAGGAGGACACAGCAGCAAGTGCAAGAGGTAATGAGTGGATACAGAGCAGGAGTTAAGGAGTGCACGGTGAAGTAAGTAAACATGCAGGAGCAGACGAGAGCAGACAGTAAGATTCTGCAGGTAACGGCGGTGTTGAGAGCCCCTAAGGAGGTGAGAATTGACAAAACAAAGTCTGATGTGGATCTGCTGAGACAAGATGTGCATTCACTGGCAGCCAGGGTCGGGACACAGATGCAGATGGAGGAGGTGGTTGGTAACACGAAGGAGCTGAACCAAAAGGTATGCGACCTGATGACAAAAGTGAAAATACTGGAAGACAGAGCTCAGGATGCGGAAAGAAGAGTGCAGCAGAGTAACATCAGGATCTTTAGGTTGCCGGAAGGCAAAGAAGGCAGAGATCCGGCCACATATGTCGAAAATATGCTGCTGCGGGAGGAGGACCCAGGTACGCTAACGCACATTTTCACGGTAGAAAAAGCGCACAGATCCATGTCCAAGCGGCCATCCCTTGGAGCCCCACAGAGGGCTTTAATTGAAAAGATCCTTAACTTTAAGTAGAGCAAGTAGAGCAAGCAGATCTTGGCATTCTCCAGGGAAGGAGGAGAGATCAGGCACACATCAGCAGCACTGGCCATATACCATGACTATACTATACAAGTGCAAATTAGAAGGAGCCTTGAATACCCACGAAGGAGAGACTCAGGCTGCAGGGCTTACAATATATGCTTTTATATCCAGCTAAGCTAAAATTCCTGCATAATGGAAATACTTTACTTAGAACTTTTCAGCCTTTGTCAGCTTTTGTTCCTCTCCTAGGGCGAATCTTTGGTGCTGCTTTAGTTTTGGTTCCGGGATCTGCACTTTGAGTGTCTGTATTGTGGCTGAGACAAAGAACTTAAAGTATTATTCCTATGTTTGGTACTCGTATTCGGTGCGATCCCACGTAAAAAAATTCTCAGGCAATTTTCCAAATTGGTTTAATTTGTTTATTTTATATGTGTGTATTTCTTCATGTATTCATTTCATACATTTGCATTGTTCACATTGCATAATTCCGTTATGCACAGATTTATGTTCTGTTTTGAATTTCCATGTATTGATTTCATTCATATATATATATAGTTCCATAGTTTATAATATTTTGCACACAGCTTTTGTACTTTTTTTCTCTATTTCTAATATAAGAATCTACCAATCTCCCAACACGTGTTTCCCCACAACTTAAGCTGTGGTTCCTCAGAAGAGAGTCCTTGCTTCAATTTCTTAATTTGTGGTTGTTTGTGTTGTGTTATTCAATCACATTTTAAACGTGCGTTTTGTTCGTCTGGAATTGTTGAATCTTCTTATTGGTCCAAGGTTTTCACCTACAACAAGGTCTGATTGCCTTGTTGTTGTTGTCCGGATCCGCGGATGCAATGTGAACAATGCAAATGTATGAATGTATGAAATGAATACATGAAGAAATACACACACATAAAATAAACAAATTAAACCAATTTGGAAAATTGCCTAAGTATTATTTTTCGTGGGATCGCACCGAATAAGAGTACCAAACATAGGAATAATAATGGAAATGCACATAGGCCGGAGGAGACGAAACAGTGGATGGACATCAACAAGATGGCCCCTATGAATGATAAGAGTAATAATTATTGAATACGACTTGCTCACAGAATTGGGGTGCTCGCTGGGTGCTACTACGCAACAATGCTCACAAACACACAGGAAGAGAAGAGTTGACCTAGGCCCAGTTGTTGTAGACAGGAACACGTTGGGAACAATGTCACCTAGAACCACTTGCAATTGGCTGGTGGGGTCCCCCTGGTCAAATGTATATTTGGATGCCGCGTTTGGCACCCGCCTACCATGTACCACTCAGACTTGGTTGGGATGAATGGCAATTAGGCCTGAAAGGCAAGGTACTGCTGGGCAGGTAGTTGTAGCACTAGTTTTGGTATTTTTTTTTTGTGGTGGGTGTGATGAATCCAACAGATTCCCCAGCGGTGACCTCCACCCATGTGGCCAGGGGATGGCAGATGCTATCTGATCCGGAACCCTGGGCATGGATCTATGAGGGAGGATCACATGATAGGAGACAACTACCAGGGAGACACTTTGACTTCATTTGATCAAATGTGGTATTCCCTCCTTTCCCATGAGGAGGATCCTCTAAGACATGAGTTCTTAATGACATATTGTTATTCTGCCAGACTCCCACGTGTAACCCAAACACCCACAACATACATACAACACCTTTATTTATACTATGTCTTCAGGTGAAACCTCTGAGAAAAAACATCTAAGAGCTAAAAGACCCATGACATCCGTGGACTCCAACTCCCATTACCACTCAGGTACTGAGACAAGGAGGAGGATGAGGGGGTTTGTGCAAAATGACAGGAGCCCGATTTACAACATGCCGACTAGTTGTTTTCCCAATCCCTCCGTGTGCGGGACATTTAAAAATGGCAACCGCACTATCGGAAGGAGGAGGGCACGAGAGTATATCAAACTGTTGAGGAACTTATGAATATCTGAGATGAAGATTCAACAACTAGAGAGTATACAAGCAGAGACTGAGGGAGCAGAAAGAGAGCTCTCAAAGTTACGTCAGGAGTATCTGGAACATTGGGACAGGCTGGGCAAATATGATTATGCGAGATACAATGACAGTCGGCACAAGCAAGGGGATAAACCCAACAGAATGCTTGCTTGGCTCTGCTGCAGGGACAACGCTAGACCTGTGGTCAATGAGATAGCGGATGAATGCAGCGGAAATTACAGGAAGAGATCAACAATGTAGTTTGGAGATTCTACCAGGGTTTGTACAGCATAGATGGAATGGACAATATGAGGGAAGAAGTAGAGACAATTACCCGAAGCAGAGGCCTTGTGGGCACGGCTCACCGGAGAAGAACAGCGGGTGGTGATTCAGTACCTACCGTCAGGCAAGACACCAGGGGGGAGGTCTGCCCGCAGAATTCTATAAAGCGTTTCAAGATAAATTGGCACTGAGATTTCTGGAAACTTTTGAGAAGGCCCATGAAAGTGGGAGGTTGCCTTGGAGTATAAGGGAATCAGTAATTGTCCCGATATTGAAACCAGGCAAGTCGCCTCCAAACTGTGGGCCTCATTAGGAGCCTGGCGGTATGGGTTTAACGGCAACGTTAAAGGTGCCGGCGTAGTTAAACCCATACCGCCCTATTACAAGGTTCCCTCGCGGGACCCGCTCTGGAGGTCTGGTCAGACCAGGCGTCCTTTGCGGGTCCCACGAGGGGACCAGGGAGCTAACAACGGGCCAGTTATTAACGGGCCCGTTGTTAGCTCCCTCCCCATTCCCATTGAGCCCTATGGGGGCTCGAATGGGGAGGATTCGGGTTCCCTGAATGGGGAAATACCGGGCCCTCCAAGGTTGGAATGGCCCGGCATTTCCCCATTCGGGGAACTCGGATCCGGACCCGAGTTTGGAGGTAGCCATGCCCTTGTTAAGGGCATGGCTACCTCCAAACTCCTAATGAGTAAGCCATGAGTGTGAGATCCTGGTGGCTGTACTAGCAGGTAGATTAAAGATTGTAATAGGCAATTTAATACATCTCAGATGGGGTATGTGCAGGGAAGGAACACTTTCTTAAATTTGCAGAAACTACAAGAAGTGATTGACAGAAGTGATTGACAGAACAAGGAACTAAGAAGACAGGAGTGCAGGGATATCATTAGTTACAATCATAACCTTTGACACCATCAGATGGGGTTAGCTAGAAGCCACATTGGAGCACTTTGGGGTAGGGGCCAGATTCATTCAGTGGTTGAAACTCCTATCAGTCGACTACAGCAAGGGGATCTGAGGAGGTAGTCCATGGCAGAAACTACGGTATGGCACAGGGCTGTGCAGAGACAGATGATAGAAAGTAGTGAAGAGGAGTAGACTCTCTCTCTCTTTGATGACAGACAGGTGAATATAGCATTTAGGGCCCATGCCCCACCCTCCTGTTTAAACATTGTTAAAGTTAGAAACATTGTCCATTGAGGCAGCCATGCTGCCCTTATCCCAAGCAGGTACATTAGGAAATATGTACAAAGTAAATTGAAGGGGGCAGAGAATAGGTGAAAGAGTTACACATGGACACATTTATTTAAGAAATATGGAAAATAGTACATGGCACACATTCATTTAGGAAAACACATAATATAGCCACCTGACATAACAAATATCACCCACACTCAACAGAAATTAGAAAAACATATCAGAATAAAACTCATAAAAATAGCAAAGAGACCTATTCCTTTCAAAATGAACACCACAGCATGTATTACAAATGGTGAAAAGCCTTAAGCCTTAGATAAATGTAAAGGTACTGAAAACACAGAGAATGTGGGGCTGTGTGGAAGCTCATAGTAGCCAGCAGCCCAAGCCAAGGTTACAGGGAACCTGGGCAAGCCAGGTGCATGACTTAGCAGATTCAAATAGCAGAATATATTATTTTAAACGGTGCTGCTCACAAATGAAACTGGAATAAAATCAGAAAAAGATAAGGTAGAGAAAAAGTGTCCAATGAGAAACCAGACAGCTAACCAATGTCCTTGGCTGGAGCATGCATCATTTCCAAAACTGCTTCAAAACTAGTTCTCAAAGTTGCTAAATATGTCTTGTGTGCACTGAATTAAGGAATGTCCTGAGTCATTGGGACAAAAAATATTCATGTGTTTCAGAAAGCATTTATGTCCAATGAAAGAAAAGTGATGCAATTCTCCCAGCCGGCTGAAAAAATAAAAGCTTTTGTTTTCTGCACAAATTGCCCATCTCTGTCCATGAAAGGCTTGCATTGAGCTATGACTGAGAAGTGACCTCTACAACATATGGCCGACCACGAAGCAACGCTTTAAAACATTTTACAAGATTAAAGCAAGAAGAACCCAGGGTTTTCACCGATACAGTGCTACAGGGCACAGAGATCTTTTGTAGAACCGAGATAATAGGCACGAAGGATGGCTGGTGATGTTCCTTTCCCCCCCCCCCCCACCGCCGTGCATGGCAGTTCAGCACAGTAGATTTTGGGTAAAGTATGAAATTGTGCAGACAACAAAAACTCAAGGGGAAGATTGCATTGTATATAATATGTAAGTGCAGGCAACAGGATTTGGGTTAATAGAAAGAAAGATACCTCAGTTTCGGGTTTCAAGAGGAACCAAAGAATATGCATTAAACTCTAAGAAGAGTATACGATAGGGATGTGTGAGGCAAAGTGCCAAATAGGGAAAAATGTGTATTACACTCCAAAATGGAGTAAAGTTTGAGATGAGATTCGTCTTTTGGGGGAATAAGGCAAGGCAGCTGTAGAATTATTGGGCACATTTGTTTTTGGGGTTTATTTGTGCTAATTTGAAACATGTATATATACCTCAAGTGTTTGTTATGTGTCAGTGAACGGCTGGCTTATTATGTGTGTTTTATATGCATCATTTTTGGTGAGCTCTAAAGCAGGGATTTAATTTTTATTTATTGAAGTTTGTTCGTGGCTGTGGGGTACGTTTGCAGAGATAACATCCACATTCTTTTGATTAGTGAAGACAGCTTCAGAATACAAAGCCTGACTATGGCTTGGTTTGCTTGAAAAGGAAGCAGAGCATTTTTCTTTCCCTTGATAGCTCTGAGCTAAAAAAAAAAAAAAGCCAATTGTTACAAATTGTATTTTATTTAGGCCTAAGCATGTGCACATCATATAAGTTGTTATCCTAAGCAATAAACGAAAGACCTTAGAAAAAGCACATACAGTGTTGCTATGTGCAGTGCAAGATTTACGACTATGTCAAGAGAATGCATTCTTTTGCCTTGTGCGCAGACACATGTTGGGCAGTGGTGCACGGCAGAACAGATAACAGCTGCAGCCTTCAGCAGAAGGGAAGACTCAGAAAAAGCACAAGGCTTAAGATAGCTCAGTGAGTGAAAGCACTGAGTGTTGGGATTCTCACATGCTGCAGTAAATATGCAATTGAAGCATGGAACTGTTTGGTTGGAAAGGTTGGGTTAGAGACAGTTCAAAGGTTGTGAAAATAATGCTGGTATGTTTTTAGTGTTTAAATGGTCAGCATGAGTATTTGATGAGCCATTCACACAGACACACGCTGACACAAAAGAAGCTGTTTTAATGTATGAAAAATATAGGTCATGAAAAGAACCTATGCAAATATCAGAGTACATATGCATTGAGTAATGTTGAAATGTAATATGAGGGAAATGTATTCTGCTTTAGTTGGCAGTCATTAGGTGTTAAATTAAATATGAAAATAAGTATAATTATTAGTAATTTATTTTATTTATGTGCATTTTTAAAGCGCTCACACAGCCTGGGGGCATCGAGGCGCTGTTACAGAATGTTTTGGTTTTTTGTTGTTGTCTTAGTTGCACATTTATAACGCGCTTAAATACCCAGAGGTTTCGAAGCACGGACCTGGGGATCGAACCTGTGTTGATTCATGTCGTCTTTCTTCCAAGACGAGCACATTGCCACTGAGCTATCCTCCTGGGAAGATAGATGGGGCGTTTCTAAAAGGCATGTACTATAAGGGTGATGCAGGATAGTTACACAGATATGGGAGAAAGAAATGCTGAGCAATGGAAGGAAACAATTATTTAAGTTTAGGCATATTGTTGAAAAGTAATTTGAAAAAGGGAAGGTGCCCTGCCCAATGGTTTTCCAACACGTAATGAATGAGCATAGGGAGGTGCCTCACACCCTTGTTTTGAATAGTACAGAAATAACCTTTGGAGAAAATCCTTGTTGATGAGGCTCGTGCATACGTCAGAATTAACAAAATTGAGAGGTGGGGAATGGTACAGTATGGGGCGAATTTAAGAGTGTGATGAGGGGGGTGGCCATGAAGGTGCCTGGGATAAGTATGAAAAGAAAGGATGAGGAGGTGAGGCAGCTTCAATTATCTATAAAGGCCATGGAAAAAGACCTATTGAAATCCCCTAATGCAGAAAAGTCCATGAAACTAATGAGATTTAAATATGATTTAAACAAGATTCTCAGTGAAAAGGCAGAATTGAATCTCTTTAAATCCAAATGCAGATACTTTGAAGGGGGAGAGAAATATGGGAGACTTCTAGCTCGCAGGTTGAGAGTGAGAGATTCCGATAGAACAATAGGTGCAATCAAAACTGAAAATGGTGTGACTAGAGATCAAATGAGATAAACAAAATGTTTCAACAATTTTATGAGAAGCTATATAGTGAAACTACATCCAGTCAGACAGAGCTTATGGACAGGTTCTTCGAAAAAATTTAAGATAAACCAAGTGACAGAGGCCGAAAAAAAAAGTTGCTAAATCTGGGGAAGTGCCCAGGGCCAGATGGGTTGCCATCGGAATTTTACTGTGCAATGCCAGATAATGTTTTTAATCTAATGAAGGACATGTTAATCAATAGAAAATGATGGGGATTTCTGCCACCCTCACTTTGTCATTCAACAATATCCCTTTTACCCCTTTTACATAAACCAGATGGATCAGAGCTAGACACCAGAAACTAAAGGTTTATCAGCTTAATAAATTCAGACAGTCAAATATTGTAAAAGATCTTGGCCAACAGGCTTAAGAAGATTTTACAGAGATTGGTACATCAGAACCAAGTTGGTTTTATTAGGGGTAGAGTCTCAGCAACGAAAATGAGAAGGTAACTACTCACCCTGAAGGAAAGTCAGAAAAGGAAACTGGATTCAGTGGTCCTATCTCTAGATGCTCAGAAAGCATTTGATAGGGTGAGGTGGGACGTTTTGTTGTACACAATGGAGAGAATGAACTTTGGGTGGGAATTTCTGAAATGGATCAGAGTATTATACAGTAGTCCCACGGCAGAAATCAATACTAATGGACAGATATCTGAGAATTTTGAGTTGAAGCGTGGGACACGTCAGGGATGCCCTCTATCCCCTCTGCTCTTCGTAATCTCTTTGGAACCTCTAGCGGAAGCAATAAGATCAAATGCTAAGATTGAAGGAGTCAATTACAATGGGGTTTGGCAGAAGATCTGGCTGTATGCTGACGACCGGTTAGTGGTGTTACAGAAGCTTGGAACATTGATCAAAGAACTGATGAAGATAATTTAAAAATTTGGTCTAATATCAAACTATAAAATCAATTGGACCAAATTAGAGGCTTTGCCATGTTCAATCTCTACTAGCAACATAATAGTTGAGAATTTTGGTTTCAAATGGTGTTCATCCAAGCTTAAATACCTGGGCATCTGGATCACCAAGGATCTGAAGGAGATCATGATTCCTAATATAGATTTGAATATACAAAAGATTAAATCTGAAATTGATTGTTGGTTTGCACTCATTCTGTCAATAGGTGGCAAAGTCAATGCCATAAAGATGTTACTAACTCCCAAAATCACATATGTTCTAAGCATGATCCCCCTCCCAGTGAGGAAATCAACTTGGAAGAAATTGCACAACATTCTTCAAACCTTTTTATGGGATAAGAAAACTCCAATATTAAAATTATGGAAATGACGGCTACCGTATGATAAAGGGGGCATGAACATCCTGATTTTTTAGAGATACCAGCAGACGTTTGCGGTCCCACATATCGAACCATTCATATCAGGACAAGGGGATGAGTGGGCTAAAGCAGAGGCGAATGGGGCAGGGCCTTTGGACAGTTGGGCTATCCTTTCCACAAGAAATAGGGAAAGTACATCCTCCTCAGATTTAACAGAGTTTCTGAGAACCACATGGAGTGCTTACAAGACCATTTCAAAACTGAATCCTGGAAGGTCTGATACTTCTTCGATTTGGTCGAATCCAAAAATTAAGATAGATAATAAAATCCTATGCTGGGATAGCTGGTTCACTGCTGGTGTTAAAAATAATTGGAGACTTATTTGAGGGGGAGAGATGGAAAACCTTCAGAGAATTGAAAATTGAATATGAATTGGTTGATGGCTCATATGGTGAATACAGGAGACTGATGAGATCGGTGAACTTGCCCACTTTGGACAGATCTAACTTATTGTCCATCCTCAAGAAGACAAGCAACAGTGATCATATGGCCTCTAGGATGTATAATTTTTTAAGTGGGTTCTCTGAAGTAAATACAAAGATTTTGGATTCCAGGTCAACAATTCTGAAGGAAATAATATCTGGAGAAAGGTGGATGGATCTTTGCAGTAACATAAAAAGGATGTCCTTGAACATAGGGGAAAAGGCTTGCCAGGTAAAGATTTGAAATCAAGTATTTTGAAGACCAGTTCGCTTGTTTAAGCAAGGCTTAATTGATAGAGATATCTGTTGGAGTTGTGGTATTGATCGTGGCACAATGAGGCACTTATTTTGGGAGTGCATTAATGTGAAAGATTTCTGGTACGGCATTGCCAAAGTGATGAATAAAGTGTTAAATAAAAACATGGACTTCGAATTTGAGACAATGATCCTAGGAGAAACCAACCTACTAGAGGATTTTCATCAACATCAAGTAACTTGGACTTTGAGAGGGGCCTCTGTGGCAAAAAGATGAATTTTGCGGGACTGGAAAACGAAAAATATTTTCAGAAGTGACATTTGGTTAGAGGAAATGTATTGCATATGTAATATTGAAAGAGTGGTGTATTCAATGCAGAATAAAGAATCGTTGTTCCAGAAAATGTGTGGGCACTTGGACCTGGCATAAACATGTTCATTTGGGAGTTGATGGCTGCGAAGATAAGTAAAGTTTCGATAATTTCATTTATAAATGTTAGTTATGTAGTTTTAAGATTGCGTGACTGCAGATGTTTACAGAATTTGATTCTATGATGTATGCTCTTCTTTGGTTGTTTAAAGGTGGGCAGGAAATAACCCTTTATTTATGTATTTATTATTTTATTATTCTTTTTTTCTCCATATTATCTTACATTTCTGTTGATCCTAATGTTGTAGATACTTGTTTATGGGAGATTGGTGGTCCTGGAATGTTTATATCTTTGGAGGGGAGAGGGGTGTGGAATTTATTGGTCTATTGATGTTTAAATGTTTATTCTTGTTTTGGAAAATGTTGAATAAATGTGTTCCTACAAAAAAGAAATACAATTAACAACTGTAAGGGCTCTTACATGTGCCAGTACATTATCACAAAAAAGAGCAGATGTACACAGTTCATTTTTATACAAAGGTAACAATAAAAAGGCAAGAAAGTAAGTTAGAAGAGGGAAAAAAGGAAAGTGATTGAGGAAGAAAAAGTAGAAGTAGAAGAAGAAACAGGCATGGGAACAAGAGTGAGATAGAGACTGCAATGAAGACACATGTGAGTGCTACACTTAACCAGACAGTGAGGACACTGGTCAGAAAAGTAACTGAGGACAAAAAGAGGAGGGATAGCATATCCCAGACTGCACAGCACAGAATCATAGAAATATTATGCCCAAGATCACACATGGTGCCAGGCATGCCCCAAGAATAAAAGTACAATTATAAACGCAAATTACACAACAGAGAAGATTAATGCAATAGCAAGTGAGACCAGATTAAGCATGGCAAGCTCCCACATGAGTACAGCAGGAATTAACACAATTTTAAGCAAGTTTGCAGTTAAACGCAGTAGTATCATGAAATGTGCATGGACTGACACAAACACTTATACCCAAAATAGGGCAAATGATAGTAATGGGAGAACGCACTCTCACCAGCACAAGACTGAACTTGCACACATTATAGTATAGGGAGCATGATCTTTCTATACCATTATTGTATTTTTTACAAAAATGTCAGCAGACATATTGGGGAGAAATTTGAGTAAACTGACCACAGGATAATATGTATTACCCCAAGGATTCATTGTGTAGGTACACAAGAATGTATATGAACATTTTAAGGCCAGAGTCTGAATATAAAGGGTTGCGCCATTAGGACAAGAAGTAATTTTTATGGAGCACACACCTTGATTAGCTTGGCTTTCAAGAATAAAGGGCAGATTGTTAAGAGTGCCCACAGTGTTTTTATTCAGATAAAAGGTACCAATGGACGAGAAAGAAGGACCAACGAGTGCAAGCAAGCTAGGGGCAGTGATAGCACTTGGTGAAGAACACAGCTAGATTAATTTGATAAACAAAGCCTTGTTTAATGTATATTTATTTAGCATTTAAGAATAACAAACAGAAACAATGAAGATTTGGCACGAGTGCTAAGCATGTTATGGATGAGTAGTTCTCATGATGACTGGTTTATTAAGAGAAGGGAACTTGGAGATGTAGAAAGAGAGGGCATTATGCATAGGATTTGGAAAAAACATAGGGATATCATGTTATGGTTTTGTCATGTTGTGGCCACAAAGAGTGGAGAACAGCAAACACATACTGAACCTATGTACCCCCCGACCATAGTAGGCACTATTCCTACAATGGAAGCATAGTACCAACCAAGCAACAGTAACCCCATGTCCTGCTAACATAACATAAGAGAACATAGAGTGCATATAATTTTTGTAGTATATTTGGAGCATTTCGAAAGTTATGGGGGAAGGATGGCAAGACATAAAAGGACACACAGTAATATGCAACTGTTACAGCCAGGATTGAGGGGAAATGAGGGAAAGAACAATGAGCAAACTCCTGCCAGTACACGCAACAACGTATGGGAGTAAAATCAAGAAGTATCATATATATATATATATATATATATATATATATATATATGAGAGAGAGAGAGAAATAAACAAGTTAGCAAGCATATGTAGTGCTCTGTCTTGTTGCTGGTGCTCAAGGACTAGGTAGGCTACAGCTATAGTTAATCGGTTTAGCTCATGCATTGCCTACTTATGTCAACAAAGAAACAAAAAATGCCTGGGCACTCGCAATAGAATGTCATTATTTAAATAAGGTGCATCACAAGGGTTAAAAGATTGACATTAGTGACAATCATGGTGGACCATAAAAGAGAAGATCCCTCCCCCATCCGGGCTAGCAACGCCACGCGTTCCGCTCGCTACTCGAGCCTCTTTAGGCCTAGTACTCTTACATGCACTTGCACCTTTACTTGTCTAATTGAGGCATTTATATCCTCACTAATAATCAAACTAATATTAAATATTAGCCGGTTGTTTTGCGCTTTAGCGAGGTCATTTCGGCTCTGAAACAACATCATTGGTATGTAGATTCAGCCACTTGGGAACTGCATATACTAGAATACTCAGTGCGCCGACGAAGCAATCTGTGCAAAAAAGACCCAGTAGAAGGACCAAATTCTTTTGGTCTGTAACAAAACCGTGAGGCGAATTGGCCTCTCACCTCGCAGTTACGGCGATCGAGGACAATGCTACCGTGCTCGCGCTCCCCACTTGCCCATGAAGGTCTAGGCAGTGACAGCTTTAAGTAATTAACCTAGCAGGCACTGCAATATATGGATAGAAATCCAGCACTCGCACACTATGTTTGCCTCACTTACAAATGATATTAGACAAACAATGCGCCACATAATGCCCGCTTTGTTTATTTGGGATAAAACATAAATCACAAGAATGATGCTGTATCAGTTGAGAGACTAAATACATAGTGATTAGACAATTAAAGGAATGTATTCACACAAAAAATGGCCACACTGTCGGCATACACCAAACAGTGAACACCATTACGTTTACGGAGAAGGGGCCAAAAGGGGTGCCAAGTTTGGTTTTAAAAACCGGCAAACCAAAGAAAACTGTAAGAGTACTAAGCCTGAAGAAGCTTGAGTAGCGAGCGGAACGCGTGGCGTTTTTAACCCAGATGGGGGAGTGATATTCTGTTTCATGGTCCACCATGATTGTTACTAATGTCAATCTTTTAACCCTTGTGATGCACCTTATTTAAATAAAGAAATTCTATTACCAAGCACTATCTACGAGTGCTTGTGTATTTTTTGTTTCTTTGTTGACAGAAGTAGGCAATGCCTTAGTACGTTTAAGAAACTGAGCTAAACCCATATTATATAATATATATATATATGAAAACAGGTCATTTTTTGAAGCGCAAGAGGAATGTTTATATGGCCTTAGTGAAGTGTAGTGATACAGTTGGAAGGAAAATTATAGGAAAAGTTAAGTACAAGGGGATGAAAGGAAGAGATGAATAAAGAGAGAATAGTTAGGTACCTGTGGACACAGGAAGTGTTTGGATCTCCTCATTGATTATTATTAGAGGAAAGAGGACCCAGATGAGTACCAGTGAAAGCTGGTGAGGGATGCAGTGGTTTCAAACTAATAGCATTTCTCTTAAGTAGAGTGTAGCAGGTTTAGGTAAAGTATATATATATATATATATATATATATATATATATATATATATATATATATATATATATATATATATAGGTCATATCTATTGAAGACGGTAGAAAAGACTCCTGGATGTAATAAGGTGGAGTAACCCTTTTATGATTATGTCAATGTAAAGCATTGAAAGTATGTTTAATATGTGTTATCCTTCAGTAAAGGAGCAAAGGAATATTGGGTTATGCAACTGAAGTGATCGGCAAACATTGTATGCATAATTGCCCTAAGAACATTTGATCAAATTGTTTGACCTTTTTTCAGTCAAATATAATTATATATATGGGGGTGGGTAAAGGTATAGATTAGATTGAGGGGAAGTGTGAGGGGTTCTGTGGGGGACTCCACCCACATTGTATACCAAACAAAAAGGTTAAATAAATTAGATCAAATGTGATTAGTTCAAATGTTTTCGGTCAAATAGACCCAAACCATGCTTATATGTCACACTTGCCTGCACTTAGATAGGACATGCGCTTATTTTTCAGCGTCAAGGGTAGGTATAGTAGAGTAGAAAGGGAAACAATAAGTGTTAATTATATCTCATCAGGATAAACACAGTAAAGAAAGAAGAGACCAAGGTCCTATGCCATTGGAAGGACTACGAAAAATAAAGACACAGAAAAGATTTGCATCGAGGGAGCCAACTACAGGCCTGCCACCACACCAGGTTTATATAAAAAGGATAAAAGCACAGTGCACCACCACCTCTACAGTAAAAAGATAAGGACAAGCTCTACATGGCCATAGACAAACGGAGATGAGCCATACACTGTCACATCAAGGAAACATACATCGGCAAGGCCAATGCCCTACATGCAAATAGAGGGAAAGACCTACAAAAAGGAAAGTGGAGTGTGATTTGTTAGTATATAATGACCTTTTCCTCCATTCGATTTCTACAGGAAGTAAAAGATATTTTATCTATGGATGCGCCAAGAAGAAAGAAAAAGAGTGTCAGCGGAAGATTGCTCCTTTTGTGTTATTGTTGGTTTTGTCTAGTTGTATGATTTGTTTGTATTGTATGGTGACAAAAGAAACAGTACTGTTTATCCGCAGTAGTAATTAATGATGCAACAGTTAACAATGAGTTCTATCAAGAATACGGGAGACATCTTTCCTTTTTCAATTAAGAGAAGCATTTGGAGATGACATTTAAGCTCAGCAAGGTATTGAGATGGACAAAATGGAGTGTGAAACCTATGAAAAGGGTGGGGTAAGTGAGGGTAAAACAACATATGTGTGTACTTTTTGGTCCCACGTCACAGGCACACCCAGGTATAAGGATAAACACAGGTGACACTAAAGTATGCACAAGAGGGAGGAGAAGCAGCCATTCAAGTAAATTAAAAAAGAAGACATTTAGTAGCAAGTGTTCTAGGAGGTAATATTTTAAAGAAATAGAAACATTGAAGTAGTAATGTGTATATTTTTTGAAGGAAGTGCTGATAATTAAATGCACTTATTTTTCAAGAAACATACCCAGGTGTCTATATTTCAGATGGACAGAGAATGCTTGCACTTCAAGTGACCTATGCACACAAGCCTACAAGAAGGGAAAGGCCCCGTCATAAAAAGGGCTTAGGGCACCTATTCAGATGCCCATTTGCTACCAAACTGAAAAGCAACAATCCTCTTTACGGACTCCCCCATCCTTATGTCCCCAATTATGACAATGTCCCCTATACTGACTATCTTGCTCAAAGAAGACAACGCGTTTTGAAGCATGCCCCTCATATGAATTAAGGGGCCCCTGAACTTTCTGCAAAGCAGCCCAAAAATATTTATTTTATTCATTGATAGGTTTGTACCGCACCAAAAGCCTGCAGGCATCAGGTTGCAAACACTTAAACACCGACAGACGACCTACATATAGGACGGGACAAATAACAAAACATAAAATAGCCGTTATCTAATGAATCCTAACCTATCTCAACTGGTGTTTTCACTTAAAAAAATGTGTGTTCCGTTTTTTTCGAAAGACAGTATGCATTAGTCCATTAAATATAATGAACTGATGAAAGATCCTTGGACATGATATAGAGAAGAACAGAGAACCCGATGGAAGATATTCTAACACAAGTTAAGCAAGATGATGCCAGGAAATGAACTTCAAGCAGCTGGCAAATGGGACAGAGACAAGGAAATGTTTTGGGGTGGAGGAAGATGATGTGTAGAAGATGTGTACATATGCATTTTTTAATGAACTACCAAGAGAAGAAGAGGAATGACAGTAATAAAATGGGCTGGTGGGTCCCCTCAAACAATATATAAATATCGTCTAACGATATCTCCCGATTCTCATAATGGCAGGGTCACTCGTTGTGCATGTTAATTAACATTTAATTGGGTAACAGGTGTGGGAACAAGATGGCAGTAAACAATGTTACTTTCTGGGGATACATATATAGACACAAATAATAAAAAAAGCAAAATATGCCACACCTTTGACAAAAAGATACATATAGATTAAAAGAATACAACATGAGTGGAGACACTATTAGAACGTTAGAAGTGTCTTCCATAATACCTCCCATATTGAGATACAGCGCTGAGTTGGGGGGTGGGAGGGTTACTAAGATAGGGATGCATAGGCACATCTCATGTGGGGAGGGTAAACACTATGTGGTTGAATATATCGACCAGAGGGGGGAATGAAGAGGCGTAGACTCTCTCTCCCTCTGGTGACTAACAGGTGAATATGGCATGTAGGGCACATGCTTGCCATCATGTCTAAACATTTTAAAAGTTGGAAACATTGTCCATTGGGGCAGCCATGCTGCACTTATCCCAAACAGGTACATTAAAAAATAGGTACAAAGTAAATTGAAGGTGGCAGAAAATAGGTGAAAGAGGTATATGTGAAAACATTTATTTAAGAAATATGGAAAATATTACATGGCACACATTCATTTAGGAAAACACAGAATATAACTTCCCAACAAGAAATATTACCCACACTCAATAGAAATAAAAAAAAATGTCATTATACGCCCCATAAGAATAGCAAAGGGATCCATTACTTTCAAAATGAACACCACAGCATTTATTACAAATGGTACAGGCCTTATGCCTTAGGGACATTTAAAGGTACTGACAACACAGAAAATATAGGACTGTGTGGACACTCAGAGTAGCCAGCAGTGAAATCCAAGACTACAGGCTAGAGCCTGGGCAAGCCAGGTGCATGACTTAGCAGAATCAAATAGTAGAATATATTATTTTCAACAGTGCTGCTCACAAATGAAACTGGCATAAAGTCAGAAAAAGGTAAGGTAGAGAAAAGTAGCCAATGAGAAACGGGAACGCTAACTGATGTCCTTGGCAGGATGTCTGGGGCATGCATCATTTCCAAAACTGCTTCAAAACCAGTTCTCAAAGTTGCGAAATAGATCTTTTGTTCACTGAAATAAGGAATAACCTGTGTCATTGAAGTGATGCATTATGCTCATAATAAACCTAGCCTATTATATTGTAAGGTTCATATTAGAACAGAAAGAACCATTGTGCAATACTTTGCTTTGTTGGGTGTCCTGACCCACGTTTGGACTATTATGCTGCAACATTTGGTGCTGTGGGCTTAGGAAATCCAAGAGGGCAGAAAAGCCCACATTTGCGCCAGAATCCTGGAGAACCGTGCAGTTTTGCGCACAGCAAAATGGCCCCCTGACCTGCCACCCACCAGTGCAAAGAAAGATGGTTCTGTTCAAAACCCGTTTTTATTAATGTCAAAAATTGCTAAGATCATGGGCCCGGACAAAAATCCAACTATGGTTGAGTGTTTTACTTTACTCTACTACAGATCCACATCAATGCCATGTCAAGCAAGGATCATATACTATCAAGTAAAATCTTTTCCTTTTGAAATGTATTAATTCAAGACAGCTGTCAAAAATAGGTGCAGTACTGGCATTGGACACTGACCGGCGCTGGCGCTCTATAAATCCTGACAGGAGAGCTGTCTTGCAGAACTGTGCAGTGAACAGAAGGGGATCTTATGTAATTAAAAGTTCAAAAGACATGCCTTTCCTGAGAACTCAACACCCCAGAGACCCACACCAGGAGGCAGGATATCACATGGCCCTGTTAACTGAGAGGGAGGGGTTTCTCCTCCAGCCTGCAGGATCCAACACAATAGTCTCTTTCAATTGAATGGGATATGCTGATTTGGCTGTGGACTGTAAACAGAGCTCTGCCTGGAAGAAGAGACATGTGATCCCTGACTCACCCAGTTCCTAGGGGCAGGCCAGACACTTTTTGTGAATTGAATTGAAGGCAAATATATGTTTTATAAAAACACAGATAACTAATTGTAACCAGATGACAGGAATGTACAATTTGGAGATCCTTAAAATGGAAAATGTACCTACAATTTGAGTCTAAACTCAATTCCGTACGATGTTCTGTGACCGAACCCCGCAATTTATTCATGTTGCAGACACTGGGTTTAAGCTAGAAACATGGACATTTACTGGAATATGTGTAGAGAGACAGGGTACCTCTGTCTAAATTTGGGTAAAAGTCCAATATTGGGAAACCAACCAAAAAGCGCAAAATGTTGTCATTTCTTAATCCAAGCTCTTAGAAACATCAGAGTTGGAACAGAGACTACCTTATGTGATATATGATGTGTATATGTAATGTCAACCACTTGTGTATCTGGGAAATGTGTTTAGTTATGAAAATGATTTTCTAAGGTAAAAGCAAAGGGGAGTGTTCTTTCTGTATGCCATAAAGATGACTCACTCTGACTCACTGCTCCCTTCTCAAATCAGGTCAAAGGGAAATCCTTGACCTATCAAATCGTGAGTGGGTTGGGCACAGAAAGTTAGCATCCACACCCATTTTCAAAAGTCATAAAAAGAGCCACTGGAAGCCAGACAGGGGGATTCACTTTCCACTTTCTTGTGGGACGCTTTGCCGGGAGACTCCAGACTTCAAATCCATCAATCTCCAGAGACCAGAACTTTGTATCCAGACTCCAGAACTTGTAGCAGAGAGGCCTGAATCCACAAGCTGAATCCTTTTTCAGCAGGCCTCAAAATCATTTGCAAATTATTCAAACAGCCGGGCTGAGCTGTTGGATTCTGGCCTAGAACCCTGTGCCAGAAACACCCAGAAAGCAGAGCTGTATCCAGAACCGCAGACCAGACCCAGACCAAATCCTGTGAGCAGAACCAGAGATCCAGACCAGACCAGAGCCAGAGATCCAGAACCAGAGAACCAGTACCAGAAACCACCCAGAAGTCCAGTCCAACCTGTTGACCAGATCCGTGACGAGGCCCATTCCTTCCAAAATTAGGAGTGAGTACCCAGCTAGAACTGTGCAAAACCAAGCTCTTATCTTAAATTAATCTGATTCAAAACATTTGAACCTGTCCAGAACTGCATCATAGAATCATGTGTCCCTTCTCCGATTTTAAACCTGTAAAAGTGTCATTTGCCATTTTGAATCATTATTTCATTTCTGAAAAACTACCTTCACGAAATCGTCCGTATCTCTTGGACCGTTTGTGCTAGGAGCGAGTTCTAACTTTCATTTTAAAGCTAAGATTCTAGGCTTTCCAGTGAACCCAGAACGACTTTCTATTAATTATATTTTTTCCATAATCGCGCTCGACGCACTCGGAAAAAGTGCCGCAATTTGCGATTTGGCTCAAATTTCTTCACTTGTCAAAATAGCAGCTTCTTGCTTTCCTTTGCTGAAATTCGTTTGCAACCTGACAATCATTCATAGAGCATTGCTAAAGTGACCCTGAACTAATTTAAAGTAGCTATCACCCACCCTGAATCTCTTATAGGGAATTAAAATCATTTTTAGCATATTTTTCCGTTCTTTGCAAACCACATTTAAAGTATTTTGCCTGTGTTTTAAAATCATCCCTGTGATCTAAGCTTGCTAGGGGGAACTGAACTACATTTGATTGTATTCCTGAGAACTGTGTGCTTTACTTCCATCTCCTTATAGTGCATAAAGGGGGGGAGTGAATTGCCACAAGGGGAAAAGTGAACATATTAGCTTTTGTTGAATCCATATCAGTTTATTCCTGTGCTGCATTCTTTTCCATCACTGCATTCATTGAAATCATAAAAGTATTCTCAGCTACCTTGTTCTTTCCGTACCAACTCCTAAGTAATAAAATAAGTGTGCTAGTATAACATTATCCATTGTTGATCGACATTATACTCATAAGTGTGATATCAAATATTAATTTATTATAAAGTGTGATATATATCTATTGTTTAATTTTTCAAATAAACCTTTTCAATTTGCAAAACAAACCTACTTCTTGGCTCAGTGGGGTCAGGGGGATTCTAAGAGAGGGGCGTTATACAAGGGTTCATCATCGAGATTATAACTTGTCATAAAAATATATAAATAAGTGCTTCCCTTGAGCAATCACAGACCAGGCATTGACTTAGTGGGAATGCTTGATTGGAGTCATTAACAGCTTTCAATAAAAGCGTGCTGAAGATGAACAAACTGAGTCTTTCCATGCTACTTCAAACAAAGAGACTCCAGGTAGCCCAAAAATCTGCCATCAGACTGGTTTTTCGTAAAGCAGAATAACTGAAATTTCTCAGTATAGAAGGCAGATACATTGGTTTCCAATAACTCAGAGAATCCTGTTCAAGGTGCTCTGTATGGTGTTTAAGTGCATCCATGGGACGGCACCAGCTTATTTGAGCACAAAGCTTCAGCTGTATCGTCCTCAGAGACTGCTGCGCTCCTTAGATCAGCACCTTCTGCAGGTCCCAAGGGTCAGAACGACCACATGGGGTGCGAGACGGTTTTTCACCTTTGGTCCCAGAGTGTGGACTGCTCTTCCGTTGAACCTTTGATGTCTTGACTCTTAATTTTCAGGAAACAATTAAAAACCTATTTGTTTGCCTAGTTCAGACCGGTTATCGTTAGCCCGAGCCCTTGTGACACTGTGGTGAATCATAGAAGACCATTTATACACCTAGATGCATTTGTGCCTGGTCCCCCATGGGTATGCGTGCTATAAATTTACAAATAAAATCTATTTAATCATATGTGGCATAAAGAATTCTCCCAGCCGGCTGAAAAAATAAAAGCTTTTGTTTTCTGCACGAATTGCGTATCTCTGTCCATGAAAAGCTTGTATTGAGTTATGACTGAGAAGTGACCTCTTTAACAGTAGTGATGATGTGGGGGCCTGGAATACGTTGGTACAGTTGATGTTTCTCTCACCGGATGACAACCCCCTGTGAGGTGCAGCTTGGTGGAAGGTAGTGCATGGTGGGTGAAAGAGGGAGAGGACATTGGACTATAGGGGATAATCAAGACCTAGTACAATAGATCATGTTTATTATGCGGAAGCATGTCAGCTGGAATTGAGCCACCACAAGCATTGGAGCGGCTGGGGTACGCTGTTTGTTCACCATGCTATGTTATTGTTGTTTGTTATTATGCCATATCTATTATTTGAAAACATTATCAAGTTCTGATGGCTGTAAAACCGTAGGGTTGCACTGTTGTGGAAATATAAATGCAAATAATTTTAATTTTTCCAGAAAAAAAACAACCTTTTTTTTGTATCACAGCCTTTCGAGTTAATTTGCTTCAATGTTAATTTTGTCTAATTACTTCTGAGACAAGTTACTTGTGCAGTATAATGGCTCCTGTGCATCCTATCCTCTCCTTTACCTTTGCTTTTCAAGGAGAATGTTTTCAGGAGCAGTCTTGCAGTCTTCCCTGAGCCGCAAAAGGTCACCATTTCTTGTCAGATAAAGGATGCCCTTAATCTCACTTGCACTTAAAGAAACCGGCAAGGCGTGGCCGGCCCACACAAGCGGAACCCAAAAACAACCCCAAAGTGAACCAGGGCCAGGCTCACATGCATCATTACTAAGCCAGACACATGGCTACTACAGCACAAACCATGCACCAGGCTTAACGTCAGGCGTAAGGCCTGACTCAAGAACACAAAGTTGATTAATGGGGCCTAAGACAGGGTTCAGTTACTACCTTTTGATGGCCTCACTCTTTCATTCCTCCATAAAAGAAGAAGCTCACATAGGAGACGGTGAACACTCTGAGTGCAAAGTCATTCTGAGTCATTACAAAATCCTCAGTGACAAAATCCTCTTACTGGTCATGGATCGCTGCTGCCTTATCTCTTTTGGCATTTCGCTTCTCACAGCATCGCATTTCCTTGTGGCGTCCGGGTGTTCCGTTAGGTAACTAAACGCCCTGTAGCTCTATATTGGCAGTGGTATTGGTGATGTTTTTTTGACCAGCAGTTCACCAGTTCACCGCGTATCCTCCTTCCAGGTCTCGCCAGCACCTTCTCCCCGCTCCTGCTTTGGCTTCGCTGTAGCTCTGGAATCCAGCTCTACATACCAAGCTATTTTGAAACCTTGCGGGTTTCCTGGCTCTCTTCCTCTCCAGGTGTTATGCAGCATGGGGCCTTCCCAAGCCTGCGTATGCGTGCCTCTCTCTCTCTTCCATTTCGCTTCTCTCTCTGGTGCTCCTCGAGTGTACGTTAATCAATGTACAGGTCCAAGTGGATTGGATATTTGGATTTAAAGGGACATATCTTATTTCCATAAGATAATGGCATCCATTATGTGTCTCTTCATCCCAGTCTTTATATTCAAATGTTTCTGGTATTGTAGAGCATCCTATGTAGACCACAGTGTGCACAGCTTTATGGAGTTCCTCAAGGGAACAGAAGTTCTTCTCCACTAAGGGGGAGTGTAAGGAAGGCTTGGTATCAAAGCAAGACAGACAGAAGTGATCACAGTTGAAGGGTGTTTATTAAACTGTACAAATGGGTGAGATAAACGCCTAATCTAAACCTAAATCTAGGATGGGAGCAAGCTACGACCATCAAATAATATTAATACAGTCTAAGTGGAGTCTAGTCAAATAAAAAGGGCCTATACTAAAACAAAAAACTATTGCCAAACCTTCCCGCTAATCTTCAAAATAGCGTGGGATAATGTTTACAAGAAAAGAAAGAAGTGTTCACAAAATGATAAGTCAGAATTTTATGGCCGGGTCTCCCTTCCCCACAATTTTAGAATGGGACAAGGCAGGACTCTTGAACACAGCACATTCCAGGGCTTCTCCGGCACAAGCTTACAGGTCCTTTTCTCTATATAACGGCCTTCTGTGCCCAAGTATCTTCTCATGCAATGTTTCTTGCTTCAGAGGGCCTGATATGCCATAACAACAAAACAAACAGTTCCTCCCGGTAACCTTCACGTCGGATGATTACTCCTCACCCTAGGATCCCCCTGAGCCGGGCTCCGATCCTTCTTTCAGCGTTAGCATCTCAAAGCACTTGCCAATTTAAACAGAGGCTTCCAAAAGGCGATCACGTCTCTCTGGGTCACTCTGTTATTCTATGGCAAATGCATGCATCACAATATCACATTTAGCATGGCGTTCCCCTCAGCCGTGCACAAATGCCAGTTTCACAATTCCCTCAGTCGGGTTCACACTTTACACAGTTCACAATTTCAAAATCTCATCAGAAAACGGGGGTTCCCTTTGCCTAGCTTTCTCTTGGCATCCCTCCATCAGGTTCACATTTGCCACAGTTTACATTTCAACAAAAAGTATTTCTAGACCCCTTAGGTTCTTCCCTTTACCTAAGTCCGGGTCTCCCAGTCAGGCTTTCCATTAAGCCCCCAGTCAGGCTCTCTAAAGCCCCAGTTAGATTTTCTCTAAAGCCCCCAGTCATGCTTTGCACAGTTCATTCATAACAATGATCTAGGGTGTGTTAGGGTTCAGCCCAATTCGCAGGCATCCCTCAGTTGTGTTCACGTTTGCCTCCACAACGTGTCAAAGACTTTCAACTGTACAAGGGGTTTCGTTTGACCCTTGTATAACCACATGGACACCTCACCCCCGGCCTCCTCTAAGACCTCTTGGTACTTGTTGTTTCTCCTGGTTCGGGAGAGCTGGGGTACCAGCCGGAGACCTTTGAATAAGCGCCCACATGGTGCCATACCACTCTCTCTTTTGTGCCAGTTTCTCTCACAAATGTTCACAAGGGCTCCCTATAACAGGGCGAGACCCTTCTCACAAAGTTCACAAGGACTCCCTCTGCTGGGCTCAGACCCCTCTCACAAAGTTCACAATCTTCAAAAGAATGGTTTTGGACTCCCAGTCCCAAAATGCACTTGTGATCATTTTGTTCCCATTTTACAGCTCCCCAAAACGGCAACCCATGTTTTGGGAGCTGTAGGAGCCACAAGGGGGATGTTTCAATGATGTCAGGGTCTTGCCCCTCATATACCTGGGTTCGCCTGTCTGGCCCCAGGGGAGGAGTTCTGCTATAGGTTCCGCCAGGCAACCCCAGCTGCCCCTGGTCTTGCCTTCTGAAAGCACAGCTCCCTCTCCCACACTGTTGTCTCCTCTCAAATAGCAGGGCCAGTGTTTGGGCACTTCTTCCAGGTCTTCTATGGCTTCTGCAGCTCACTAGGGCCTTCTCCTTCTCTCCGGCACCTTCCAGCATCCCGACTCGCTCAAAGTGTGCTTTTCTGCTCTGCTTTTTATGCTGCCTGGGAGGGACAAGTGGAGTCAGGTGTGAATAATTAAACAGGGAGGCCTGATTTAGCCGAGCATCATTAATGAGACAGTCTTTTGTAAAAAGGGCAGGGTCTGTGGTTCCCTGTTGGAAACCTTCATCCTCCCAATCTCTCTCCTCCATATCTCAGTGGCTTTAGAAAAGAACAGAAGGGAGGAATTATAGAGATTTTCACTAGTAAATTTAGGAAAATCTGGAAAAATACTGTCGAGAAAGGAGGGGTAGTCTTGTTGTCGCTCACGGGGGTGGGGTTGAGTTCAGGGAAAAGGTGTTATAGGGAAGGGGGTACCACGTCTCACCCTTCGTTATGTCCCACTTACACTCCCTGAGGACCCTTCATCCAAGTGGTTCTCTCTCTCACTTCCAAGCTAGGACCCACACGCTTTCCTCCAACCTATTAACTTTGCTTTCAATGGGTGTCCTCGGGAGGAATGTCAATGTCATTTGTTATACACATTATCCGAAGAACGCACGCAGACACTGCTGGGGAATAGACCACCTACCCCGGGAGTTCAGGCCTAACCTATAACGCAAAGGCTTCTCACCTTTGCAAGCTTCGCGTGTGAGAACAGCAAAGAGCCATTAGTGGGGAAGATGGGGAATTCCCGCCAGGCAGACATCACCTGTCACTAGTAGGGTGAGGATGCAAGGCGAATATGCTCCGAATGTGCAAAAACGCATATAATAGAGGTCAGTCAAAGGCTGAAGTGAAAGATCATGAACTCTCTTGGAAGGAATCCTCACTCCCATGCATTATTGATGTTATTTATAAAGTGTTGTACGTGTGCGAGTGCATATTGTGGCATGTTTTGCCTGGCTCGGAATGATGGCTGACCCCCAGAGGGCAATACATCATCATTCTACACAGAAGATGGATTGGGATTGATGCACAGACGCCGAGTAGCGCATCACGTGGCAGCTTGTATTGCTACAGTGTTAGCAATGCTTAGCACTATCAGGTGCTGCTGTGTGGTTAAACGTGATCTGCTGGAGCTGACAGCCCAGAGAGCACTGAGCTGTCTAATGGATGCACACATTAAGTGAAACTTTGGGATACTCTACACTTCAGACATTTTCCAAGTCCCGGAGTGTAAAAGTGAGGCATGCATGGGTTACGTGTATACTCGAGGGGGTTTTCTGTTTATTTGGAGTTGGAGTGTGGGTTCATAAGCCTATTTTGAGCACCTGCTAAAAGCAGGAAGACTCCATAGGAATCCACTCCATATGCCGCCTGCCAGATGTAAATGGCAGCCAGCAATGACACTTATTTGAAAACGGGCATGAAGGCAATTTGGTCATTATTACTCTTCGGATTTTTCCACGCCATTTTGCAACCGATTACAATTGCACAAGGGCACAACTTCATGCATTTAGCACTTATTATAAAATGGCCCACATTGTGTTGTGGAATGTACTAAATGAGGATCTTTAGGAATGTAGTATCTGAAGATCGCAAAGATTGGAGGGGATGCTACCAGGTAAAGTTTAGAGTGATGGGGATAGTCGCAGTTTACGCTGGGAAGGAGACCAATTCGCATGGAAGACTTTGCTGACAGTCTGGAATGACTTTAATGTAATTCATTTGGCCTGGGAGCTAGAGTAGGGAGCAGAGAAAAGTGAAATATGCGTGCGTGTGTGCTGTGGAGGACTGAGGAGGTGCACTGATGGATGTTGGCCTCTGTCCAGGTGAAACGCACCAGTTGGAAAAGCAATCGGTAACCGCAGATATGTTGAAAAGGATAGCTCACGGGACTATCATTCGCCACAGACACGGGGCCAGTCTTCAATTTGCAAGTTCAGTTCACAGAAAGGCCAACTTAACCCTTCTTCCTTCCATAGGCAATACAAGGATAACCATTAAATTGGGTAAAAATAAAACCTATTATTACAGTGCTTAAAAGCCGGCATGAAGTGTTATGTAAGGAACAAGTTACTTACATGTAACTCCTGTTCTCAAGCATGGGTATCTTTCATGGATTCACATGCTCATGAATATTCCTTGTTATCAGGCTGGAAATCCTCTCCTCAGTAATATTAAAGCAGTTCAGCTTTAAAGCTTAAAAAACAGCTTGTCACTTATATAGCTTATTGCTATCACTTTGGGTCATACTGCCCAGCCAATGTCATTAGTCCTCCCTATATCCACCCCTGGTGGCCATCTTCAGATTTGGAAGCGCACATAATTTGGCAGTAGGAAACAAGAAGAGCCATAAAGGGGCAGGAGGGAGGGTCGCATGTGATTCCGTGAAAGATACCCATACTGCAGAATAGGAGTTACAGTTAAGTTAATCGTTCCTTCTCCAGCATGAGATCTTTCATGGATTCACATGTACATGAATAGGATTACACAGCAGTACTTATACACAACCAATGGTAGGAGGTACAGCTCTACAGAAACAATGGAACTGACCTCTGGAACACTCCCCTTAAGCAAATAGGTTGCAAATCACTGCTTGTCCGACACAAAACTCCTCCCTGGAATCCCTATCAATGCAGTAGAATCTTGTGAAAGTATGGGTAGACCTCCCTGTATCAGCCTGTCGAGCAAAGGAACACCAGACAGGAACACCGTAGAAGAGGCTACAGCCCTGGTGGAATATGCTTTAGGTCTACCTGGCAGCATTCTGTTTGCGAGCCGAAGACAATGCGAAAGGCAGCCTGATAGCTACCTGGAAATGGAAGCCTTAGACAGAGCCTTCCCTTTATCAACATATCCGAATGCCACAGAACGTTGTGACGTCTTACGAAAGTCTTTTGTGAGTTTTATATAGAACCTCAACACACGGGCAACGTCCAGTGAATGCAATGCCTCTCTGCCGGAGAGGTGGGGTAGCCAAAGAACATGGGTAGGACCAGAGGATTGTTGAGATGAAAAGTTGATGGTACTTTTAGCATAAATGAGGGATGAGTTTGCACCCCCTCACTGGATTGATGGAACGTTAAATATGGTGGTTTGCAGTAGAGAGCTTGTAGCTCTCTGACACGTCTGGTAGAAGTAATAGCCATTAGAAAATAAGTCTTTGATTATAGAAACTTCAGAGGCTCAAACACCGGGCCCATTAACTTGAAGCATACCAAATTCAGCTCCCAACCCGGGGCAGGAACCTTTACTGGAAGGAAAATCTAAAACAGGCCTTTGAGGAACACTTTAACCAGTCGGTGAGAGCAGAGAGAAGGCCTGCCTATCACGTGAGTGTAACGAGAGATTGCAGCTAGGTGGACTTTTATGGATGCGTGTGCTAAGCCTGCCATTGTTAAAGATGGAAGATATGGCAGAATCTGAGGCTTGATTCAAAGAGGGTAGAGCTGTTGCAAATGACACCATATAGTAAAACGCTTCCACTTGTGTTTGTAGCATGATACAGGGGATGTAGTTCTAGCCTTTGCAGGCAATGCAAAATGTCCAAACTCTAGAGCTGCAGGAGCCAAGCCGTCAATTTGAGGGATGCTGAATCGTGGTGCAGCATGAATGCTCCTTCTCTGGAGAGCAGGTCTGGATGAGGAGGCAGTTTGATGCAAGGCACTACCGACAGATGGAGATGGTCGGAACACCAAATTTGGCATGTCCATGCCTGATCAATGAGAATCATCTTGCACTGGCTCTGTTTGAGTGCCTTGATTACTCGTAGAAGGAGTGGGATTGGGAGGAATGCTTAGACGAACAGGCCCTCCCATGGAATGAAGAAGGCGTCCCCCAGACTGATTTGAAAATACCTGCTGGCAAACTGAGCACACTTTGAGATAGCCGCTGTGGCAAATAAGTCTATCTGCAGGTGGCCGTATGTTGAGAAAAGATGAAGAACCTGGTTTTGATGGAGTTCCCATTACTGGCAGGATCGATGTTCACTGAAGAGCAAATACGCGATGGTGTTGTGGATCCCAGCCAAATGAAACAGAATGAGGAACATATTGTGCGAGATCGCCAGGTTCCACAGCATTTGTGATTCCTTGGAGAGAATCGGAAAGCAGTTCCCACCTTGCTTCCTGATGTAGAACATGGTGGTCGTGTTGTCCGCGAAGATGTGACCCACCTTGCCCTGCAGATGAGGTCTGAATGACTTGAGGGCCCAGAACACCGCTCGGAGCTCCAACACACTGGGCCTCATTACAACCCTGGCGTTGGACCATGGTGCTATTAGCACCATGGTCCATGCCGGATTCCGCCATGGTGGATGGCAGATTTACCGCCCCATTCCAAGGTTGGCGGGGCGGTAAATCCCCATTCACCATGGCCCCTTCCCCATTCCCATTTTTGGCCCATAGGGCTCAATGGGAATGGGGATGGCGCTAATTACGGCACCGTAAATTACGGTGCCGTAATTAGCACCAAGGTCCCTTAGCGGGTTGGACTTTAACGCCTGCAAAAAGCAGGCGTTAAAGTGTGAATCGGGCTTTAAGGGTTTAACGGCGCCGCAGCCTTATACGGCGCCGTTAACCCCTTAATGCCAGGGTTGTAATGAGGCCCACTGATGTGAAGCAACTTGTCCTCTGGCTGCCAGAGGCCTCTGGTGTAGAATTTTCCTGTGTGTGCTCCTCAACCTTCCAGGGAGGCATTGGGTGTCGATGACTGCACCAATGCAGAGTTTGGCGGAACGCCAGGCTGAGCTTGATTTTGTCATTCCAGGAGCCGGACACCTGTTTCCACCTGGCGTCTAGGAACTCCTGAAGGTCTCATTTTGAACCTGCAGTGAGGTACCAGCGGAAGATGTCAGCAGGAGAGAGGACAACTGCTGAACATTGTGGAGTATGGCTTGGACTCTCTCCTCAGAGGGAGTCGCCAGACATTGCAGTGTGTCCAGTCGTGAGCCGGGAAACAGAGCGTTCTGAGATGGCGATATGCATAACTTTGGAAAGTTGATGGAGAAGTCAGGCATCATCATGATTGGATGGTCTCTTCGGTGTGCTGCGAGTGGGTGCGTATTAGCTAGTTGTCTAGGTAGGGGTAGACGTAAATGCCTGCACAGCAGAAATAGGCAGCCACCGGAGCTAGCCATTTTGTGAAGACTGTGGGAGCCATTTTCGGCCAATGGATAGGAGCACTTAACTGGCAATGCCTGCCTTGTACCACGAAGCGAAGGAAGCATCTGTGCTTGCGATGTATGGGGATGTGGAAGTAGGCATCCTCCAAATCCATAGAGGAGAGGAAGTCTCCCTGTTCCAGCTGGTCATGAACGTCTTGGGACCATGCCGAATCTTTGCAATTTTAGTAACTTGTTGAGCTGCCGGAGGTCAAGGATAGGTCTTCACCCAATGGACTTCTTTCTCATCAGGAAGTATCTGGAGTACACTCCGGAGCCCCACAGGTACAATGACACAGCTTCTATATTAGCCCTCTTTAACAGGGATTGAACGTCTTGTAAAAGGAGGGGCAGATGTTGTTACTTTCTTTGTATTGGATGAATTGGGGGCATTCATTTGGAAATTCAAGGGTGTGCCCATGTTAAACGATGCTGAGCACCCACTGGTCGGTGGGGATGTTGCGCCACCGGTAGACAAACTGCAACAACCGGCCTGTCACTGAGGTGCTGATGTGGGGGCCCGGGCCATGACGCTGGTCAAGCTTGCTTGGGAGTTTGCATGCGGGATGAGGAACCGAGTCTTTAAGTACCTCTGTATGCCTGCAACCTCGCTTGGTACGCCTTCTGCAAGGTGATGCGAGACAGTTGGCGATATGAAGGCCGATAATCCATGGAGGTTCTGAAGAATCTGCCCTTCCCAGATCGAAAGGGGATCGAAAGGCTCTCCGCTGCTGCAAGGTGCACAGGGAGTAGGCAGTGTCAGTGTCTGTTTTGATTGCCTGAAGAGTCTCAGCAACCTTTTTACCACAGAGGTGTAGTCCATCAAAGGGCATGTCTAAGACTTTAGACTGCATCTCTGGGCGGAAGTTGGTGGCCTGCAACCACCCATGGCGCCTCAGCACTGACCCATTCCCCATTTGGTGTAAATATATATTGCGCTATATATAGGGCTAGAGTGATGGCGTGATTAAACGATGCCTCCCCTTTGTGTAGTGAGCCAAGCGCCTCATCCTTTGTTGTCTGGCAGGAAATCTAAGATTGGGTCCATTTTATACCACAATTCCCAGTTTTATCGGGAAAGAATGGATAAGGAATTGGCGGCTTTGATAGTGGTGGCAGCTGTGGTAATCACCAGTTATCCAAAAGCATCTAGTTTGCTTTCCTTCCTTGTCCGGGGGCACCATGAATGGAGAAGAAGGGTTGGCTGATCTCTTCCTTGTTGTAGCAGACACAAAAGTCAGGGGATGGCTGAGTGAGAAGATAATTGAGTGCAGTATCTGGAACTTTATATTTCTTTTCTAGGTGATCCTTTTTTGGAGGAGCCGAGGATGGATTTTTCATGACCAGCAAACCATCCTCCCAGATGTCATCAAGGATAGGGAAGGCCATGACTGATTTTCTGGAGGCTTTGCGCTTTTGAAACAGGAAACCCTTTTTCCTCTGTTCCTCCGGAACTAGATCAAAGAGCTTCCCTGCATGTGTTACCAGTGCGTGAAAATAACCTATTTTGTCTGCTAGAGAATCTCGGGAGGGCAGATCAGGGGCTTCTCCATATGCTGACCCAAGGTCCTCGTAATCCTCTGTAGAATTTGGGAATGTATCAGTGTCTGGACTGGTATCCATGTCCGTGAGGGCAGCCGCTGGGACCAAGAACAACCAAGGTATTGGCTGAAGAGGCTGAAGCTGCGGAATTAGATCCTTACGTAAGGGCAACGCTAGAGGGCTCCTACTAGGGGTCCCATGAGGGGCCGCATGAGGTAGCCGTTGCTGCAGTTCTGTGACATAAATCTCTGGGTGCCGATGGTGTTACTGATGGAAATGTAGGCGTAGGAGTAGGTGGTACAAGCGGTGGCCAGTAGTCAGTGGAACTAGTGGTTGCATTGGCTGATGAGGTGCGGGTAGAATTGGGTCAGGTTCCCCTTCGACAACCTCCTGAACTGAAAAGGAAACCTCCAGAGGCTCTTCTTCCGATATGCAACCCTCCTGCAGTCTGGACAGGTGGTATCTCAGTGGCCAAAGGCACCAGGGTGAAACGTGGTTTTGCCTTTGTGGGTCATGGTAAAAAGGATATTACTTGAGGCATCTCTTTTTCCACACTTCCACCTCTAGTAAGTGAAGCGAGCAGAGGAGCTTGCAAAGTCGTAGAAGCTGCCTGGGAGGCAACGCGATGATAGGATGACATGGTAGTTTCGGGACTACGGATCATCAAAAGGGTTCGGGGCAGTATTGTCGTTGACAAAGATGGTGTTGACGATGATTTGGATTTCGAGAGGATGCAGCTCGTTGACAGATGTCTTTTTTCTGAAGAAAGCAAAGATTATTTAGTCATGGTCATGGTGGACGTAGACTTGGCCTACGGCAGCCGCAACTGCCATAGACGGCCAGTGGGGCGGAGTCGAGGTGTGCGGCCTATGTCCCCTTTTAGGTTCCTTACCCAGGGAAGTGGCCTCCTGTGATCTCGGCATCTTCGCAGGGGGGAGTCTTTTCAACGGGTCTGCTGAGGCAGAGGCGTGACTTTGGACTGAGGCCAAGTCAGAGGCCCTATCACCTTCCTCCAGATAAGTGACCAACCGCTGATGGCGAAATTTCACACCTTTGACAAAAACAACCGGCAGATGGAGCAGTTGTTCACATCGTGGTCAAGGTGCAGGCAATGTCAGTATTTATCATGCCGGCCGTCGTCCCTAGATGTCGTCACTTCTCCCCTAGGGTGAGCCCCTTCCCATGAGCCCAGAGAGGTGAGGCCGCTACCTGATAGTCACCTGGGGGTGGTACTCACCGACTGGATCTCATGGGGAGGGAAACCAACTATGGGACTAGTGATGACCTTGGGAGAACATGGTAGTCCCAACACACAAACACTCCTGCCAACCTCCTTCCTTACCTTCCACTGATCAAGTATCCTCTCCTATGTATGTTTGTAAGATTAGTGAAAACCCCATCACTGTGACAAGGAAGAGTAGGGCCAACTCCAGTGAATGCCCATTTCAATATACTGAGACGAGGAGTAGGGCAGAGCGAGCGTGAATTATCATCAGAATCGGATTGAACATTCTAGCTTTCCCAGTGGCTTAAAGATGGAGGAAGGACTGACAGCTGTCCGACCATCCTTGGAGGTAATGCGAGCGAAGCACCCATACCGCAAGCTAAGATTAAGCTGCTGACCGGGACGCACACAGAGGAATTACGGCATCCCTCACTGCTCCGCTGTGCACTGGCAGACCGAAACTAGAAGAAGAAAGTGCAGGCACGAGAACCCGCCAAACAACGCGGTCAAGCAGAGACGCACAGCCCGGCTCCAATGAAGTGCTGCAGAGCCCCGGGAGGAAGCACAAGGACCAAGGAACCCACCAAACCACACGGTCAAGCAGAGACGCGCAGTCCGGCTACAGTGAAGTGCAGCAGAGCTACATGAGGCAGTGCAAGGACCGAAAAACCAGAGAGGCAACTGTCAGAAGCTTCAGGGAAGACCAAAACCAACGAAGAGGACCGGGAGATCCTATCGAAGGTACTGGAGCTGTCTGTGTCCACAGAGGGAACACAAGAAACCATTTTGAGAGGGTTTGGGACCCAGAACTAAAATATAAGAACGTTTGGGCAAAGTACTATACCTGGCAGGATTGTGAACCGGGCATGCTAGAAGTCGAACTGAGTGAAAGAGACTGCAGGTGAACGAGGAGGAGTTCCTCAACTGTGCATCTTCTTTGTGGCAGTACCTGGCAGGGAAGTGTACCAGGTCTGCCTACCCAAGCCAATGGAAAGGCTCACAGCAAATGGAGTGTTTTAGAAAGGCCAGGTTAGGGAGACATTCCCCTGGTGTGTAGAACTGCCATATAAAGCCTGAGAAGGGTCGGGGGAAGGGAGTCATTCACCCCTGCACCGGTGAACTGTGAAAAATGCCTGAGAAGGACTTGGGGAAGGGAGTCATTCACATCTGTGTACTGTGAAACCAAGAGAGGCCAGGGGAAAGAAACCATAACCCCTGGTGTTGTGTGCAGTGAAATCAAGTAGAGGAAAGCCCAGGAAAGAGAAGTAATTCCCCCCTCGGACGGCAAAGGTATTGATAGTAAGATACCTGGAGAAAGCAGGTATTCTCCAGGAACCCAATAGTGAGGAAAGTTATGGGCAATAAGGAATGATGTTTTTAAGCTTTAGTTTAGTTTATTTATTTATAGAGCGCTCCAAGCCCTTAGGCAGCTGGGCGCTAGTCTTACATGTTGCTAGAATACAGACAGTTTATGAAGAAACAAGATAAAGCAATTTTACAATATTTACAAATAAGCAGCAATGCGACAGAATTTTACAGCTATACAGCAATATGCCATAGTAAACCCAATTTCCAGATATACATGACAGAACCAGCCTGAGGAGATCAGGGTGGACATCTATACAAAGAGAATAGCAAGTTAGTACATCGTTAAGCGGAGGGTCTGGATTCTTGCCCATGAAGCCAATCTTTGGTCTTTTTCCAGAATAAGTGATAGGATGGTTCATCTCTTAAGGACAGTGGGAGGGCATTCCATGTTTTGGCAGGAAGGACAGGGAAACTAGCCCCACCTGCTCATTGTAGCTTGAAGCGAGGAATCTTAACACACTGCCTCATTGCTGATCTAATGGGACGTGTAGATGTATGGATGGAAATGGTGTCAGATAGGTATGAGGGGGCTTGGTTGGAGAGGCATTTGTGGGTGAGGGATAGTGTTTTGTAGGTTATTCTTTGGTTAATGTTGAGCCATTTTAGTGACTGTCTCGTCTCCGATATGTGGGAATTCCTTGGAATGTTCAGCGCTGCCCGAATGCCGTTATTTTGAATAACTTGCATTTTATTGAGGTTTTATTCAGAAGTACCCAGGTATAGTGCATTACAATATTCCAGCTTAGAGGGGACTAGGGCTCTAGCTATTGTAATGCAGTTGGCAACGGATAGGAACGGGCGGCAGGCTGTAATAAGCTTGCACGTGTAGGCGGATGAGGAGGCTATAGCGTTAGTTTTTCTATTTAGTGTTAATGCAGAATCTAGATAGATTGCTGAAGTTATCACTACGTTAACTACTTTAATTATGTTGCCGTCAATGTTGAATGAGGAGAATATAGCGTCCAAGTTGTTCAGTTTAGCAGTGGAGCCTAGGAGGAGCAGCTCTGTCTTGTGATTAAGACAGAGCCCATGCTTCGCCATCCAGGCTTGTATGATAAGGCAGATGATGTTGAGTGTCCTACTATCCACAGCATGATCGCCAGTGATGGGGATGAGTATCTGGGTGTTGTCAGCGTTTAAAGCTAAACTGCTTTAATATTACCAAGGATTGCCATGACAGGGAAGGAACAAGTTACTTACCTGTAGCTGTTGTTCTCCAGCATGGGTCTGGCATGGATTCACATGCTCATGAATATTCCCCGTCGTCAGGCCGGGAATCCTCGGTATAGAAAAAAATCAGTATCAGTTTCGTTTCTGATCTGTCTTTCTTAGTAGTAACCAATCACTGGTCTCTGGGTCATACTGCCCCCAGCCAATGACTGCCCTCTCTCTAAGCCCCGCCTCCGGCAGCCATCCTCAGGTTTGGTAGCACGTGAAGTGGCAGTATGACAAAGTGAAGAGCCACAGAGGGGTAGGCGGGAGGGTTTGCATGTGAATCCATGCCAGACCCATGCTGGAGAACAACAGTTACAGGTAAGTAACTTGTTCCTTCTCCAGCATGGGGTCTGGCATGGATTCACATGCTCATGAATAAGAGAATACATAGCAGTAGACACATGCACAACCACGGGAGGTGGCAACAGGCTCAACATTAAGCAATATAACAACTCAACATTAAGCAACTCTTACCTCCTCACCAGGCTCACCTTAGGCGAACAGGTTGTGCAGCACTGCTTGGCCAACCCTGGACTCCTCCCTGGAGTCCCGATCGATGCAGTAGAATCTTGTGAAGGTGTGCGTCGACCTCCACGTCGCAGCCCTGCAGATGTCCAGCAGGGGCACACCAGACAGGAACGCCGTGGTAGCAGCGATCGATCTGGTCGAATGGGCTCTCGGACGGCCAGGCAGCTGTCGGTTTGCCAACCGGTGACAGTGCATGATGCAGCCGGAGAGCCATCTGGAAATGGAAGTCTTTGAGAGAGCCTTCCCTTGATTTACAGTCCCAAAGTTCAGAAACAGATGTGACGTCTTCCGAAAACTCTTCGTGCGGTCCACGTAGAACTTCAGCGCTCTAGCTACATCCAGCGAGTGCAAAGTCCTCTCGGCCGGCGACAAAGGCGACGGGAAGAAAACTGGCAACACCAAGGGCTCGTTGAGGTGGAAGTCCGACGGCACCTTGGGCATAAAGGATGGGTGTGTCCTCAGCACCACCCTCGTGTCATGAAAAGTCAAGTATGGAGGCTTGCAAGATAGGGCCTGGATCTCTTCCACTCGTCGTGCAGAGGTGATGGCCACGAGGAAAGCTGTCTTCCATGACAAACTTCAAAGGCGCCGAATGCATAGGCTCGAATGGGGCCCCCATGAGCTTGGTCAGCACCACATTAAGCTCCCACGCCGGGGCAGAAGCCTTCACCGGCGGGAATGATCGGAATAGTCCCTTCATGAATTCTTTCACCAGGCGATGAGACCACAAGGACGCCCGACCCGTCGTCCTGGTATCTCGGGAGATGGCAGCCAGATGTATTTTGATGGAGGCGTGAGCTAGTCCAGCTTTGGCCAGCGACAGTAGGTACAGCAGTACTTGAGGGGCTGTAATCCGCAGAGGGTTAATCTTCTGTGCACGGCACCAGACAGAGAACCTCTTCCATTTATGTCCGTAGCACTTGAGAGTGGAGGACACCCTGGCCTTTGCAAGAACCTCTCTGCAGTCAGCTGGGAAGTCGTACCCTCCAAACTCTAGTGCTGCAGGAGCCAGGCCTGCAAGTTCAGCGACTCCGGGTTGTGGTGAAGAATGGTGCCTCCTTCTCTGGAGAGAAGGTCTGCGTCCATCGGCAGCTTGTCTGGTGGGGACGTTGACAAGTCCAGAAGGTCTGGGAACCAGATCTGTCTCGGCCACGCCGGTGCGACAAGGATCATCCTGCACCGGGACCTCTTGAGCTGGTTGATGAGCCGGAGCAGCAACGGCAGCGGAGGGAACGCATAAAGAAATAGGCCGTCCCAGGGGAACGAGAAAGCATGGCCCATGCTCCTCGGCTGGGGGAACCTGCTGGCGAACCTCTGGCACTTGGAATTCGTCGCCGTCGCGAAGAGATCGATTTGGGGTTCGCCCCATCGTCGGAAGAGTCGATCCACTTGGATCCTGGCGTAGTTCCCACTCGTGGCACGAGCGCAGCTCCCTGCTGAGTGAGTCGGCGATCGTGTTTTTTATTCCTGCCAGATGAAGAGGCACCAGAAACATCCCTTGGGCAACGGCCCAATGCCACAGATCCTGGGCTTCCTTGGATAGGGCCGGGGACCTGGTTCCGCCCTGCTTCCGGATGTAGAACATTGTGGTGGTGTTGTCGGTGAAGATCCTCACCACCTTGCCCTTGAGGGACGGAAGAAAGGACCTGAGGGCCCAGAACACCGCGCGGAGCTCCAAGATGTTAATGTGGAGAGACTTCTCCTCCGGGAGCCAAAGGCCTCTCGCGTGAAGATCTCCGGAGTGTGCTCCCCAACCTTCCAGGGAAGCGTCCGTCATCACCTGGTGAGCTGGGGTCTGAAAGTCTGTGCCTGCCGACAGATGAGAGCGGGTACCCCACCACCGGATCGCCTGACGGAACGTCTCGTTGAGAGGGATCCTGTCCTCGAAGCTGCCCGTCGACTGGATCCAGCGGGCGTCGAGGAACTCCTGTAAGGGTCTCATCCGAAGCCTGCAAAGGCGCACCAGATAAATGCAGGAGGACATCATCCCGAGGAGGGACTTGATAGATCTTACCCTGGCCATGTCCATGGCCAGCAGACGCTGCACCTTGCCCAGAATGGTCCTGGTCCTTTCCTCTGACGGCGAGGCCAGCCGCGCCACTGTGTCGAGCTTGGCTCCCAGGAACAGGGCGACTTGCGACGGAACCAGGTGGGATTTTGGAAAGTTGATGGAGAATCCCAGGTACGGCTCGAGGGTCTTCGCAGTGTGCTCCACGGCGAGCTCCCTTATCCTTGCCCGGATGAGCCAGTCGTCCAGGTAGGGGTACGTGGATCCCCTGTAGGCGCAGCCGCGCCACCAACGGTGCGAGGCACTTGGTGAACACCCTGAGTGCCGACTTCAATCCGAAAGGGAGGGCCTTGAACTGGTAGTGCCGCCCTTGGACCACGAACCTGAGGAACTTTCGGTGTCTTTTTAGAATGGGGATGTGGAAGTAGGCATCCTCCATATCCAACGACGACAGGAAATCGCCCTCCTCCAGCTGTCCCAGCACATGCTGGAGGGTGACCATACGGAACTTCTGTGCCTTGATGTACTTGTTCAGTCGTCGTAGGTCCAGGATGGGGCGCCATCCTCCTGTCTTCTTTTTTACGAGGAAGTACCTTGAGTAAACTCCGGAGCCCCGAAGCCTCTTTGGGACGAGCTCGATGGCACCCTTCTTGAGCATCGCCCTTACTTCCAACAGTAGTTGAGGGACGTGATTTTCCTTACTGGCCACGGGTGGAACGCGAGGGCACTTCTTCTGAAACTCGAGGGCGTGCCCTTGGGCCAGGGCGTCCAGCACCCAACGGTCGGTGGAGATGGACTCCCACACGCTGACGAACCTCGCCAGTCGGCCTCCCACCGGGGTGCTTCGGTGGGGGCCCGACCCCACGGTGGGTTCGATCTTGTTTGAAGGCCGCCTTGCCCCCTTGACCTAGTCCACGACGACAGGCACCACCTGACTTGCCGCGTCCCCTGTAGGCTTCCTGGGACGAAGATCTTGCCGCTTAGCGGTAAGTGGAGGAGCCACTGCTGGATCCCTTGGAGGCACCTTGTCTGCCTCCGGAGCTCCGAAAGGACGGCCGTCGTTGTTGGAGCACTCCCAGTGCCCGGGCAGTCTCTGTGTCTGTCTTGATGACCTGAAGGGACTCATCAACCGCCTTCCCAAAAAGGTTGTTCCCGTCGAAGGGCATGTCCAAGACCTTGGTTTGTACGTCCTGGCGGAAATCCGTAGCCTTGAGCCATGCTCGTCGTCTCAAGCAAACGCTGTTGCCCAACTGACGGAAAACGGTGTCGGCGATGTCCGTTGCCACCGTGATGGCGTGGTCCGAAGCGATCTCCCCCTCCTGTAGGATTTCAAGGGCCTCAGCCCTTTTGGCGTCTGGAAGGAAGTCTAATAGAGGGGCGATTTTGAACCACAACTCCCTGTCGTAGCGGGCTACGATAGCCAGGGCGTTGGCCGCCTTGATAGTCGTCGCTGCGGATGAGATGATCCGTCGCCCCATTGTGTCCAACTTCCTGCCCTCGCCGTCCGGCGGGGAAGTTGATGTCGAGGCCGATGCCCCCCCAGCTTTCTTCTTTGCCGCCGCCGAGACGACCGAATCCGGGGTAGGTTGTGTCCGAAGGCACAAGGGGGCAGCGTCGGGGGCCAGGTACTTCTTCGCGTACCGGTCCCTCTTTGCCGGCACTGTGGCAGAGTTCTTGAGGAGGGCGAGCCCCTCATCCCAGATGTCATCAAGAAGCGGTACGGCGAGGGCCGTCTTCCCTTTAGCCTTGCGCCGTTGGAAAAGGAACCCTTCTTTCTCCTTTTCTTCTGGGCAGAGCTGAAAAAGCTCGGATGCCCCGGAAATCATGGCATGAAAGGATCCAATCTCGTCGGGCGGGGATGCCCGAGCAGGGGGCAACGGGGGACACGTCCCGTCGTCGCCTCCGTAGTCATCTGTACCTGTCGTAGCCGGGTCCGTGCCTGTATCATCCCCGTGGGTAGTAGACCGGGGGGGAAGGCAGAGCAGGCCGCAGAGGTGGGAGAGGTGGCGTAGGATGCAGCGTCCTCCTCTTATGCAGTGGACTCTCCAAAGTTCCTGGCTCCGGCTCCCCCGTCGGATCTGGCACAGGTACCTCCGTCGGGGGAAGGGGCAACCTTGTCCTTATCTCCGAGCATAAGGACTGAATCGCTGACAAAATGGCCGCTGAGGTGTCCTGAGGCGCCGGAAACGACGGGCGCGAGGGCTCTTGAGGAGCCTTGTCGGCGACACCGTCGCTCTCGTCGTCGCCCTCGTCGGGATCCCTCCCGATGGGCTGGGCCTCTTCCACGACTTCGATGAGCTCTTCTTCAGAGGTCGTGTCCGTATCCACGATGGCCATCAGCCCCTCCCCCACCTTCTCCAACGAGGACTTCGTGGGGTCTTCTCAATGGGCCTGAAAGACGACTCCCTCTGCGGTGGCAGGGAGACTCTGGGTCCTGAAGGCGCCTCCACTGGTGTAGCCTCCACAGGCTGAGCCAGGGCCGCAGCGACATCCTCAATCAAGGTCTTAGCAGGGTGAATTAAGGCCATTGGCACCTTCTGGACGCCTGGGGCCTTCACCTTGGGGGGAGGGTTCGAGCCTCGCTCCCCCTCTGCCGGAATCTTCGAGATCGACCGGGGCCTCTCCAGAAGCTTCGCCGGGTTCTCAAACTTCCTCTTACCCGAGCCAGAGCGTTGGCTCGTGGTTGATGGCGCCGGGGAGGATGTGCCCTGCCTGGCAGCCAAGAAGCCCGACCGTTCGACACTCCGGGTGCCCGCGGACTCGCGGTGCTTAGCTTTTTGTTGGGCCCCCGTCGCCAGGGCACCCTCACAGGATTTAGAAGACCGCTCAGACTTCTTTTTCTTCTTCTCGCCTGACGGGCTCTTCCCTTCCAGCCAGTTGGCGAGACGGAGGTGGCGATCCTTCATGGTCCGCTCCGACATGTTCCCACAAAACGCACAGTCCTTCTCCTTGTGCGTCTTGTCCTCATGGAGACAGTAGAGGCATAACGAATGCTCGTCCTCCTTGAAAACATTCTGAAGCTGGCATCCAGGGCAGGTCCTGAACAGCTTCCCGGGCGTCGAGCTTCCTTTCTCCTGGGCCATGTCCGGGGTAGGCCTCGGAACTTCTGGAATCCTCCAAAAGCGTAACTCGACAAAATCTTCACCCTTGAGGGGCATAGAAAACTCTGAAACGGATCCCCGTTGATCGGATGTAGAAACGGTGGAGCTTGAGGCTCTATTTAATCGAAAAATGAGAAAAATCTCCTGAAAAAGCACGAAAACGCAGCAAAAGCACGAGAGCTAAAGCACAAGGACTCCCAACACTTGAACGTGCGGTAATAATCTGAGGATGGCTGCTGGAGGCAGGGTTTAGGGAGAGGGCAGTCATTGGCTGGGGGCAGTATGACCCAGAGACCAGTGATTGGTTACTACTAAGTAAGACAGATCAGAAACAAAACTGATACTGATTTTTTTCTATACCGAGGATTCCCGGCCTGATGACGGGGAATATTCATGAGCATGTGAATCCATGCCAGACCCATGCTGGAGAATATTCATGAGCATGTGAATCCATGAAAAATCCCACACTGAAGAATAACATGATCTTATTTAATGTAAAGACATGCAAGAACAAGGGCTGTTTGATGGGATTTTAATTCACTCCTAAACACTTGTGTACAGGCGTGTTATAAATGACTCATGATATCATATATCATTACTCCACCAGCCACTAGTCCCGACCCTCCAGCCCCTCTACCATATGCTACCATTTACCATACCAGTGAGGCTTGCTAACGCCAGTGGCTGAATGAGCGGTAAAGCAACAATGGAGAAATTTACCATTAGGGCCTGTAGGGAAGGCATGGTATCACAAGTATGACAGCGACACAATGGGTACAATTTGTAAAAACCTTTATTGAAATTGTTGGGGGTGGAGAAACTCCTACTTTGCCCTATAACTAAGATCAGATTAGTCTCGACCAACAAATAATAAATAAGGCAGTCCTACTGGAGTCCGTCAAATCAAAATAGCCTATGCTAACAAAACCTAATGCCTGCCCTATCTCTTGTACAAAAAGTGTAAAAATGAGAAATGTATGCAAAAGGAAAAATCAGTGTTCAAAAGAATACAGGTAAACGTAGGACCCCCTCTGTCGGGCTCAGACCTCTCATGACAAAGTTCAACAAGACGTGTAAGGGGGCTCCCTTCCCAAAGCTTATTATCTTTGGGGTTTCGCTCTGTCAGGTTCGGACCACTTTCGGACGTCAAAGACTTTCGAATGTGCGTGGCTTTCACTCTCCCCTTTTCCAGGAGTCAATCTTGATTTTGTGCGTTTCATTTGCTTCAAACAATGTACCTTTCACAGAGACCTTTGAGTGGGCTACTTTAGACCACTGTGTTACTTAGTGTTGCTGATTTCGAAGTTGTCCTCACTTCAAAGTTCATTCACAGGTCTGCCTTTCTTTGCGTCTCAACACACGCGTGCAGCCTTCACTTGTGATATAATGTTGCTATTTCAAACTGTAACACACACTGGTCTCTCAGGACGCTTGCCAACTCACCGGCTGGGTGTGTCTTTTGCTTGGTTTTGCGATTTCCGATTCACAAATCAATATCAGTACCACAGACTTGGCCTCGCCTCCCCAACTCTACTGTTCACCCGGGAGGGTCACTGGCATCCTTGAAACACAGTGCAGTCTTCATTTGTGGGATCTGGCCTTCTCCACGTGTTTTCCGCGGCCTGTCAGAGGCAACGACCTCCAGTAGGGAACTCTTGGGGAATCCGACCCATTGCTCTCATCCCTTGGTCCGTTGCACCAGTTGGTTTGTGCTTGTCCCGGAAGCCCTGCTCGTACTCGTGTTCGGCCTTGCTCAGAGTGTATCTCTAGGTTTTTCCTTTTAATCGTGTGAGGAGAGCTAATTGGTATCAGTTGTATGCACTTAAGAGTCAAGTGCCTGACTTTGCCTGACCAAATTAGCGGGACATGTCCAGTACGATGTGTGTTGTTACTCTCAGTCACCTTCTTCCTCGGCCCAGTGTTTGTGTAAAAAGGGTGGAGGCTTGGGACCTCGGGGAATCCTAACAAATAGGATGGGTTGGATACACAGAATAGCGGGGAATACTGCGTCTCACCATCAGCTGCCTCATCCCCACTCCCCGAAGAGCCCTCACCCAGGTGATTCTCCCACACTGGTCTCCCCAGGGTCTGGATCCAAAGGCGAAGGGCGTGCCCTGGCCACCTGAGAGAGAGAACCCCCAGGGACTAGCTGGTGAGACACCCTCTGGTTTCTCACAGGCCTCACAGCCCCCACACACCTCCAAAACCATGAATATGAGGATGATGTGTCCGAAAAACACAATTCCAGCACCCATTGTGGCCTTGCTAATGCCTTAAAACATTTCTACACATTTAAAAGGGTAGCTCTTTTGCCAGGCAATGGTGTCTTTTGCACCTTAAAGCCCTCACACAGCTGTAGTTGGGTAACAACATCTGTGTCTTTTCCCAAGACAATAAAAAAGGAGCCGAAAAATGATTCCTTTGCCCCTTTTTAAACTGCCTACATTTGTCTTTGCATTTGGTTACTTATATACTTGCATTCAGTAGGGAATATAAAGCTACAATTATACTCTATTTGCTTACCGTATTTAAGAGTTTATATATTATCAAGTTGGTTTCATATATTTGTACATATTTCAGCTGAAAAGATGTGTGGTTAGTCAAGGGCCTAAGTTTCAGATTGGCCTCAAATCCCAGCATCACCACTTAAAGTCTTTGACTTTGGGCAAATCATTTTTTTCATAACCGCTTAATCTACCAACATTTTGAAGCAGTCATTCAAATTAGAATGTACACGTTTTCAAGAGAGACAACATAAAAGATTTAGCTGACTAAAGTGTTGCTCCATTTTCAATAATGGTGACTATTCATAAAACGCATCACACATTTTTTGCTTCATGTTAGTGCTCCAGCTTCCAATGACGCATGATACTTTCCATGGCTGATCTCACTGTCTATAAATAAATCGCTGTACAGAATCACCGGCCATGTCAATGCAAATGAAAGCTACCCCACGCCCACGAGCATGTTATTGCACAGGACTTCCCAAACCCTCTAGCTGGCCCTTAATATCGAGGTCTAATTTCCCTAGGGATACTGGCTCGTCAGCTGAGAGAAGATGAAAGCAGGATCCGCAGCTGTGAGATAGAGGGCCATCAAGGTTCTCAGTCTGACATTCCCACCTACCGTCACAAAGCGTTGTCTCAAGCAGATCAAATCTATAAGGTAATCTCTAAATATGCGGTTTTATTTGTATTCCCTTAAAACAGGGTATTTATGACAAGTCCTCTCAAAAAAATAGTTGATTTCTGAGGTGTTTCTTTTTTTAATTCTATTTGTACTTGGTTATTTATAATGCGCCATCCCAGAGGTTTCTAGCGCGGACCGGGGGTCGAACCTATATTGCTCTGCATCATCTTGCTTCCAAGACGATTGCGTTGCCCTTGAGCTATCCTCCTGAGACTCATCACAAAGCTTTTATTTAGCAGGGGGTGGCGAGTGCATTTGAAATTACCACTATATGAAGCCTCTCGATTTAAAGAGTGTCCTGTTAACATGCAGGGCATGTTCAGTGCAACGTGGACCATTTACATAATCACAGGATCACAACTTTTCATGGATTGGAATTCAACTTTTGTTCACAAGTGACACATTTGACATTGCAAACTCTCTGCCCTGCTTTTAGAGTTGTAGGGATCTTTTTGTCAACGTGCTAAAAGCATCAATGTTTTGTTCAGTGGTTCAGATATGTGCAGAACAGAAAAGAATACAACTTCAATATCTCTAAATTACAATGTAAAACCATTTTCTAAAACTAATAACGACCAGCTCGTGTAACGTACTGTATGTGTAGCATTTTGGTGGGAGAGCAACTTGTACTTGCATTAGCCAGATCAATAAGATGCATCGTTGTTTGAAATTCTAAGCAACAGCAGATGGTGTTGTCACACATGCATATTAAACACATCTCAAATTTGCTGTGTGAGATGCTCGGCGGGTTCTAGCTTTTAGGCTCCCGTTAGATTGCATGCTGGTACATTTAGTTATGTGAGTGATTAATACTGACCAAACAAAACTACAAATACTGTACAAGACTACAAAATCATGTGATCAAAGATGCCAGAACGTGCCTGACATCCATCCTTTGCCCGAGACAAATAAAGTTGCACATGAAAATGCACAGTGAGAAGCGCACACATTTGCAAACAGTGCCACCAAAAAAACTGCGCGCACAGCTAGGATTCCCCGTTAGAGCAGTACAGGTGATCCTGGGCAAATCACACTCCCTATGGATCTCATTTTCTTTGGCTGCCAAAGTTGGCATCAACTAGAAGTGATTCTGTGAAGTGTGAACTACATAAAAAGCCATACTTGCCACATGGATTATAGTGTTTGCTCCACGCATTTTATGGTATATTATAAATATTTTACACTGTGCCAGTCACCACTATAGTGGTAAATTATTTACCAATTATATAACTGTATAACTGGCATTACATTCTGAATTGCCTCTTAGCTCGTGGCATCATGTGAACCGCGCTGCCCACCTGACAAAAAAGTAATATAAATTAGGTACTACAATGTTTGGGTGATGAGGGGGTTTCCTGGCCCTTGACTCTGTAAGGAGTCCACCAGCATGATTTAATCTTAACACCCCTGCATCGGAATACGTGCAATGGCCACGGAGGTCTTCATCTGCTACACAGTTTGTGTGGGGGGATTGTGGAGGCGATCAAATGAAGTTAGGCCTTAGGACTGCATGCCTAATCCTGGGACTTGCTACCTTTCCCACATTGCTTTGCATCTCTCCCGCCATACAGGACATGTAGGAGCAGCCTCGTACTCCCACTTTTGCCTGCTGGGGCACTAGGGTAAGCTCCCCTAGGGCCTAAACACAGTACCAGCTCTGGCCTTCCCCAGGCAGGAGGACACGAGCTACCCCAGAGTTACACTTTGGAAAAACCTAAGAAGGATTAAAAGAAATTGACAGCACATCCAGGATAACAAGTTCTGACCCACAGCTTACACAGAGATCTCTTCAGCAGTTGCAACAACCAACTGAGGTACCTTACACTTTTTTATTCAAAGGATCTAGTCTGTGGGTTTCACTATTTAAGGCTAGTTGAAAAATGAGGCTGATATATGAGAACAGTAATTCAGAAGGGAAAGGCGGAATAAAGTCAAGAATCATGCAATTTAATATAAATTGGTTTTGTATAGTTCCATTTGTTCCATGTGGAAGGCCTATTTGCACAACAAGAGTGTTGGATGGAAGGCTTTGCATTAATCCTGGCCACTGTAATTTCTCTAGTCAGCCTGCCATGCCCTCATTTTTAACCCAACTGCCCTATTACAGAAGAGGACCAGTCAGTTGAACACCAGCCTTTGTCCTGCACCAATGTGTAGAATGTAAGACTGCCTCGAGCAATGTTAGATGTAATAAATCATCGAAAACCTTCTACCATAGCTCTTTGCTTCTGGTGGAAAGCAGACTTGGTATAAAAAAAAAAAAAAAGTAAGGCCTAGTTAGTTTGTCACCCATAGACCGGTGATGTCCTAGGACATCACCTGGGTCAAATATTGCTAAATATGGTGCAACCCATCCCACCCCCCCAAAAAATGTAAAAGTTGGCACCCGTGGAGGTATATGAAATTTAGACTAGTTTCACACGTGCTACCTTGTCCAGAGTAGCATGGCACATGCCCGCTGAAGACAGTCAGCCTCATTCTGGCGTCTGCAACCAGTGGCTCTCCAGATGCCTTCAACTAAGAATCCCTCGATTGATCAGTATTGACTATGGCTGTTGAGATTAGTAGTCAGTACAAAGTTTATTCAATGCAATTAATCACATTATAGTTAGTTACAAAAAATATGACAACCTATAATAGCATTAAAAAAAAAAATCTTACCACCTAAGTGTATACATTATCCACTGATTTCTCCTATACATATGGGTCATATATGTTCATGTTAAAGGACATTTGTACCACGCACTATCGCTCTGGCAGATCTGAAAAGGAAAGGGGGCGGGGTGAGTTAGTGGGACCGAGCAGGAAAAGAGCAGTGATGTGCTGTTGGCAGCTTCAGTTCGGTTAACACCGTTCGCTGAGCTTGGGTGTGCTTCTCGGTTGATAGCTGTTGTGTTCTGTTGTGCAAGGCTATGTCTGATTTGTTTTGTTGCTAGGGTGTAGTGAAGTATGTGCAGTTTGCTGCACTTTAAAGGTGTGGTTGTGTTTGGTTAGAGTTTGAAAAGGGTGAAATGTTTAGTGGGTTGGTTAGTGACATGCTATCTAGATGTGATGCATGCTAATTTCCAAATTCTTTCTAGATGTGGCGCGTCAATATCTCCAAATTTCTGTCTGGATTTGGCACAAGCTAATATTCACAATTCTATTTAAATGTGGCACTGGCCAATATTCACAATCATGTCCAGATGTGACGCATATAACTTGAGCCTTAACATTATGTGATAAGGAAATGCTTTTTCACGTTCACAGCGTTATATACATTTGTGTCCTGTGGCTCCAGGCTCTCTTTAAATAACCAGACACCATGTATACCATGGTCCGACAAAAACCCCAAAGTCTCCCGCACTGTACTCATCCCTTCCGATCAACATGGGCCTTAGCCATACCGATCTTAACCTCGACTACCCGAGCTCAAAAGGACGAAGTGTGTCAGGATCTCCACATCCCTCCGATGCCAATCAAAAACAGCTCACTCGCTGCTGCTCTCAGAGCTGAATCCGCGATCAATCCCTGCTCCTTACAGGACCCCGACGCCACAGCAACAAATCACATGCCCAAATAGTCAAAGAACTTCAATGCTTGTAATTTACAACCCCCCCACAAAAAAGAACCCGATTTGCACCTGCTCGTCTGAACACACCCCTGATTTTCCAACAGTAATTGACACAATCCTCTCCTTGCAGAAGGTGTCTTGCTCATCTAGCAGGTTCTCTCGCCCACATTTGGTCTTGCTAGGAGAACAGCGTCATCCACGAACCGAAGGGTATCATGGATACGCACGGGTATCAAGGTCCTTATTGGGTAGAGTTTGGATATAGTGGTTGGGGCGATTGCCCTTGCGGACAATGCTCCCATTATCCTCACCCTATGAATGGGGCACAGCTCACCAGGGCTGTGTAGATGGCGCTACCCGGCGTACATCCTTAAAGATAGGCATTGTCAGGCACTATGTGACAGCTAAACAGACATTTTTGTGGGACTCGGCCGTGTTCTATGGGGCCCAGCACTAAAAGGTGCGAAGCAGTACAAATCAGTAAAACTATTCCAGGAGCAACTGTCTACTGTGTGCACTATGCTTTTCTGGCATGGATCATTAGGTAGGGGAGTCTACTTAGCAGGCGTCACTTTTAGAGAGAAAGTTCCCTCTATCATTGTATTACTAAAATAAAAAATAATCTCAGGCTATGCCGCTGTCACAGATGGCATTCTCTTACAAGGCTGCAGAACTCTTGATATACAGTTTCCTAACTGCTGTTACTAATGCAGAGTCAGTAGAAGTCCACCAGTACCCACCCTACATTAGTTGCTTCCTCTCTACCATGTCAAAGGCCAGGCAGAGGTCCATGAAGGCCATACGGATTGTGCCCTTTTTAAACATCACATTTTTTAGAGAATGGATTTGGGCACCAGGCTATCATCCATAACCCTTTCAAGAAACCAGCCTGTTGAGAAGACAGCAACTCGTGTCCCTCAACCCAAATGTTCAGGCAGTCTGATAATATGTTCCTGTAGATTTTCACTGTAGAACCCAAAAGGGTGACGAGGCACTAGCCAGCAGCATCTCATTTTTTAAAGAAGGTGACAATGGGAGTCATTTGCCAAAAATTAGAAATGCAGCCTGAATGTTGGACTGTATGAAATAAGCAGGGCCGGCCCGAGGCAAGGTGCAGTATGTGCCATCGCCCCGCCCCCACGCTCTTGTGAGCCATTGCACCAGATCTACGTGATCCGACCGCAGCTGATTTTGCCGCGGCCGAAATGTTTGCATGAGAAATGTGCGAACCACAAAAGGTTCGTACATTTCCCATGCAAACACACGTTCAAAACCCCTACATACCCACACCCCCACCCACGACACCCCCTCACACACTTCCAACATAAGCACACCGATTACCTGTCATTGCGTCGCGCTGTGTCCCTGCGGTGCCATTTCCCTTTCACTTCCGTGATCGGGAGCGCCGCAGGGTCCTTTTTTTTTTTCTTCAGGAGATGCAGGGTTTTCTCCTGCAACCCCCGCTCACTATACTACAAATTATAGTGAGCGGGGTGTTGCAGGGGACAACCCCGCAGTCTTTCTTTTTTTATATCTACCTACAATGCTACCACCCAAGGTTCGAACTTTTGGTGTTTGAACCTTTGGTTTTAGCATTTTTCGGACTTTTTGTACGGTCGGACCTTTTATTTTCGGTCCGATCGTCCAATTCCATTGCACCCACCCGCTGTAGCAAGTATACGAATGTATACAAATTGCTGCGCTGCTTCGAAGCAATTATGGGCAATTTTTTGCACCCGTGCAGGCAAGGCAATGCTGTCAGCTCCCAGCCCCCTGGAAATATGTATCTTCTAGAGATACATATTCCCATCGGCCCACCCTCCCAGCAGCCCATCAGACCTCAGGGGTCCTCGCAGTTAGGACTTATCACGCTCTTTGTTTAAGCATAGCATTTATAGTGCAAGCTCTTTATAAGCAAGCTACCCGTTTAAGAAACATTGTTTTGGATGAGGAAGGTAATTTTATTCTGAAAGCACATTAAAAAAAAAACGAGTTTGCTCCCCAAATCTGTCTTCTTTTAAGACAATTAGCATATGTTAACAAAAATAGTTATAAACTTTCTCCCTACTTTTCATGTGATCGGTTTTTGGTGTGCCAAATATTGTTTTGTAGATTGTCACATTTCACTTGCATCATACGATGCATGTCTTTGTCAAACGATGCAAAACACCCAGGTTACCTTTTCACATTATCTTTTGTTATAACTCAAGTCTTGAAATAAAGCCTACAAGCTATTTTGTATCCTTTTGCTGAATTGCATTCTGGTATTTGTAGTCTTCAAAATGGGGGAAATATTGTAAAAAGTTGCATACTTTCTTTTTAACATACTTTAATGTTGATTTGTGTACTTTTCAAGTCCTGTTTATAAAACGTGAGGTTGAGAAGAAAAACGAGTCACAGGGCAAATTGATTATGATAATTTACCAGGTCCATGGATGTGTGAAGAGAGGTTACTGGACTGAGGATGTTCTCCCTGGTCCTGTGCTGAATTTCAGGGTACACATGGGTTGACTGCGCCTGCCCACTTTTTTCACAGTTCTGACGCCATCCACCTTAGGTGTTTTAGAGCCCAGCATGCAAAAATAAAAAGCATGTTTCCTCAAGTTTTCAGCCACCAGGATTTGAACCCAGGTCCTCAAGTTCTCAGGGCACATACTCACCCACAAGACCACATGAATGGGTCTTCAAAACACATGTCTTGTACTGGTATTTTGCTGCGCATGGAATATTTCAATATAGATTTTTTGGTTTAAAAGGTGTGCACCTGTTATACTTTGCCAGCAGTGTTATAGGAAAATATCCTCTCTCTGGTTATTTTTGTTGTATTAAGGAGAACCATCTCCGGTTCCGGAAGCACCTCAAAACCTTCCTCTTTGCTTCTGCTTTCTCTCTCCCTCTCCCCTGCTAAAGTCTCGACATGAATCTGCACCGAATCTGCAACTGGGCCACTCTCACCGACCTCGGTCCTGGTCCCAGCCACTCTCCTCTTGCACTGCCTCCCTGGCAACCCCTGCACTGAGGGACTGTTCTCTGTATCCTTACAACCCCCCTTTTCCCAGCACTTGTCTGCACTTACCTTGCACTTGCCACCAGCTGGCCCTATTTATTTACTTATTCTACTTACTTGTACTGCACTTCCCCCTTCCCCTTGCACTTTTCCCCTTTTCCCTTCCCCTGCACTTGCGCGGTCTGAATGTCACCTGGCCTAGTAGGATCGTTGTCTGTCTTCCCCTTGTTTCCCCCCCCTGCCTCGTCGCGCCTTGAAACACTTGTGTATAGGCGCGTTACAAATGCCATATCATATCATATCATACATTTTTTGAAAGACACTGCTCATTTGTATTGTGCATTTTCTTCTATTAGGAAAGGCCAGTTGAATTAAATGTGCACATTTCTCTTTAAGATACGTTCAGTCCATGTGCATATGTTAAGGAGCCCCCCGACCCCACACGTTTTTTTTTTTTATTTGAGCCCCATTGATAACATTTGAAGATCTGCAGAATGGCTTACTCTAACTGCCTCAATATCTTCCTTGTATGTAGGCTTTGCTTCGATTACACCATAAGGCAATCGTGCAGAAAGGGCACTTTGCCCTGTCTGGCCCAGAGCCAATCCTTGCCCTTATATCCTTGGAACCTGCAGTCACATTAGGTATGCTTGGATTACTTAACTGTAATCGTCTTAGTCCTGCTCTTCCTCGTCACAGTACTTTCTTTTGAGGAACCCACCTCACAAGTACTGTGAAGAGGAAGAGCAGCACTACAAGTAATGAAGATTCCACACAAGTAATCTCAGCATTACTTCCACGTTCCTCTTCCTTGTCGAAGTACTTACTTTTGAAACATACCAACCCCAATGATGCATGGACCTAAATAAACACTCAGGTCACCAGATGCCATGCACAACTGCCACCACCAATTTATTCGACATTCTCCAATAAGTGTGGATCTCAGTGCACACCTGGACTTAATACACCAATTAGAAAAACATCTGCATTCTGCCTGTGCGGATTCAGCCAATAGTGCCTGATGAAAGTGTCCGGGTCTGGCCAGGTGGCAGCCCGGCAAATGTCCTGAATTGACACCTACTGCCCAAGAGGCGGCAATTGATCTGTCTAATCTCCCCTGGGTATTTGTCAGGGAAGGGGCTCTGGAAACCGGATAAGTCATGCAAATTGTTTTCCATATCTATCTACTGATCGTATGTACCATTGCCTTCCTGCCTGGGCACAAACCTCCAAATATAATGAGCAAACTGTCAGATTTTCTAAGGGGCCCTGATTTCTCCATATACATCAGGGCTTCCCTTATCACACCCAACTGATTCCATTCCACCTCGTCAGGAGAAGACAGGTTTGCGAAGAAAAATGGAAGGATGATCTCCTAATGTGGAGATTCACCGCAGTATCTCAAAGAGAGGGTGAACATTTATCACCCTAAAAGGAATCTCCCTTCCGCCAAGGCCTGTTGTTTAGAAGTTGATCGCATAAAAAGAACCCAGGAAAATGGCTGTGCCTTTCCAGACTTGGCAGCTTGGGCTTGGAACAAACTGCCAGAAACTCTTCGTAAGGAGGAGAACCACCTGGCATTTAGGAAAATGTTGAAAACCAGACTGTTCAAGTAATACGTCTCTTTGAAAAACTGGTTTTCTCTCGCTCTCCCTTTATGTTACAGCACCTGGATGCCCTCGGGCTTTGGCGCTATATAAATACGCTAACATAACAATTAAATTTGGATTCCACCATGGCTGGATTACACCAAAGAAACAATTCATCCTGCTGCATTGCCAGATAAGAGATTTTGCAAGTTAAGGCACTAATCTCCAACAATCTCCTAACAGATGTGATTTTAATGAGACCTCGCGTAATGGCTCAAAAGGGACATCCTGTGAAACTCTCAAAACGAATGGGAGGAAAAAATGCCACATCTCTCCCTGGTGGATGGTTTGAGCGAGCTACGGGGGAATTCAAAGGGGTATACTTTCTACTCCCATGTTCACAGAACTTTTTCGAGAATAGATTACGCATGGGTATCAAGGTCCTTATTGGGTAGAGTGTTGGATACAGTGGTAGGGGTGATTGCCCTTGCGGACCATGCTCCCATTATCCTCACCCTATGAATGGGGCACAGCTCACCAGGGCTGTGTAGATGGTGCTACCCGGGGTACATCCTTAAATACGAGATCCTAAGGGGTGGGCGGACACAATATTGGAGTTTTTCCAAAACAATAAGACAGGAGGACATGTAGCTAAATTGTGTGGGATGCATTTAAAGCCACCTTGAGGGGGTCGCTTACAGCCCTGAAATCTTGTAGGGACAGACAAAGAAGTCAGTTGGAATTGGAACTCGAGTCCATGCTAAAACAACTGATGGTCCTAATGGTGGAGGGAGCAGGAAGTGCTCTTAAGAGGGAGTATAGAGTGGTCACGAGCCAACTGGAAGTCCTACAATCGAAAGCAGAAGAACGGTCTACGATTTTTCTTAAACAGAAATGCTACATTAAAGCTAACAAAGCAGATAGATTGTTAACAAGGATGTTAAGGAAGAAAGAAATGGCGAGAACCATACTAAAAATTAGGACAGAGGAGGACAAGGTTAGTTCGGGCCCAGCCAGACGTTACGCTAGCATTCACAGCATATTATTCCTCTTTATATAAGTCGGACTACCAAAAATCACTAAGCTGGAACGGGAGGAGCTGGAGGGCGATATTACACCTCAGGGCGTTCGAGCAGCAATCACGATACTGCCAGCAGGAAAAGCACAGGGTCCAGACGGATACACAGCGGACTTCTATAAAACCTTCAGAGAAACCTTGACTCTGCACTTGGTGTCTCTTTTTAATTCCTTTGTGGGACAGGTAGGAATTACGCCAACAATGAAAGAAGCCACAGTAGTTTTGTTGCAGAAACCAGGGAAAGACAGCACCCAATGCGCCTCTTACAGGCCGATAGCACTTATTAACATTGATGCCCAAAGTGTTGGCAAACCGACTGGAACAGCTCTTCCCAAAGCTTATTCACCTAGATCAGGCTGGTTTTATAGAAGGTAGACAGACCCATGACAATACAAAAGGGTTAGCCACCTCATTGAAAAGGTTAGCAAAACCGGGATCGTGTCCCTTATTTTAGCCATAGACGCTGAGAAGGCATTCGATAGGGTAGAATGGCAATTACTCTTCCATACCATGGAGAAGATGGATTTCGGGTATACATTCCTGGCAAAGATAACGGCCAACTATCAGAAGCTCTTGTTACGTCTGGCTATTAATGGGAGCATTTACGAAAGTATCCCGGTCTCGAGGGGCATTTACCTCATTATACAAGCCTGGATGTTGAAGCACGGGCTCTGTTTTAACGATAAGACAGAAGTACTCCTCCTGGGCTCATCAGCCAACCAGAACAAATTGGACATGCTATTCACCTCATTCAATATTTACGGTAATATAATCAAAGTCGCTAACGTAGTGAAGACATTAGGAATCTACATTGATTCAGCACTAACCTTAACAAGACAAACCAACGCTATGGCATCTTCCTCCACCTACACATGCAAGTTCAACACAGCTTGCCGACCTTACCTGACTACAGTCAACTGCATCACAATAGCAAAAGCCCTAGTCCTCTCTAAGCTCGACTATTGTAATAAGCTCTATCTGGGCACTTCACACCACAACCTCAACAAAATGCAAGTTATGCAAAACAACGCCATTAGAGCAGCTTTGAACATCCCAAGGAAACAACATATCTCTGAAACCAGACATTCAATAAGGTGGCTTAACATTAAGCAAAGAATAGCCCTCAAAACTCTGTCCCTCACCCATAAGTGCCTATCTAACCAGGCCCCTAAGTACCTTTCAAACACTATCTCACGCCACACCACATCTCGGCGCACCAGAACAGCCCAATCGCATTGTGTCAACATTCCACGTTTCAAGCAACAACAAGCAGGTGGGGCTAGCTTCCCTGTTCTCGCTGCTAAAAAATTGAATGCCCTCCCTCTATCCTTAAGAGAGGAACCCTCTTACCACCTATTGAGCAAGACCTCAATCCTGCTGCATAACACAACCCGACATGTATAAACCTACGTTAATTCCTGCATATTGTAAATACTGTTGTATTTATGTAACCTTGTAGCCTGCATCTTTTACTATTGTCTAAATGTATATTTGTAAATTCTTTTGTTTCATACAGTTCTATCCCTTGCCTTGTTTTTCTGTAACTTGTAAGCTTAGCGCCCAGATACCTTTGTGCTCGATGCGCTCCACAAATAAATAAACTAAGCTAAACTGAAACAGGGGTGTCTTCATTCCTCGTTGCTCTATGCCATCCACCCGGAGCCACTTCTGGCCACCATTTGATCCACCAGAGAAATACAAGGAATCCTCTTTGCAGGGGGAGAGCACAAAGTTGCAGCTTTGGCAGGCGACTTACTGCTACTGATTACGAACCGGAGAGGATGTTTAGGGGGATTGATAGGGTCCTACAGCAGTTCGGCGAGGTGGCAGGGCTAAGGATAAACTCTCACAAGGTTGAGGATTTTAACCTGATGGCTCCGGTAGATATGGTAAAGACACTGAAGGACTGAAGGAGGCCCTCCCGTATATGTGGGCTGATAAAGGCAATAACATACTTGGCAGTGATGATCACTATTTCACTGGCCGCGTCTTTCGGCCCCAACTACCCACCCCTACTGGAGAAAATTCAAAAGATGTTATCTGATTGGGGGCCCCTTGCAATATGATCGATGGGAAGGATCACTGTCCCGAAAATGGTGGTACTCCCAAAGCTACTCTACTATTTTATGGGTCTGCCAATTGGGCTCCCCGACACTAACTTTAAGCTCCTCCAAAAATATACGGGGGCATTCATTTGGAACTGCAGAAAACACACAGGGTGAGGATGCAAGTTCTGAGAGCTCAGAGGAACAAGAGAGGCTTAGGGGAGAGTAAGTTATCTAGCATCGCAGATCAAAGGAATAAGAGACTGGTTCAGGGATGACCGGGGGAAAATCTGGGATGAATGGACAGAGCAGTTATGGGGGCCCCGTTGCAGGAAGTTCTTTGGCAGCCAAGGGAAGGTAGGCCTTCAAACATGTATTGTAGTGGTATAGGTTTGCTAGTGGGAGAGGCGTGGGACGAGTTGATGGGAAAGACGGATCTGACCACCTTCCCCTGGCCGCTACCCCCTGTTTAGAAACCCATAGTTTTCGCCAGGGTGGAAGGGCGGAGGCTTAGAGAAGTGGGAAGAGGAGGTGGTGCGACAAAAGTAGAGACATGTTCCTGGACTAACAGCTGAAAACCTTTAACCAGTGCAAAAAGGACTTCGAACTGGGAGATGGAGAGAAAATCTGCTACTTCCGGTTGAGACACTGGCTGATGAATCCCAAGGTCAGGAGGGCAGCCACCAGGGACTTCACTCTGTTTGACAAGTCTGTGGCATCGAAGTCGGGAGAAAAACACATTGTGGGGGACCTTCATGGCCTTATTAAAGAAGGGGAGGAGACTGGGAAATGGCAATATATGGATCAATGGGAGAGAGTTGTGGGTCATTCCGATTGAGATGGAGCATTGGGCCTCATTGTGGGGACACATCCCAGTGTTAGCAAAAGCCATCAAATTCAAGAAATGCAGGTCAAGTTGATGACTGTGGCATTTCACCCTGGGGAAGCTCCACAAATACTATCCAACTGTCCCAGAAACATGTTGAAGGGAATGTGGGGATGTGGGGGGGTGGACTCATATCTGGTGGGAGTGCCCGCACATCCAATCTTATTTAGCCATGATCCAGGCAGCGATGGAAGAAATATTTGTGATGCAACTGACGGGGAGCCAGGGGCAAATCCTACTGGGTATGGGGGAGTGTTGGAGGGGTTACCGACTAAGGCACAAAGAAAGGCATACAGTATACTGATGAATTGATGATAGAGGGTGTATTGGGGGTGGACCAGAAATGGAAAAATAAGGACCCCCCACCCCAAAAGGAACATGAATAGGTGGGTAAAATGTTGAACTTTGGTGTACTACAGTAGGTTACATACTCTATTCAGAGGGACCACCAACGCTTTCAGAAAAACCAGGAAGTAATTTTGAAATTTCTCCAGAAAGACTCAAGGGGAGCATGGTGCCCGCGGAAAAGGAAACTCTTGCAGGTGATCTAAGTGCAGCAGGCATGGAGGCCAACAGGAAGCTGAGTGAGACAGGGCCACATCCAAAAAGAGCTCGACATTTGGGCCAGCTTCAAGAGGGTCAAGTGGAGTGAGGAGGAGGGGATTCAGGAATGGACCAGCCCGGACGCAAGACATTTGGGTCTTAGGGGGTGGAGGAGATGAGAAGGGATCTGGGAGCAAATGTGGGGGCAGGAGATGCGACTGCGATGGGGAGGGATAGGGGAGGAGAAAGCGGGGTTGGGGGGTTAAAGGTCTGGATGGAAATAAACCTTTCAAGAGTCGGTTAAGTCATATTACTAACTCTTCCCAAGACACCCTTTACTGTCCCGATCGCTGCCTGCCCCAGTTACAACCCCTCCTGAAGGAAACTAAGAAGATCTGAAATGCTGCATTCTGAAGTTAGATTCTCCTCAAACTTGCTTTGAAAACTGCTCCAGTGCCTATCATAAACTCTGAGTACGGAGGGCCTCTTATCATTTTGAACTTCCTGAGCTAATTCTGCAGATAGCCCTGGAGCTGCAATTATTGTCTCTCAATTTACAGCCCCGCTCCAATACTGGAATTGTTAGACCTTCCCTTCCCTGAAATCCTTTGATGGGGTACTGATGACTTGGGAGTAGATAACCTGTGGAAATTGTCATCTATAGCACATGGGAAAACCAGGGCCTGCAGAGCCAAAAAAGGAGCTACGAGGATGAACTCTGCAGCAGAATCCCAAATTCTTGTTACTACTTTCTGGAGCAGTTGAAGTGGAGGGTAGATGTGTAATAGAGCCTCTGGCCACTGAATGGTCATCCCATCTACTCCCCAGGCCCCGGACATGGAAACCTTGAGCAGACCTTGAGTTTGTCAGTCTGCTGTGAGGCAAAGAGATCTAATGTTGGTGTCTCAAATCTCCTGCATACGTGGAGCAACGCATCCTGCTGCAACTTCCATGTTGTTGATTATCGAGTTCAGTTCATCTACCTTCAAATTGTCCTTGCACACGACATGCAATGCCTTGACAGACAATAGGTTAGTCTCTGCCCATTCCCCCAGTTCGCTGACCAGCTTTTCCAGGGCCTTCCAACAAATCCCCCCTTGCAATTTGAAGTATTTCATGGCCGTAGTGTTGTCCGATAGAAGGGTCACCTGCAGCACTGGAGATAACTACTATAGGCCACACAGAGCTGCAGCAAACTCCCTTCAATTGGAGGAATGGTTCACTTCTTGAGCCAACTATTTTTCTTGATGCTCCTTCCCCCATTCCATCTCACCGTCATCGGTAGTAAGAATGATCGCATGGGCTTCAGGTGTGCCCACGTAACCAGATAGACACATAAGGCCATATGCCCCTGTATTTGTAGAAACTCTCTGGCCTGAAATGTGGACAAGAGAGCATTGAGAACTGCTTGGAGGTGGTGGTACAGATCTGGTTGCCCTGTCAGAGAGAGGAGGGGTGTCCTCTGGTCTGAGAAGTCCATGTAATTTTTCACCTTAATGAATACAGAAGCCACTGCTCCTTCATTAAGGTATTTTCCCTTCTGATCCTCTTTATGGGAAAAGACTCATATTGGGCATGATTTTGGGGAAAATAAGAATGAAGAATTTGAAGACGAGGATGCGAGAGGATTTGTACTTTTCTTTCTCTTAATTCCCTCCTCTTAAATGACTTTCTTAAACAATTCTATCAGTTTCTTCCCAGGGATACTAGATCTTCCATTGTTTATTTCGGGGTCTCTCTAGGGGACTGTAAATCTGCCTACACATTTATTTTGCTTTCTGAGTGCTGCCCTATGTCTAAAGAAAACTCCATCAAATAATACAAGCAAAGGGGAACCTGGGACCTAGCATTTAAATAATCAGCACCCTTGAACGCATGCGTGAAAGCTGAGTGGTCCCCCAACCAATATTGCCAGCGTTACGGCACGCATTGCTTTGGTAACCTGACTGTTCTAAGCAGTCTGTACCTGCCTCCCCCATTCCTTTGTAGAGGAGGAGCCAAGCATTCCCACTCCAACTGCCCCACCTACATTACCTGAAAAGTATGAACCAAAGTATGTGACGTATACTGAACAGTTAATCCAGCAAAGAGAAGAGCGTGGACTCTGTGCAGTACCCATAAGAATACATATACCTAAGAGAATATGGGAGTTAAAGTACCCATTGAGGAAACCATACCTGCATATAAGACAATATGATGGCCATTTAAACAGGATTCCTGAAGGAGAGAAACTAAATGGCAAAGATGAATGGTGACGTCATACAAAATGAATCGACACCCATATAGAAAGATAACCAGACCAGAGAGGCAGACTATTTATAAAAACAAAGAAGTACCAAGGATAAGGGACATCTTGGGATCAAGATGAAGAATCGTATGCCACAAACCTGATGAAGATACTTAGTTTAAACGTGTACAGATGCAATGAAACGCAAGCAGCAAAGCAATCATGAAGTTAGCCACATGCTTTTAAATAGATTAGACTGCGACAAGCGCCAAAATACATATATACCTCTATAGAAACATATAGACAAGTAAAGGATGGATGTTTCCACTATGCATATAAGCGGTACTGAACAAAGCAAGAAGGCCTCATTCCAGTGTCAGAGTTAAGAAAAGCAATTGAATTAAACACAATAAAAGTTCAGCTAAGGAGTTCCCTGAGCCAAGAAAAAAAGGTCTTATCACACTGGGATTGGCTGACATTGGATACAATTAACATGAAAGAACAGAAGCTCCTGTTCAGGGAGGTCAGCAAAAACAAAAGACGTCAGAGGACTATTGAAGAATAAAATCAAATACACGATTTCATGGTGTCCAGTCACGTGATAGAGGGAATTTGGAAGAACGAGATGATCACAACTACACACGGAGGCCAGCTGGTGCCCATACGCCTTAAAAATTCTCAGAGAACAGTACAAACTCAAGGCCAACTTCAAAGCACTAATTGACACTGGACCATTGCAGTAATATGATGGGATGATATGATAGGTTATTTATAATGTGCTTAATACCCAGAGGTTTCTAAACGCAGTCCCGGGGATCGAACCTGCGTGGCTCTGTGTCGTCTTGCTTCCAAGGCAAGCATGTTGCTGCTGAGCTATCCTCCTGTGACTGATGATGATGATATGCTAATTAGTGAGAAGCTGGTGCTAAAACGAGCTCACCCGCACCTGGTTGTTCAGTCTGCGTGCTGCTAACGTAGGTAGAAAAGTACTGACGGGGGTTAGAAGCCAACCAATTGTAGGAGACCACATAGTTGGGGGGGTCCTATAACTTGTGTAGCCAATGGGACGTTGTACATTTAGAGACGTTCATAGTTGCCATTTTGAAGGCAGGGCTTAGTTGCCCCACCTGATGTTAACAGAGATTGCACGTGGTGTGCCTGTCGACCCAAGGGTACTTGCGGTTGCACTTGGGGCAGAATTGGAAAGGGGTACCCTCCATACGCACCTTGTGGCAGCGGGCTTGTAAGTGTAGGAATATATAAGAATGTACCTATATACCAAAAGAGTGTAGAGCATGTCCATCCCCCACTCTCCCTACTTGCAGGGCCGAGGCCCGGGCCGAGGCCAGAGGCCTTCCGAGGCCCAAATCCGTCGTGCAGCTGTCGACGGTCTAATTCTTCTCCGGGCCGGCGTCGAGTGTGGAAGTTCGGTGACTCGACGTTGGGGTGGAGAAATGGGTAAATTTAACAATATTTAGCAAAATTATGGCTAAGGGCAGGGAACTCCGCGAAATGCTTCCGACCAGTATGACGGAAAAAAACAATCTGAGGGTCCTAGACGCGTGAGGGATCATGGGTACAGTGGACGTCACACTAGGGATAGTATTACTGGCACGTCCTGTGTCGACGCCCTTTTTCGAGTTTCGAAAAACAAACTAATACTCCGCAGCTTCCACTAGATGTCGGCCTATGCACAGCATGTGATCTAAGCAGATTCCACAAGCCTCAGAAACTTAGTTATTCACTTAGATCCAATCCCACCTCCCGTTAGGTTTTTGTAGTTTGCCATGTAGGATGACGTTGGTAATGATGCAGGTCAAAATGTCAATGATGACCAGGTATGGGTATAAAAATCCCAATTTTCTATGAAGTAAGTAGAGTCAGAGTATCGAACGATTGCTGATGTTCGTTGCACTTCCTGTTTTAGATATTTGACATTAAAACAGACGAACTTTGCCAAACTATTTGTGTTGTCTTGATTACTGATGTATGTATAAAAATCTGCATCCCATCCATCTCCAGGGTATTGCTACTCATCTTAAAGGGCTGTTTGGGAACACCCAGCTCACCTTCATCTACGCCTTGGGATGGCTCTGCCACCCTATGCTATGTTGCTGTAGACTTGCACTCAGTCACTAGGAACTTGTGGGACTCTTCCTCCTGCAGAGCCATATCAGCAGTTTAGCTGCGACACGTTCTGGCTCTAACCAGCTCAACCAGAGGCTCCTTCCCTGGCAGGAGCCCTCAGAATGCCAATCCTCATGGCAGGTCCCCCAAGGCCCAGCCAGGAAGCTCTGGCCAGAGGATACATTCTTTCAGTGCCCCTCCAAGCTCTGAAGGGAGCTGATAGTAGTTCCATAAAACAACCCAAATGCCTTCCCGGGACCCTGCCCAAGGCAGGAACAATTTTAACGACAGCACATTGAGACATGAGGGTTTTATACACCCGGTAGGAGGGGATAAGCATCAACAAAAAAGAGAATAGAAATAAAAGAGGGTTCCCAACAATTGAGTACCTCATAAGTACTGGGACGAGGAAGGTGGAGGTGATGTAGCTTAGTGTGTGTTTTGAAGATAAAAGCACTGCTTGGAGATGGATTTCTTTGACAGTCAAAATAATTATCTAAATTAAAGGTATATTGCTAGCGTGGCAATGGCGAAATATATAGACACCCAAAAAGTAAAAGCAATTATGAAACTGCTGCAAAAACAACAGTTAACTTCAGTTAGCAAAACACAATTGCCTCTTTCATGCCCTGCATTGCTCAGTCAGATTGTTTTTTCAAGCAAAAGTTGCAAAAATACCTCACAAACAATAGCTCTACTATCTACAGCTGTGAATATGTGTTCAAGAGCCTTAGTTGTAGATTGGCCTAAAATTCAGGCTTAGCCACTTGTCGGAAATGCGTGCTCCTGGGCAAATCAATTTATCTCACTGAGGCTTACATTAGGCGTCTCTACAAATGATTCAGCTCACTCTGTTGGGTACTTCAAAAAAGCCTCACTCCTGATATTGCCACATACATAATATTAACAGTGAAAATTCATATACTGAAAGTCAGTTTATTTGATTCCTATGGATATTAAAGACTAATTTGTCACATTTTCTGAGATGCAAATAAGGAGTACCCAGGGCTTTAAGTTGGCTGTGGCTAGCCGGTCTCTAGAAAGCTCGCTGCCGACTAGCCACAGCCACACCAACACCTCAGGCAGCCTGTGACCGAAGTACTGACACCTACAGAGAAGCCTGTGTAACCATGGGTTCGGCTACACAGGCTGTTAGATCACTCTTTACTCGGAAAAAGGAGCTGGAAAGCCCGGCTCTTGTTTTTTTTCTGAGTAGAGTGCTCACGCAGCATGAAGCCTTTTAACTGCGTGCTGCATGATGACTCTGTACTCAGAAATAAACAGAGCATGGCATTCCAGGCCTCCTCCGGTCTCTGAGTACAGAGACATTATGCAGCAGACAAACCTTTCACTCAAGGAGCCCGTTGTTTTTAACCACGTGGCTCCTTGATCAAAAGGGCTGCCTGCTGCGTGAGAGCTGAGGTACACTGGTGTCACACCTTTGGTGCGCCCGCCCCCTCCTTTTATTTAAAAGGAGGGGCTGGACGCACCAAAGGCAATAGTGCAAGTGTGCCCCAGCTCCCTTGCTTTCACCAGCCCATCCACCCCCTTTTAGGTGAGGGGAGGGCTCTCGCTAGGGGCGTAGTATAAGTACACGTACTTCAGCCGCACCTCCTAGCGGTGAAGACGATTGCAAGCTACCTGGGAGGCCGCACCTTCCATGTCGCCATGCGGTCTGAGATGTCCTCTTCACATCCCATCCGAGCAGGCGTGCCACAGGGATCGAACCTCGGACCCTTCCTGTTCAACCTCTTCACCAACGACATCCCGACAGATCTCCACAAGACGAACCTGCCGCTGTATGCAGACGATGTTGCAGTCATCTCCCAGTCATTCAGCGAAAAGGAAGTGGCGAAGAACCTGCAAGCTTCATTGGATACTATCGCAAAGTGGTACAGCGACTGGCGGATAGAACTCAACACCAGCAAGACAACTGCAACGCTGTTCACCAGAAAGAAGATCAAGGAGCACCCACACATCAGCCTCAACGGGGAGACCATCAAATGGGAGAGCAGCAGCCGCTACCTCGGTGTGACCCTGGACAGCAAACTCAACTGGGAAAGCCACATCGAGAATACTCAGCAGAAGGCAACAGGAAAGATGGCAGCGCTGTACCCACTCCTGAAGAGCAAGTCCATGCCCCTCCGGACAAAGATCAACGTCTACAAGGCGATCATCAGACCAACCCTGACTTGGATGACCTGCCATGAGCGACACCGGAAGAGTCTTCAGATAGTCCAGGACAAGGCCCTGCGGATATCGTCTGGAGCTCCAATCTTCACAAGGATAGCAGACCTTCACAGAGACCTGGACATCGAGATGTTGGATGAACATCTAGCGAAGCTGAGTAAGAACTTCTGCCAAGAACTGGATCAGAACCCGAACCCTCTGATCAGAAGACTCACTGCCACCACTGCAAACCCCTTCGACCGCTACCCGCGGCCCATCACTGCGAAGACCCTGTGAAACCAGCCCTACTGTGACACGACCACACAGACCAAGAAGAATACAAACCCACGACTACACACTCAACCTGAGAAGATGGAGTAATGAGGCTCAAGCCTCGGTATCCAAAAATCACCGCTGGTGGATAAAAATCTATCAGCAAGAAGAAGAACAAGCGCCGGCGCACCTCCTAGCGAGAGCCCTCCTCCTCAATTGACCATCCCACTCAAAGCACTGGGGGCTCCACACATCTTTTGCCGCCCAGCCCAGGGTCCCACAAATCATAGGGACTGGCCTGGAAATAAGCTATACAGAAATGGTGCCCATAAAGTAAACTTAAGTTGTGCTGGACTATGTCCAAGAGTAAGCCATCTGGCACTGTAATACTTGCATGATAGGGCGCCAGTGTGTTCGCACTTGTAATAGGCGTCGCCTATCCATCTACTCTCGGGGCTAGTGGTACCAAAGGCGTGCCCACAGTGTCCACTATTAACTAATCATGTCCTGAACCTGGGGTTTGAGTTATAATAAAAGCATCTGGAGGGAAAAGGGATTAAACAGGCATCTCTCTTTTAAAGATACTTTCCATGCAGAATACATCTGTATGCTGCCCAGCCCCTCCGTGCTCATTCATAGCAGGACGCCTCCTTCGCCTCCCACGCACTTGTGGCCGCCGGTCAAACACCGATAAGCAGAACCCCTGCGCCGCCCTCAGACAAAATAGCGCAAACAAAGGGCCACGCGTGACCTTTGAGAGCGCATGCCTGGCAGCAGCCGAAGCAGACACAATCCGGCGCTTTAGAGCGATAGCAAGTCAGCACGAGGAGGCCAAGCAAGCAGGACAAAAGGAACCGACTGGAAAAGACCTGACCTTTATAGAGCACAGAATACACGCAAAATGGAGCCCACGAACGGGGTGTGGGAGGTCGGACTGGCTTCTACAGTCTGCTCTCGTGTGTTCTGAGCACCGCTGCTTTTAAATTGGAACGTTCCGCTTTTGCTTGAAAACAACAAAGGCACAAAGTGGGTATTTCCTATGAAAATTCAAACACCCAGTGCTTATAATTTAGGGTCTGGGTTACAATAAAGAGCTGTGCGGCGGAGGCAACCGCCAAATGTTGGGGCGCGGCCGGTTGCGAGAGCCCAAGGCCCATTTGCTGCACCACAAATAACATTATGAAGAGCGGTACTCGCATGTACATGCGCTACTTTCAAATATAACCAAATATTCCAGGGGCACCGCCATATTCCCTGTTTCATTCTTACATGTCCAGTCAAAATATGCTATGGAAACTATCATGAATGCTCATGTTAATACTTTCAGTAACATATACAGCCATCAAATGCCAGGAACAACTTAATATACCCCAGGTTAACCTTGCGTGGCTAGGTATTGCTATTGTAAGCCAGAAACAGCTTCCCAGACCGAGGTTGAGCCTTGTGTGCCAATGCTCAGCATCAGAGCCTACGTTTAACCAACATATGACCTGGTATGCCCATGTATGACTATATATCACCATCATATGCCAGAACATCTTCTTACGCTATGGTTCAGCTTCACAGGTGCAGCCTGAACTTCATGCACAGACAGGAATGGCTTCATGGTCCCTTGGACAGACTCATGCTTAAAATGGTTTAATATGCCCAAATTCGCTTTCACAGGTCTATGTATTGATTGCCTTGTCAAGCAGACATTGAATCAGCAATTTCTCCTCTCGTCCCCAGAAAACGGATGCATACATGTAGCTGGGGCTCTCTATCAGTCACCCCAATTATCAGCAAAGAACACTTGGGCCCATCAAAGAGTGCCCACCACAAGAATGGAAGACTCAACCATAGGGCAAGGTTACTGTTTTTTTTTATTTTGCAAACAAAACTGACAGGGATCAAACCAGGAAAAAAGTTTCATCAGGAGCTCTCGTCTTCTAAGCATGTGTCACCCGGGTTTGATCCCACTGAGACATCACAAGTTTAGGTTCCATCCCAGAAACCTATCAGAAATTCACATTGGTCAGTTTGGGTGAGCTACATATAGAAGAAATAAGGGTTATTTCTACTATTGGAAAGCCATATCTAGTGGCTCCTCCTAGGACCACTTCTACTAGTGTCAGTCTACAATGTGGCAAGGGACGCAGAGAGACCATTGGGCCTTGCAGCAAATGATATCCCCAAGTGAAAGGTGAATTTGGATTGGGCGGAAAGTGTCCTCCCATCCCTGGCACCCCTGACGGTTGCCAAACTCAGTGTATCTTTTCAAGGCAATGGGAATGAACATGGAGGTGAAAAGTGTTCTCTAATGTTGCCATTTCTGATCACCTAAGCCTGTGAGAGTGCATTCAGTTAGCAGTTTGTGGCCAACAATTGCATCTTTCCTCCTCTTGTTCAATGGGAACAGTCATCCTCATCTACCTCGGCCGAATGGGCATTTTCACGTGTGTTGACACCACGAAATGAAGCTGTCCTGCTTGTAATTATGAGAATTTTAGCCTAATCTTCTACAGGTGGCTCATTGTCTTGGTAACTGGAATCTTCCCTCCTCCACTTGTCCTTGGCTGGGTTCCTTGTTTCTGCTTGCCTCTGGCGGCAATGATCATGTCAGCCTTTTCATGTACCCAAAGCTCGGCTCTCCTTCTCTATTCGCTTGATAGACCTATAGCTTCCATATTGTTCCTTATGGCTTCTCTATGTTCGTAGCAGTCAAGCATGTGCAAGTTAAATATATGAATACATTGCATCTTGAGGTTTCAGCTTTGGCCAAGGGTGTGAATATAAAGATATGTATGCCGGTCCGTCCTCTGCCTATGTGGGTCATAAGCATGTGCTTCGTGCCTATATGCAATACACTAGCACATGTTTGTGTAACTTCATGAATGGATGGATATGTACTTGGTTATGTAATTGATTTCTGGCCTTGTGCTCAGTCGACGTGCTCGATCAATGGCATTTGCATATCGTCCAAATCATCAATTGGGTATGGTCTGAACGGCTGTCTGAGAAAGTAAAGCTTCTCACACCTGCAATACATCGACAATTGCAGTGATGGCCTAAGAGTGAGGTACATCTGTCGTTTCTCTACCTTTGTGTTGAGTTGTGAGGGGGGCACGAGGGTCAGATCTGGCACCCCGTTTACACAGTCACACTAGTTCTTATGCTGCCATGCTAGATACTGCAAAAGTAGCCGTGCACCAAGCTTCTTCACACTCTAGGTTCAAGTCGAGGGTACACGCGGGGGACGGAGTCCACCTACTTTATTCAGAGGGTGGACTCAGTCCCCCCCACCTAAAATGAGAAACATTGAATGACCTCTTTGAATTTATGACTTAAAGATGACCTCGGGGATATAACCGCAGTCGTCAGGTTTGTAGGCTGGAGACTTCGCCACTGCACTATATAACCTGATGAAAAATAAAAAACAACTAAATGTGAAATGTCGCATTTCAGTACTGCAAGTCCCAAGGAACATATTTGTAGTGGTTCTTGGAGTTTAAAACATGCATACCTTTTAATGTTTTCAAAAACATTATTAGAGGAAAATTCTTGGTTTTGTGTGGGTGTTGATTTTATGAGAGGCAAATGCCATTCGTCCTGTGCAAAAAGGGTGGTTGTGCAAAGCCAATTTAATGAAACGTGCATATTTCACCTTGATATGCTAATTTCTGGCGACATCACACCCCATTGTGTTTGTTGACAAGTTCCCCCACTTTAATTTTTAGGACTTGACCCCTGTTCACACTCACTAAACAGACACCACACAAGCAGCAGTAGTACAAGGTGACTTACTGTACAGACTAGATGCAGCACAAATAGCAGCAATCTCAAGTTTCCTTCCAAGGGACAGGTATAGCACAGAAAGTGGCAATGCAACATTCGCTCCCACACGACAAGTATCTCACAGGCAGCAGCAGTGGAAGTCTCCTTCCCACATATCATCCACAGCACAGACGGCAGCAATACATGCGTCACTCATACAACTGGTCTAACAAAGGTGTCCACAAAGTACTCCACCCTTAACCCTCTCACAGAACAGGTGTTAAGGATTTCAATCAGACGACACGCACACCTTGTTTGTTTGTTTGTTTATTTATTTGTATGGCGCTCCAAACCCAGAGGTAGAAGGGCGCTTAAGAATTTGGTTACAGAGTTGAGAAGTATCTGTGTGTTGCATACTTCGTACAGGTTTATAATATATACATATATATACAGAGGTCAATAAACAGAGCAAATGCAGTGCGTACAATATACAATTTTCAGAATAAATACAGTGTCTAAACCAGTATTTGCACGGGTCTAGAGTTAGTGGTGTCATTCTTTGTTTAGCAGCCAGCTGATGACCTGCTTCCTAAAGATCTGGAAGGATTCGACAGTTTTGATGTTAAGCGGTAGGGCGTTCCAGAGTTGGGGGGGAAGCACTGTGAAGCTTACCACTCCCGCTCTTTTTAGGTGGAACCTGGGCACTAGTAGGCAGAGAGAGTTGGAGGATCTGGTGAACCTGGTGGCAGGTTTCAGGGTGAGTTTATTGGCTAGATAAGGTGGTGCTAGGTGATTGAGGGCTTTGTACGTGAGGCAGATGATTTTTAGATCAATTTTTTGGCGTATGGAGAGCCATTTGCAGGCTTTCCTAGTGGCAGAGATATGCTCTTGTCTGGGAATGTTGAGGGCTGCGCGTAAGGCGTTATTTTGTATTACCTGCAATTTATTGAGTACGGATTGATTAGCGCCAAGGTACAGGCTGTTACAGTAATCCAGTTTGGATTGTATTTTGACCTTGGTCTCGGCTTAGTATGTAGCGCCTAACTGAGGTGCTTTTCTCCTTATTTATGTGGATTCAATTTTGGGATGATAGACCACTCATATCACACCCCCTTTTCAAATACCCCCGGTCACAATGGACCATGGACCAGGCTGGTTGGTCAAATGCAATATTTATTTATTTATTTAGAATTCAAAAGAAATCACACACTTTTTAAGATGGGGCAGCAATCACCAATGGAGTGATAGTTACAATGAGAATGTAAGCAACGCACTGAGTTTGACTTTTAGTGGAGCATATACACAGCACATCAGAATAGGAGCACTTTTGGATTAAGGCCAGATATCACCCAAGTTAGAATTTCCCCCTGCAATGTTCCCTCAACCCATCAATAATCAATTCTGAGTGGATACAAAGAAACAGCAGGTACTCAGGAATAAGAAACTGAAAATGGAATCTAAATCTGACCTTTCCTTCGCAAATAAGAGAGAACATGGATTTTAAACCCCTTTCAATGTGGTGAAATGACACTCAGAAATGGATAAATCAATAATGAATGTGTGTTAAAAACCTTGAAGCAAATACGATTCCTTACTAAAGCAACAATGCAAAGATACTAACAATCACAAGGAATGGATTACCAAAAGCATACAGTTCAGAAATGAGTGGAAAGTTTAAAACAGATTACAGTCAAATAACACGTTTAAAATGTACACTTTTGCAATTCCCGCCTAAAGTTACCAAAACAGTTTTTAATAAAAATGTGTAAAATACACTGATTTGGAGTGTTGGGTGATAGATATATATCACAAGTACAAAATGGAATTGAAAGTAAGCATGAAGCTGGTAAATTGAAAGTGTTATGCAATATAGAAGGAGGCACGCTTTGAGTAAAATGAAGGGTGAAATTGGAAAGGAAAGCAGTTTGGGAAAAGAACAGTTTTATTTTCAACTAGATTTAAGGACTAAGAAAAAGAGGAACGCCACCCGTGAATTCTCTAGGTTACGCTGCAGATGTAACCCTTCACGCAGTGTACCCCTTTTCTTTAAGGAAATTACTTTATTCAATCAAAATATTGCTAATGACGTATGGTCTATGCAAGACAGAAATGAAGAGAAAAGTAGCTCTGATGCTTGGAGATTAATGACAAAATGCACAGAGAATTCTGACAGCTGGACAAGGTATCAGGATAAGGATAGGATGACATGCAGTGGGATGAGGACAATGCAAGATAAGGTATACTAGGGATTTCTATGGGGTGATGAAATACTCACAATCCACTTTTAGTTTTGGGCTTTTTGGACAGCCAATCGGGTCTGGTCACTACACGGCAGGGCATCGGGCAAACAGCTGTGCGGTTCTGGTCACCGGATGGCAAGGACTGGACGGGCAATTCTGGTCACTGGATACCACAGGTCATCAGGATAACAGGATGGCAGCAGCATGCAGTTAGTGGCAACAAACCAGGCTGGATCAGGATGAAAAAGGTACCACATCCTTCCCCTTGTGAATGGGAGATTTTTAGTGTTTTTTTTTAGATTTGAGGCCTTGCTGGGAATTTGAGGCCTTGCTGGGAATGGGATCAGCACTGCTGGGATTTTGCAGTGGGCCCTTGAGTAGGATCAGCAATGCTTGGCCTTGTAGTTGGAGTCTGGATCTGGAAGATGACGGGCAAAGGAAAGCAGCGCAGGAAATCCAGAAGAGGGTGTGTGTGTCTTGTCAGGGACCCTTATTTATAATGCATAATTACATCATCAACGTATAGGCTGGGCAGGGTTAACTAAGCATGTATCTAAACTACTTGGATTGGACAGGGGTGCTAGTCGCCGCCTTGCTCTCAACTGGTTGGATTTCCAAGGGATTGATGTCAGATTTATGAGTGGAGTTTTACAATGTCCAAAAACTCCCATAATTACTTTACTTAAAATCCGATTTTTCCAAAAGCATAAATTTATACAATTGCAATCTCTTAGCAAATTATATACAGAGGTTACATATTTTGTGCAGCATATGCCAGTCCAATCCTCTAGTCTGTGGGACCTTGTTTCGCTCTTCTGATACATTTTGGTAATTTTGAGCATGAAAGATTTGGTCTAAAATTCCATAACTTTATACACAGATGTGAATTATCCCAAGGGATGTATGTACAAAAATGTATGTTTTCAACATTGATACTTTTCTATTTATCCTCAATACTTTGCCCTTTCTGTCCCCAAGGTGTCATTGAGTTCTATCATGTCTCAAAAGAAAGCACAAAAAAAATCACTTTTAAACTGCACAATGTTTACAATTTTTGAAAGTCCTGCTGCAGAGATAGAGGTCTTTAATGTTTATTCATGAAATAGTCGTTGGGAACAAATGGCAGTCCCTTTGTCCCTGGGTCATTTTTATTTCTTTCCTTCAACTGCTGCCAACTGTCATTTCCTTCAAAGCATGGTGGGGGTTTCTCCCCTGATTTAAGTTTTATTGCCCTTTCACACTTCAGACTTCCTTCCCTGGGAGCTTCATTGTCAGGGTCCCAGCAGAGACGAAAGTCTGTTCAACCCCGTAATTATCAGGGGGTTGTCAGTATCTGCTCAGAGAGAGCCCTCCTTTTGGTGCCACCCGTCCAAGCAGAAAACATGTTTTTCAACTTGCCACTCCAGCCACCATAGATTTAACCTTTATTTTCTGATCTTAGATCCAGAATTAAAACAAGCCTGTTGCATAAAAGAACCCATGGTAATAGTCTCACCAGCAACAGACCCCTTCATATTGCTTAAGACTGGCAGGCTTTCATTCACCAGTGTACTGTTCCAAAACACAGGCATTTGTTTTTCTTTAATTTGCAAAGGCCCATTTTATTTACACGTGGTGCAGCTGGCCTTCCTTCTTAAATTCAACTTTTTATCTCCAGCAGATTCACACACTGTCTTGCAGCTATAGTTATTCTCTTGAATGCTGGAGTTGGTCTGCAGCACAGATATATTGAAACAGACATGGCTCAGCTAAAGTGTCTCTCTGAACAGCTGAGTTTTGGATACTTTTGCAAAGAAAATGACTGCATTTCCCGTGTAAGTAAAAGTAAAGTTCCTGGTTGATTTCTTTTAGAGAGTTGTTTTGACAGGGCTTGTCAATTCAGAATCATGCCTGGTTTTGCTGAGGCACAGTGAGACACACAGGGTTTGTTGGGGCTTATTAATCACAGTGGCTTTAATGAACAGAGGGCATTAGCGTCAAAGCCGCATTTTTTTTAAAGGTGAAATATGTTTCTTTCCAATGGATATTTTGGCTTTTGCAGCAAAGCAATGCTGCTTTTTCCACTTTCTTCCTTTTGTTTATGTCGGAACACACTGGCAATCTCCTTCAATATGCCCCCTGGTTCCATCCTCCCCGATCTGTGCTTGGCAGGATGGTACAGCCATTTATGTTGTTGCAAAATGCAGTTGAGCCATGGCGCTCACAGGAGCCAGTGCAACCATTTTGGGGTTTCTGCGCAACTGCAGCTTGGTGATGTGGGGCAATGCCGTTGAGTGGGTCAATATATCCCACACAGGCACTGCATAGTCAACAGGAGCAGGTCACCATCTTGCGGCCGTGAAACTATGGCCTATCTTACCACTGCCGTATAGGGTTCAAGAGAGAGTGGCGAGGCCAACTAGGGCCTGGATGACAAAAATGTGCGAACAATGAGCTGGGAGGAAGCAGAAGACAGTTCCTCCATGCCACAGTGGTCGCTCCCAGTGGCAGGTCCGGAGGAGTGGTTGCAAAACAAAAATTTTAAAAAGTAAAGGTGGACTTGTGAGGGGCACGGTGGATAGAGTACAGGCGCAGCTGGATCAGTACATCTGGCTATGAAGAGCAGGAGCGAGAAGAGGCAAGCAGCATCACAGCAGCGCCACAGCAAAAATAGGACCTGTGAGAAAGATACCTATGGTAGAATGATTATATTCCTAGACAACAGCAGTGCAAGCATCAACACAACAGAACATGTACAGCCCAGGCTGCACGAGTCCTTCCAGCAACATCGGTATACCACAGGTAGCAGCAGTGACAATATCATTCCACCGAAGCAGATTCATCACAAGCAGCCAAGCAAGCTTCCCTCCTACAAAGCCCACACAACAGGTAAAGGACAGCTAGCAGCAGTGCAAGTGTTCATCAAACAAGACAAGAGGTACCACACATGTATATTACCTTCCACAGCCAAACCAGCACAAGCAGCAGCAGCAGTGCACACTTACCACCCACAGTATAGGGTTAGTACAGGGGAGCAGCAGTACAAATATCCCTTATAATGAGTAGGCATGCTCTGAAACAAATGTAGCAACAGTACACGCTTCCCTCTGATAGAATAGGCACAGCGCAGGCAGCATCCTTATCACAAAACCAGTGCAACACAGTTGAATCAGTGCATGCTTTATTAAAGCAACTGCTTGAGATGTTTGACGCAGCACTGTATTACAAAATCTTTGTTTAAAATAAACAGCACGTGTGACAAGACAAAGTAATTGCAGGGAGAAGGCTGGGGTCAATTTGTGACAAGTTTGTTTAGACCTAATTTAACATTTATTCATGAATATTTTGGAGGACTCCAGCCCCTTAAAGCCAATGATTTGCAACTTCCCTGCAGGCCCGGCTCCAGCAGGGGAGCTAGGGGGGCCAGCCCCCCCCCCCCAAGGCCACTTCCTGGCCCCCCCTAGAAAGGAGGCCTTCAATGTGGGACCCAAGGGAGTGTGGAATTTGGGGTGTGGGGGGGCATTTAGAGTGGTGGAAATGGAAAGAAATTGGTGGGGGATCCCACAAGGGCCGGGTGGGGGCAGTGGTTTGGGGGGACGGTGCCCGAGGAGGCAGTGTTTAGGGGAGCGTAGTTAGCAGTTGACCTCCGATCAAAGGAAATGTCAAAGATAATAGTTTTAAACAGCACTATTACTTTCATGCTGCTTCTTTTCTAAACTATATATCAATTCCACTTTAAACCACTTCCATGGCACTGGTGATGAGTTACTTCACTATGCGGAAAAATAGTTTTGACCAGTGTTGCTGAGTAAATATTCTTTAAAATGCACAATTTGCATCATGTTTTATCAGAAGCCTCCCACTTCGGTACGACTCAAACAGGGTGATTTCTGTTGCTATAAGCAAGGTTTTCTTTTACTTGAACCACACCCGGCACAGCTCCTGCAGCTCCCCTCTGAAAGCAGTTAGGTGGCTGCATCATGTGTGATAGTTTCAATGTTAATAGGGGTATTTATTTATTCATGCAATGTTTGTCGGATACCTGCATATTTATTTATTTATTTATGCAATGTTTGTCCGATGCAGGTATTTCACAAACATTACAGAAATAAATAAATAATCTGGGTCCATGTATCCGACAAACATTGCATAAATAAATAAATGAACCGGGTTGTGGCTGTGGACTGTAACTCCCTCTTGTGACCCCTTGCACAGGGTCACCAGAGGAAGTTATAGTTTGCTCACGGGCACTTCCTTTTTTTTCCCCCAGCGATGGCCGGATCCCGAGATCCAGCTACACATCTGGTGCCGAATCTCGGTTCTGGCGAGAGCCGGCTCAATCGCCAGCACTGGGCATTTCACTCAAAGGGCTTGATTCACAGAAGTGTTTTAAAATGGCGCAATCCCATAGGAAAGCGTTCTGTGACTCAGGCCCTAAATGTGCAGCAGGAACCTCTGAGAGATTATCATTCTGAAAGGCTGCAATGCAGGAGGCCCAGCCAGGATTTGTTTGCTTGCCCTGGACAATGATCTATGCCTCACAGACATGAAAGCACAAACAACCAGGGAGATGAAGGGCCATTAAACACCACTAACTGAAGAAGCACACTTACTGAAGCATACTCAATCACACTTACTTAAACAGGCCTACAACTATTTTCTCAAACCTAAAATCACAAAGTTGGTTTCTGTCATTTAAAGCATGTCTATTTTGTTGTGGGAATATAGCATTTTTTCACATCATGCTTTATTAAATGTTTAACTATATCAAACAATAAATGACACATGGGGGGTCATTATGAGTTGGGCAGTAAGGGATTACCGGCACCGGTAAGGAGACCGGTGCCGGTAATCCCCTACCGCCCAATTCTGAGGTCCCTTAGCGGGATCCGTAAGGGACGTGTGGTCGGACCACACGTCCTTTACGGGTCCCGCTAAGGGACCAGGCGCTAATAACAGGCTTGCTAGTCGCGAGCCCGTTATTAGCTCCCTCACCATTCCTATTGAGCCCTATGGGGGCTCAAATGGGAATGGGGAATGGTTTGTTCAATGGGGATTTACCGGTCCCTCCGGGGCAGAATGGACTGGACAATGGACTTGAACAAGACCGGACTCGGTCACGGTATGGGAGGCAGCCATGGTGCTAATAGGCTACCGCCTATCTCGTAATGCCCCCCATGATGTTGCTTTCACACAGATGTCTACAGAAGGTGCATCAATCAACTGGGGTCCTTTACAAATTACATTGAAAATATATATTCTGCTGCAATAACAACATAAGTATAAGTGAAAAATTAAGGTTGGTAGTAACAAAAATGTAATTCTGGAGTGGAGAGGAGTAAAATCAAAAAGTGAAAAAAACAATGGGGGCCCTGGGAGTCCCTCTGTCCGACATTAGTCCCAGTTACGAGAGACTTACCCGGAGTCTTTAGCTCACTATCTTTCACAGATGAGAAATATCTAAAACATATCAGTCTTTGTCCTGCCCTAGGGCAGTCCAGCACTGAAATACTAAGCAATTCTCCTCTGAACAAGAGTACCAACAGCAACCCCAGACACGTGTTTTGGTCTAGTTGGACCTCATCAGTAGGGTGGAGCTGTGTCTCTCTAAGAATAGTGAGCAAGGCGTCCACGTCTGGATTCCCCTAGTAACTTAGGGTGAGACCCAATGTTACTTAATATGCAAAAAACAAGGGGGGACCTGGGAGTACCTCTGCCGGACATTAGTCCGGGTTATGATAGACTTACCCAGATCTTTAGCTCACTATCTTTCACAAAGGAGAAATATCTAAAACATATCAGTCTTTGTCCTGCCCCAGGGCAGTCCAGCACCGAAATGCTAAGCAATTCTCCTCTGAACAAGAGTACCAGCAGCAGCCCCAGACGTGGACCCTTTTCTCACTATTCTTAGAGAGGCACAGCTCCACCATACTGATGAGGTCCAACCAGACCGAAACACTTGTCTGGGCAACCCCCCCTCTTTTAAATTCTCATTAACTTTTATGCTGGAGTTTGTAGGCTATCATTCAGGATGGGGAAAATAAAGCTACAATCATTGTGGATCATTTTCTAAGTCAAGCGAAGTGGAAAAAGTTGCGCTAAAAGCATTTATCACAACTTTTTGTTCACTGCAGGAATTTGCATGGTGTGGTAGGCGAAGTTGGAGAGCAGATCAAATTTAACAAGTTTGCTACTCTTAAAGGTCCCTTTGCCGAATCTGATTGGTTTTCCACCAGAATGCATTTTTATGTTGCTGCAAAACCAATGGATTCCTATGGAATCCGCCTGACATTTTTACACTGCTAAAAGCAGGCAGATTCCAAAAGAAAACATTGTGGATGGCTCCCACAATTAACAATTGTGGGAGGTATTTACACTTTTCCAGACACAGAGGAAAAGGGAAGATTAAAGGCGATATTTACCAGTGTTTTATGCTTTACTTTACCAGTACTTGGTGGAAACAATTACAATTGTATGGAGGTGTACTTTTGCCAAAAACTGAAAACAGGAGTGGTGCAATTTAGGATTGCAAACAAAATTACTCCCTTACTCTTTTTCATCAACACGTTTCTACAATGATAACCTTGTCAGGTTGGTTTATCATGTGACTTAGCAATTGTATAAAATTGAGTATTATTTTAGATATTCAAAACCAAATTTTAATACATATTTGTACCAACTTGAGCTTGGAGGATGCGTAGTCAAATATCTAAATTTCAATCAAGTTTCAAATTCTGACTTTACCGCTTAACCAAAGTGTGTGATCCTGGGCAATAATGTAATCATTCAGTTCACAGTATAAGCTATTTCAAAAAAGCCTCACTCGCGGTTTAATAGATGAGCAGCGCATGTGTGAGGACCTGCCAAGAACACACACGCACCATTCTTTGAAAATATCAGGCCACATATATTGAACAAAATTGTGAAATTGAATAGCAAGTAAACACATCAAACAAAAAGCCATCATGGACAATTGCATATTTTCTAACCAGCATGTAAACAGTATGTACTAGACATTGATGTACAAGGGGGATGGCAGGGAGGAAGCACCTCTACTCCCTGCCAAGCCCAACCGGGAGCGATACCAGGCAGCTGGAAACCCCTTAACCTGCACTGTCTGCCTATTGATCCCACTCCCCCAACCCTAAACACTCTCTCTTCATGCTACCACTCCCTCGTGCACTCAACTCAATTAAAGTGTTCTTCAAAAATGTAACAAAATAATAAAATGTTTTTCTTCGAAATGTCCTTTTGTTAGAAACAAGATGTCCTATTCCTTGCTTCAGTATTCTGGAGAGGGGGGACTGTCTTTTACAACTAGATGGCGGGACAAAAAGCACCTCCTTCTGGGCCTGCTGGGAGTAGCCACAGTGTTTAGGATGGCATTGTTGGGCACGCACCAACTGAAATGGAACAAAGACTGGGGGCCTCGCTGCCCAGTCCTTGCAGAGGAAGAGACAGCATCACCCTTGATTCTCCGCAGCCACGGCAAGAAAGACATGGGGGGCTCATTAAGAGTCTGGCGATAACCGTGCTGATACTACTGGCAGGTTGCCGCCAGACCCTTAATGATTTACCGGCGCCAGACTTGCCGGAAAGACTGGGGTATTACAACCCGGGCGTTCCGGAAAGTCAGGCGCCGGTAAATTGTAAGTCCCCATTCCCATGGAGTTCCGTAAGACTCCATGGGAATGGGGACCAGGGAAGCACCGGCACCGTTGTTAACAGTGCTGGTGCTTCCGTGACGGTCTGCCTACCGTGGCCGATGTGTCCGGCAGGGTCTTCCCTCACAGACACAGCGGCTCTGGCAGGCAGACTCGTAATTTGCCAGTCCGGAAACAACAGTGCTGGTAAGCTTACCAGCACCATTATTTCCGGACTGGCAAACTTGTAATGATGACCATGGTGTAGGTTTTTGGGGTAGGTGGGATTGGAGGTAAATGGGAATGGTGGTCAGGGGGACCTGACCTGATGGAAGGTGATTGGGTGTGCAAGGTGAAGGAGAAGTGGATATAATAGAAACGGGAGGAGCAGATGACAAGTGAAGATAGGTAGATTGATGTTGCAACACTATTTTCCTAGTTTCTCCTTTGCTCTGTGCTGTTTTTATAGAGTGGTGCACATTTATTTTTGTCCGGATCTGGGAAGACATTTTCTTCTGGATCACGGATCTGGGAAATCTGGTTTAATACCATCCTTTCTTTAGAGTACTCAAACGCCCACACAGAATAGAAATTGGGCCCCCCTGATCACAAACCTGGCCCACCCAGATGAACATTCCTGGAGCCGGGCCTGCTTCCCTGTGTATTTGGCAGGAGTGTATACAGAATGGCATATGTGTGGGATGTACTTTGGGTGGAGATGCATACTATGGCACAGTCCTCTTTCTTTATGTGGATCGGGATCTCCTAGACGCATGGTTAAAGAAGGGACAGACACAAAATCAGCCATCTTCTTGGGCTCTCACACAACACTATGAAGACACCAATGCAGTCTAGAGGCTACCCCGTGCACGAAGCTTAGTAGTTCACTGCATCACAGTGAGTACCAGTAGCTCAGTCGGGTGCTAAGCCTTTCTTCCAGCCCAGATTAATTGGATCAGAGCCGATAACTGGGCCGAGATGGTAGGCCTGACCCGCAACTGAAAGGTTATTCATGTAAACCGTGCAGGCTCCCTTCAAACAACAGAGCTGGGACTGCTTAATGACTGCCAATGTTGAGAAAATGGTTTTGCTCTCTTTAAAGAACTCCCTCTGAGGCTGCGGCTCAGTGTTTTCTTCAAACAAACAAACACCACAAGAGCCCTCTTCCAATCAACTCTCTGACACTCCTCCTTCCATACTCCTTAACTTATTATTTCTCTCAATAATGATAACGATTTGATATTTGTGTAAGGCTCGCTACTGCAGATTTGTTTCTTTACAGCACTGTTATAATTGATGCAACTACATACTTGCCAACATTCTGTGGCCAAAAAGATGTAGGATTTTTCAAGTTTCGAAAATAATACTTTGCATAACAATTAAATCACAGGAAAAAACAAAACATACATGGTTGACACCACTGGAGCATTCTAAAATACACAACCCATCAAACAGCACAACATGAAAAGATGTTCAAATGTTTACAATCTATAATTCTGAATGCTAAATTAACACTGAATTCAATTATCTAACTTCACAGAAGGTAATCGCACAGAGCTGATGGGCAACGTCTACCAGTGCTCTGTAGCAGCAGCCCAGGCAGTACATATTTATTCCTGCAGTGCAAGACGAATAACTGAACAACATGGAGACTCATGCCCTCCTCAATCTGATATGCAGATGATGTGTGATGGTGGTACGCTCTGCCACTTGCCTTCACTGGTGGTTCACCTAAGACCTGTCCACCACACAGACAGAATAACTAATGTGTTGCATGCTTTGTCCTGGGCCGGTCTCAAGCAGCCTGCCTTAGAGTCTCAAATTATCTACCCCTGTAAAAAGCAGTAGGATCCGTCACCCAAATCTGTAGGCGGTAGGACTGCTTAAAAAGCAGTAGCCTACTTTCTAAATCAGTAGGGTTGGCAAGTATGCATCCTTACACATTGTATCCTCTGCGGAGGAACGAAAGGCAGATTTGTCCCAGCCAGATTACATGCATTTTGCAAGCATGTGTTTCCCTGGAGATCTTCATGTACCTGACCCCATGGGATGGACCCACATGATTGCTAGGATTAAATGCTTTCTCTTTTGCCACACAATAGTAATCTGCATGCAAAGGAACTACTGAGGGCCTCCTTAGAATAGTGGAGGATTTTTCTACAGAAATATTATAATTCTGGGAATCCACTCATTACAACATTAGCACCAGTAAGGCTAATGCATCCAATGTTTAAATCAATATCCTTAATTTTTGATTTTTTTATATCCATTTCCAACCTCGTTTTAACCGAGCAATGGCATGTACACAGAAGTGGTTTATACTGCTACTATACTTTTTAATGCACAGAATGGTTAATTCTGACCCTTCTGTGCATTACATGCCTACGGTGGGCCTGTTCCCACCATTTGGCTGCATTGAAGGGCGCTGTTTGCTCTTCCCCTTCAGTAGAGGAACACGTTTAAAAAACGCCTAAGTCGTTTTTAAAATGTTTACCTTCACTCAAGAACATAGTGAAGTATGTGACCTCGTATTGCAGAAGTAATTTCGGCAGGCCATAATCAGGTGGCTCCTCCACTTCCATTTCCCCACCTATTTTATGTTCCTCCCTTGAACGAGATGGAAGACTCCATTGTTTCCACCCTGTGTGCAAGGATGGTAACACGTCTAGGTCAGAAACCAAATCATCCACCTTTAAAGGGCTCTGCACATGCTCCATTCATATTTAACCAATGAACACTTGGGATTCAATACATGAGAGAGGAACATTAAAAACCCTGCTTGTAGGTTCCTTGTTCTACAAGGGGTTGGGGTCACCCTCAGTTTAATCCCATTTGCCCTGACGCCTAGGGGCTGTTAAGCAGAGCAAGCCCACCATGCTTGTCGCAAAGGGGGTGGCTCTGCCTTGCAGGGGAAGGGACAAATTCTCCGGATTCGTCACAACTGCTTCTTTAAACGAAAACCAGTGTTGGTGTCACTGAAATAACACATTTTAACCACTTTTCTAACCTACCTTTCAAACCAAAAATACATAAGAGAAGGTCATTGCACAACCTCAAGAGTACAGTGAATAAAATTCCTTGCTACACGACAACCAATCAGGAGCCAGACCAGTCACACCCAACATTATGACCCTAAATAGAGTTGATTGTTTGCAGGGTCTAGATGAAATTGACTGACAGGAGGAACAATCAGCCTGCTTTCCCTGCAGCGCCCCCTGGGCTCCTACCAGCAAAAGACAATCAACCAGTGCCTGGGGAGCAAATGTGGAGACCAAAGCAAGACGATCTTAAGGGGTGAAGTGCAGATAGCCCTAAAGGACAGATTGGGGGGCAGAGATCGTCGTCTGGAATGTTGCAGGCCTACATAGCAAAACCCAGGACAAAGCTTGGTGGGATTCTATCTACATCTATCAAGTAATAATGTTTCAGGAGACCTGGGCAATTGAGCCCATTTCGGTCCATGGGTTCTGCCTCTTCTATATGCCAGTGTTAAGAACCAGTGCCAGGGGCTGTGCCTTTTGGGGGCTGGCCACTTATGCCTCAACTACTCTGAGTTGGGACTTCAAACTCTCCACTCAGTCAAACAGTAATATTCTAGCTGTGACAGCCTCATCCTTGGGAGCCAAACCTCTTGGCCTGGTTACCTTTTATAATAACAAAAGTGGCAAGGGGATGGCTACCTTATTCCAATCTCTTCCCAACTTCATACTAAATATGCACAACCATCGGGGAAGAATATTCCTTTGATATTAGGGGTGACTTTCATGTATGCTTGAGGTCAGGGGAGGACTTCCTCGATGACAACGAGGAAGAACTCGCTCTGTCGATCCAAAAACCGAATCTGGCAGAACCAACAACTTCGGGTAGCACTTTAGTGGTCTGAGACATCCTGAGGCAGATCGCCTTTAATGGAAGATTCCACTCACGTACTGCAGGGAACTTTACTTTTGGCAACAGTATATCACGAAGCATCATAGATTTCATCCTGATCCACATGAAGTGGTGGGGTCACGTCAGTGGCTTTGAGATCCCAGTGAAGCACAAAAGTAATAATCCCATATATTGCTAAAGTGGATGTGAGGTGGTAGGGAGGTGGCCGACACCGAGATCAGATACACCCAAACTGATCAGGGGACCAAAGGGCCGGGTCCTCCACTGGAAAGTGAAAAGGGAGAGCTTGAGCTAACAACAAAGGTAGTACTTTTATGACTAATTGCAGGACACTATTTATGGCCCATAGGCCTAGGAAAAACCGTAGCTTTGACGGAATCAAACCATGGCTGTTGGCCAGCTGCAAGGAGAAAAAGAGGCATCTCCTTGCAGCTTTACAAGCTTCTCCCCCTAATACTTTGGAGATTAGGTCTAGGAGGAGGGACTCCAAACAGGAATTAGAAAACAAGTGGGTTGAGATAGCCAGGCAGCAGTGGGATGCACTTTGCACAGCAGCTGCTGCACATGACTCAAAGACCTTCTAAAATCGTAGCTAGGAATCTGGATGGGCTGGATCTAGGTTCCTCAGTAGTCCTGGACGCTCACATAACAGAGAAGAATTGGATCCAGCACTTTAGCTCCCTGTACAGTGTGACAAATGCTTGGATGTCACTTCTCACCGAGGGGGAGCCCCTTCCCATGAGGCCAGGAAGGTGAGGCCGCTACCCAATAGCCCCCCTGGGGGTGGTACTCAGCAGGAGGCTCTCACGGGAGGGAGCCCCTGTGGGACTAGGGTTGACTATCAAGGGAGAATGCAATATAATTCCCATCAATCCCCCCACCTAACCCTCCTTTACCCTGCCATCCCATGTACATGTGTCATGTACATGGTAGTAACAGTTCCGAGAAGAAATAGCGTCAAGTCCACCTTGGCGAGAGCTCTCAGGGAAATAGTGCAATGAGGACGAGGTGCAGAAGTATTAAGAGCAATCCTCCTAACACTATGGAGCAGTCTAGTGTTTCAAGAGTTCTGATTGGCCAAAGCCAATACAAAATAGAAGAGGGAAAACCAAAGCAGAGAGTCAGACTCTCACAGGAGGATCTGCGACCCTGAAGGATGCTCAGGGTGGACAGAGAGGAGGTCTGCCAACAGAACGCAAGAATGGGAGAAGAGGTGTCCCTACCCGGTCTGCAAGACCCTGGCCAACTGGGGAGCTGGAAGAGTGGAGATCTGGCAGAGGAAACCCGTCGGACCGCGCAGTTGTGGAGAGACTCGCAACCCGCCCAGCACCAAACGCTGCAGAGCCGCTGCAGTAGTCGCACAACCAGAGAGAGAGCGTACGAAGCCCAAGGGAGCAACAGAAGGGCTTGCAACTGGCAAACAAGACCTGCCAGATACCCAAAAGGTACAAGGGCCATTGGGGGAAGAAAGGAGGGCAAGATGGAAAACAGCATCAGGGACCCATACATAACCTTAGAGACTGCCTTAAGTAATCTGAGACACAATAGTACCTGGCAGGGCAGTGAACCAGGTCTATCACCAACAAGATATAAAGGGGAAAGAAGGGTCTGGGAGCCACAATGGAAGAAAGAGGTCAACACAACCATTCTTCCTTGTCGCAGTATCTGATAAGGAAGTAAACCAGGTCTGCCAACAGGGGTCTGGCACCCGCACCCAAAATAAGAAGCCTTAAAAGGCTTATAAGGGCCTGGGGAAGGGAGTCATTCCCCCGCCTTCAGGAACTATGACAAAGAAACAGAGAAGGGTCTAGGGAAGGCAGTCACGCCCCATGAGCCTGAGAAGGGCCCGGGGAAGGGAGTCATTCCCCCTTATACGGTGAAACTGCAAGCCAAGAGAGATCAGGGGAATGAGGCCATGCCCCTTGGTGCTGTGTACCGTACCGTGAAGCCAGGAGAGATCAGAGGAAGTAAGCCATACCCGCTGGTGTTGTGCACTGTGAAGCCAAGCAGAAGGAGGTCAGGGGAAGGGAGTCATTCCCTATGGCACTGTGAAAGTATTGAGAACACGATACCTGGCAAAGGGACACATTCTCCAGGAACCCAATAGTGAAGAAAACTATGGGCAATAAGGAATGATGTTTGAGTTGGAGCTTTACTTTTTGAGTTGGAACTGAGAACTTTACAGCGTCACAAGCTGGAACTTTGTGTTGTATCTTGGAAAGGAACTGAGACCTGGGGAAGGGAGTCATTCTCTCAGTTGAAGTTCCCACCTGCAATTGGAAATATAGTTCATTGCCCAGAAGAAAGGAGCCTTTCCTCTGGACCAAGAAGGTCTACTACCTCTTTAGTATTAGCTACAAGTGTGAGGGACAGAGGTAGGCATTTTGACACACAACGGTGGACTCTTCATTTACTTGGACATTCTGACCGAATCATTAGAAAGCCATCTTAGAGTTAGAGTTAGGGAGAGATAGGTTTCCTCTTTATTTTGATTAAATAAAAGTATATGCCAACCATCATGCCACCTGTGTGTCAGTCTCCTCCTTCTACACCCTTATAATAGCCACAACTCTGACAAGGCAAAGTAGGATCTTCAAATTAATGTCTATGTGGCCTTTATGGATCTGAGCTCTGTCTTCGACCACGTAGGCAGGAAACTCCTTTGGGCGACTGTGGGCCAGATGGGCATAGCGAGACACCTGATCCAGATGATGGAAGCGCTTCATACTGATTCCGAAGTTCAGGTTTGTGACGACAAAGGGGAGGAATTGACCAATCCTATGAGGGTAGTGAAGGGTGTCAGGCAGGGGTGTGTCCTCGCTCCCCTTTTATTTAATCTTTTCATTAATTCCCTTACACCAATTCTGGAAGCCACAAATGCTGATGTTCCCCAGTTTACAGGCAGAAGGCTCCCAGCCCTAAGCTATGCCGACGATACAGTTTTACTTGCCAAAACTCCTAAATCCTTGCATTTGCCTGTAGATGCCTATGGCAGCTATATGCAGAACCGAGGCTTGACAGCCAATGCTGGTAAATGCTTTATCATGCGTTTCTCAAGCAGCACGAAAAGGCTACTGCAGATCTCGATCTCTCTACATGGCCACAGGCTGCAGACCTTTAGGAATTTCACTTATCTGGGGATCAGTATTAATGAACGCCTCTCCTGGAAGAACAATATTGACAAAGATCTAAAATTAATCAAATTATTGGGGGGCTTGTCGGAGGAGAAGATTTGCCTTGCCCCCTTCTCAGTGTTCCCCTCCTCCTCTTTTATTTTATATCTGGAAACTGGCCTATCATTCCTTACAGCCATATTATCTCTGAGGCCAGTCCTGCTGTGGCGTGTTGTGTGGGTTAGTAAAGATGGAGCTCTCACCAGACTACTGTTAAGAAAATCTGTTGAGTATGATTAATACTCATAAAATTGTCTGGATTAGCTTTATAAAAAAGGGTTTTATGCTGCTTGGGTCTAGCCTACTACTTGGACAACCCAGAAAGGATTGCGAGCCTGTCCATTCAGCAGCTCAAAGACACATTTTGGAGGGTTCAGAACAGTATCAGGGAGGACATGAATTTGATGAAACCCACTATCACGATGTACCTGCCGCTGTGCCAGGGTGGCGATCTGGCTGTATATCTCACCACAGTACTTAACCCCTATCACCAGATTCTTTTGACCAGATCCTACCTAAATGCCCTAAGGCATAACATGCTAAAAGCTAGGAGCCCAAAACTTGGTTGATAGTTCTTGCCCGGGTGGCAAGGAGGAATCATTTCTGCACTTTGTGTTGTGTTGCCCCCTTTATAACGATGCTCGGAAACATGTCTTATTGAATGTGCTCAGAGCCAGTGGCCTCTGTTCCTGGAGACCTGCTTTTTTGTTTCTGCTGTCCTTGCCCGAACCAGGGTTGCTTTTGCTCGTACACGTTTCTTAAAGGTAGCATGGAAACAGAGAACATCATGTTTTACTAAGACTGTTGTGCAATAATTGTGTCTGTGCATAAGTAGATGTGTTAACCCTGTTATTCTTTTAACTATTTAAATTGACCATGTAGGAACGAGGTGAGACGAATTATGATTTTATGCTTTCTTCTTTTATCTTATTTTTTCTGTGGATGTTATGTTGTTTGATGGATCTTTGTAACCAGAATAAACAGACTTGATGATGAGGAGTACAGTAAATAGAATTCCTTATTACACGACCACCAATCAGGAGACAGGCCGGTCAGATGGGCTGAATCTGCTCTCCTGAACATTAGATAAAAGTGTCTAAAATCCTTAGTTAACGATCAACCACTCGTGCTTATCTCCCTTGAATTATTCACAGCTTATGAAACTGGTGAGTGCAACATTTTCTTCCCAGAACCTCTGCCATTCCATGAGGATCTCAGGGAAGGCACTCACATGGACATCATTCTTTCTTTACAATTGTGCTGCACAGAGAAGTTGCACCTTTTCACTTAATATCACCTCACATTATCCTGTGGCATCCCATCTGGTTCTGACTTATTGGTGAGGCTCTTTATTATATACATCTAGCCACCAGCTTCTCTTATCAAATCCTTTGTGACAATGTTCCATCTCTATCCATGCGATACTCTGGTGCAGGTGAACAAAGACGTGAATTCATGCCTAAGGACTGGATAAGAGAGTGTAACCTGTGCCTCACTGGGGCAACCATGAAATTCTTCTATGTGATGCCAATAATCCAGTCACCCAAACTTACATCTGGCCAGACTAAACAGGTAAGAAAACCATTTCAGCCAACACTAGACACTTGGATGCCATCTTTCACATAAATCTATCGAACCCGGGAGGATAGCTTAGGGGCAACGTGTTCACCTTGGAAGCAAGACGACACAGAGCAACAAGAGTTCGATCCTCGGGTCTGCGCTTAGAAACCTTGGGGTATTAAGCGCGTTATAAATAAGCTATAATATCATAACTGGAATGCACTCCCGCCCTTCCATTTGTTAACATTCCCCCGTTTTTGGCATCCTGGGATCGGGAAGCAGAAGTCATCTGCCTGTGGGACAAATCTCCAATAAAGAAAATAAATAAAAATTAACAGGACAGACTACAAGTTTCTATTTGAAGAGCCAGAAATGAAAGACCAAAATAAATCAAATTTGGTTGGTCTTGATAGACCCTGTCAGACAATATACCATATTTTCACCATCAAACAGCACCGGGGCTCCACTGCTTAGCTTAAACCTGACTGACAAAGAACACCCTTCCAAGATGACTCACTTTACTGATGACTACTACCATGTGCAATCTAGCGTTATCTTGCTCTCATCTCTCTCTCAATCTATGTCTCTGTCTCTTTGTATGTGGGTTTGAGGATCATTGCCTGTTGGTGTTAGAGTCACCACAGCCATTGCTGAATGCTGTGTGACCAGAAGGGAGAAAAAACAGATATCTTAGGGGAGGGTGGGAGAGAGAAAAGCTGTGCTTGTTGCAAAAGCAGCTATTGAAAGAAAAAGCATATTAGTTACATTGTATTGTCTATATATATATATATATATAAAACACTTAGGTATGTTTCCATACTCAGTTGATGCAATTTATCAGTGTTAGGTTGCCCTCTGTTGTCCAAATGGCAAAGTGTACCTCTGTGTTTCCTTCCACTTCAACAATAGCTATCATTTTAACTAACAGAATGAGCACGGTTCTACGCGGTCACCTTCACCTTCTACTATTGCTAACATTTGGAATAGCTTCAAGTTACTTCTTTCCAACTCCACTTCTCTTCACACAGGGCACATCAGTTCCAGTGTCAATGAACAGTTAAAAACTGGCTCAATGTTCCAGTCTCTAAAGAGCAAAACGCTGTAGGATGAAAGCCTCCTCGCAAGCTAAAAGTGAAAGTAGGTGCTGTAATTATGCTACTACACAATCTTATGCCATCAAGGGGACTCTGCAATGGAACAAGGTTGACAATTACGCATCTACAAGGATGCATCATACAGGTCTGTGCAATCAATGAAACTTAGATACTGTTCTTATACCTTGCATACCTCACATATCATCTGTTACAAATATGTCTTTCAAATTCAAAATACAGTTACATATATGTTTAGCCTTTTCAGGGACCATTAATAAGTCACAGGGTCCTACATACCCTTCCTGGAAGTGATCAGTGGTAATTCCAATATTGAAGGGGGACAGAAGTGACCCTATGAATTACAGACCAATATTGACCTTTAAGAAATGCTAGAATGGCGTACGTTACTTCGGGAAGGGACAGTTGTAAACTAGTTCTTTTGAAACCTTTAGAATGGGGTTTTCTGATGATCAATTCAACTATGTGTATTTAAGTACTAATAAGAACGTTGCACTTACTGAGCAAAGCGCATTATCAAAACGTAGAATAACCACAGAAATTATTTTCCAATAGTTTACCATTACAAGATAAAGAGTCTAGTACCATTGTATGTATTGTGTTTAAATCTTTCAGTAGCATTTGATACTGTCCACCACTCCCTCCTGCTAGACCACCGGGCCAGGCCAGGACTCTCTGGTTCGAATCTGACCTGGTTTACATCTTTCCTGACTAATAGAGGTCAATCTCAAGATCTTTCTTCTTTTCTTTCCCAGTCTTCTCCTCTAGCATGTGGGGCCCCCCAGGGCTCTGCCTTGTCACCCATTCTATTCAACATCTACATTCAGTCTTTTGTTGAGCTCATCCACTCCCATGGCCTTTGGTGCTACTCCTATGCTGATGATACTCAGCCTAACCAAACTAAGCTTGACACTGTTGCTCAGTTTAGGGGCTGCCTAGAGGCTGTGGGTTGTTGGATGAGCAACAAGTTGAATCGGGACAAGACCGAGGTGCTGGTGGTCGGGCCCCCTTCTGCCACTGCTTTGTGGACTCCTATGTTTTTGCCTCCTGTACTTGGCCCCTTTCCCAAACCTGTTTCTGTTGTTATGGACCTGGGTTTTAAAATCTCTTCCTACCTCTCAACGGAAGATCAGGTTAGGTCAATCTGCCAAACTGGTAACTTTTAACTAAGGGTACTTTCGTAAGGATCTGCCTTTTCGCCCTCCACAGTTGCATGCCCCGTTGCTGCTTCACTTGTTCTCAGTAGCATTAACTACTTTAATTCCCTTTTCTTAGCCCAGCCTTTGTATCTCACTCGTGTTTGCAACTTCTATAAAACCTTGTTTCTAGAGTTGTGTGAGAAACCGGAGCATATTCTCCGAGGTAGACCTCAGGAATCCCTTATTCAGGTGGCCAGGGAAGGGCTGGCGCTCTCAGATCCCAACCCTAGTGGTGAACGAGCGAGGGAGGACCACATGGGTAGGAGAGCCCAGGGTTATGCTTGGAGGACTGCCCCAGGTGAGATGCGGTATGTACCAGGGACAAGGTCTGTGGGGCTTTTTTTGGTTATTTCCCCTTCTACCTCCCTTTCACCCAAAGAAGCTCCCTTAATAAAGTCCAATCACCCCTACACCTCTGGTAAATCAACTTGGAGACCAGACCCTGTTACACTTGAAAACCACAACTCCCAGCATCCTTGTTTTCCTGGTTTCCTTTCAAATATTCCCCATCCTTGTTTTCCCTGTCCCTCTGATTATTCTGTCCTGAATTCCCAAACAGAATTGGCAAAACACAACTGTTCCCATAATCCCCCCCACTCAAGTCACAAACGCCAGAACGTTCCCGGTTCTGAATTAACCAACCACCCTTCCTTGTGACTTTTTCCCCATCCTACCCCGTAGGATACTCGTAGGATACTCAAACACCCCCCAACCCCCTTTTCCAACACGAACACTTTCGCATACCACTAAAGACGACAGACAAACACCAGAGCAATTTACCTGACATATCCCACCAGAAGGGTCAGGCAAAGTAAGGCAATTGACCAGAATCACACACCCGACGGCACTTTCCCTTCCCCACAGGGATAAAAGGTGGAGCACGAGAGCACAATACGAGCAAGGTATACCGCACAACGAGAGTGCTAACTCAGCGCGGCAGTTCAAGAGAAGGAGAAAGACGGCGCAAATCGAGAGGGTGTCAAGGAGGGAAGGAACATTGTCCTTTCGAGCTAGACTCGTGAAACCTCCACAGATGAAATGGTAAGACTGCGTACAATAGCCCAGCGTGTGTTGCAGCAGATGTCAACGGTACACAGGGGCTCCTCCGCTGATAACCAAGCCAGGGAGAAACGCTTGCCACCGTGGTACTGGCATGGACTACAGAGACAAGAAAGGCCAAGCCATTCATCACAGCCAGGAGTTGAGGGAAGAGCCGATAAGAAAACAAACTGTGTTGAACTAAAGTAGCAAGCAGCTAATTGAAGAAGAAAGTACTAAGAACTGTTGATACGAAAGGGGAAAACAAGCTATAGAGGAGTCAGGCACCACGTGGGTGCTCACTCAGTAAACTCTGGCCGATTACCCTATTGTTGAAACTACCGATACCAGAAGGCCTTGGGAAAAGAGATCAAAGTGGTCATACAGGGGTATAGTAAAATCCTCTGTACAGTCGAAAGTCTTTGATCGGCAGATGATGATTAAGATGCGGGAAATGAGTCCCGCATCTTAAGAACTGTTCAAGGAACTGCATGATTGACAAAGTTGGCAGGAGTGAACCCGATGGAGAGATACCGATAAAGAGGGAGCAAAGCCAAAAGTCCCCATGAATAGTGTGTTGAGAAGAGTGAACCCGGCAGAGGGATGTCCATAATGAACTGTTTAAAAAGACATTAAGATTTGTGAATGTCATAGATGAGATTGTGTTGAAAATGCCATAATGAACATGGCAGAGGAAAGGCAAGCATTCGAGAAGGTTCTGAGCCCGGAAGAGGGGGATTCAGGGGTGAAAGGTTATCACCCAACATGCAAGCAGAAAGGAACTTTTTTCATTTTATTTTGGAATACATCATGTCCTCAGAGGCAAGAGACTTTTTGTAGAAAAGAGACTTAACCACCAAAGGCTCGGATAGCTGAGAGCAGAACTGCTGGCTCGTGCTGGGGAAGCTCGAGCTTGTGCTGTGCTTCGGAGTCCTGCCTTGTCCTGTGCTCAAAACGTGGGGAAGGAAGACCCCCGACTACTGCATCCAGGCTTATTATTTGTGAACATTTCTTTCTTTCTTATGAACCTTCTCCCACACTCTTTGCTTGTATTTAGCGTAAGGATTGGCAATAGGTTTATCTTTGTATTGGCCCTTTTATTTTGACCAGACGCCACTAGGACTGCCTTATTATTTGATGGTTGTAGCTGGCTCCCATCTTCAATTTAGGTTTTTCCAACTCGCATATACAGTTTATTAAACACCTTTGAAATGTGATCACTTGTGTCTGTCTTTACTGTTGCCACCATGAATTTGTTACAGTTGCCATTGGCTTTCCTTTACGTTCTCATATGTTCTTTGCTCTTTTCTCTGGCTCCCCGTTCCTAAACGTATTGCATTTGAAATCCATGTGTATAATCCTTCGAGCTTTCTATGGCCATGGGGCAGAATATTTGCAATACGAGTTCCGGCCATACATCCATGGGCATGTTCTTTACTCTGAGGAAGCTTTTCTAATTTCAGTTCCCCACTTTAGACTATCAAAGACCGTGCGTTCTAAGTGGCCGCCGCGAAGCTCTGGAACTCACTGCCTCCATCACTCAGGGCCACTGAGAACCACTTGGCGTTTAGGCGCTCCTTAAAAACATACCTGTTCTAGTTAGTCTGTACTGTTTGGCTGCCCGCCTCTGTCGTGTTCTTAGTGCCAAGATGCCTTCTGGTGGATGTACACTTTACAAATACTGATAACATAACATTGTATCCTTTTGAAATATCCATGTGAGCAAAGGAATTGGGACAATTAACACAAGTGAGGGCTCCAGCCTTTTTTCCATAAACTCAAAGGTCGTTTTGGGAACAATAAGGATGACCACAGATCTTTCTATATGTCAAATGTGTCGATTATAAAATGGATGTATGCTTGAATCACTAAGTACATAATGCACACAGGTGTTAGTGCTCATTAAAATGTTTGTAACGTTAATGCATATAGACTACTTCAGACAGTCTCTGGCTTTGCATGTTTGGATAGATTGGCTGCAACATGAGTCATTCCAAGGGAGTCCAGGCGGCAGCCAGAATGCCTGGGCTTATGCTCAGTTCCAATGTGCAGACATTAAAAGTGAAATATAAACATGAATGCATAGGCTGAATGTAAAATATATTGTGTGGTTTAAAATAAGTGCAAAATGCAGAAAACTGGCAACTCTCCTGTACTAAAGTCCATTGGTGCATGAAACATACTATGCCTTCTTCTCAAGTAATGGCTGTGAATTGTGACATACAGTTCAGGAGAAATAAATCCAAAATGCTGGCCATGCATTGAATGAAATGCTCTAGTGGAAGCAGGAATTCTGCACGGGGCTGGGGCAGGCAGTAACATTATGGTGTCAAAATGTATCTCTAAATTGTTACAGCTGAGTAATGATGGCCTTTCTGCTAGGCAGCCCAAGCCTTTTCTCTCTCGGAGGTTGATAGAGTATATACATTGTAATGATGATAACACCAACCTTGCCACTAGAACAACCTACCTCCACCAGAAAAAGCTAGTTTCAATAATTATCACAGCGTCAGAATGTTGCAGGTCTAAAGCTTGGTGCCTCCAAGTGAGGTTTGTAAATAGTGAGACAGTGGAGTAAGTAAAAATGTCAAGGCCCACATGCAGCTTTGCTACCAGATGATACTGTAATACTGGAAAGATCATCTTACATTTAAGCAATAAGCAGCAAGTGGGGAGCGAAGAGAGGGCCTTAAATCAGGCCCTGGGGCATTACCAGAAGCAGTAGTGTCCCCCCACCCCCAGAGGGGCTTATTGCTATTAGCAGTCCGGCCCATAAGACCAGGATACTAAAAGCAATTTATTTTCAGTAGTGTGACGCCAAAAATAGTTTAAAAAAAGTAAACAAGAAAATGGCCGCCATAGAATGGAAGAAGCCACTACACGTAGTCCCTTTTCCCTTTCCATGGTGGCCACTCGCGGGAGGCATGCAGCACGAGGTAAGGACCCCATGAGCGCCAATGAGCTCGTTTGTAGCAAGCTCATTGACCCACGCTAGGTACTAATGGGGTTTAGAACTGGGCTGTCTTCAGTGGAAGGTTTGCCGTCACACATTCTGTTGGAACTGCTCAGCCCTTTGCCTACTCTTTTTTTTATGTAGGTCATTCCAGTGGAAAGACCAGAGGGAATCAATGGTCAGCGGCCCTCAGAAAGCGTCTAAGGTCAGCTTAATTGACAGATAAACCGTTTTCTTTTTTCTACAATTTCAAAGGTTTTTCTTCAGATCATGTAACGAACTGCAAGGCTTTTGGTCAAACGTGGACTACAAGCAGGTACACTTACCGCAAATGTTCTTTTGCTAGGGGCGTTTAAATCTTTAAAATGCAGCTGACAACCCAGATGAGACTTTTTAGTTTCACATCAGATCGTACGCTGATACTTCTAGTCTTTTCACTTATAATGGAGAAAATAAAGCTAAAATCATTCTCCTTTTGCACAGATTTTTCAAGAATTTTTTCACATTTGTTTATCATGTCATTTGTGTACTTTACGATTCTTTATAGATCATGGAAGACAAACATTCACAAATCTTGCATCTTTCTGTTTGGGAAACTATGTGAACTAGTGCCAAAATTGTAAACTGTGCCCAAAGTGTGTGATCCTGGGCAACTCATTCAATGTTATAGTGGCTGACCTGACAAAATTGCAAGTCACTAATATTTCAAAATTGTCTGCCCGTATAGTTCTCCAGGTACGCTCACGGTTTAAATGGCTACAGAGTGGTGTCACAGTGACCACAAGAAGACACCAACCCTCAAAGATGATTCAAGGGATTTGTATTAACCGGTTTTCCAAGAGATTTACTGAAGGCCACTCCTTTCACTCACATCTCCCGTGGGTTTACCCTATCTAGCAAAGGCTGTCCCTAAACCCCAAAGTTATCCCTAGTATCTTAGAGCTGACTGGCTACTGCTGAGGGGCTAAAAGCTATTGCCTTATCTACCTTGCTCCCTCTGAGGTCTTCTATGTGTAACCTGATGGGGCTCCCCAAGATAAGGACAGTAATTCGGATTGGTGCCTTCCAATCACCCAGGCCTCACTTCGTCTTCTCCACTGACACGCTTGTACGCCTTGTCCTAATGTTCTCTACTTGCCTTGCCTTCCCTTCATTTTACTCTCTTCCTCCATCTCTGTCCCTTTGATGATCTTCGGTCTACCACTATTCTCCCTCGTCCTCTACTACTGCCACTCTCCACTCTACTACTGTCCCTCCTCCACTATACTTCTCTCCTCTCTCCACTCTACTACTCTCCTCTCCTCAACAAGCACTTCTCTTTCACCCTGTGAATCACTTCTTTCCTTACTTACATCCCTACGCTCCCTCTCACTCACTCTCCCCTCAATGCATGCACTCTCACATTTAAGTAACACTTTGTCTCTCCAACAAATGCCTCAAATTGCATCTCAATATTCTTCCTCCATGCTCTGTTGCACCACACTTTCACCCCCTGATCTCTATGACCGCCTTCTCCTCCCTTGACCCGTCCTTTTCCTGGCAGTCCTTTTATTAATTTCTGAGGCTTTAAAAGGCCTCTGAAGCGCCCACCCACTCCTCAACCATGGGTCTGCTAGAGTTGTGCTGTGGTTGCCTGTGACAAAGTCACTTTCAGAGTTCTTAGAATAGGGATATCGAAGTGTGGGACCACCAGAGTTCTAAAATGGTGGCCTCCGTGAGATACAGCCTCTTCTAAAGTTCTCATTCATGTGATCTTCTAACATGGGCCCACTAAAATTTTGCAACAGTGGCCAGCGACAACCGCATTCACTCTCTAAGCTCTCAGGTGCACATCGTGGCTCTTCTTGATTTCAGGTTTGCAGCGCAGATTTCTACATGGTCCTGCTGTTGAGCGTCAGCTTTCTCACTGTTGGGTTGCTCGCTCCTCCCTCCACCACCACTTCTGGGAATTGTAATCCTATTGGGCAAAGAGAGACACTCGCCAGCCAAGTGCACAACAGGTATGGGACATGAACTGGTGGTTCTGACATTTATCCAGCCACAGGTAGACTGGGGCCCTTTCCAACTCCCACACCCTGCCTCTGGAGCAAGTCTGGCTCTGTAACATATCCCAGTAGCCCCCCTGCCCCATGTTTAGAGGGGTCCGCCCCCTACCCGCTTGACAGGGTCATGTTGCTCTGTGAGGAATTCGACCTTCTGCACAGGTGTGCACTCACCTGGGCTTTTTTGAAATTATATATGAAAATGAATAATGGTAGATCAACCTCTGGAAAAAGTGTGGGGCAAATATGCACACATTTTTCTATGCTCATTGCAGGACATATACATAGACCTGTGTACTCTGGATAGATACAGCCTACAGGCACAGGCCCCCCTGTCACATTTAGTTGGAATGTGACACCCGGGAATACATCAAGGCATCTCAGAAGGGGGAGGGCAAAACCTTCCTCCAGCCTTGGGCAGCCCAATTAAATAACAAAGGCTCCATGGATCCGACCTATCCTTTGTTGGCCCTGCTGGTGGCAGTGACGCATACTGGAGAGTTAATTTAAGCAGGCCCATGAGAGGCCTGGTCGCAGGGCTAACAAAAGAGTAAACCCCAACGCCTTTGATATGAATCTGTCAACCTGAAGCCGCTAGTCATCGGGAACTTGTCATCGAGGTGGCCAGGACACGGCCATCGATTTTTGGATTCAGTTCATGGGGGTGGACTAGTGCGGGAGGATCACCTGGGTAAGGGATCTTCGGGAGTGGGGTTGAGGCAGCTGAGGGTGAGACACTGTACTCCCCCCCCCTTTTTTCCATCTACCCCACCCTATTTTGTAGGATTCTTTGAGGTCACAGCCAGACCCCCTTTTTACACAAACACTGGGCCGAGGAAGAGGGTGGCTGAGAGTAACAAGACAAACTCTCATTCATCGTACTGGACATGTCCTGTTAATCGGGTCAAGCGAAGTCGGGCACCTGACTTCAAGTGCGTATACCTGATACCAATTAGCTCTCCTCACACAGATAAAAGGCAACTCCTAAAGACACACTCTGAGCAAGGCGGAACACGAGTACGAGCAGGACTTCTGGGGCGAAGGCAAATCTTCAGCAGAGCGATGGACCAAGGGAGAAGAGCAGTGGGTTGAAAACCCCAAACGTTCCTTACTGGAAGTCATTGCCTCCGACAGGCCGTGATAGACAAGTGGAGAAGGCCAGATCCTGCAAGTGAAGACTGCATTGTGTTTCAAGGAAGCCAGCGACCCTCCCGGTGAACGACAGAGTTGGCGAGGCGAGGCCAAGCCTGTGGTACTAATCTTGACTCGTCAAATGGAAATGGTAAAACCAAGAAAGAAACGCACACAGCCGGTGACTTGGCAAGTGACCTGAGAGACTGATGTGTGTTAAAGTTTGAAGTGGCAATATTATATCGCAAATAAATGCTGTACGTGTGTGGGTGAGAAGCGAAGAAAACCAGACCTGTGAATGAACTTTAAAGTAAAAAGACAGCTGCGGAATCAGCAATACCGAGCAGCGGAGTGGTACAGTGAAAGCAAGGAACAAGTTACTTACCTGTAACTGTTGTTCTCCAGCATGGGTCTGGCATGGATTCACATGCTCATGAATATTCCCCGTCGTCAGGCTGGGAATCCTCGGTAAAGAAAAAACCAGTATCAGTTTCGTTTCTGATCTGTCTTTCGTAGTAATAACCAATCACTGGTCTCTGCGTCATACTGACCACAGCCAATGACTGCCCTCTACCTAAGCACCGCCTCTGGCAGCCATCTTCAGATTTGGAAGCACGTGAAGTGGCAGTATGACCAAGTGAAGAGCCGCAGAGGGGTAGGCGGGAGGGTTCGCATGTGAATCCATGCCAGACCCATGCTGGAGAACAACAGTTACAGGTAAGTAACTTGTTCCTTCTCCAGCATGGGGTCTGGCATGGATTCACATGCTCATGAATAAAGAATACATAGCAGTACACACATGCACAACCACGGGAGGTGGCAAAGGCTCAACATTAAGCATCACATCAACTCAACATTAAGCATCTTACCTCCTCACCAGGCTCACCTCAGGCGAACAGGTTGCGCAGCACTGCTTGGCCGACCCTGGACTCCTCCCTGGAATCCCGGTCGACGCAGTAGAATTTCGTGAAGGTGTGCGTCGACCTCCACGTAGCAGCCCTGCATATGTCCAGCAGGGGCACACCAGATAGGAACGCCGTGGTAGCTGCGATCGCTCTGGTGGAATGGGCTCTCGGACGGCCAGGCAGCGGTCGGTTTGCCAACCGGTGACAGCACATGATACAGCCGGAGAGCCATCTGGAGATGGAAGTCTTCGAGAGAGCCTTCCCCTGATTGACAGGTCCAAAGTTCACAAAGAGTTGTGACGTCTTCCGAAAACCCTTCGTGCGGTCCACGTAGAACTTCAGCGCTCTAGCTACATCCAGCGAGTGCAAAGTCCTCTCAGCCGGCGACGAAGGCGACGGGAAGAACACAGGTAACACCAAGGGTTCGTTGAGATGGAAGTCCGACGGTACCTTGGGCATGAAGGAGGGGTGCGTCCTGAGCACTACCCTCGTGTCGTGGAAAATCAAGTACGGGGCCTTGCAGGAAAGGGCCTGGATCTCTCCCACTCGTCGTGCGGAGGTGATGGCCACAAGAAAAGCTGTTCTCCACGATAGAAACTTCAACGGGGCCGAGTGCAGAGGCTCGAACGGAGGTCCCATGAGCTTGGTCAGCACCACGTTGAGCTCCCACGCCGGGGCCGGAGCCTTCACCGGCGGGAACGATCTGAACAGTCCCTTCATGAACTCTTTCACCAGACGATGAGACCACAAGGACGGCCGCCCCGTGGTTCTGGTGTATCGGGAGATCGCAGCAAGATGAATCTTGATGGACGCGTGTGCCAGACCAGCTTTGGCCAGCGTCAGCAGGTACGGCAGTACTTGGGGAGCCGTAATCCGTAGAGGGTTAATCTTCTGTGCGTGGCACCAGACAGAGAACCTCTTCCATTTGTGTCCGTAGCATTTAAGAGTCGAGGACGCCCTGGCCTTTGCAAGAACCTCTCTGCAATCGGCCGGTATGTCGTATCCTCCAAACTCTAGCGCTGCAGGAGCCAGGCCTGCAAGTTCAGCGACTTCGGGTCGTGGTGGAGGATGGCGCCTCCTTCCCTGGAGAGTAGATCCGCGTCCGCCGGCAGCTTGATCGGCGGGGACGCTGACAAGTCCAGAAGGTCCGGGAACCATATCTGCCTCGGCCACGCAGGTGCGACGAGGATCATCCTGCACCGTGACCTCTTGAGCTGGTTGACGAGCCGGATTAGCAGAGGCAAGGGAGGGAACGCGTAGAGGAACAGGCCCTCCCAGGGGAACGAGAAAGCATCGCCCATGCTCCTCGTCTGGGGAAACCTGCTGGCGAACCTCCGGCACTTGGTGTTCGTCGCCGTCGCGAACAGGTCGATCTGGGGTGTGCCCCACCGTCGGAAGAGGCGATCCACCAGATCCTGCCGTAGTTCCCACTCGTGGCACGAGCGCAGCTCCCTGCTGAGTGAGTCGGCGATGGTGTTTTTTATCCCTGCCAGATGAAACGGCACCAGAAAAATCCTTTGGGCGACGGCCCAATGCCACAGGTCCTGCGCCTCCTTGGACAGCGCTGGGGACCTGGTTCCGCCCTGTTTCCTGATGTAAAACATGGTGGTGGTGTTGTCGGTGAAGATCCTCACCACCTTGCCCTTGAGGGACGGAAGGAAAGACCTGAGGGCCCAAAACACTGCACGGAGCTCCAGGACGTTGATATGCAGGGACTTCTCCGTCGGGAGCCAGAGTCCCTTTGCGTGCAGATTTTCGGTGTGCGCTCCCCACCCTTCCAGGGAGGCATCCGTAGTCACAGTCTCCTGGTGGGCTGGGGTCTGGAAGTCCATGCCCGCCGTCAGATGCGCGTGGGTGCCCCACCACCGTATCGCTCGTCGGAAGTTCTCGTCGAGCTTGATCCTTTCCTCGAAGCTGCCCGTCGTCTGGATCCAGCGCGCATCCAGAAATTCTTGCAACGGGCGCATCCGGAGCCTGCACATGGGAATGAGGTAGATGCAGGAAGACATCATCCCGAGGAGGGACTTGATGGACCTCACTTTGGCCGCGTCGGCCACCAACATCCGTTGCACCTTGCCCAAGATGGTCCTGGTCCTCTCCTCCGACGGGGAGGCCAGAAGGGACACTGTGTCGAGCCTCGCTCCCAGAAACAGTGCGACTTGCGCGGGCACCAGGTGGGATTTGGCGTAATTCACGAAGAATCCCAGGTCCGTGAGGAGTTGGACGGTCCTTGCCGTGTGAACCACGGCGAGTTCCCTCGTCTTGGCGCGGATGAGCCAGTCGTCCAGGTAGGGGTAGACGTGGATCCCCTCGCGGCGCAGCTGCGCCGCCACCGGTGCGAGGCACTTGGTGAATACCCTGGGTGCCGACCGTAGTCCGAAGGGAAGGGCTTTGAACTGGTAATGACGCCCTTGGATCACGAATCTGAGGAATTTTCGGTGCCCCTTTAGGATGGGAATGTGGAAGTAGGCATCCTCCAAATCCAACGACGATAGGAAGTCTCCTTCCTCCAGGAGAAGTTGAGGGACGTGAAATTCTTTCCTGGCCACGGGGGGGACGCGCGGGCACCTTCTTTGAAACTCGAGCGCGTGGCCCCGGGCCAGGGCGTCCAGCACCCAACGGTCGGTGGAGATGGACTCCCACACGCTGACGAAGCCCGCCAGCCGGCCTCCCACCGGGGTGCTTCGGTGGGGGCCCGACCCCACGGCCGGTTCAATCCTGCTTGGGCGCGGCCTTGCCGCCTTGACCTCCTTGGAGACGACGGCGGGGTCCGCTAGACTTGCCTCGTCCTCTGTAGGCTTCTTGCGACGACGAGCGGGCCGCTTGACGGTAGGAAGCGAAACCGCCGCCGGAACCTTTGGAGGCGCCCTTGCCTCCGCCGCTCCGAAAGGGCGTCCGTCGTTGCTGCAGGACTCCAAGGGCCCGGGCCGTCTCAGTATCCGCCTTGATGGCCTGAAGGGAATCGTCCACTGTCTTCCCAAACAGGTTGTTCCCGTCGAAGGGCATGTCCAGGACTCTGGTCTGGACGTCCTGCCGGAAGTCCGTAGCTTTGAGCCATCCACGACGTCGAAGGCAAACGCCGTTGCCCAGCTGGCGGAACCCAGTGTCGGCGATGTCCGTCGCCACGGTGATGGCGTGGTCCGAGGCCACCTCACCTTCCTGCAGGATCTCCAGGGCCTCCGCCCTCTTGTCGTCCGGCAGAAAATCCAGCAGGGGAGCTATCTTGTACCAGAGCTCCCTGTCGTAGCGGGCCACGATAGCCAAGGCGTTGGCCGCTTTAATCGTCGTCGCTGCCGACGAGATGACTCTACGTCCCATAGCATCCAATTTCTTTCCCTCGCCGTCCGGCGGGGAAGTCGATGTGGAGGCCGCACCCCCCCCCGCTTTCTTCCTGGCTGCCGCGGAGACGACGGAATCCGGGGTAGGCTGCGCCCGGAGGCACAGGGGGGCCGTGTCTGGGACCCGGTACTTTTTCTCGTACCGGTCTCTTCTAGCTGGCGTCGTGGAAGGGTTCTTGAGGAGGGAAAGGCCCTCATCCCAAATGTCGTCCAACAGAGGCACTGCGAGGACCGTCTTCCTCTTGGCCTCGCGCCGCTGATAAAGGAAGCCTTCCTTTTTCTTCTCCTCAGGGCAGAGTTGGAAAAGCTCGGAAGCCCTGGAGATCATGGAGTGGAAAGATCCGATCTCGTCGGGCGGAGAAGCCCTGGCGGGAGGCGACGAGGGAATATCCTCGTCGTATGCCTCGTCGTCCGTACCCGTCGCTGCCGTGTCAGTCCCCGTATCATCCCCTCGGGTGGACGGGGGAGAGGGCTGGACGGGCCGCGACGGTTGAAAAGGAGGTGGTGGATGGATCCTTCTTTTCTTGGTAGGGGGAACACCAGAAGGTCCCGGTTCTGGATCCCCCGACGGGAGAGGTTCCTCCGTCGGTAACGGTAGCCTCGTCCTTATCTCGGAGCATAAGGACTGTATGGCCAACAAAATGGCCGCTGAGTTGTCTTGCGGCGCTGGCAGAGGAGAGTCCGACGGGCGAGCAGGGGCCCCGTCGGTATCCTCGACGATGTCGTCGTCGTCACCTGCGTCGGGGTCCATTCCGACGTGCTGGCCTTCTTCCACGCCTAGGCCGTGGCTTAAGACCTCGATCAGCTCCTCTTCTGAGGTTGAGGCCGAATCTACGACGACGCCCTGCCCCCCCTTCTTCCCCACGGAGGGTTTCACGGGGGTCCTATCGATGGGCACAAAAGAAGACTCCCTCCGCGGAGGCAGGGAGATTCTGGGCCCTGAGGTCGCCACCACTGGTGCAGCCACCACAGGCTGAGCCAGGGCCGCCGCGACCGTTTCGATAGAGGGCTTGGTCGGATGGATCAAGGCCTTCACCACCTTAGGTGCGCTCACCGCCTTATCCTTGAGGGAGGGGGCACTGCCACGCTCCTCCTCTGCCTTAGAGCTCGACCGGGGCCTCTCCAGGAGCTTCGCCGGGTGCTCGGCCTTCCTCTTACCCGACCCAGAGCGTTGGCTCGTGGTTGATGGTGCCGGGGAGGGTGCGCCCTGCCTGGCGCCCGTAGAGCCCGACCGTTCGGCGCTCCCGGTGCCAGCGGACTCGCGGTGCTTAGCCTTATGTTGGGCCCCCGTCGCCGGGGCGCCCTCAAAGGTCTTAGAAGACCGCTCGGGTTTCTTCTTCTTCTCGCCAGACGGGCTCTTACCCTCCAGCCAGTTGGCGAGACGTTGATGGCGGTCCTTCATGGTCCGTTCCGACATGTTGCCGCAAAACGCACAGTCCTTCTCCACGTGCGTCTTGTCCTCATGAAGGCAGTAAAGGCAGAAAGAGTGTTCGTCCTCCTTAAAGACGTTCTGCAGCTGGCATCCAGGGAGACCCTGAACAGCTTTCCGGGCGTCGAGCTTCCCTTCTCCTGGGCCATCTCCGAGACCGGGCCTGAGAAGCTTCTGGAGTCCTCGACGAAATCTTCACCCTTGAGGGGCGCAGACGAATCCGACACGGGTCCCCGTTGATCGGATGTAGAATCGGTGGAGCTTGAGGCTCTTTTGACCGAAAGAATCGAGTTTTTGTGAAAAAACGCGAAAAAATAGCACTAACGCTCGAGAGCAATAGCACGAGGATCCCAACACATGAACGTGCGGTAAAAATCTGAAGATGGCTGCCAGAGGCGGTGCTTAGGTAGAGGGCAGTCATTGGCTGTGGTCAGTATGACGCAGAGACCAGTGATTGGTTATTACTACGAAAGACAGATCAGAAACGAAACTGATACTGGTTTTTTCTTTACCGAGGATTCCCAGCCTGACGACGGGGAATATTCATGAGCATGTGAATCCATGCCAGACCCCATGCTGGAGAAGTAGCCCACTCCAAAGTCTCTGAGAAAGGTGCATTGTTTGTAACGATAAAGCGGATGAAGTGCAAAAGCAAAGTAAGCAGAATTACCTCCTAGAGAAGGGCAGAGTGGAAGTTGAATCTTGAACTATAGGTCAAAGAGGTCCTGCGGAGGTCTGTAACGAAAGTCATGCCCACTCGAAAGTCTTCGACACCCGAAAGTTGTCTGAGCCCCGCTGAGGGAGACCCGAACTGTAAAATGACTGGGGAAGGGAGCCCATTTGCAAGTTTTGTTGAACTTTGTGCTGAAGAGGTCTGAGCCCGAGAGGGGAGGCCCTACGTGAACTTTGTGTTGAGACATTATTTAGAGGTCTGAATGAGAGACTTCAACTCGGAAGATCAGGCAGGCCTCGATCCGCATTTTGGAACTGTTTATTGTAGTAAGAACCCGATCCATAGTGTGTCATACTGCCTACAAAGACCGCCTTACTTCGTGGAGTCTAATGTGGCAAGGAGAGATGATTTAGCTACCTTTATTAATTTACACACTGACTTTTCCTTTGCATACACTTCTCCTTTATTACCCTTTTGTACAAGAGATAGGGCAGGCATTAGGTTTTGTTAGCATAGGCCATTCTGATTTGACAGACTCTACTAGGACTGTTTTGTTTATTGTTTGATGGTCGAGCCTACTCCCACCTTAGTTATACGTCAGAGTAGGAGTTTTCAAACCCTAAAAACTGTAATAAAGGTTTTTCAAATTGTACCCATTGTGTCAGTGTCATACTTGTGATACCATGCCTTCCCTACAGTGGGGACCAAGGATTGGTTCATTAAGGTAGGCTTAGTCTACACCAAAAATGGGGCCCATTTGGTTTTAAAAGAGGGTTGAGCCCCTCGTTTGACAGATCATCTGAATATTTGGCAAAGAGTAACAAGAAGAACTAATTTTCACCCTGGCAGACGGTACAGACTGCCTTAAAGCTTCCGCCAGTGAAGAATGGCCAGGATTACCAAGAGGGAAGCAAGATTCCTCCCTAAACATCTCCCAGGGAACAGAGGGAGATACTGAATCAAGAGGACCCTCCCAGCAGCTCCCGAACTGGTACCCAGCCAGCACACAGCATGCCCTGCTAGGCTCTGCAAGCAAGCTTCTGGGGTGGGAAGTGCCAGAGAGTCTCTGAACCAAACCCAGGACAAGGCTGTTGCCTGCAACACTCTCCTCAGCTTTGGGCCGTCCGCCTCAAAGGACAACACAAGCCCAGTGAAGAAGCTAGGAGGAATGCACCGACAAGCATCAACCAGCGTCCGTCTTAAAGGACTTTTGAGCCAGTCGAGCTGCAACTCACTGCACCACTGACTGTTGTCACGCTGAACTCGCTAACATCGTCCCAGATGCCTCGACCTGTGCTTCAAACCCGCCAACCAGCACAGACGATTCCTGACCCCGAGTCGCCGTGCAGGCCATCCAGCAGCTGTCTGTGCAGCCTTGCTCACCGTACTGCCTGCCGCTTGATACCCACAGCTGTCTTCCGTTTTGAACTCTGTCGCAGAAGCTGAAAAGCTCCCTGAAACCGACCCGGCCCTGTTGAGCCCCAAGAACTTCTACAAGCACAAGGTACATCGTGGTTCTGTCCCCCTGGTCCTTCTCCGAAGGCCCCTAGTGACATTTTACAACCCACTGCTCCCTTTGTGCTGAAACCAAGTATCCTTGAACTATTGTGATTTATTCCTTTACTGACTACCCTCCTGTCAGTATCCAGAGTGCATCCCCTTTGCTTCTCGAAACTGTCTGTCCTCTGCATTCCTTTACAGGGTGGGTTGTATTTCGCAGTGTGCTAGAACTGTCTGTTGTGATAATAATAAAGTTGATATTTCTATACAACCTTGACTGGACAGTCACTTTTATCATAGGGTAATAATTGTATTTTCATTGTGTTGCAATTAACCAACAATCCACGACCTTGCAGAGATAAGCCCACCTTTCATGCACGTTAACAAAATTGGACAAGGGGGTTTATAATTTGCTTGTGTTTCCAATCTGCTCGGATCCCTTCTGGTGTCCTAGAAGTTTGGGGCTGATTGATGGTTTAGAAACTGATATTCATCCCTGGACCACTGATGCCCCGGAGGTTGCTTCGTCACACCCTCACCCTGTCACAGTTGCTTCATATATCATAATAGGGACTGCATATTGCGCACAGCAATTTGTTTCTTGGTAATCACATGGCAACACCACTTAAGCTATGGGCTCTGCTATCTTCTGTTTATGTTCGGGGGCATGCACATTCCTAGTAACGTCTGAGCTGCATCCTCCCTCTATGCTTTAGTTATGTGTACATTACTTGCTGCTTCCAATCTTTCGCCTTCATCCAGGCTTCAGCAGTTGTACAATCGGTTAGGATGCTAATCTGAGTTCTCTATTTTGTGGTATGCATACTTCTAGCGTTCGGCTACTGATCCGTGTACTGCATTTATACTACAGACTGTATACCTTCCGTGTCACGGATAATGTGAAAATGTGCCCTGCCTGCTAGCACACAAGTACACTCATCGTGGACAGCTAATGCTGCCCTTGTAATCCAACTTTGTTTATTATTCTAATCCCAGCATGGATGGCAGGCGTAACCGACTTTGAGGGAGTTCCCACAATTATTTTAATCGCTGCCAAGGCAACATATCACACTATAGATTGTGATTGTACCGAATAGGTGGGGAGGGGGCGGCGCAGAGTCTCTTGAGGTCCCATAGTTATTTTGGTTCAGGGGAAGGGGCCCCAAAATACGCTAAAATGGCTTAATTTAAAGGGATAGACAAGCTCAAAGGGAACAGAGTACAGGCCAGTGGTGGAAAAAAAAGTCACCAGAGCCCCATCTGCACCAGGGCTGTTTGCAGTTTGGTTTACTCCATTAGATAAAATAATGTCACCAGTTTTTGTGATTTCCATGTATGTAAATTGAGCCTGGGCACAGGAGTAAAAATCTTTTTGCGAAGTATTTCCCTTCTCTGAATGCAGCATGTTGGATGTTTTTGCTACAGTAGACATGCATGCGTAGAAGCCTTGCATCCATATTAAGAGCTCTTTCCTACTTGGAGTCCTCAACCATGAAGGAAAGCACTGAGAGCATCTGCTGAAAGACTCTGTTGCTAAAACAAAAACAAATAAAGCCCAGTATTATCTGGGATATCCCCAGCTCTGACCCAGGCAGGAGGCTCCGTCAGGCCATCTGTTGGAAGGCATTAACACCTTTTAACTGCAGACATACGAATGACATGCATTTTATACACAGTACAATTCAAACACAGACTACAAGCAGGTGACCATCACACATACCGTTCTGGGCTGTACGTTTGAAAAAAGTACAGCTATGAGTGGGGAAGTTTGCAGAGATCTCAAGTTGTGCCATATTGTATTCTGGCACATGTAGCCTTGCTTTTATATTATGTACAGGAATATAAAATGGCATAAGATACAAATGTTAACCTATACACTCATGATTTGAGAGATGTGTTTTGGCATATTTTTAATATAAAGGAGGGTGTGTGACAGAATTATACTGGTTGAGAAAGTGCAGTGTGTTTTTTCTGCATTTCTACCTTTAGTAGGCTTATGAATGTTCATATTGAACAATTTTACTGTACTGTGCCAGTAAGTAAAATAAAATATGCAAATGCTTGAATTCTGCCCAGGACTACTGCTTTCATCGTTACACAGTCGCTTAAATGAATACTGTTTATACTAAATGCATCATTAACCATGTTGTGAAGATTTTGGTACTCATAATCGTGCAGTTAATTGTACACCTTTTCCTGTGACAAGTATTTCTGGTGAGTGAGAATGTTTGTGTCATTCACACTGTAACAGGTGCAACTGGTTTCAAAGCCCCCAAACACCCCATAAAGCAATCTAATATTCTAAAACACATCCAATCAAAAGGTAAACCTCCATTCCTATTTATAGCACTTCAATTTTTTAGCGCAACATAAACAAGATGCATGTTTTGTCAATGACTACAAGCATGTACCTGTTTTATCACACAGTTTGCCTTCATGTGTGTCTTGAAAGTACAGTTGCAAAACTAGAGCAGATCTGGTTGGGCTCACGTTACTTTATGCTACAGGCCAATGACAGAGAGCACTTTCTTGAATCGTGTCTTAACTAGTTACAATTATTCAATGGCCTAGAATAGTACAATCCTTTACATGGTGCACAGGAGCATAAGAAAGAAAACACCCCCATAAAATAAAGATATCTCTTGCAGTTGGTGGGACGCTGCTTTGGGCCTGCATGTATTATGTGCAGGCCCCGCAGGGCACGACATTCTGGAGATAAACCACTGGCATTATAAAATACAAACAGGGTATCCACCCTATGTTGAGGGCCACCAGACAACGCAGACACATGCCTAACTCGGACTACCCCCATTCTCTTCCCACAAACAGTCTGTGGGACGTCCAGACTGATCCATGATGTGACAATTGACAAAACTCATTACAGTCAAGTGGCAAGGTCCCCCACTCCTTTTCTCTACAAAGTGTGTGATCCGATCAGGCAAGAATTTCACCCTGCCTCCTCCAGATCCTTTCAGATCCCGCAACAAACTCACAAAATAATCGATCAGGCTGAAGAATCCCACGGTATTTTAGGGCCCACCCTGGGCCTCCTGCCTTGCGCGCCTTGTAGCCAGGCGCCGCGCCGAAGGGGCCTGCCAAAGTAATGCTGCACTCGAGGTGACATTAGTGAGTCCTGCTTCTGTAATCCGCTAGATAATTGGTTTACTCGGGCAGTGGGCGGCGGTAGGTTTGCCAGGAGCCTTAGTGTTGACTCTGCAGGACTCTAAAGAGCGGTATTTAATTCACTTCTTACAGACTGCATCCGACGACGCCTCCGCTCTGTTTTATCTGCTAATCCGGTCATCCAGATCCTTCCATTTACTGCGACAAAACAAATCCCCGAGAACAAAGCATTGCTCTGCTCCTGTGCCATCTCCTAGCAGCCCCTGCTAGGACTGATATCAAAATGGCAATGCATTTCAATTATTAGGGCTCACTTGCTTTCAAATGCCATATACGAGGACTTTGTGTAGCTTTATCAAAGAAGGCCTGGGGAAGTTTATTGTACGTTGCATATTTGTATGACCGGGTGTACAAAGATGTGAACTGTGGGATATAAAAATGTACACTGAAACGTCAGCACACACGAAAAGACAACAAAAAAAACAATAGGATTCTGAAAATAAAATTAAAAAATAACAAAATATATAATGAAAAAGAAGGGAGAACACAAGGTAGAAAAAGGAACAAACAAGAAAGAACCACAGAAAAATGGAAATGAACAAAAATAAGAAAATCTAACTGAGTGAAAGGTAATGATGTAAATACAAAATAACAGGAAAAATATGTTTTAGATGCTGTTTTTATGCCAGACGACTCCTGCTTCTGAGCGCTGCAATAAATAAAACTAATATTAGCCAATTGAATTACATCTAAAGAGAAGAAGTGGAAATAACCCAGAAAAGAGAAATACAACGAACAAAAAAATGAAATAATATGAAAAAGAACAAAAACAAAAATAAAGACAGAAAAAAAACAAATACAAAGTATAAAAAGTAAATTATTAAGCAAGACAGAAACTGGACAACAAACAAATAGTTTTCAAAGTAGAGAAACAAACCTGAAAAAATGAAAAAGGAGCAAAAAAAGCAATCAATCTTAAAGTGATCATCTCTTTATTAGGCTAGTGCACATTGTATGTTGCAAGCTTTCAGTACTACTAAGGCCCCACCGTTAGACAAACATAAGGAAAGAGAAAGTGAAAGGAAGGAAAGGAATTGTTAAGGTTTGGAGTGTGGCTTCCCTGTTGCAGAGGCAACCCTATGCCCCACTGCCTTCATACTTCTAGCTCTACCCCCACTGCTGACCGGGCCAAAATTAGGGGCAGGAGCCTCCTTCGAAGCGATTTCAGGTGGCCCTGCAGCAAGACCCCAATGGGGAAGTCGTTGCTGCCAGATTCCGCCATAGCGAAGTGAGGGCTCCCATGTGGAGGCATGGATTCACGCCCCAACACAAGGGGCCTGAGAGAGGCTCGCAGAACTAGAGGGTATACCACTTGTGCTCTTCAGCACCTGTATAGATGAAGGTGATATCCGTCAAGGACAGGACTGGTGCTGTGGCCATCCCAAAGCGACGTCCTAATACCATGGAGGCAACAGAAACGCCTGCAGACTGTGGTGCTTCCCTTGCCAACAGGGCCTCCTCCGAGCATCTCTCATGGGGCAACAAGTCCCTCTGTCACTGCACATGACTCGGGTGGGTGGACAAGCAAAGCTGCCTGGCATGATAAGGAGCATCACAGAAGGCGAGGTGGCAGTCCTCCTTACAATCAGTTTGCTAATGAATTGTGATCCTAAGAGACATTCACTAAGATTATGACAAATCAGCGGCCATGGTCATGCTCATCGCACGGAGGATGGGAGCTCCTGTAGATTGACTGTCTGGGCCAATTTACCATAATAATTGTACATTAAAGGACACCTACATAATCCCAAATCATGCACCAGAATGGCCAGATTGCAACTTTCCACTCATTGATAGGTGCAAAATTGGTTTGTTTGTTAAAAGGTATGCATGGCGCATGTGTAGAAAGTGCAGATGCAGCCGCACCAACCACCAAATTGGAGGCCGGAGAGAGAGAGGACATGCACTCGAATGTGGAATCACGAAATCACTTCAAGGCAATCATACTCTTTGCTTTACCAGCGGGGACAATGAACGAATTAACAGGGGCAGGCTTTGGGCTCCGTTTATCCAGTCCAGCCTGTGTGACCCAGTGATGCTAAACTGACAGTGTTAGTCCATAGGGGGGACTTTCCTCACACAACCAGTTCACTTGGTTAGCCAAGTGGTGATTTGATCCCGAGATGGTGAGGAAATCTAGGAAGCGTGTTAAAAAGGTTGTGGTTGATCACTCGAACCGAACACAAGTGGGGAGGTGGAACCGTCGGCTCATTTTCTTTGGAGACGTCAAAGAACACGAACTCGCAACTATGTTACACCAACTAGTTGGCCCGAGCAAGTAGAGTAGGTGTTTTCACCACCTGAAGGAGTAAAAATGCGAAAAGAGAGGCTATTCTGGTCTTTTAAGGATAGAGTGCCGGGTGCTAGCTACAAATCACATGGACCTCGAAGATTCAATAGTGCTGGAGTGTGATTAGTAGACTAATGAGGAAAGTGGGAGCAGGTCACGGGAGACACACAAATGTAGTAAAATCATGAAAAGTGGGAGAAAGGGAAGTGACAAAGAGGGGGTGGGGAGCTGTGGAAACTTTGAAGTGGTGACAAAGCTGCAATACTAACTGAAGCCTGCAGGAGCGAGGGGTCAGAGACAGTGAGCAATAGGCACCCTGACCTTAGCCCCCAGGTTATTGGAGTGGGTCCGACACCCGGAGGCCACAGTGAGAAGTGAGCAGAGAATCCAGGAGAGAGCATCACGGCAGCATCTGTATGCTTGAGTTATCTCATAAAGGGAGATCTGTAGCATCCTCTATGCCTGAGCTATGCTGGTGGAATGTCTAATGGAACATGAACCTGGTGATCTCTAGATTCCGTGAGTGACGGTTGGAAGGCACTTCAGGATGGGAGCGGATACTTGGTGGAAGCCAATACCATGCCCTCCTGCTTAACCACTTTACCTGTAACAAAGGAGTTTCCTTTCTACATACCGCATTGTTCCTGCTCCTTGCCCGACTCACTTCATACCCAGGATACTACATAGATACAAGTGTAAGAGATGTTGACAATGCTGCCATGAATACATTGAGAGCTGGACTCCTTGGAGAGTTGTTACCGATATCTCTAGAGCTGAATGGGGTATTGTTTGAAGAGACTGACGTTGGAAGTCTATGGGATAAATGAGCTGGGAGGGGAAGAACAAAGCCAATTAACAGACTGTGTTGGTGCGAGTAGACTAGCAGGGCTAGATGCTGCATGTGGGTATTGACCCGTTTCCATTGTTAAGTATTGGGTTTGGTTACCCTTTTCTGCGATGGACCAGGGTTTAAGAACTATAGCCACCATCTTGGAGTCAGGTGAAAATAACGGTGAAGCCGCGTGACTCTGCAGAGCAATACCTGACTTGGGCAGTGGTTTCTCCTCAAGTGGCATAGTTGTTTCGTTTTTGTGTGAGTTTTAACAGATTGCCCTTGAGGCCCAGAGCGAGGGCATACAAATAAGTTGCCTTTTTGATGTAATGCTTCTGTGCAAACATTCACATTTTGATCTCGGACTCCCAGCTCACGGTGCTTTGTTTGCATAGCAGGCTAGATGGCGTTCCTTTCGGTTGGCTCATTCAAGCTTAGCAGACAAGATGAGCAATGCAATACCTTACTTGTCTGATCGCCATTATCTTAAAGTTGCACAGCACCCACCCTGGAAAAGACAGTTTAGCATGGTGATTGACTAGTACAGACTTCTATAGATGGGATTGGGTGGATGCGGGCGAGCCTGGGACTTCTTACCACCCACTCTCCTTTTCCTCTGGCAAGAAGCAGAAGGGTGCATGGAATAAACACCTGTTCTTACCTGTGTAGCACTCAACCTAGCTTATGGGCATCCCGAGTCCCAGAGACTCTCATTCCCACAGGCGGCCCACACAATGTGGCTTTGTCACGCAACACTCCTATTTGGCATAGAGCACAGTCGGTTACAGAATGGCGACACCCATGAAACAGCATGACTTTCCTAAATTGGCATGGAGATCCCCAACCCATAAAAAACAAGCACAGTCAGAAGCAGAGTCTCTTGGCAACTTATCCCAATGGCAGGGGCCCTGGACCAGCAATGGACTAAGCGATCAACTTTCATTAGGATCTTGATTATTTCCGGTATCTCGCGCCTGTTTAATTAATACTGGCGACATTCCCAACATGGAGGTTGATCCTTAATTTAATTTCCAAGGGAAGACCTTCATTCAGCGGGAGTATCCTTTGCGAGTACCTCCTCTACGGAAGCTTCATACTCCATCAGGATCCTCTGCCAGCGACACTTCACAAATAATGACCCCCTTCCCATAGGAACGTTTGAAGCCACAGATTTCAAGGGCATGGGAAAAACGTGCTTGTAATTTGTTAGGGTTAATCAGGATCTGGCAGGGACATTTCCCTTCTGTTTTGCTGCTCCAGTGGAGCAGTGGAGCCTGTATTGTGTTCCTGCTTCAGGGTGGATGCCTTCTACCATTAGATAACATAGGTTTCTCTGTCAGGAAGTGGCGCGTCTTCACTGTTAGGCTGTCTTACATGCAGTCTGCTTCCAAGCCCTCCTCGGCTATGTCACAAGTCCGCCAAGTGAGGCTTGGCTCACTCTCAACATACTCTCCTGGCCGCTGCAGGGCTCATCCTTCAATGCCAAAAGCAGACTATTGGAGCCATTTAACACAGCACGGACCCCTGCAGCTAGAAGGGACACCTTGGTTTTATTAAAGCTGCACTTGCATATTTCTGAGAGAAAATGTGGTCAAATGTTACTTTTTCATAAGCACCAAATTGGAGAGTATGTGTTTTTCAGGTTTTAAGGGTGGGCTTGAATAGTGAGAGTGGCACCAGAGGTCTTCTGTTTTGATGGAGGGAGCTGGGGCGCAATATGTCATAGACGTTGCTCAAGAGGGCACACTACCACCTCGTCCCAGTCCTAACAGATGAGGGGTGTCTGGCCCCAGCCAGCAGTGTTATAATTTTCCATTGGATTTGAACAGAAATCTCTGGCTATTTACTTTTGACTTGTTGGACATACCCACGTGACATTTTCCCCAGAAACATGCTTTAGCCCGGAGGCCAAAACACCCGAAAGTTTGGTGTCCAGTTGTTCAAAAAATTACATTTGAAAAGGTGTTTTTTAAACGTTCTGCATGGTTTTGTCCTACACAGGATGTGCAGTTTTTAAACAGCTGTACAGCCTAAACCGCCGGACAGATTTCAGCAAATTTCTTTTGAATGCATGGGGATGAGGGGGTGAGGGGACGGAGGGCGTGGCTTGCTGGAAATCTGTCCGGTTCTCCTTAAAATACGGAATCCAAAACAACGAGGCTGAAAACATCCTTTTTTCGAATTTCCAAAATGCCTTTTCGATTTTTTGCACTTTTTATACATTTTAAATACGGGGGAGACTGCCGCACCCCCCCCCCACATTCCCCTTGCCATGTATTCCCTTACCCAATACCCCCAATCTATTTTTAGCGGAAAAAAAGTGCAAACATTTCAGACAATTTGATTACAAAAATGTGGTGTTTTCGGATTCATTTTCTTTTGGGGTGCGGGGGATTACCAATCCATCCAGCCGTTTCAAAAAATGAGACTGAGAAAGGGGCGCTCCTTGTATCAATACTCTTATAAACCTCTTATGTTCAAACAAAACACCACCCGTTTACATTCTGGTCTTTTGATTTAAAAAAAAAAAACAGTGCAGGGGAAAAGGAAAGATTTGGAGACACTAATTTCATCCTCAGCCATGTGGGCGGCTCCCCGCCACTGAAAGTGTCATATCCTTTTTCAAAAAGGAAACGTAGGGGGCAAGGGACAAACGCAGAGTCACTGGTCCTGGATTTACGAAGAGGATTGGGAGGGCCTCAATTGTTGATAGGGGAAATGCGAGAGCTTTAATGGGTGATGGGTGGGCTTGACTGCCTGATTTTGTGTGGTGGGGCATGAGGTAGGGAGAAGCATTGAATGCAGGTTTCTGATGGCAGTGTGGGGGTGCCTGTTGAGTGAGGGGACTGTCTGGTGTGAATGTGTAGGCCGAAGCAGCTGAGGCGAATGAGCTGACATGCAACTATAAAATGGCCAATTTAGATAGAGTTGTGATTGCTAAGTAAGTTCCACACCCAGATGGAGCTATGGACATTGGCCTCTGTCGCATCGGGACAGGATTCTGGAAATTGGCAGGTGCCACACTTAGAACTGTGAATGTTAGCAAACATGGACTCTCCATCTAGGTATAGCCTCCCCTTTGACTATTGTATGGCGAGATGTTATGTATTAGGATACCTAGGCCTCTCTCCCGCTCTGCAGGACTCTCGAATCTAGATGTGACCTCTCAATCTGTCTGGTGTTTGTGAATACCCACCTATTGTAGAACCTAGACCTTTCTCCCACTATACAGAACTCTCTTACCTAGGTATGACCTCCATATTTGCTGTATGGTGAAGCCTAGGCCTCTTCACGACCTTGCAGAGCACTGGAGTCTAGGTGTGGCCTACGTCTTTGTCCTTTGTATGGTGGAGCGTGGTGTATTGTAAGATCTGGGTCCCCCCCCCCCCCCCCCACTCAGGATTTTCAAAATTTAGTGTTAGTACAGTGATAGTACTGTGAATTTACTGTCTTCTTTGCAGTCATAAAACTGCTGGAAATTGTTAGAGTTGCATTGACTCACACTTAGAAATTGTTAGAAACGATTGGCTTTGTTGAACCAAACCTGAAGAGTGCACACTGTGACCTTACTGTGAATTTACTAGTCTGCGTCACCTGCTTCTGCCGTTCTCCTAGAACTGGTCTTGTTACAATTGACCCATATCTAGAGGGTGCACGCTATGATGTTACTGTGATTTATTTACACACTTAAGAACTGTTCTTGCAAGATTCATCCACTTCAACTCACATCTTGAAAGTACCCCCCCCCCCGAGATGGCACTATGACTCACTTGCACAAGCTGCACAATTAGAATTGCTCTCACTCACTCGCCCCACAACTAGAAGTGCCACCCAAGATTGTTGTGCAATATATTTGCCTGTGATTTAGATTTTAACTCAACGAAAACTCTCACCTCCCACATCACTATGCTTACTCTCTTCTATACACCATCACTCAATTAGAGTGCATGTATACTCCTCGATAAATTCGCCCTAGCTGCTCACCTACGAACATCAACACACACACCTCATCACTCTAATAAAACGCAGCTACACCCATAAGCGTCCTACAGGCACAACGCAGCCACAACCCAATCTTGGTGTCCACCCGCCATATTGCACACATTCAACTGATATCAATAGCACCACACCTAAGGCTAGGATGCAGCTACCAACAGGCAACTACATCAGCAGCGCACATACCCAAGCACCCTACGACAGCCTATTCTCTCAACTGACCTGGACTACGGTCCCCGAGGGCGTTCAACCTACCAGCGCTTTAAGGTCATACAAATGATATATAGAGCGCTACATAAATGCCAAATAACATGACATAACATAACATTTTCTACGAATGCAAAATTTCGCAAGAGAAAAAAAAAGAAGAGGTGGATGCAGATATCGACACCCACTTAAAGGCCGTCTTGTAGGCAAATGGAGTGACTGATGTCACTCTGATGATTAACCACATATCCTCCAGGTTTCCCCTACGGGTGTGTTCCTACAGTGGGTAATACTGACAAGTCTGGGGCAAAGGCATTAGATGCTTGGTTTTTGATATGCCATGCTTTGACCTACAGTTCCTTTCATGCTTCCCAAGACAGGGATTTGCGGACATCCAGGTCCCCTGGCAACAAAAGGTAAGTACAACGACTTTGCCATAAACCAGCAGCAAAAAAGGACGCACAGACTAAACCTGGGAGGCAAAACCTGACAGGGTAGAGTTGACAAGCATGAAGGTGATTTTCCCTCTCTCTTTCCCTCCCTCCCTCCCTCCGTCCCTCCCTCCCAGAAACACACAATACGGTAATAATGGCAACTCTAAAGTGGATGTGTGTGCGTTCATACGTATTTGCCAGCAACCACCAACAGTATTACAAACTCTTGAGAGAGGGAGAGAGAACGATCACACTTTGGTTGCAAATGGCTACCTCTGCTGCCAAGATAATGGAAAGAGTTGCAGATGTCCGAGGCTCCACAGAACATGGATTGCTTCACTCTTCTTTGCATCAGTCCCCTCATGCTTAACCCCTATTTCGCCCCACCCCATCTATCCTACCGTACTCCTTTGTACCCCCACACATCCTACCACTCTCCTCTCTAACCCCATCACACTCCGGTTGACCCCCCACCACCTTACTTTACCTCCATTCTACCCCCACCAACTTTCCTCACTCCACTGCACCACACCCTATCTCACCCTACTTTGCCATGCTAGCCCACCCTATATTACCCACCCTACTGTACCCCTACATACCCCATCCCTCTTTTCAATCTACACAATAGAGTACTTGGTGGTGGCATGAGTTATGGCCTTGCACCACCCTGGTGTGGTTGGGTAATAGCAAACACTCTCTAGTTGTTTCTCTTGCAAGTAAATGTAGTTGTTAATGTGAATTACAAAATCTATTCGTGCTGAGGATGACCTAGCGCAGGTTTCTGCAGTTTGTCTCTACCCTAGTCACCCATAGGAGAGCTTAATGGTGGCAAGAGCACCACCTTCCAACCATCTGTGCAGCTGGCATATGGCAAAATGTTATTTCTCTTTCAGGTGGACCTGGATTTCAGAAAACTCAGGAAATGTAATACTTTAGGTGAGGAAAAAAAAGTCATAACGGGAAACCCCCTGTGTACCGTAGCTGAAGTATACAGCGATTATATCAAATATCTCATCACTGTTTGATGCATATGAAAACATTTAGTAGTCATAGTAGTAGAGGTGACAGGAGATAGAGGATTGCACAAAAACGTTGAAATTCACAGAATAAACTTTAGTTGAGATGACATTAAGGTTTAATGCAGGGAAACCCTTTAAATTTGCTATGTGTTGGAAGCTACACCACCTGAACTCCAAACCCCCCTGCTGTGGAGCCCATGAGAAAAATTCTGACATCACCAACATCACGTGACACCACGTATGGCATGATCGATGACATTACTGGAAACTAGAGCACGCTGGTATTAGATATTATATATAAAACGTGTTGATCCAAAAAACCACCAGGTTGGTAACATAAATGAGGCTACGGCTAAGATCACTTCATCAGGCACAGTTCGAATGAAGCTCTTGGAAAAACAGAACATCTCAAGGATTCACCTCTGGAATTCCTCATCTGTTTGTGTCTGTGCTTCTGATTTGTGGTTCCTTCACAAAGAGCCATGCTCTTCAGAAGCCACCCCCACGCACTCTGGTCAGATATATTTAGCAGGCCACTTCAAGTTATCTGCAGGCAGGGAAGAGGACGAAACACTATTGGGCTGCTCTCAGGAGGGTATGAAGAGGTAGGATAGTGTCAGTCCAGGCAGGTGCAAATCTAGTGACGGCAGATCGGTGTGAGGCAGAGAAATATGTGGGTGTCTGTCTCGACCGAGCCTGTTGCCGGCCATGCAAATTTAGGTTTAACGTAAAGATAGTGAACACAGTCACAAGTTAGACATTCGCATTTTGAAAATGAATCGGGCTGTTGTTCACATTTTCCAGTATTACCTCCAAAAGGCTGGTCTTTCTGTAATAGGAAGCCTTGTGCCAGGCCGATCCCTTAAAGAGATCAGTGGTGATAGTCATCCACTTGTTGGGCTTGTGAACTATATGATATCACATATGGGATACATTACTCACCGTAATCGTATTTCTGATGCTTGTATCTGCTTAGATTCACATGCTGTGCATAGGCCGACATCTAGTGGAAGCTGCGGAGTATTACAGTTTGTTTTTCGAAAATCGAAAAAGGGCGTCGACACAGGGCGTGCCAGTAATACTATCCCTAGTGTGACGTCCACTGTACCCATGATCCCTCACGCGTCTAGGATCCCCAGATTGTGTTTTTCCTGACATGAGGTAGCATGAGGAGTAGCGTGAGTACAGATAGTCCAAGCAGATAGACAGAAAGGTAAGACTACAAGCAACCATGCGCCTTCTCTCGGAGGGGAGGAAGGGTGGGTCGCATGTGAATCTAAGCAGATACAAGCATCAGAAATACGATTACGGTGAGTAATGTATCCCTTCTGAGGCTTGTGGAATCTGCTTAGATCACATGCTGTGCATAGATTAGCGAGCAGTACCAGAAGAAGGAGGTGGGATGTGAGAAGGGTCATGAGCAAACAGGTGTCTTAGAACCGCTTGTCCCACTTGTGTATCTGTCTTGGAATGAGTGTCAATGCAGTAATGCTGAGTAAAAGTGTGAATAGAGCTCCAAGTAGCTGCTTTGCAAATGGTGTCGAGGGGAACATTTGCAATGAAAGCCAGAGTGGCCCCTATGCCTCTAGTAGAGTGGGCCCTTGGTGTAAACGGCAGAGTCTTTTTTGAAAGAGAGTAACACAGCTGTATACAGTTGATAATCCACTTAGAGATAGCGCCCTTAGAGACGCGATCCCCCTCTCTGCCTGTAGCTACGGAGACAAACAGTTGATCTGTTTTCCTTAGCGGTCTGGTTTTATTTACATAGTATAATACCGCCCTACGCACATCTAGGGTGTGTAGTTTCACCTCAGCCGAGCTTTGTGGGTTTTGGAAGAAAGCCGGAAGCTCGATGGACTGGTTTACATGGAACTTGGATATGAATTTTGGTGAGAACCTAGGGTGTGTGCGTAAAACCAGTTTGTCCTTGTGGATAGTAAAGAAAGGATCTTGCACTGACAGAGCCTGAATTTCACTGACCCTTCTTATGGAGGTAATGGCTACTAAGAAGGCCGTTTTATAAGTCAGGTGTTTGAGACTACTTTTATGCATGGGTTCGAAGGGGGGCCCCATGAGCTTAGCTAGCACCACGTTGAGGTTCCATCCTGGCGGTGGGTTCGAAATAGGAGGGTGAAGTCTCTTTACTCCTTCCATGAAGGCTTTAACCACTGGTACTTTCCACCACGAGACCCTGTTATGGGATGTGGTGTAAGCCGAGAGGGCTGCCAGGTGTACTTTCAGAGAGTTAAAAACCAACCCTGCATCCAGCAGGTGGAGCATGTATGTTACAACGTTGGAAGGAGTGCAATCAACCAGGTTGATTTGTTTATTCTGGCACCAGATAACGAATCTTTTCCACTTGTCAAAGTAACAGTGTCTTGTATTTGGTTTCCTGGACTCTTTTAGAATGTCCATACACCTCTGTGGTAATTTGAGATGTCCAAACTCTATGACTTCAGGAGCCATGCTGCTAGGTTCATAGAGTTGGGTTCCTGATGCAGTGTTTGACCTTGTTGCTGGGACAGAAGGTTGTACCAGGCTGGGAGTCTGATGGGCTCGCACACCGCCATCCTGCGTAGGTGTGGAAACCATGGTTGTCTCGCCCACATGGGAGCAACTAGGATGAGCGTCATTGATTCCTTGTTCATCTTGTACACCACCTTCCTGATGAGGAGTTGGTGGAAAAGCGTACGCAAACATCCCTGACCAGTTCATCCACAGGGCATTCCCCTGGGAGTCCGTTTGGGGGAACCTGGATGCAAATCCTGGGCATTGTTTGTTTTCGCTTGTGGCGAATAGGTCTATAGTGGGGAAACCCCACTGAGAGAAGAGATCTTCTACTACGTCTCTGTGAAGGACCCATTCGTGTTCTTCTGGGAGGGGGTCTCTGCTTAGAGCATCCGCTAGGGAATTGAGCTCCCCTGGAACATGTTGCGATGACAGGAAGATGTTCCGTCTGAGTGCCCATATCCATATTTTCTGGGCAAGCTTGGACAGATTTGGCGAACGAGTCCCTCCTTGCTTGTTCAGATAGAACATGGCTGTCGTGCTGTCCGTCCTGATCTGCACCGACAAGTTCAGTAGATGGGGCTCGAACGCCTGCAGCGCTCGGAATACTGCCAGAAGCTCTAGCAGATTGATGTGGTTCTTGGCTACTGAGTGAGACCAGAGACCCTGAGCTGTGTGGTGGAGATGGTGAGCTCCCCAACCAGTCAGGCATGCATCTGTAGTAACCACTGCCTGTACTTCGGGATCGTAAAAGGGTTTCCCCTTTGCGATATTCTCTCTTGTCCACCAGTGTAGGCTCTGTACGAGTGTTGGAGAAACGACCACTAGATCGTCCCACTGACCACTTGCCTGAGACCACTGTTTCGCCAACCATTCCTGCATGGGACGCATGCGCAGACGCGCGTGGGGGACCAGGTAAATGCATGACGCCATCATGCCCAGTAACCGCATAGCTTTGCGTACTGTTATCTGTTGACCTGACTGATAATGCGGAATTTGCAGAAGTATATTCCGAATTCTTTCTTCCGAAGGGAAGGTCAATTCTCTCTGAGTATCTAGGATAGCTCCTAGAAACTGTTTTGAGGTGCTTGGCACCAGACTTGACTTTTTCTCGTTGATAGAGAAGCCTAATTCGTGGAGGAGGTCGATAGTCCTCTGAATGTTTGATCTGCAGATTCCTGGGGTTTCCCCAGTTATGAGCCAGTCGTCTAGATAAGGGTACACTGGGATTGCCTCCCTGCGTAGGTGTGCAGCTGCCACCGCCAGTACCTTGGTGAATACCCTTGGTGCTGAAGCTATCCCGAAGGGCAGTACCTTGAATTGGTAGTGGCGACTGTCCACCTTGAAGCGCAAGTATTTTCTGTGCGCCGGGAGCATAGAAATATGAAAATAGGCATCTTTCATATCCAAGGTTGCCATGTAATCCCCCTTTTTTAGGAGTGGGATTACCTCTTGTAGCGTGGTCATACGGAATTTTTGGGGCTTGACATACTTGTTGGCAGGCCGTAAGTCCAATACTGGGCGCATTGTTAAATCTTTCTTTGGCACAAGGAAGTAAGTTGAATAGATACCCTTGTTTACCTGGTGTCCTGGGACGAGCTCTATCGCGTCCTTTAGGAGCAGATTGTAGACTTCCTCGAGGAGGATCTTTTGATGTTCCAAAGAGTGGACTTTTTGTCTTGGAGGGTGGTTTCGGGGACGTTGCAGTAGTTCTATACAGTACCCCTTGGATACTGTCGACAGCACCCATCTGTCGGATGTTATCCCTTCCCATGCCTGGGTGAAGCTGGATATTCGTCCCCCTACTGGGGTTGCATGGGAAGGGACCCTGAAATGAGCGTCACTGCTTCGGTGGAGGCGTGCCGCCTCCTTTACTGGGGCTGCCTCTGCCTCTACCACGTCCTCTTCTACTAGCCCTACCATACCCCTGGGTAGACTGTTGTGCGTTGGTGTTCCACTGTGTACCCTGGGTGTGGGAATAGCTATTTCCTCTATTGGAATTTTGGCCGCGGGGGCGACGAAAATTGCCGTTCCCTCTTTGGTTAGGTGGTTTTGTAGTTAACTGGCCAAGGGATTTGAGGGTGTCGAATTCCTCCTTAGCGTTTTTTAGTGCGTCCTCGACTGCCTTTCCAAACAGGAGATCACTTTCCACTGGTTTGTCTAAGAGTGCAGCTTGTGTTTCTGCTCTGAATCCCGACTGTCTCAACCAAGCATGTCTTTTGATGACAGTCCCCTCTGCTATAATTCTACCCGCATTGTCTGCGGCGTCTAAAGTTGCTTTTAAAATGCAGCCCGAGACGTTTCTTCCCTCTGCACAAATGCGAGATAGCTGGCTCTTAAGGGGTTCGGGAGCGGAATCTATTAGTGCTGCCACTTCTTCCCACTGATGGCAGTTGTAGCTGGCCAACAGTGTGGTGGAATTCGCGATTCTGGTTTGGTAGGCTGCCGTGGAAGCTACTTTTCTACCAAAACCATAGAGTTTCTTACTTTCCTTGTCGGGGGGAGCCTCCGAGGAAGATAATGGGGTTCCAGCTCTCTTGCGGGTGTTAGTTACGACTAGAGAGTCTGGCTTAAGTTGGCCTCTAATATATAGAGGGTCCGACTGGGCTGCTCTAAACAGCTTCTCTACTCTCGGGTTTACAGGTCTTGTCAAGTTTGGGTTGACAAGGGATGGTGCTATTCTGCGTTGAATAGATTTCAGGATGGGAATGGTCTGGGCTACTGTCTTCCTTTCCCCTATTAGTTCCTCCGCGAAGTCCCTCTCCTCTTGGACACCTTGTGTGTCTATGTGGAAGTGGTTAGCTGCCCGAGAGAGCAGTTCATTCAGGAGGGGCTGATTATCTATTGGGGAATCAGACACTGGGGCTTCCCTTTCGACTGGTGAGTCCATTCTGAAAATATCAGGGCTATTTTCTGGCTCATCCTCGTCTTCGTCCTCCCCGTAATAATCTGACACTGCGAGATCTTCTGGTGTCTCAAAATCCTGGCCCTCTATAAGGGAAGAGTCTCCTTGGCCTGTAGGGAAAAGGCAAGAATAGGGTTGGACTTCGAAGGGTTCTGAAGCCTTTACTGGTGTCTCGACCCGGGGCCTTTTATTTGAAAGGATAGGGTCCCTTGAACCTGAGGGAGAAGATTCCTGAGGGTTTAAAGCTAGTAGTTGGTCAGGGTGTCTTTCGAAGAAATTTGCTAAGGAGGACATCCTTGACATTACTCTGTCAATGTCCTCGCATGACCAGAGTTTTGAGCTTGGGGTGACCCTGCTGGAACTCTCTATGGACTGTCCCTGAGAAGACTTGGACGGGGAAGTCAGTTCTATAGTTGTGGGGGATTGCAAGGGTTGTTTCCTTTGTTGCTTACCCCCTTCCCCGTGGGTGGAAGTGTGTTTACCCTTTCCCTTATCTTTCGACGCCTGGCGTCGAGGATCGGAGGTGGAATCCCTGTGTTTCGAACTGGGCCCTCCTCACTCCCAAGTGATGTACCCTTTCCCTGGGGTGCAGGCTGGGGATGGAAGCCGTGTTCGTCTCCGGACGAGTGATCTTCCGTGATGTTAATGGGCGAGGCACTATGTGCAAGTGTGGAGGCTTGCCTGACGTCGTGCGGCGACCTCGACCGGGACCGCCCAGAGGACGTCCTTTCGGACCGCTCCTTTTGTGCCTCTTTCCGAGGTTTCGACGACGTCGAATCTCGGGTGGGTTTTTTGTGTTTAGCGTGTGTATGTGTAACGCTCTTGTCGCCGGGGGACTTCCCCATAGTCGCCGGGACGGACGACCTTCCGAGGCCGGGGACGTGCGTTAGGCTGTCTTTCGACGCCTTGGTGCCCTCGCCGTCCGAAAGTCCAGCGTCGCTGCCGTCGCTGAAGGTACCCTCCGCCTCCATAGCTGCTAGCTTGGCGTGGTGGGCCCAACGCTTGGTGGAGCGGTCCTTAAGAGTTTTTGTCTTAAACCTGCTACAGGCCCTGCAACCCGCCTCGGGGTGGTCTCTGGGCAGGCAAAGGTTGCACGTAGCGTGCTTATCTACCCAAGGGTATTTTTTATTACACTTGGGGCAAAACTGAAAGGGCGTACCCTCCATACGCGCCTGTGGGCAGCGGGCAAGTGTGTGTAGGTAAGAAGGTGTTTCTAACCGAGTGTGGAAGTGTACCACCCCCCACTCTCCCTACTGTAGGGCCGAGGCCAGCGGCCCAGGCCCGAGCCGAGGCGGAAGCCTCAAGGCCCAATCCGTCGGATTTCGACGTTGATCTCCTCCCCGGTTCGGCGTCGAGATGCTGGTCGACGTAGGGGTGAGAAAATGGGGCAAATTAGAATAGTTTTAAGTGTAAATATGGCAAAGCCAGGGAACTCCGATGAAGTGCTTCCGACCAGAATGGCGGAAAAAAACAATCTGGGGATCCTAGACGCGTGAGGGATCATGGGTACAGTGGACGTCACACTAGGGATAGTATTACTGGCACGCCCTGTGTCGACGCCCTTTTTCGATTTTCGAAAAACAAACTGTAATACTCCGCAGCTTCCACTAGATGTCGGCCTATGCACAGCATGTGATCTAAGCAGATTCCACAAGCCTCAGAAACTTATATATGTTTCTGCTTCCATAGCCTCTCCTACTAGAGAATGCTATAAAGGGAGTCCCCACATCCTGTTTTTTGTCTGCCAAGCGACACTGGAAAGTATGGACCCGTTCTTTCATAGGCTGTGCAGTAGCCTGGGAGATGTGGAAATGATGAGACGTCTTGCTAAGCCAATGCACCAACAGGCATCAGTCTCCAGATGGAGCAGGGTGCAGTTCAGTATAAATATTCTGTGTGTCTGATGAACGTTCACAGAGCTGGAACGGAGGGCCTATAGGACTGCTTGGCTCAACTGAAGAGCGAGACAAGAAGCACGTTTTGCTGGAGGCAACATGTGCGTTAGTGATTGGGGCGATCAGCTTGCTTCCATACGGATGTCCCCTTCGTCCATGTGGGAAGACGACACATGTGGATAAAGTGATTGAGTCTAAACTCCTCTTGTCGATCAGAGCCCCGTGCTCAGAACAACACAAGCTGGAGGGGCATGGATCGGAAGGTTATTTAATGCTCAACTGCGAAGTGTATTACTGCTTTATGTACAGGATTTGTGGTTCTTGTACTGATGTTTGCTGTTCAATTATGTATCGAACAGCAGATCCAGGCTGTCAGGCTTCAGAGTGTGGGCATGTGAGAGGCTCCACGGCCGGGGTTACACTGACTCTTCTGTGGGCAGGATCAAAAAGATCATAGGAGTGAGTGAGTGCATAACGCACTGCACTCGTTTCCGTCCTCCGAGGGTCTCGCTCCACCAAGAACATGCACCACGGCAGCTCCACCAGCTTCAGAACTCAACGGCGGCTCCTGATATACAGGGCCACTACCTCATCCTGCCTGCACCCATAGCTGTAACCCACGCAAGGTACACCTCAATGCCTCAAAAACTCTGTTTATTTTTACAACTACTGTTAATTTTCAACATGCATCTCGTTTTACTTGATTATTGGGTTCTAGACATGAGTAGAAACTAAGGTAGTTGTCTTAAGGGTGATCCCTTCATAACCAGCACTGGATTATTTAAGAGATGCTGATTATGCCACTGAAGTGAACTGGTTCAGGTGAAGGACTTCACTTCCGGCTTACTTGTGGAATTAGCTTCGGAGTCAAGGGTCACTTTCATTCTGTTCCTTCAGGGGTCTTCCAGGCCCTGAGGCCAACCCTGCCCCGGTAGTGGGCCAGCTCTGCAGTAGATCATTGGCTTCCAACTGCCCCCCTAAGGATTTGAACAGTATCATTTACCCTACAGCTTGCCGTACAGATCCTATTATGACTGCAGGATATTGGATCATTTTGGCCAATTTTGGCCAATTTGCATTTTCCTTGATGATCAGTCTATTTGCTTGGGATCGCCCTAAAACTCCACCATCTGCACGCAAGGTCCTCACATGAAATGTTCCCCTATGTCCTAACTGCAGCCCAATCCTGACAAAGCCTCTCTGATGTTAGTTCTAAATAGGGCTGTGCCAGTGGACTCCATCTTTAGCGAAATTATCGGGGTAGCTGGCTTTAATGAATGCTTGTCTAACGAAACCCAGGCCTCTAGATTTCATGAATTTATCCATTGCTGCATCAAGGCGCCTTCAGGAAAGTTCAATAACTGGGATGAATCTTTCACCATGCCACACTTCCTGTGGTATGAATTCTGACCAGATCAATTCTGCTCATTCCAGCAGCTGTGTTAAAGCAGAATTGTATTTTTCATTTCGTGTAGCATAGCAAAGGACCCCTGCCCATAGATGTCAGGTCGCTACCACCCAGGTGGATTACTGAAATATGCGTTGTGGGGGCTTCCTTAAGTAAATGGTTAACGGATCGAAGTAAACTCGCCCATTTCATGCCAGGTTGACCCCACCAATATACCCTGGTGCATTTAAAATTCAGACCCTGGCTACCCTCCACATCCAAGATCTTGCAGAGCAGCCCTCAAGATAAAAGAGTGTCCGATAACCCATACCAAATCTGTTCGCCCTGTGTCCCCTCTGGTTGTTTAAAAAAATAATAGCAGCTGCGGGGGGCGTCAGGGCAAGACCCGGTGACCCCCATCATTGTTGCTGGTGGGGCGGAATTGCTGGCTCTAACCGCTGTGGATCTGTTATTGGCAGTGCTGGCTATATTCTGGCTGTGATGCTGGCTGAAGGAAAGACTGGATGGTGGCTGGCGGAAAAACTGGCTGGAGGCAAGGCCGAATGGTGGCTGGCTGGGGCCTAGCTCCTTTTTCTTCAATTAATCGCACTCACTACACAGCTTGCGCACTTTAAACATCCTAGGTGACCTCCTAAATGAGTGGTGGTCCGCCTGTGTTCGCCGCCATGCCACTTTATCATCTTCAGTGTGGGCCCTGTTGTCTGGGGGGGCCACCTGCATACCCGTCAGCGTAGGGGCCACCCCCACCACTGCATGGCCCGCACCACCATCTTGGAATCAGGCAGTGGCCCTGGTGCCATGGGGGCACCGCAGTGATCACTGCTGCACCCGCGGCCATTTTATAGTCAGGCAGCGTCCCCATGGCAACAGGGGACACGGCCTTGAATTACTGCTGTGTGCCCCGCAGCCTCGTTCTAGCCCACAGTGTTCATCTGGACTACTCTGCTGGGTGGCCCATGAATTCCTCCACCCATGCCAATCTTAGCAGCCCGGGACTTCCTCCTCCCTTCATCTTCACCTAGGTTAGCCGGCGATGCCAACCCAGATTTTCATCACTCCACCCTCTAGGGTGGAGAGGGAATGGGGCTCTTCACCTCCCAGGCTGCATCTAGCATACACAGCCCAGGAGGACTTTTTTGAAAGGTTTGCCCTGCTGGCCACAAGGCTGTTCATCTGGGGCACGGCTGGGTAGCCTAGTCTGAGCGCACTTCCCACGCGTAGCCCGGCTGGATTGCTCTTTGTTGGCCCAGGCAGACATGACACGCTGTCTGGGCCCTGGATACATGGGCCCATCCGGTCTGGCCGCCATGTGGGCCGACATCCACCACAACCCTGGGGCGGCTGAGCTGCCCCTTGGATCAGCAGCTCGGCCCCCTTGTTCAGTCTGAGTGGGGGCGCACGCCATGTGCCACTTAGTGTCATTCTCAGGATTGAGAGGCAGCTCTATAAAGCGACCCCCCCCCCCTAGGTAAGTCTTTCCACTTCTCCTCGCCTTCTCCCCTCCCTGTCCTACTGTTCTTCCTATATTGTGGGCTGGTTGGTTTAATCCAAACTCTCATACACATACATAAATAAATTACCACACAATACACATACATTGAAATACTTTATTTATCCTGTTTGCGTCTTTATTAGAAGTGTCCCTTAGGGGGACAAGCATGTAGCCCCTATTAGCTGGGCCCCCGCGCGACCATAGCCTACGTAAGGTTCCAAGACAATGTAAAATGGATCATACAGTTACCCAAGAGCGTGCTCAATCTTAAAAGACGTTCGGGAGCGATCCATACATTACATTCACAAACTGGTCATCCTCTCCCCTTAACTGTGTTGGACGTGTGTTCAGCCCAGGCCTGGTCAGCTGCGGGGGACAGCAGAGAACTCATTCATAAAGAAAACACTTAATACACCTACCAGTACACCGACAGTCACCCTTACTGATGGAAAATGGTCTAAGAGCCCTCAAATGTGTGGCAGCTAGCGAAGCACTACATTATTGGCTTTGTTTGAATAAAACAATCTAACAATCTAAAGAAACGATGTAGTTGATTCCACTAATGGGAAATTGTGGAAGTGGTATAGACATGCAAGCAATTGGATAAGATAGGGGCGCTACACCTCATCTCTGACAGAGCCGCAATTACAGATGTGACTTTGAGATCATTTAGGTATAAACTTGACATTTTAAACCAGAAGACACCGATTCCCGATTCTGTTAACCCTATCCCAGGTTACTAGTATTTAAGATCGATATGGCCCCTGAAACTTACCTCAATGAAATGTTCCCGAGTTTGAAGAGGGTACTTCATATAAAATTTAGACTGAATGTTTTACTCGTCACTCAACCCACAAATGGTCCCATGATCCTCTAAATTCTGCTCATTTTGTACTGCAGAAGTTAAATCGGACAGGAACTTTCTTCTGTCCTTCCCGGACTATGCCGAATTGAGAAAGCGATGGCTCTATCCCATCTTTGCCAAGTACCACACGTGCTCTGCAGGATGTCATATTTGCAGTGTTCATGGAGGATCTGGGTGAATGTTAAAGAACCGATTAGATCATTGGAAATTGCACTTGCATATTGATTCTATTTGTTGCATACTGATGCCGTCCTAGATTATGTTTTTATCAAGTATATACGATATGTATTTGTACATTTTTTCCATTCTATTTGTATATGTTTGATGTGCTTTGTACTATGCTTTTATGGGCGCGGCCCGAAATAAAGCCGATTCATTGATTGAGGTATGGATGGCATATGAGACAGCCCACTGGTGCTAGCCTTCCACCAGCACGCTTTGCAGGTGGATGACACCAGCCCCCAACAGTCTTCCCGCTGATGGCAGGCAGAGAAGACTGCCACCATCCCCGGTGGCGGATTCAGCCATCATGCGGCCGCATGAGCCTCCTCGGACAGGCCTGGCTTCTTTCCCAATGCAAAGATGCATGGAAAGAGGACGGGACTTTCGTTCTCATGTGTGTTTACGTTTTGAATGAAGGCAGGCCAGTACAAAAAGCGTCCCAATTCCAGTAACTGCAGTCCAAAGATCAGGCCGATTGCAATTCTTATGCAAGGCCACATGCAGCGTCCTGTACTGGGTTGCCTGCGGCCTTTTAATTGCTTGCAATTGGCCCCTTCTCTTATCACAAGAACACGCCCTTTATTTGTCACTGGTGAGCGAGCACATTACATCAGCAAGAAGGTGAGCACATAAATAAAGCTCCCATTAAAAGTTCTGCCATGATGTCTGGCATGCAGAAAAGGGCTGCTTCAAATTGGTAAATGCTCTTAACATCTTGCACAACAGCCTTCTGGAAGGTTGTGACAAAAGTCATCTTTATCCAAGTAGTGGTCTGAAAAAGGATTTTTTTCAGGCTTGTAATATTTTGCATTGTGGGCCTTTCCACAGTTGCACACAGTTTTCCATTCAGGGTGTGGAAAATAAAGCAACAGCAATATTCTTTTGCCTTAACATGTTGTGTCTCTAAGGATTTACTTATTGTAATGTTGCTATAAGGAACAAGTTACCTACCTGTAACTCCTGTTCTCCAGCATTGGTATCTTTCATGGATTCACATGCTCATGAATATTCACCGTTGTCAGGCTGGGAATCCTCAGTAATATTAAAGCAGTTTATCTTTAAAGCTTAAAACTGCTTGTCACTTATATAGCATATTACTTTCACTTTGGGTCATACTGCCCCAGCCAATGACATTAGTCCTCCATAGATCCACACCTGGTGGCCATCTTCAGATATGGAAGTACACTTAATGTGGCAGTAGGAACCAAGAAGAGCCAGAGGTGTAGGAGAGACGGTCGAATTTGAATCGAAGAAACCAATGGCGGAGGACAGGAGTTGCAGGTAAGTAAGTTGTTCCTTCTCCAGCATTGGATCTTTCATGGATTCACATGCTCATGAATACGACTACACAGCAGTGCATATACACAACCAATGGGAAGCTGCATAGCTTTACAGAAGCAATTGGACTCACCTCAGGAACACTCACCTCGTGCAAATAGGTTTGCAGAGCACTGTCTGGTCGACAAGAGACTCCTCCCAGCAAACCCTGTCAATGAAGTAGAATCTCATGAAGGTGTGGACAGACCTCCATACAGCAGCCCTGCACATGTCGAGCAGGGAAACACCAGACAGAAACGCTGTTGTAGAAACTGCGGCTCTGGTGGAATGCACCCTTGGCCTCCCTGGCAGGGGCCTGTTTGCAAGTTGTTGGCAAAATGATATACAGCCAGATAACCACCTGGAAATGAAAGACTTTGCTAGGTTGTTGCCTGTGCCCACAGGTTCGAACAAAACAAATAGTTGCGATGTCTTTCGGAACTCTTTTGTGCGTGCGATATAAAACTTGAAAGCACACGTGACATCCAGCAAGTGTAAGGCTCTGTGTGCTGGAGAAATGGGAGCACCAAAGGAAACTTAACAGTAAAGGTTTATTCAAGTGAAAAGCTGAGGAAACTTTCAGCATGAAGGAAGAATTTGTGCGGAGCACCAGTTTGGATTGGTGAAAAGCAAGGTACAGCGGTTTACAGGAGAGGGCTTGCAGCTCTCCCACACACCTGGCAGAAAGCGGTCTTCCATGATAAACTGCAACGGAACCCGCTGAAGAGGTTCAAACGGAGGACCTATCAATATGGTAACAACACTACTGTGTTCCCACGCTAGAGCTGGAGATTTAACAGGAGGAAAAGCCTGGGTAGAGTCACTTGAGGATTTCTTTAACTAGCCTGTGGGACCATAGAGAAGGTTGGCCTGTAGCGCGAGTCTAGCAAGAAATGGCTGCTAAATATACTTTAATGGATGAGTTTACTAGTCCTGCTTTTGCCAGGGTTAGGAGATATGGCAAGACTTGCGCAGTCTTGATTCGAAGAGGGTTCAGATGTTGCGATTGACACCAAATGGTAAAACGTTTCCATTTGTGCTTGAAACACGATAATGTAGAAGGTGCCCTAGCATTTGCATGAATATTTCTGGTTTCTAGAAGTAAATCAAAGCGTCCAAATTCTTGGGCTGTAGGAGCGAAACCCTCAACAGTAGCGACGATGGATCGTGATGCAATCCTCTGTCTCTGGAGAGGAGGTCTGGCAGAGGTGGCAGTCTGATGAAAGGAGAGGCCATGCTTGGGTGATTAAAATCATCTTGCAGCACGTCTATTTGAGTGTGCTTGGTACTCATAGTAGAAGAAGAAGCACAGGGAATGCATAGAGGAACCAACCTTCACACGGGATGGAGAAGGCGTCCCCCAGACAACCCTCTTGAGGATACCGCCTGGCAAACTGGGGGCACTTGGAGTTCTGTGCCATGGTGAACAAGTCGATTTTGCAGCAAACCCCACTAGGTGAAAATGTGAAGAACTTGACTGGTGGAATTCCCATTTGTGGCATGATCATTGCTCCCTGCTGAGGGAATCGGCAAAGGTGTTGAGGATACCTGGCAGATGGAAGGGGAGGAGAAACATGTGTGTCATATTGCCCAATTCCATAGTGCTTGAGCTTCCTTGGACAGTACTGGAGAGCAGGTACCGCCCCGCTTCAGTATATAAAGCATGGTGGTTGTGTTTGTGAAGATGCAAACCACCTTGTTCTGGAGTTGCAGTTCGAACAATTTCAACGCCCAAAACACTGCTCTGAGCTCCAAGACATTTATGTGTAAGGCCTTGTCTTCGGGCTGCCAAATGCACCTGGCATGGTGGTGGCCCATGTGGGCTCCCCATTCCTCCAGGGAAGCATTGGTGGTGACTGTATCCTGATTAACTGGGAGGCAAAAAGGAGCGCCCTGCGTGAGGTGCTTGTGATGAGTCCACAACTGGAGAGTTTGGTAGAAAGATGGCATGAGGGCAATCTTGTCGTTCCAAGAACCTGACACTTGCTGCCATCGAGCATCGAGGAAATATTGGAGAGGCCTCATTTAAGGCCTGTAGTGTGGAACTAACGGGATGCAAGAGGGACATCATCCCTAGCAGAGATTTGATGGAACAGACTGTTGCCACCTGCAATATGAATAATTGGTGAATCTTGTGGAGTATGGCTTTGACCCTCTCCTCCGAGGGGGTAGGAAGACATGTCAGGGCGTTGAGCCGTGAATCCAGAAGCAGAGTCTTCTGAGATGGCGATACGTCTGACTTTGCAAAGTTAATGGAGAATCCCAAAGAAGTTAGGCACCGGATAGTCTCCTCTGTGTGTTTCAAGGCAAGAGGCTGGGATGGAGCATTTATTTGCCAGTCGTCCCGGTACGGGTAGACGTAAACGGCTGCTGAGCGAAGATTGGCTGCCACAGGTACTAGACATTTTGTGAAGACTCTTGGAGCGGATTTGGGCCAAAAGGCAGAGCCTTGAATTGATAATGCTAGCCCTGTACGACAAATCAAACTAAATATCTGTGCCTGCGATGTATGGAGATGGGGAAATTAGCAGAGAGGAGAGAGTCTCCTTGTTCTATTTGGTCGAGAACGTGCTGAAGCGTGTCCATGCAAAACCTCTGATTTCATGAACATTTTTCTCTCAACCATGAAATCTGGAGTACATTAGGTGCAACGGTAAGGCTTCTATAGCCCCCTTCTTTAAAAAAGGACTTTACTTCTTGTAGGAGAAGCAATAGATGTAGCTCTCTTTTCTTGATGGGAGGTATAGAGGGGCATTAGCCCAGGAACTCGAGGATGTGTCCCTGCCGAATGATGTTGAGCACCCATTTGTCGGTGGAGATCTTGTGCCACTGATTGACAAACTGCAACAACCAGCCTCCCACCAGGGTGTGGAAGTGGGGCCCCGGTATCGGGTGCTGTTCAGGCCTGCTTGGAAGTTTGCTTTCTTGAGGATGCTCCACGTCATCGCTGAGTACCTCTGTACATTTGCGACCTCCCCATGTATGACTCCTGCAAGCTGGTGCGAGATGGCTGGCGATAGGAGGGCCTGTATTCTTTGGAGGTCCTGGAGAAGCAACACTTACCGGAACAAATGGACTGCTTTCGCTGCTGCAGGGGGCCTAGGGAGTGTGTGACATCAGCGCCAGCCTTGATGGCCTGGAGGGTCTCATCCACACCCTTTCCAAGGAGGTCCACTACATCAAAGGGCATATCCACCACCTTGGACTGCACCTCCGGATGAAAATTGGTGGCCTTCAGCCATCCTTGTCTTCTCTGGACTGCTCCGTTACCCATTTGGCAGAAGCCTGTGTCTACTATATTCAGAGCAACAGTAATGGGGAGGCAGCCTCCCCTTCACGCAACAAAGCCAGAACCTTGTCCCTCTTATCAGGGGAAAGTCTAAGATGGGACCCATCTTGTACCACAACTCTGTCGTTCCGTGAGAGAGTTGCCAATAAATTGGCCGCCTTTATGGTTGTGGTGGGAATAAACCGCTTGCCAAAGACATCCAGCTGCTTACCCTCCTTGGTCGGGGGTACCATGCATGGTGAAGAAGGATTGGCCGATCTTTACCACACTGCTGCTGACACCACAGAGTCAGGGCAGGGCCGGGTGTGATGACAGCTAAGAGCCGTATCTGGCCCCTTGTATTTCTTTTCCAGGAGATCCTTTTTTGGAGGAGCTGAGAAAGGGTTCTTTATCACCAACAGACCATCTTCCCAGTTGTCATCCAGCATAGGAATTGCGACGACTGATTTTCTGAAGGCCTTGCGCCTTTAAAACAGGAAACCTTCTTTCCTTGTTAGTGTATGGAAAGAGCCCATCTTGTTAAGTGGCGAATCCCGTGAGGGTAGGTCCGGGGTTTCCTTGTCAGCGGCCAGCAGGTCGTCATATTTATCCGTTGTCTGGGGACATTTCTGTGTCAGAACCAGTGTCCATGTCTGTGAGGGTAGCCACCGGAATAGACAACGGAGGCATTCGCGCTCTGAAACACTTGTGTACGAGCGCGATAGAAATAAAATATCAATCAATTGGCCGTGGTGGACACAGCGGAATTAAATCCCCTTATGGAGGCAAAGCCGGAGAACTCCTACTAGGACCACCTTGAGGGGTTAGAGGAGGAAGACAATGCTGTAATTCCGTGACTAGGGTCTGCAATGTTGACAGAATATCTAAAGACAGGTCCCTGGGTGTTGGTGGTGTTCCTAAGAGAACTGTAGGCACTGCAGTGGGTGAATCTGCTGGTTTAAGTCGCTGATGAGGTATTGGAAGAATTTAGCCTGGTTCTTATTAGACTTCTTCATGTTCCAAGAATAAAACCTCCAGAGGCTCTTCCTCTGAAATCTCGGCCTCTTGCAGCAGCTCAGCAGGTGGTGTTGCAACAGAAGACATAGCAGGTGCCAGGGTTAAGTGTGGCTGGACCCTTGTGGGCCATGGTAGAAAAGAAAGTGTTGGAAGCATCTCTCTGTCCACACTTGCACCCCTGGGAAATGAAGCAAGCACTTTGGCTTGCAGAGCCGTCACGATGCCATGTACGCCAATGGCGCTGAAGCAAGTCTGGGAGGAAAAGCAATTCTGGAGACTGCAGGTGTAGTCATCATAAAAGTGATCGGCAAGAGACAACCATCGGTGAAGAGGTGGACGATTTCGGTCTGTGGACCGTCCAATGTGTCATCGACGTGGTTGTTGGTGCTGATGATGAATTATGCCTTTGGCCCATTGGTTGAGTGGGGCTTGTCGACTGTGTCGTTGTCAGGGATGTCGCCTAACCGAAGAATGAGACGAAGACGATGGTATAGTGGTAGACATGGTCGTAGCCGTAGACCAAGTAGTCGTGGACGGGGCTGTCATCAACAATGCTACTGATGGGGGGAATAGTCAAAGTGTGTGACTTGTGTCACATTTTAGGTTTCTTCCCCAGGGAAGGTTCCTCATGCAACCTCAACCTTTTTGAAGAGGGAGTTCATTCCACAGGCCTGCCGTCCCCTTGCAAAGGCATGACTACGTACCGAGGATGGGTCAGAGACCCTGGAACCCTCCTGCAACCAAGTCACCAACCTTCAATGACGATCCTTTTCAGTCTTTGACAAGAAGGACTGGCAAACGGAACAGTTGTCCATATCATTGTCAGGATGCAGGCAATATAAGAATTTGTCATTCTGGTCACCCTCAAACATGTTCTTGAAGTGACACTTGGGACAGGCCTTGAAAAGGCTCTTCTTTGTAGTGTCCGCCATCGTAGCATGAACTTGAAAGCAGGCCTCACACAGTGAGAAGATCCATTGATGGTCTGGATGTACACCAGCAATGGGTCCCCGTTACTGGTAATCAGAAAATTAACTGATGTTGAAGAAAAACAAAGGAAAAAACGCATCTCAAAAATATATATTTTGAGGAGCGAAACAGCAAGGACTCCCAACAAGTAAACGTGCAGTTAAAATCAGAGGATGCCCACCAGGGGTGGAGCTAAGGAGGACTAATGTCATTGGCTTGGGCATTATGGCCCAAAATGACAGCAGTAGGCGATATAAGTGACAAGCAGCTTTAAGCTTTAAAGCTAAACTGCCTTATTATTACTGAGGATTCCCAGCCTGCCGACGGGGAATATTCATGAGCATGTGAATCCATGAAAGATCCAATGCTGGAGAATATGAGAGATGTGTATTTTGTAAGTAAACTATCTGAGGCCTGAAGTTTCTCATAGCCAGGTGTGAGAAGGCCATGCAGTTCCTGTTTTTTTCCTTTTGTATTCTGGCACCTGTAGCTTTTTCTATCCCATTGGAAATTTAAGAAAATGTATAGTCACAGAATTCCCGTGGAAATTGGGACTGGATAGCATTATCACGCACAGCCATGGAAAACCAGAGAGCACTGCTCTAAAAGAAATTATTGTAGGCCTTCAAATTCAAACTTTAAATAGTTATGGTGCAGCTTGGAAGGTATGTGTTCAAGTGGATAAACTACGCGCAAGCTAAAATATCAGCTTAACTGTTTAACAAAATGTGTGATCCTAAGCAAATCATTTAATCTCTTAGAGGACTCAGCTGAGCAGAGCCACCATTAATTTCCTCCCCTACTACCATTGACCAAAGTTGCGTGGACTGTCATGAGTACAACCCGACAAGAGAATGAGTGAAACTCTTTGCTATGCCCGTTTATGCTACGTTATTTCATTTTCACTGTTTCTTTTAGTTTCAGGATCTCCAAGAGGTGCTGTAAGGCGCCAATGTATTAGCAGCGCAAGGTTGCTTTGCTGCCGTGTTGAGGTGTGCTTGATCTGAAAAGATAGGGCTTTCTATGGTATGTAAGTTTTATATATTTTGTGAGTTGTCTGGAACAGTGGTTACGGTGCACTCCAAGTTAGTAAGGTACATTTGTTTGTATGTTTGTGGGATTTATCGGAGTGGTGTGTAAGGAGTGTTTAGAGTTCTCTTGGTTTATATGTGGTGGATCAGAGTGCTATTTAGGAAAACTTATTTAGACATACATTTTCAGGGAATGTTTGTTTCGTTGTGTAACCTGTGTTTCGGTGGGGACTGGTGTGTAGCGATGTGCTGTTGGTTAGGGTGGAATGTAGAATGATTTTCAGGTGGTTACTCTGACCATTTAATTCTCAACAAACCCCTTAATGGCAACTGGAAACAACACACTTTTGCCCTGTGGAAACACAGTTGGTTGCATTTATTTGCTTCTATCTATGCAAAAAAGGGACTGATACAACAGGAAAATGAATTGCCAAAAGCACTGTGACAGGGTTTAAAGGTCTGGATCTTGAACTGAACAATATGGTTGGACATGAATGTGATGGGGGAAGCAATATGAGGGGTCAATATCACAGGGCTCAAACTGAAATTCAAGGCATAAAATAAGCAGTGTCGCCTGGCAATTTGCTATGCAATTCTGTTGGTTTGCTAATTAAATTGACACTTGTGTAGCAAAGCTAGCTATTTATCCTGTTCAATGAAGCAGCGCTTGCCCTACTTTCCTCTCTTGCCCTCACAGCTCTCTATACCCTCTTTTCTATGTTCACTGCTAGTTCAAAGGGGCCAATGGAGTAAGAGTGCAGCACTGATCATCTTCTCCACTCTTAAGTGCCAAAGGCCTGTGTGAGAGTGCTAAGCAATTGTTTTCTTTTTCAAATAATTGCACACCGGACGTAAATCGGGATGATAACTTTATTAAGCTAACTGTATCCTGTCTGGCAAAGACCACTATGTGTTAACAATGTTTTGTTTTATAACAGTCATGGGGCCTCATTACAACCCTGGCGTTAAGGGGTTAACGGCGCCGTAAAAGGCTGTGGCGCCATTAAACCCTTAACGCCCGATTCACACTTTAACGCCTGCTTTTTGCAGGCGTTAAAGTCCAACCCGTTAAGGGACCTTGGTGCCAATTACGGCACCGTAGCTTACGGTGCTGTAATTAGCGCCTTCCCCATTCCCATTGAGCCCTATGGGCCAAAAATGGGAATGTGGAAGGGGCCATGGTGAATGGGGATTTACCGCCCCGCCAACCTTGGAATGGGACGGTAAATCCGCCATCCACCATGGCGGAATCCGGCATAGACCATGGTGTTAATAACACCATGGTCCAAGGCCAGGGTTGTAATGAGGCCCAGGCAATTCAATTCCTAAACATTTAAGTTGTTATAATGCATAATTACAGTTTGCTGTAATAAAACACTGCATCATTTCTATGCTTTACAGTAAAGTTTAGGTTAGTGCATTTAAATCATATATTATCAACTATATTTCATTTTGTTGGGGGAAGGTGAATCATATTGACAAGTGAACACTTTTGAAAATGTATATATCACATGGCCAAATGATTTTGATGGCCCACCTAGTCCTTTAGCCTGCTGGTTGCAAACATCTGGGCAGCAACTGGTGCTCAATTCATGAGCTGCTCCCAGACTCCTTGATATTCTATCTTATCACCCTGTTGCTTTATACCAGCTAATGTTACTCACCACTCCGAGTAGGCCGAAGATACAGAGATAATGACCTTGGAGATGTTGGTGGTATAACATTCCAAACTCAGCCTTCCATCCCAGCTCCCCTGAGTACAAGACTCAGGTTTCCTCAAAGAGGGGCTCTTTTCCACAATGTACCTCTCTGCTGTTTTAGTTAGAACAGACAGAGATGTCAATTGAATAAAAGAGCGGGGAGAACACACACCGCCAATACCAATGCTGCAAAAGAATACCAAGATATTAGACAGTGTTGATAGTATGCAAGTAATTAGAACAGATGAAATGATGGGACAACTATCTATATAGATATTGGAGTGGAGTTGAATTTCCCCGGGAATGATCTAAATGAAGAATAGCACAAATGAGTGGAATTGAACTAATTCAGTATCGGTTCCCACTATAGCTATAGGATTGATAATCACTGACCTGAAATAAGATAGTAGAGTAAGAGGAGTCCAGGATTCTGAAGACAACGACAGGAGAAAATAACAAACAGTGAAGTTAGTACAGGTAAGTAACACCGAACGGCACGAGGGACGCACTAGTGCCGGGTTTGGTGCAGTTCAGGAGGGCGTTCATGTGCACTTAAGAGCAATCACAAGAAAAGTCACTCAATGTCCCAGAATCCACCAGAAGACAATATCCAAGGAAGGCAATAGGTATGTACCTGTGTACACGAGTATAGCTGAGTAGCTGTTGAGATGATCCGGATAGAAGATGGCAATTGAAGAGCAGAGCGGCAGCTGGGAAGAACCGCCAACGAAGACAGCCGTATCCAGTAGCGTTCCGAGTCCAACGACCAGATGAGCACAACAGGAATAAAGGATGAGACGAGGCAATCCAAAAGTCAGGCAAAGGGTCAAAACCAGGAGTTCAGATAAGGATTTGTGTAAGGAAACACAAAGAGGAAACGGTACAAAAACCGCATGTAGCTGGTAACACTAATTAGCAGCAACGAGCCCCTTGGAAGATGGTGGTTTTATAGTCGTAAGAGGGGCGTGGCTTGATGTACGTCTTCCACGTACAAGACGTGTCAGGTGACCTGGAGTGTGTCGACGTTTGTACAGACGCCATGGTAGCTTGTACCTGGACCATAGAGGAGCCTGTAAAGAAGTTGTATTTTGCAAGGATGCCCGCGGGGAAGTCTGAAGTGTAACAGCTACCCAGAAAGTTAGATGGCCGCAAACCACACTATTACACCCAGTTTTCCAGTTCGCTGCATGCCATCCACCCTACTTCGTCTCATAATTTATTTCCTCTTACATAAAGAACACACAAAGCTAACTAGATGTTTAAGCAAAGTAGTGATCAATAGTTCCATCATGTCTGTACATCATCAGACCTTCTGCACTACCATATATTGCAGTTAGCTTCCAGAGCTCGCTTATATTAGCACTGGCGGGAGAAAGCTGGCCAAACAGTTTTCAGAGCCTTTTTACCATATCTATTTGTTTGTGTCCATTTATGCAGCTAACCTTTTACATACATTCATGCAAGGATCGCAAAGTCTTTTTGCCCATATGCATAATCAAATAGATTTTATGAAAGGCAAGTACCATTTGCTGTGGATGTTTGAAACTTTTATTTAACATTTACATTGTTTGCATTAAATGTCAAATAAAAGTTTCACTGTGCATGACTGGCCTCTGGGTGGCACAGTGTGCCAAAGAGAAAGTGGGTCTGTGGTGACATGCAGCAGTTTACAGAAAGCTCATCTAAATATGTTGTCATCTCTTGCCATGGGACAAGTGCATTTCTCTTAGGTCGAGTAGGTAAACTATGTTAGTCAACCTGCAGGTCTAGCGGAATTTTAAATAATTTGCTCGTTTTATGTTTTGAGTACAAATAACTTCTGGTGACATCAAAAATATGAGTGCAACATTGCTAATCAAATGGGTTTGATTGCTAATTGTGAGGGGTCAGAAATGTGAGGCGGACAACTTTGTAACGATTTTTCAAGATTAGCCATTTTATTAAATCAACTGGTTGGATAAATGCCTCACTACCCTGATGAGAATTTTCCTCCCTAAAATAAACTAAAGGTACACGAACAACAGGATATCTGTCCCTCACACTTGTACATTCAATAAAGAAATAAGGAAATGCATGGCAGTTCAATTCAACAAATATATATAACATATAATCAAATTCACAATATGATCACTGTCTCTTCTCATGACCTGGGTGAAATCCCCTTCCCCAGATCTGAGCAAGGTTTTGCAACCCAGTTCAAAAGAAATAAGGAAATCCTAGTTTGCCACAAAGTTACAACACAGTTCTTGTGGATTCAAACTTGATAACAAAAAGGTCTGTTGTCTCAATAATGTACCATAGGAAATAGTATGTTCCAGCCGCTCCTGGAGTAAGAAAAAGTTTCACATTTCGTTTTCTTCAGGCAAACAACAACAATTGTCCTTCTCAGGGTTATTTAAAACCAAAAAGTGATGGGTGGAAGGTTTCGAATTAATCTGAACCACTGGCATTACTCTGGGCAAACTTCCACACCTCTTTTTTTTGCGCCATTGCAAAAGGGGTCCAGTCAGATGCAAATCAGTCAGGTACTGCCACCACTGGGAACAGCCCTGCACTAACTGCTAGGCCAGGTCTCCTCTGCACGGAAATACAAGCAACCCCAGATATGTTTCAGCCTTGTTGGGGCTCTTCAGTGAGGTGTAGCTTGGTTCCCTAGAGCACCATAGCGAGCAAGGGAACCACGTCTGGGTATAACCTCTCCCAGATAGGGAGACAAACTAAAACCAAAAAAGAGATGGGTGGAAGGTTTCGAATTAATATGAACCACTGGCATCGCTCTAGGTAACCTTCAGGATGATTTGCCACAAACTTTGATTTCTGAAGAAATGTAACTCCTCCAGAGCAGGTTTACTCAATTCTTCTTTCAATGTCACACTTAACATAAGTTGCCTTTGTTAGAACCACAGTTCAGCACTTTTATCACCTGGTTTACTCCCATGCCAGGCCTTCTACATCAACAACTTGCCATCTGAGTTCCTGCATGCTGAACGCTTCACAAAAGAACAAAGTGTGCTTCAGTGGTGACTTCCAACTTAGAGCAACAACAACTTCACAATGGACCTCATTACAAGTATGCCGGTTCCGAAAATATCATTGCCGGTTGCTCCGTTCCGGCAAATTTTTCCGGACCGGCATAGTCTGAGTTGCCCACAAATTAACACCGTCCCCACAAGTGACCCCCGTATCCGGCAACACTGTGGCCGGAATCTGCAGAAAGATGCGTCAGCCGCACCTGAGATACCAGTATGGCATTAGTAAGTGCACATTCCGAGCTCCACGCACACACAAACACCGGCATGGACATGCCGGTAGCCAGGTGAACACTGCACCGGAAACACTGGCATCGCGGACCCGGCTTTAAGTAGACCCAGGTGTTTAGAAACATGCCAGAGGTATCAAAAATCAGCCCATGTGGTCCCAATGAGCACTGCAACAGCGCAAAAGGACCACTCCCGCACCCCACACCCCTTCCAACACTACCATGCTAGCAGTAGCAGTAGCTGGAGGCCCTGCATGCATGCCTACTACTTGAAGAGGCAGGGAGACAGAGGATGCAGAAGAGGCGCTTGAGGAGAAGGAGGACCCCCATGGCCAGAAAAACCACAATGTCCAGCAAGTTGCAGCCTGCAGGCAGCCACCAGTTCCACGCATAAGGGCCACACCTTCCAACCTGAGTCAAGTCTGAGATCCACACCCTGTACTGGCTAGACAGGGACACCATCACTTCCATAGTGGACCTGATACATGAAGACCTGGTCAGCCTGAAACATATCCATATAGCCACCCCCCCCTTGCTCAAGGTAGTGTCTGTGTTACACTTCCTAGCCACGGGTACATATCAACACACTGTGGGTGAACTGCATGGGATATTGCAACCCTGTCTTTCGCCTATCCTGTTTCAGGTCATCGATGCACTCCTGCGCCAAGTTGGTGATCACATCAGCCTATCCAGGACTCACCAGGTCAATGCCACTAAAATTCCCTTCCATGCCCTTGCAGGCATGCCCAACGTGATAGGTCCACTGGACTGCACACATGTGGAGCTAGTGGCCAAGTATGCTGTGAAGGCAGTCTACCAGAACAGAAAACTATCACTCACTGAATGTGCAGATGGTGTGTGATGTCCGCCACCTCATCACTCACTGCTGTGCCAGATTTCCTGGTTCAATCCACGCCTCCATGGTGCTGCACAACTCCACGCTGCCTGGTACATGGCACATCACAGTGGACAGCGTACCTGGCTGCTGGGTGAGTAACTACAAGGGCGTGTGCACTGTTGAATTATGGGCATGCATAATACCGATCAGCAGTGGCTGTGAGCAGTGTACGCATTCATTTATTTGCTGTACAACTATTATGCGCTTATAGAATTAGCAAAACACGCTAAAAGCGCACAGAGGGCAGACAGGGGGGATAAAGGGGACGTTAGACCATGAATTAGAGCAAGGATCAATAACTGCCACAATAGTACAACAACTAATAATAATAAAGGTAAGGGGAGACAAACCTACTATGGCTTGTGAGTGGATTGAACGTGCAAGTGTAAAGGGGGTAATCAAGGTGCAACACAGTAATGGCATGCCTGAGTGCAACGCCTTGACAGGCGTGTCTCAATTGAAGAAATTGATCCTTTGCATGCTGTGAAGCTGCGCCTCGGCTGGTGCCGCGGCGTGTAGCCGGCCCGCACGAGTCTGGATGCGCTGCCATGTCCGCCCTTTCCCTTGCGGCAAGGGAAGGGAAACCCACTGCCGGTAGCCGCGGCTGGGCCGCGACTAAAACCGCTACGGGCAGCCGCGGCAAGGCCGCGGAAGAAGCTGCTGTATACAGCCCCGGCGGGGCCGCCAAGTTCTCACCTGATCACCCCGGTCCGGGGGCGGGGGAGCAGTGCCCACGATGGCACAGAGATGCGGGAGAACGGTGCCTGGCTCGCCGCCCCCGTGCTCCTGACGGTGCCAGAGATGCGCATTGCTGGGGAGGGACGCCCAGCATCCGGATGCGTCCCTACACGGCGCGGCCACAACCGCATGGCCAACGCAACCGCCCACCACCACAAGGGGAACGGGAATGGCGACACCCCGGGACGGCAACCCTTAAGAGGGACGGGACCACGTCCCAGGAACCAATGAGAAGGGGGTTAACCCAGACCCTCAGTGATTGGAGGGGGCTTGAAACCTCTAGGTGTGTTAAAAGCGCGCCAAACGAGACTAATGGGTTGCTCTCATTCCACAGGACACGGAGAAGAGAGAGGAGAGAGAGAACCAGAGTGGTGGGCCTATCCGGACAGCGGCTCGACCAAGCCAGGACTAACGCCGCTGTACTACAGGAGGCCAAGACACCGGTGAAGCTAACCGGGAGGACCTGATAGTTATTCTTTCAGCATTTGCTGCCTTAAACAGTGAATAAATATTGTTTTAGCATTTGCCTGTCTCCGACTATAATTCCACACTTCACACATGCATAACAGTATCAATTCCCTACACCAATATGAAAAGCACTACATTTAACACAATGCATCACACCAAAGTGACAAAGAAACACAAACACAGTCAACAAACCCCACACCACCTGATGCACAGACTGAGAATTCTTATGCATCCGAAGACCCCACCCACATACCACCATTGGCCTGCACACCAATTAGCCAGGTCCCCTGCCTGTTAGAAGTGCACAATCACATATGCATCTGATTGGAATTTGAAATGATTTGGATGATTTGCAGTACATATCTAGGATTTAGTGTCCTGGACATAATAGTAGTATGGCATTGTAACACAATAAGAACACATACATCGGTTCCATTTGTGTGAGTTGTACTGAAATGGTCAGAGGTCATGGTGGCTGTAAATGGGCCATGTCAAAGCCACTGCACACCACACACCCACCACGCATTATCACAATGTGCATTTCTAGTTCCCAAAATAGGACATATGCTAGCTAACCTGCATTTTGCATGTGCATTCTTGTATTTTTTAGTGAACACTTTACAAGTTGTACCAACATGATATGGCCAGAAGTATGACATTGTACACTTTATGTTGCTCCTATGCAGGTGATGCTGGTTATCCTCTGATACCATGGCTGATGACCCCCGTGAGGCAACCACACAACTAGCATGAGCATGGATACAACCGGGCCCATATCCGTACTCGGTGCACAATTGAACAGACATTTGGCCTGTTAAAGGCGAGATTCCACTGCTTGAGCAGACCAGGGGGCGCACTTATGTACAGCCCTGTAAAGGTGGGAATGATAGTCCTTGCCTGTGCCATGTTGGACAACGTGTATCAGGCGCAACATCCCACTGCCCCGACATGGACATGCACCCACCAGAAGCAGAGGAGGATATGAGTGATGAGGAGCTGCCAATTGCACAGCGCTGTGATGGCATGGATGGATGTGTTGCACGAGAGGAACTTATTCACCACTACTTCTGATCACTTGACACACACACATGTGGCACAGGCCAGCTAGCGCACTGGGCACTGCACAGCAATAAAATCACTGAAATGTCCAGTCACGATTTCTATGCAATACCAACTGTAATCTGTGCTACGAATATATTTACACATGTGTAACGAATTAACTGGCGATACTATCCCTCCCACAACCCCTCCCCAACTAGCCCTCCCCAACTAGCCCTACGCAACTCCTGTCATGTTCGGCAATGATGATTTGCACCAGTTACAGACAGGTAACATATGTGTCCATGGCCTTTTTTCGTCCCGTTTTCGGGTCAGGCATGCAGCTGTGTGCCGAGCGGTACAGCCGCATCGAACGCTGCCTTGGGCTGCTCTGCACCAAACTAGTAGGTGTTGTGCTTGTTGATGGTGCGTGGGGGAGTGCTGTTGGCTGTCGGTCCAGGAAAGCCTGTAGTAACATGGCCATTGTCTCTGCTGTAGACGACATAACACTGTTCCCCACCCGTACCCTCCTCGACATCTGTACGATAGCACATGTATAGGGACCAAGTGCACGTGCATTACGGCATCCACTGACCTGGATGCTCTCGCACATGAGCTGCGCCTCATGAAGGGGCTGCTGCATCAGGGCTGTCAGGGCATCCTGGCGTTGTTCCATTCTGCTGAGTCGTCCATCAATTTCCCTCACACTGTTAAAGGGTGGCCGTTGTGGGCTAAGTGGCAGGGGCTTATCAATGCTGTGGCCAGTGGTATCCCCGGTGTCCACTGCACTGTTGTCAGCTGTGTCCTCTACAATGCATGCATGTGCATGGCCTTGTGGCTGCGGTGGTGGGGCGGCACTGCTGCAGCTTGGGCTGCCGGGATGGGTGCATCTTGTGGGACCTGTGGTGGCTGGACTTGTTACCCCACTGGGGCCTGAGGTTGCTCATTGGGATGTAGCTGCGGTCGCAGTTGCAGTTGTGCCTTTTGAGGCTGTGGAGCCCTGGGTTGAGGTGGTGGTCCGTTGGGTTCCTCAGCGTCGACGGCTCGTGCCCCTTGACGTACTTGAATGGACATCCTCATTGCCAGGTGATGTGCCTGAGGAAGTCAGAAAAGCAGGATGTCAGTGATGAGTGTGGGTTGATGAGGCACATTCATGCTTTGGCTTTTTTATGACCGTGCTGTGTCAGGGACATGGTGGGGGACATGGCATGGTGCACACATGCTTGTGTCATGCATACTATGAGGGTGGATGTGTGATGTATGTACATGGTAGGGTGGTGTGCCAGAGATACTGTCGTGGTGTACTGACAATAGCTGGGTAGGTTATTAGGGGTGTGCCCTACACCCTGTGTGATCTCGTGTTGGGGAGGGTTGTGCCATGGATGGGGTCGCCATGTGTCTGCTACCTGTAGCACTTCCAGGGATAGTTGGCAATTTGTTCTCATGGGTCAGGCTGGCTGGGACGAACGAGGGAGTCACGTTTCCTTGGTGTGTGACGCTGGCCATTTGTGGGTGGTTAAGGTGCTTGGCACTGACGTAACTTTGTGCCAGGGCTAGCATGGCGGACACACGCCAAATTTGCTGTGGCAGGTGGATGTGTGTCTGAGTGGCAGCAGAAGCATGTTCTGTTGGCGATACAGGGTGCCTGCGCTATGTTCAATGTGTATTTGTGGTTTGAGTGAGGTTTTGGGGAAAGGTGTATGTCGGTGTGTGCACCCAGCTTTCAGGTCTCCCGGCGGGGGGATTGGGGGGCTGGCAGGGCTGTATTGGTATTGTGCACAATGCACTTGAAATATTTTGCAGCTGTAGTGGGTGCAGGGTGGATGATGTGACATTGGGGTTACGTGTACTCACCAGGCCCCTCAGATGTCATGGCTCTGGCCTCCGCAGCACTGACCCCTTCTATTGCCTCGAGGTGCAGCACACTGCTGCATGTCTCCTACCAGGGCAGCAGGTGGATTGGGGATGCGCTGCCGTCATCTGTGGCCATGCCCTGTCTGCACTGGGCCGAAAGGAGGTTGCGCACCCTCAAGCGTAGGTCGTCCCACCTCTTGTGGCAGTCATGCAGAATGGGGGGGGTTGTGCAAACTGCTGGGACTTTCTGGGTAACCTCCTACCAGATGGTCTTCTTACGCAGCTAGGCCTGCCTGCGCTGGTCAGTCGAGAAACGTCCATCAGCATGTTGGACTATGTTGTCCGCCAACAGGTTGAGCTCCGCCTAGCTGAAGCTTGGCTTGCGCCTCCGGGTCGCACACACTCTTGATGCCATGTTAATGTTTGTGTTTCTGTGCTCAGGATTCTTGTGTGTAGCATGTGCAGTCAGGATTGCAATAGATTGTGTTTTACTAATGGCCGCAGGACGATTTCCTGTTCCGGCGAACACTGTATTTCCGGTCACAGTAAATGCAGCACTGTTGTTACTGGTGCTGGTGGCTCCAGATGCGTGTTGCCGGAATTGGAGTCACTGGCATCAAGGACACAGGTGTTGGCATTTTGGTGGGGTTTTGTTGGTATTTCCGGCATGCCGGTGCCACAGTTTCTGGTATGCCGGAAATGCATGTGCACGGCCAACACGGAATCAGCCGGAGTTTCCAGTATCACAGGTTGACTGATATGTTGGCACCTACATGCCGGAAAATGGTTTTCCATGCCGGCCCCCTTGAAATAAGGCCCAATGTTTCTTAAACATCAGACTTCAAGCCACTTTCGGGGAAACAAGGAATCACATTAGTGCTCTTTAGTAATACACCGCAACTATGATCCACTCCCTCTGGATAATCTTCTCCAGAAGGGCAGCCTGTTTGCCACCTTCCGTTCCCCTGTGCACCAACAACCATGTGGTGACAAGCATACATAACTCAATCACAGGCTGGAGTGTGAACTTGCAATGCTTGCTTTGAATGTTCTTTGTTTGCAAGGTCAGGCTTCTAATCTTAATTCTTAGCTTGGCCTCTTGAGGGGCATCCACTGCATTTTTATTTATACACACACCCAGATAGGCCATGCTAGAGACTTCCATGATTGTTACGCCCTTTAAGCACCAGGCCTGCTTTTTTGAGATCTTGTGTCCAATATTTCCACCCAGAGTCCAGATTCTTGATTTTGCCACATTGACTTTTAGTCCATTCTCATCCACATAAGTGGCTAAGGATTTTAGTTGTCTCTGCAATCCCATTTGAGTCTGGTCCAGTAAGATAAGGTTGTCCGCGTAGAGTAGACGTCCCAGCATTTCCCCCACTCGAGGCATTCAAAAGAGGAGTAGGAACCCACTCAGGGAAGATCAGGGCCACTCCGACTCCAGGCCTGTTGGGTCTGGGTTTGGAGAGGATTTTATAGCCCCCAGAAAGTAGAGTGTCATGTGCAGTGCCAGAGCTGGCATTGAACCACGTCTCGGTAAGAGCGAGGATGCCAAGGCCAAAGTCTTCGAGAAGAAGACAGATGTCAGAGGAGTGTTCGACAGCAGAGAAAGCATTCAGAGTAACTAAGCGAAGCTGGTTACCACCGTTGAAGTTTTTCTGAGGAGGTGTACAGTGGCATGGCACTCCCATCAGTGGTGGTGGTGGAGGAGGATTGAGAGGAGAGGAAGCATGGGTGACAGGAGAAGGGAAGACATTTATGAGAGAAGGCAGGCACTGGTCAAGAATCAGAAGAGTAGGTTGAGAACCTTGAGCAATGATAGTGACATTGTGGTAGACATTAATGATACACCAGGATGATGAGAAGTATGCAAGGAGTACTTCCCCCCCCTGGTGCCCAATTAATGGATGAGGAGGAGAAAGAGTGGAGACCAGATGGGGGGGTCCATAGGTCAGGAGAGGGACAGTGAAGAGGATGTCTGAAAAAGTCTGTCTAGAAGTGGCATTGACTTAAGTGTCAGCGATAGGTAGGCCTGTATTAGATTCCAGGAGAGATTTTTTCTGCCTTTTGTCTTCCAGACTTTGTGAGAGAGGTAGGATAAGTGATAGAATAGCAGTTATAATACATAGGAGGGATGGAGAGTGCCATGGGAGATCCAGGAGGACAGATAAATAAGCACGGGAGCAGCACATTGCACAGGAATTTACCAAGTAATCTAGCAGCCAGGCAGGCACAGAGGAGGAGGTGTGCAAAGGAAGGCAAACAGTGCACAGAATAAAAAGCACACCTAGATTCGAAGTTGCCAAAAAGCACTCACTAATACAGTACAAAACGTAGGATGCAGTGATTTTAAAAACACACCTAGATTCAAAATTGCCAAAAAGCACTAACACAGCACGAAATGGAGGATGCAGTAATTTAAAAAGCACACCTAGATTCAAATGTGCCAAAAAGACTAATACAACACTAAATGGAGGATGCACTGATTTAAAAAGCACACCTAGATTCAAAATTGCCAAAAAGCACTAGATACAGCATAGCATGGAGGATAAAGATAATAAAAGCGCTGTGGAAGAGGAATTAAAGGTTTGGCATTAGCAAGTAGCAGAAAGGAGGCTATATGTGAAATTTACGGCAGATACACATATCAAGTGGGAGGAAGATACAGGTTGCTGTAAGGCAAGGGAGGCAGGATTAAGCAGGCAAACAGGTAGAAGGTTGTGGTGCAGGAGCACGTGATCTGGGGCGCTTACCGTTAGAAAGTAGTAGCACATTTTTCAAGGTTCCGAAATGCAGGGGTACAGTAAGTTTGTTCATTGTGCAGCGTGGCCTAGGGGATAGTTGCAGGAGCAGCGGCATGGAGGAGGAATCTTTCCAGCTCCCGACAGGTCCAGACAGAGGCCTTCGTGTGGGCCTTGGTGTTGGGGGCAAGCCAGCTCACCCGCCTGCCGGCTCCTGGTAGGCGAGGAATAGCACGCAAATCAAAAAACTTGTTGACCTGGCTCCATGGCAACCCTCGGAGGTACTGGAGGCGGATTGAAGCGGATTGTGCGCAGCCCACACGTGTTCACAATGGAAAAAGGCTGGTAGAAAATTACATTGTTTTTGATGTTGTCCCGTGATCCCCCATTGCAGTTTGCAATTCTAATCACCCGGCACACCACCATGCGTGTCGGTGCCCAAATGGGCTTACCTGAAAGGGATGATTGCTCCAAGGTCCCCTGGTGCTTGGGGAGTGTTGCTGAGTAGGTGGGGTGGGGGTGAGAGCAGGGAGCCTATAGCGACCACCACGCTGAAGGGAGAGCAGCTACTGTTGGGCCTACTTGCCTGTCCTTTACTTCTGCATGCCTCCTCAGGCCTCTTCTTCATCACAGTCCCTGAGGGATTCTGGGACATTAAGTTTATTTGAAAGAAGTTAGGTTTTTCCACTTCTTTTAGTTAGCAAAAGGCCATCAGAAGGAAGGGGTTACGGGGAACATTAAAAAGGGGGTTCCTCCCAGTCCTCCTGGTCTCCCCCCCGAACCCATGTGATCCTCTGGCAGTACACCACCCCCAGAGTCGGGATCAGAGAGTGTCTGACATCCCCTGGCCACATGTGAAGCGTCCCACACCAGGTTCCTGGGGGAAATCCCATCGGATTCTCCACATAGGTCAGAATCATGAGACGGTCATGCAGGCATGATTTTCAAAAGGTTTATTTCTTCTTCTGATTTAAAAAGGCATAATCTTTCCCTAACTCAGTGATACTAAGCCCTTCTCTATACTGTGATGAATCGGGACAATTAGTCCCTTCTCCTCAGAGGGCAGCCACCCCCTTGAGGCTGGAAAGGTGAGCCCGCTACTCAAGAGGTCTGGGCAAGTGGGACCTCACTGGGAGTGACTCCCAACTTGGGGACAAGGACTCCCATTCCAGAGCAGAACTCCCAGTCCAAACTACCTTGTCTGCATATATGAATGTGGAAAAGACTTTAATATTTTGTATATACACATGATTGTAGAAAACAAACTGGACATCTTATGTCTTACAGAAACATGTATACCAAACACCAGTGGCCCCGCAATTAGTATAGCTGTTCCACCAGGATATTCCATACTCTGCAAAAACGGGGATTCTGGAACGGGAGGGGGTGTAGCTATAATCGCTAAAACAGAATTAGGCTTGTACTGTGCTCCTATTTGTGCCACGATTGTTCGATACTTCCTGCAAAAATGACGCGGAACCCAAACTGTTGTATTAAAATCGTCTTAGACTACAGCCCACCCAACATAATGCCTAATTTCAACAATGAATTAATGCACATTCTGAGCCCTTTTGAAGGCACAAACAGGGCCACATTCCTCCTCTGCATTTTGTATTTTGTTCCTCCTCTGTGACTTCAATAGATGGATAGGAGACAAAACAGATGAGGCAATACAATTGAAGAGGGACCTTAACAATGTCCAATTTACAATCATCAATAATGTTCCAGCAAATGACAAAAATTACATCCTTGATTGGATCTGCACAAAAAACCTAAGCGTCCGTGCCGATCTGACTCTACCGTGCATCTGGTCGGACCACCACTCAATAGAATGGGACCTCCAACTACCTAGTGAACATATAAAATCTCACAACCCTGCAAAAATGGTCTATAGCAGGAACTAGATTCTGCTGAGCTTCCATCCTGCCTCAATTCTATCATGAGGGAAACATATGAGGTTGACTCCGTTGATGATCTTTTCAACAAATACTATGAAAGTTTTTCTACACTAGTGGATTGTATTGCCCCACTGAAAAATAGAATGGTTTGCGAATTGAGAGACTTAAAAAAAGAAAGAAAACTCAGATTAGAATCCATCTGTATAAAATGCCAATCTCATTCAACCAAAGATGCCTGGAAACAACGCAGAAATAAATCAAAAAGGCATCAAATAGCACCAGAACACTGTTTACCAAATCGTAAAATCCTTAGAGAAAGCAAATGCCCTTCAGGTACCGTTCGTGCCCACCACAGGAGATCCCATAACAGTGCAGGGTGCATTTGAATGGAAAATCATCAAATTGTGTTATAAAATCAAAGACATTGTGCAGTCCACAAATACACAAGGTAATCCTTCAGGTCAAAAGGAGCCCTTTATTCCTAGCCAGTCTCGCTCTACTTTTTCATTTTCCAAAATAGAGATAAATGACATTGAAAACATAATACAATCTATGAAACCTACGTCATGCTCAGAGAACATAATTCCTTCTAAGATAGTCTAGAATAATAAGGAAACCTTTTCTTACTAGAATCATCAATGCATCATTCCGGGAAGGAAAAGTGGCCCCGGGCATTAAGACAGTAGAAATCACTACCATAAAAAAAAGACTAATTCAGACCCTAAGTACCCAACAAACCTCAGACCCATCACTAATTGCAATGTCCCGCTTAAAATACTGGACAAAGCTGCCTATATTCAATACCAATCATTCATTGAAGCTGGCACATCTTGCATGTCAAACAATCGGGCTTTAGGCCAAGTTATAGCACTGAGACTGCTCTTATAGACCTTCAATCTTACATGCTACAGACCATCGAGGAAGGAAAAGTGGGTATGCTGACCTTGTTGGATCTATCCGCCATATTCAACCTGGTTGACCACAGTATTCTGAAGGAAAGACTGGGCCACCTAGGTCAATGCTTGGAACCGGTGGCCCAATTGTCTTCTTTCATTTCTATCAGATAGGGAAGCAAGAATCCAATGGGGTGATGCACGATCTCCCCAGTCCCCCATATGGTGCAGCGTTCAACAGGGGGCAAGCCTCTCCCCACTACTCTTTAATTTCTATGGCAGACCCCTATGTTCAATTCTGGGTGACATGAGTGTGTTTTTCACGAACTACACGGACGACACACAGGTAGACATTGAAATCACAGGAGATTATGATAAAGAAAATCTCATAGAAACGTGGATGTCAACCAACTGGCTATGTATAAATGATCTAATAGTCTTTGGCTCACCAGCCACACGCGTCAAACTGGACATGGGGTATTTCAAATTCCAAACTGGCACAAATTGCATACCTGTCTTGGAGAAAGTAAAAACATTGGGAATCCAATTAGAGGCTACTCTTGCCTCTGACACACATGTTAATCAGACCATAAAAAGTTGCAACTACTCCCTCTATCTCTTGAGAAATATCTGCCCTTACTTATCCCAGATAAATGCAGTAACCATTGTTCGAGTCACAATACTATCCAAATTGGATTATTGTAACTCTATTGGTTGGGGCGTCAGGCACAAACATGGGTAAATGCCAGGTAATGCAAAACAACACTGTGTGTGTTGTGAACAAACTCGCAAAACGCGAACACATCCCACAGCATAGGAAAAATCTACCCTGGCTTTCCATCCAAGATATAACCCATTTTAAAACTGGAAGTATTGTGCATAAATGTGTATATGGTACCGCCCAAACATACCTAAAAAAACGGATTCCCCTATGACTACCGGCTAGAGCACTGCGCACAGCAGGGAAAAAAATTATTCAATGTCCAAGATACAAGCGAGCAAAAGGGCTATGTAAATCATTCATAGTCAAGGCAGCCAAATTATGGAACCTCATGCCCTCTAGTCTGACGGAAGATCGTAATCTGAAAATCTTCCAGAAAGCATTGAAAACTCACCTCTTCAGATAGAGGCTTTCCCCCCCTTCGAGCCACCAGGATCTATCTACTTTGTCTCGTTTTAAATGGTGTTGGTGTTTTTGTTACAGCGCTCCAATCCCTCAGGCTTTCTGCACTTTAAAAATACATAAATAAATAAAAATAAATATCTCCTGCAACGACTATATTAAACGAAGATCCTTCTTTTCATGTATTGGCTACAGGCAATGCTGAGCACAGACTGAAAGCCATGATCAGCGAAGGACACCATTCTGTTTATGCCTCCGACACGTACAAGAGAGAAAACTCCTAGGAAAGAACAGCTAAGCAGAACCATGCCTCTGCATTGTTGATGTGTCCTACGGGGAAGTGTGGGGGTGAGGGGGTGCAGAGCCACGCTGGCCCGCAGAGCCAGTGGCAGCAAGGAGGGTGAACAAGTGGCAAGCCAAACACCTGAGGGTTGGCGTTCTACCCGACCGAGGAAGGAGAGGGAGCAGAGATGGGAATACACGCGTCTCATTTGGTGGTGTGACAATGAACGAGCGGTGGTGGGCTGTTAGGCTAGTAATGGTCACCGAGACCAGATCGAAGGAGTGACCCAGAGTCCCAGAGCTCTGCATACGTCGGACCATAGCTACAGAGACCAGCATCCATAAAGAAAGCCAATGGAGAGCAAACCATTACAAGGTATGTGTAGCGGCTGTGGAAGCTATCAAGGTTATTGAAGCCTGAGAAACCTGAGTGTGCAACTACCCTTTGAAAGGGGAATTTAGAAAGAAGAGATATGAACACTTTGAATTAAGGCTTAGAAAGCAACAAAAGGTGCAGATCTCCCAACAGTGTGGACACCTGCCCTATCAGAAACAGCTAGGGTAAAAGACAATAACCTGTACGAGGATCATAGGACCCAACACCTCAAAGGAGGATGTGTTCTTTTTTGGCTTGTTTACCAGAAATCCTGGAGGAATAGCAATGTTCCCAACATGAGACAGTTTTGTTAACAGGAGAAAGTGAAACTCTAACTTGATGCAGACTGGAAAGAATATCCTGTGGTGGAAAAAGAAACTTTGAAACCCAAGAACAAACCAAATCTAAATTGGCCCAGGCAGTCGCCCTGTTGAGGCGATTGTTCAAATCCTCCTGCTTTCCTTTTATTTATTTTTACATTTATTAAGTGCACAAAACCCAAGGGCATCTTGGCGCTGTTCGAAACAGGTACTTTTACATGATACAAAGAGAACAAGTTCAAAGTGAGTGATGAGCGGGACAGTCATTAGGTGAAACGCCTGGTTTAACGCCTTTCTGAAGACCCAGTAGGATTGTTCCGCTCAAGTGTAATGGGAGAGCGTTCAACGGTGAGGCAGCAACTGATGGAAAACTTGAACCTCAACTTTTTTACTTGCATGGATTTAGGCAGGACTATCCAGTGAGCATAGGCCTTGCCGACTGGTCTGGAAGACTGGGCTTTGACAAAGCTTCATGACAGGTAGGACAGCGCTGTGTTGGAGAGACATTTCTGGGTGATAGCAAGTGTTTTAAAGATGATCCTTTCTTTGATAGGCAGCCAATGTGCATTTCTACTGGTTTCCGAAATGTGCTCTTTTCGGGATGTTGAGAGCCGCTCTGATGGCGTTATTTTGGATAACCTGCTATTTGTGAATATTGCGAGCGGAGGTGCCTGCAAAAAGGGCATTGCAATAGTCATGTCTTGCACCGATGATGGCTGTGGCAATGGTGAGGCAGTTAGATGGTGCTAGGAATGGTCTGGCAGCGTTGATAAGTTCTGTCATGTAAGCTGCTGAGTTTGCAATGGCATTGACCTGGCGTGTCATGGAGATTGAAGAGTCCAGGTAGCCAACTAAGGTCTTTACCGAGGCAGAGACGCTGATGCAAAGTTTTTCAGTGCTAAAGTTTGCATATAGTGGACTGAGATTTGTAAGGACTGGGGTTCTTTTGTCATTTAGGCACAGTCCGTTAGATGCCATCCAGGCTTGGATGATTGCGCAGATTGCATTCAAGGTGCTGGAGTCTTCAGAGTTGTTGCCTGAGGGGGGGGGGTAGTAGGATTTGCGTGTCATCGGCATAGTTTTTATGGGAGATGTCAATTGAGTTCAGGAGGTCGAAAAGGGGTTTGGTGAATATGTTAGAGTGTCGGGGAGTTGCATCTCTTTTCTACAGCGGTAGGGACAGTTAGTTAGATAGGATTTGAACCAAAGAACTTTATTTTGGACTTTAAAACACATCCTTAACTTTTGTTTGGTTAGTTAGAGATCTTCCCTCATAGGAATAGGGCTAGTTAGACATTTTGATCCTTTTATTTTAATAAAACCTTGTGAGCATGACCTCTAATTGTCTGAGTCCTCCTCCTGGTTCACCACAATACAAATGAAAGAACAAGGGATGGTCAGTGTGTCAAGATAGTCAAACATAAATTAAGTCCTCTATCCAGAAATCCTTTTCTAACCTAATTTCTCTCCCTACTGCTCAAAAGAAAATATAAAATAACCAAGGCATACTTCTGGGTCTTGTTCAAGTGAAAGGTAGGCTACTACCTTCGGACCTCCACCCTTGTGTCTCTTCACTATAGGCCGTTACCTATGTTCACAGTCCAAAACATATAGTTCATGTATGGCTGGAGTGCCATCCCGGGATTCCAGCCGGGTCTCTATCATTCTCCTGGAAACCTGTGTGTTTCGCAGTCCTTCGGGCAGGCATTTGAATGTCCATATTCCGGCAGTATGGGGTTCTTTCAGTCTCTTCCTCTCCCACTCTGGGGCTTGCTCTTGCTCATTTTCAACTCTTGGCTCCTCAGACTTTTGTCTTGTTTTCTCAGCAACCCGCCTTACTGGTTTGAATTCCCAGGTCTTCTCTGGAAAGAGGTAGGGGCAGTCCTCTCAAGCAGCTACGACGGACTCCCGATACAGACTGGCTCCCCAAAGTGCTCAAACCCCAGGAAAAAACCTCACAGGATGGGAGGAAAAACCTCTGGAAGACGAGAGGTTCCAGGAACAGCGAAGGTCAATGCAGAGGTCCAAGATAAGAGATGAGGCTTGGCAAAGAATGAACACTGGGAGAGAGCAAAAGGGAAGAAGCAGAGTGTGAAGGAAAAAGGAGGAGAATTCCAGGACCGTCAGCAAAACAAACTGGAGAACACAGAAACCAGGGGAAACAAAATAATGGAACGTCCAGCAACAAGAAATGCGTAATGCGCAGCCTTACCGGGAACGTGTGCTTTTATCCAGTCTGGTGTTCCATGTTCTCTGGTAAGTGTGGTGGCCATCTTGGATGACGTCAGACATCAGATGTGCGTTGGGACGTTTCTGTCATCTTGATGGAAGATTGGTGCATGCACTGCGGTTCACGGGGAAGACCATTCTTCGGAGAACAACTGCAACCAGTGCCAGCGCTGCCAGGGTGACGCTAGGTAACCACTAACCACTTTTCCCACTTTGGGGCATCATTTTATTTATTTAATTGAGCATTTGTTAGGTGCCTATACAACAGAATTGCGTTTCAAAGCACTGCAAGGCTAAATGGGAAGGCAACAAGGGCAAGAATAACAATGGCAAAACAGTAAATATACAATTGTGGTTCTACTAGGACTTGTGGTATTCAGACTTGCAAGTGCAGTGAGGAGAAGTGCAGGAGATAGGGCTGGAAGGAGGGGCGAGCGGAGGAGTGCACAAGTGCTGGTGGAGGGGCCGGGAGGGAAGTGCTAAGGGGAGCCAGGAAGAGAACCTCAGGCTAAGTGCTAGTGCAGGTGACTCCCAAAGGGTGGGATGAAGAACCACCAAGAAGAGGCCCGAAGGGCAGCGCAGTTGGGGGTGGGGGATGCTGGTATGGACTGGGAAGAAGGTGCCTGGAGTCCTGTGAGGTTTATGTGTATCAGGCCATCAGTCACAGCGGCAGTGGGGTGATTAACAGGGAATGGAAAGAGGTAGAGAAAAGCAGAGTTTTTAATAGTTTCTGGAATTTAAGGAGGTCTGGCTCAAGTGTGAGAGGGGCAGGCAGGCTGTTCCAAAGGGAGGCACAAGCCGAGGCGAGAGACCTGTCCCCCACTCTCTGCTTGAAGAAGCGCTCGACAGTCAAAGGACAGGAGAGCATGCCGGTTTTCCCCCACACCTGGCTTTTTTTCGGTTTCTCAGCCAAGTCTGGGGCTTCTCTCAGCTTCTCTCCTTTTGGTTTCTCTCCCCACTGTGGGGTTTCTCCTTCTCACTCTCCATTCTAAGGTGTTGTTCCCAGTATATTTGTCCTCTGTGACTTTTCTCCTTCTCACACCCCTTCTCTGGGGTATGCCTCCTCTTTCTCCACTCTGGGTTCTTTTCCCTCTTTCTCCCCACTCTGAGGATCTCCCGTTTTCTGTCCAATCTGTGGCTTTTTACCATCTTCCTCCCCACTCAGGGGATCCAACCTCTGGCCCTGCCACCCGCCTCCCGTTTCTCAGAAGTCACAGTGTGCCTGTATTTGACGAGCGGTGCTTCCAGGGAGGGCTATTTAGGTCAAATGCTTCTCGTCTGCTGTAGAGCCGCTTATGCGACTTATCAATTGGTCTCCACAGTGGTGGGGTCTTCTCCTGGTTCCTGCTGGCTCGGTGCGGGAGCTTGAGGGCGGATACTCCTCCTGGCTCTACCTCAGCCCTGAGCAATGTTCCCTCTAAGCTACGTGCATGTGGGCGTGTCCAGCTTCCATCTGGGTGCCGCTCAGAAGATTTGTAGAAGCGCACACAGGCAATTCTCACCTATGCAAAACGATTTAATAAGGCACAGGCCACAGCAATTACCTGACATTTGCTTTCTCTTAAAATAACTAAATAGTCATGATATTCTGGTGTAGCTCATTTACATTAACCTACTATGGCAGCGTGAACATAAAAACCTAAAAACAGAATGCAGCCACAAGCGGTAAAAACTAATATGAAAAAGTGGCTCCATGAACAGAAAAATCTAAGATATGCTTGCACACATTAACCAACTACTGTTGCCTCCCTACCTATAAATCATATGCTTTAGTCTACCATGCGCTTACTCTAACCTCTACTTCAAAACATATTTAGATATTACCAGAATACCTTGACTCTTCCTCTTTTGCGAAAGGTTACCAGACAAGTACCTACATCCACTTATTTTATGTTTGTTGTAATTTGAATAGGGTTCAAGTACCAGAACTTCTGTTATTCATTGTGACTCATACAAAGTTCCTTTTTGGAAGGCCTTCCAGTGACTACCCTGGCACCCCTGAGATGTGTCCTGCCTGGTGCAGCACGACCCATGAAAGGGCTCTGAAAATTCAACCCTGAACCTCCTCTAACTGCACTGGCTTCCGCTGCAAGCCTGTATCATCTTCAAATCCTGTTGCATCATCTACAAGGCTGTCAACTTGAAGTTCCCAAGCTACCTCGCTGAGAAACACAGCATCTCTAGAGGCCTGCAATCCACCAGAAGTAAGGAAATGTGAAGGCTTGAACTCTGACGGTGCAGGAAGTAAAGAACAAGAAGAACAGCCTTTCTAGACTATGCTCCAAGACTCTGGAACCTCCTACCATCGACATCAGACTTACCCCATTGCTGCTTCAGTGCAGGAAAGAGCCCAAGACCTTCCTCTTCAAGGAATGGCTCCTCCGTACCACTCACCATTGTACCTGAGACTCTGTGATCTGCCCTCCACTGGTTGCTTGTAGATCTTGTGCTGCAAATTGGCCGCTGTTGCCCACCCCTGTTAGCTCCCACTCCCTTTTCTTTGTTTCCCTTACTGTGTTCTTCCCCCTACGATTGTAAAGCACTTTTCTGATTCCCAAAGCTAGGGCTGTGCTCAATAAATACACTAATAATGTTAATAATAAAAGTATCATCCACACTATGTAACCTAATTATCATCTCAAATATCGGATACGGACTGTAGATAAACATGCTGCTTGGATCTGTAACCTTCCGATTCTTAGTACATATGTCACGCAAGCACTTTGAAGTGGTCCCTTGCATGTTAACGCATTATAAAACTCAAATATTAATTTGCTCTCCAACAAATTTAAGTAGACCAATTTCATGCTCAGCGTCTCCTACTTTAGCATCGCCAACATTACCCTATAAGTGGAGAGCAACATTGCAATATCACTTACTTGGCCTGCAAGGGATAATGGGGATGGGCTGTGCCAGGTAATACTCGTATATAGTATTAGGGCAACATATATTCAGACAGTAGAATGCATTTCACATAATCTGCATCCTTTCTAAGTGTTCAGAGCTGCATTGGGCCTTAACAAATCATATTGTAACTCGATGCCATACAAAAACGGTTTCACTTATCAGTTGTATAAACCCACCCAAAAATATAAGGGTGGATTAAGTTGCAAACAATCTTGTAAGATTTGCAAAATAATTGTGTACCTGCAGATTCATGATATTTTCTTAAAATGCATATAATATCATGGTGAGGCATTACATATGTTTTGTTTGCAAAGGATTATTAATATGCAAATATCCCAGTGAGCGTTTCACTACCACAAACTCATGTTTTACAGTGTCCTGTCAACTAGTACTGGAGGCGAGCACAGGAGCTGGGGAAGGGCACGGGTGAAAGGGCACAGGACAACACTCCTTGCAGGTGATGAACAAATCAGTAACTTTAAAAAACCAAGTCAGTTGTTTTGGCAGTACAGTACAGTGTAGAAAATGTGTTTGTTTGCTGAATGAAAGGACACTCTAGTAACAGTCTAGAGGACCGCACTTTCTGTTTCTTTCTATGCTCAGCTGCTGAGGGCATTTCAATTTAAATATGTGTCCTGTGTTTACTGACTGTAGCATCCCCCTGCATCTTGTTTAACTGATAAGAATTAATTAGAGAGAGATCCCTAGTTACAGAAGAAGGCTTTCAAGCTGTTGTACCTCTGAACATTGATGCTATTAACCTAAATTTACTTCAACAGGGCTCTATAAGAAACCTCAGTAAGTCTATTGTTGAATTTTGTCTAGACTGTGGTGAGGAAGGGTGGGCAAAACTATAGGCTGTATGTGCCCAGTTATTGTACTTCCTATTTCAGTGTTACAAGCAAGGCTCCGATAAGAATTTGCTTCCTAGTTAGTGTGACATTTTTTAGGGAGGAAAAAAGTAATTGGCTTTGATAACAGGAATACTTTATGCTTATAAAAAGATGTTCTTTGCCCTTAAAATGTGTCTTGAGATTGCCCGGAAATATTGGAGTTCCTTCCTATACGACTGCTCTGCTGATCAGTGATTTGAAAAATATCATTGGAGGTTTGTGGGTTGAAGCCAGGGGTTGGTTCTTATGTGTTCATCGTTTCCCCTTTGTATTGGGCAAACGTTTGTGTTTTTAGGGATTTAAAATGGATGGTGTTTATGTCTCTAAGCCGCAAGGCTGGTTTTGAGTAACACACACGACAACATAATGCAGATAATAAGTAGAAACTAGGGAATTTTTATCATTATATTCTGTGGTGCAGTTATTCTGATGCAATTATCATCCTTACACAAATTATGAGAGGCATGTTCTCATGTGGTCCTTGAATTACTTCATTAAAGTGGCACATGAACTCCTATTGGCATGTTTTCTGACACATTCCTTTTAGTTGCCTTTATTCCATCTGCAAATATTGTATCCAGTCTGATTTTTGATAGCCACACTGGTTATGAAAAGTTCTTTGTAATACACAAGTGTTTTCTCAATGACATAAACCACACATTTCTCTCTGCACAGGAATACTTTTGCTAGCTACTGTGGCACATCTTGAGGTCTTGAACTGGCTGATGAGTTCTCTTTATAATCACATATAAAATATATTTTTCTAACCTATGTGTTTGGAAAAAGTGTTGTAAGATGCACCTTTTATGCAGATTAGTAAAGAAATAGAGTGGTTTGGAAGGGGCAATTCCTTTCCAAACTCTCCCCGGAGATGGTAGCTCACCAACTATGCATCCTCACTAAGTGGCTTACCTCGTGAGTCAATTGTGCATATGGACAATAAAGTGTGCACTAAAGGAAACCAGCTCCGCACTTAGGGGAAAATAATTAGAGGGAACATTGGCCCAGAGTATTCAGTTATCAGTCAGGTTGCCAGACAATCTGGCTCCGGTTTCTCACATGCCTGGCCACATTGCATATTCCTAGTGCGGACATCCGGATGAGATACTGCTTCTGGCTTTCTGTCTCTCTTCTTAATATTTGCTGTGAAGTAGGGCCTGGATACTGTTACGCTCACCTGGTATTCACAGGGACGCCACCGAGCCGGGTTACTCGCTGGTATGCTTCTCAGCTTTGCCCCGATGTGGTCTGCGGGGAAGGTTCTGCCTGAAAATACAGGACTGTGTTCAAGACTGACCGACTGGGGTAAGTATCCTCCCTCCACCCCAGTATGATTTCAGTCCCTCTGGCACCCTCACCTCACCTTGTGGTAGAATTAGGCATGCTCTCCGTCCTGCCTTCTTTGCATGGCCGCGTTGTCTTTCATGGGCGAGTGCGGTCCAGTAACTTCACTGACGCCGGCCCGTTTGATATTGTTCAGGTAGGTCTTATTGCTGTTCTTTAGTTTTGTTGCTATCCTACATGCCTTTATTTGTTTAAAATGTCTCTTTTTTTCTCCCTTGGGTATGCAGAGCTTCAGCGCGGCGAACTGGCTTGGTTGAGCCCCGCTGGTAAATGATGGCGCATTAAAAGCGCTATGATGCGGTAAGTAAGCGCTATGCGCAGCACTGCAAAGTCTCGTCTTTGCTAACCTGTGTTTTCCTTCCTTGTAGGTCGCAGTGTTCTTCAGTGCGAGTGGAAGGTCTGGAGTGGTGCCAGCCGAGAGGCGACCAGCCAGGTAAGCCCTTTGAGCATTTCGTAATTTGTAAATGTCTCTACTACTTTCTTTAATGTTGCCTCCATCTTCCTCTTTCAGGTCGTTCTGTCCGGGAGGTGTGCAGATTCCAGGAATCTGTTCTCAGTAGCTGCGAGTGTTTAAAGATGAAGACTGTAGGTAAGATGCTGCTGCTAATGATGTGCCTTTTATCTCCTTGCAGGTTCTGCTTCTCCGAGGTTCGAGGGAATAGCTGGATACGGTGAGTGTCACGTTGCAAGCTGCAAAGTAACGCGAAGCGTGTTGTCTTGATCGGGTGTGGTTTAAATAGCCCCAACAAAATAGCCCAGGTAAAGTAGTCCCTAGGCCACCACACCCAAAACACTAGACCGCATAGCTTGGTTCTTCGGAACCAAGCTATGTGGATGCCTCCATGTTGGCTGACAATACAATAAAGTAGTTCCCAAGCACTTTGCTTTTCATGGTTTATGAGCTTGGCGCCATAGGCGCCAGGACTGGCCCCATGAGGGCTTTTTTTTATTTAACTTTTATTTTTGTCGGCAGAGGTTCACAAGGCACAACATCAGGGCAACAAGCATATAAACCAGGCATATCATAGAGCAACACATTGATCGCAATATATCAGTTACAACAGTAGATTCAGAGCATCACAAAAAGGAGGACGACACAAAAGAGATCACAATGCATGGACAGAGGCCGGAGATGAGCCAGACCTGGGCGTGCTCCTACATTGATTATTCAGATACGTGTTAAATTCGCCCCAAGTGTTCTTAGGGTGAGAACGGACGGGGAGCATAGTCAAATATTCCTCCTCACAGTTTCGTGACCATGTGAGCAATCTCAGCCATTTCTGAGGGACCGGGGGGAGGAGCACTTCCAGCTCTGAAGTATACATTTTTTGGCAATCATACAACTTATAACTTTTTCAAGCGCTTAGTGTCATCAGTATTCCAGATCCCAAACAGAACTGCTAAAGGATCGGGGTCAATTACAGTTTCAGTTACTGCAGTAAGTGTGTTCAGAACACCTTCCCAGAAGTCAGATAATTTGTTACAGGACCAGAACATGTGTAGATGATCCGCATCCGCCGCTTTACAAAGCGGACAGAGGTGCACCTCGGAACGAGTAAACCCCGAAGTCCTGTGTGGAGTATAATAAAGCCTGTTGAGGCGCTTATATTGCATGGCGCGAAAACGGAAGTTGAGAGATACCTTTTGGTTGTGAAGGCACATATTCTCCCAAACGTCGTCGGGTATGTCTAGGCCCAGTTCAGTCGCCCATCCGTTACGCGCCCCAAGAGCTGGAGTGGGGGTGATGTCTTGTAGAATTTGATATAATGAAGAGATGACGCCCCAAGCACCGCCCGAATTAGCAATATATGCTATTGCCGGGTTATCTGGGGGTTCATCAGGAAATGAGGGCCATGTGGTGCGGAATGTGGCACGGAGCCTGTAGTATTGGAGAGTCTCTAAGGGGGATCTGGTGTGCCACGGTTTCCAAGTTTGGAGATCTATGAATCTACCCTCAGGATAAAAGTCAGATAGCACCTGATATCCCAGTGCAGCCCAGTGTCGGGCCAAAGCTGCATCCATCGTGGGCTCCAGGCCAGGAAAGGCCCAGACAGGGAGCCATTTGTAGTACGGAGAAGGCCCGCTTGTCAAGCCCAGCAAGCGTGTCCAAACATACAGGGTCGCGGCAATAGGGTCAACAGGGGAACCAGGTGAATAGTGTTGGTGTAATATTAAGGACATTATGTTGATACCGGCGGACGCCAGCCGCTCTAGTTTGACATGTGGGCGCCCTGGGATGCCGGGGTACCAATGTGTGGCATGCTGGGCCTGGGCTGCAATCCAATAAAGTGTCAGGTCAGGAGCAGCAATACCTTCCCGCCTGTACGAGAGCGCCATGTCAGTCCACTTCTTGCGCACTGCACCAGAGTGCCATAGGAATTGTGCACATAGCGTATGCAATTTAGTGAAATATGCCTTCCCAGGCCATATGGGTATGTTGCTAAAAGTGTATAGGAGCTTGGGGAGCAAAATCATTTTAATAAGAGATAGTCGGCCAGCAATGGACAACGGAAGAGTGCGCCATCTTGAGATTTTAGTCTCAAACGTTCGCGCCACCGCTGAGTAGTTATCGGCAAGCAGAGTGCATTTGGTGAAAGATATCTGCACACCCAGGTACCCAACACCCTCCGGGGAGCCCCATGAGGGCTTTTGAAGAGGATGCCAGGCTCTAGAGGCCCGAGTCCTGACTCCACCTGGCCAATGGGTTTGCCAGAGGGGGTTTTGGGTGAGGGTCGTGACAGATACTCCTTCCTAATTGGTTCCTAGTCTGATATAACTTCAGAAGGATGTTTCTTTCCATCATACTGCTGTTTTCACTAAATAGGATGAAATGAAGTGTAGGTCAGAAGCCAGGCCAGGCCAGCATTTGTTAAAAGTTCGTAGTTCCTGCATACCCCATAAAGGTGTTAGTTTCTGGGGAAAAACAAGGGTGGTGCCTTAAGTCTCTCTCTGGTGTTTACCTATCCCCTAAGGGGGAGTCTCCTCCAGAGGGATTCCGCTTACCCTGTCCCCTAGGGGGTGTTAAACTTGGAGGGTCACCTCCTTAGTCCCAAAGAGAGTGGCTCCCCTTTGGGGAGAGGTAACAAAATCCTCAGATCTGTCACAGTTATGATTGGTTTGCTCAGCTCTGTTACCCTGATTGGCACAATTATACATATGTTGGAGCAATTGTGCCTAAAATCAACATCTGTGTTTAGTGGCTTGCGGGCTGAAACCAGTGCGCCTGCTAATGCAATGGATCTGCAATTGAGCAAACTAAGGCTCAATTCAAGGCAGCAAACACAAGCAAATATACACACAGAAAGTGCAATGAATTGCTACAGATTGATTGTGTTTGTTCCATTTTTAGACCATCTTCTTGTTGATTTTCAAAGTTTTGCACTCACCAGAAAACTGTCTGCAATAATACAGAGTTATTTCAAAACAATGGAATCCTTCACTGACTTATTGGCATTCATAAATCTTTATGACCTACTTCCTTTGCAAAAAACAGATATGAAATTCAATAGATGAGGGTAAACACATGGAGAGACAGATGCCGAATTGCCAGCCAGCGATATTGATGCTTTTGCACAGTGGTGGCCCACCACTATGGGTAGGCGGCGCCAGCCCCTCACCTGAGTGGCAGGCTGGCACTCAGCCTGAGTGACAGGGAGCACAGTCCCATGTGTACTTTATTTGAACAGGGGCTGTCTCTTAGCAGGGGTGCGTCCCCCGCTATGTATATTAACGTGCATCAAGGGTAATACAAAAACGTTAAGTGAAGTGTTATTATTGAATGTCGGCCAGTCTTGCCACCAAGATCACTTTTTTTGCTTTACCCTTGATCCACAGTTCGTGTGCTTGAAGGGTAAAATAGACCAGCCACCACAGGGCGTCCTTGCAATGTTTGCCAACCATCTGGCAGTTACTTCAGCTTTTTGCCACAGTTCCAGTTTCAAGAGCTAGTGAGGAAAGATCCTTCTCAACTTTGAAATGTCTGAAGATCTACCTCAGTTCCACAATGAATGAAAACAGGTTAATTGGATTGCTTTACTTTTTACCCAATGAAAATTTACTGAAAAAAACTAAAGTTATTGATGATCTGATACAACTTTATGCTTTGCAGCCAGACAATATCGTGTGGATATCAATGCATGATCATATGGTTTAAAATGTAATGACTGAAATAAAGTATTACTCGCATTAAAATTACAGCTGCCTTAGGTCTTGGAAGGTGGCATCTAAAATTGGTTTGCCTAATAAATGTATTCTTTCAAGATCCTGTTTAAGATTTCCCTTTTTAACCAGCTTTCTAGCCAGAACGAGCAGGCAACTCACAGAATATGTGGTTAATTGATGCTTGCTGGGAAATGCATACTTCCTATTCATCTTCATTTTGGAATTAGGGCTGAAATAAGGCAACCCTTCCTATAGAAATGTCTCTTTGGGGGAGGAACCCCCTGCCCTCCCTCCAGCCCCACCATCTTTCCCACATGACTCTTTTTGAAATCATGGATCCGACACTGACCATCACCCATGTGCTATGTGTGTTTGAGGCCCCCAGGGTAAGTCCATCTATTCTAGATGAATGTGTTGCAGAGTGCCTGATGGTCTGGGAAACGTTCCATGTCCTCTCCTTGGCGCACTGACCCTCCCAGGCCGCATTCAACATCGCAGCTCCTTGAGTATCCTTGCCAGAAACGCTCCGTCCTCTTTCCTCTCCACTCCATCGACATCATCTTCAAATCCACATAAATCTTTGACTCGGAAGTGCCTCTATAACCATCTTCATTTTCAGCACTTTGCTTCACATCGCTTCGTGCTTGGCAGGGGGAACATACAAGTGAAAGCTTTCATTAATGTGCCGTATCTTTTCTTAAACCTTGGCTTTTCACCCGGGTTATGATGCCTTGAACTAAATCGGCTTTGACTGCTGTTTATCTTTTTTATCAGCAAAACTGGTTTGCTGCCAAGAGATTGGGCTCTTCAGAAAGACATCGCAAGCAACAAAGGCTTCTTGGGGAACGGCGGACAAGCTTTAGTTGGCACACAGCGTTCCCGTGACCGAGGAGACTGCTGCACCTGTTGAACTCGGGGTCTCCCTGCACAGGGATAGTTCAAAGCGGCAGGGGAACTGTCTTATGCCTATCGCCCCTCAGATGGGGGAGGGGGGCAAAGCTAAAGAAAGAAAAGGGACTTCTGTCTCTATGATCAATTGGTGGCTATTTTCGGGAGGAGCATCCTCCATTAAGCAAGATGTCAGTTCAATCTTTGTGTCTATTGCCACATATAACCTTTCCTTTGGGCTGAAAGGCGGGGTGAGGACCAGGGATGCTCACCCACCCACGATACCGGGAGGCAGTATGGGGGGCACATTCCGAGCCCCACTACATGAATCCCAGGTTGTAATGGTTACTATTATCAATGATATATGCTGTGCAGCTTTTGCATTCTAAGCACAGGGTGGGGAAAAGTGGTGTTGGGGAGCGGGAATGATCGTCCCAGGCCCCGCCCCCCGCCCTGCCCAAGAGATTTCGCAGAAGGCGAAGACATAAGCGACTGATGTAGCGATTCAGGCATTGCAGTGTATCAGCCAATCCCAGACCACTGACCATAAAAATGTTAGTGTGCTAATCCATCAGAAAGTTCATAGCAGAAAGAGTTCACCCCACCCCGGGTCCCTGTGATTTGTGCTGTGAGGTGCCAAGGAGGCAAAGTAACAAATTTAAGCCCAGGGTTGGAAGAGCTGGAACGGCACCGACATATTGGGATCGAGCAGGGGTTTAGAGTTAGTATGACCTAGAAAGTAGCCTCTGCACCCATGTCTGCAGTACTAGGTGCACATTAGGCCATAGATAGGAGATGTACTGAATTGTTTTTTATAATTGCCAATTAGGAGCCCGGTGTTTGATGACATACGAAGCAGGATCTCACTTGGAAGAAGGGCAGGTGAAGCTGGGACCAGTGGGCTGGCATTCCCTATGGAGCAGGCCGCCTATGTATAGGGTCACGCCAAACAGCTATGCGGCATTGTAACCCATGTGATGTATGTCAGCTGTGACTCTTTATACCTTTATAACCTATTTATTTATTCATATTTGTTAAGCGCACAACAGCCCTTAGGCAACGTGGCGCTGGTTACAGACCTTATCTTATGTTTGAGCTAACTTTGCCAGAGCGTTCAGTGGCAGTAATTCTTTGCTATCGCATACTTTTTTTATGAGAATAAACCTTGTTCTCCTTACAAGAGGTGTGCTGGGCCTTTTTCCCTAGTGGGTTGTATTTTTTCTGGTGTGAGCTTTGAGGGGCTTCTCCACAGTGGGAAGCCCGTCCCTCCATCTGACACACTGGATGAACTCCTTGACTGGGCCTGACTCAATCCATCAAACATCCCACTCCTTTAGTCTTGTGGCCCCCGAGACTGAGAAAGAGGGGAAACAATCCTAAACATCGACCCTCAAAGGGGAGAGGAGCTCTAACATTGCAGACAACGATCCAAGTGACCAAGCCCTAACACAGCCCGTTTTTTGCCTCTCACTCACGGGTGGAAAGTAAACACCCTGACTGTACTCGGGTAGCAGTGCCTGCACAGGGACAACACAAAATGCTGCAGAGCTGGTAGCTGAACACTCACTTTTACCTGACTTCAAAATGGCAGATGGGGTTTCTAAATCCTCAGCCCGCATGGATCTAATCAGGCGAATAGGGTGACCCCATCAAAGGCGCCAGGGCTGCTCTGCTGTTGATTCGGGGCTGCCTCCCTGTGTGTGGTCACAGCCCTCACCTTCCCTCTCAAGTCACAGGTCAGCCGGCCACGTCCGTCAACAAAGATAAGGCAATTAATAAGGACTCATTAGCATAACTAAAGGGCTCCAGAGATACGGTTATTAAGGTAAACACTAGCTCGCTCCACTGGGTGCATGTTGTTCAGATCCATGCTTACTCTGCAAAGAACGTGTTCGAGTCCAGGCAGGGCCATAGACTTTTTTGGTTCTGTCATTGTGTCCCATTAAAATATCTATTATTAAGAAAAGTGCAGCAAGAACATACATTCATGTACTGCGGACACTGGCAAACTAGCAATGGGTTTAGACGTCTTCTTATTTTGTGGCAGCGCTCATGAGCGCAAAAGCGTTTACAATGCTGTGTAGGCCGAAGAACAACCCTGCCCACGCCGCTCGTGCCCCGCCCCCCCACTCCGACCCTGGACGCCACCATGCATATACTAATCAGAGGCCATGCCCCACGAGAGAAGATACATATACAAACCACTGATAAAACTCAGACAGGGAAGCAAAGCAAGTGGGAAGGCACAGACAGAAACGGGCTGTGACCAATAACAACAAAAGAGGACAAGGAAGAACCGTACCAATTAACCTGCCTAAGCAGGAACGAGCCCTCTAGTGGAGTGGTCGAAGTGTAAATAAAAAAGCAGTGGAACTAAGTTCTCCTGCCCCACCCCTTCTACTCCCGCACCAGCCGCCCACATCCCAGCAACCTCATACTCAACCCCCCCCACAATGAGAAAACATACCTTCCTTTTCTCCACTACACCCCACACCGCTGTGTTTACAACCGTACTATAAAGACAGAAGAGAACACAACAAAAGAAAATGCAGCATTTAAATGATCATTAGTCAGTCACTGTCCCCCATAGCATGCAACTTTAAGCAGCCTCCCCCTACCAATCACCCACCATTCCCACCTCTTAAAGGCTGCACCTAGGGCTATAGCCACCCCCCCACACCCCATCCATTACCGGTACAGGCACTGTCTGCAGCATTCCATGAATCATTGCAGAAGACACAGATCAGTGCAGATAACAGGGCTTTGTGACTGCTTGACAATGAGCAGGGCTCAGAAATTCTTTAAAATCCCAGTCATTTTGTTTATCTATTCGACCCAGGAGAAATGCACTCGGCCCAGGAACTTGTGAGATAAGCACTTTTACACTTTTTTTATCTGAAAAAAACATAGCAACGGGTGACAGACTTTACCAGTGCTGTCACTGTGCCTTTTCCTAACAGTAACAACAGGAGCAGCTTACTTTTTCAATGAGCCAACTATTCAGAATATAATCGCAAGCACTTTTTCTTGAAAAGAAATGGTGATGCAATGATGAAGCATTACCAGCACGGTCTATAATGTGCCTTAAGTTTTTCCTAGCAATGAGAAAAAGTGGCAGCCTCGTCTTTTTTTAAATACTGAACATTAGTGGAATGGCGAACTGAAGAAAATGGGGAGTCAAAGAAGGAAGACTGCAATAGGTGTGCATGGGTAAGAGAAGGGAAGCCTAAATGTGGTTTGCTTCGAGACTAGAGAGAAAGTGTGTGCAGGAAAGGGGATGGGGAATGGAGGGATGTGTGGTGCAGGAGTGGAAAGGGGTGGATAAAAAGAAAGATTACATTTGAGTTGGGGACTCAGAAAATGGAGGGCTGCAGGAGGTTACTGATCACTTTTGTAAAGTAATGTGAGGGACTGCTCCAGTCCGACTGGCTCCTGCCCATGGATTACATGCACAGTCTCCGCTGTTCATGCATCTGTTCAAGATGAATAGTTCATCATGACAAGTAAAGGGGTACATTAATATATTGTGGGATTCGGTTGACATGTCAATGACGTGATGTCAATGGATTCTTGCAGTACCATAATGTTTCTCGTTATGGGAACCTATAGGTAGGGCTGGTTTGATAACGATTAATCTGTATGTGGTTATTCCAGAGAGAGGAGATCTTTAACAAGCCAGTCGCAGGCAGGGGTGTAGGAGACACATAAAATCTGGGGGGGACATCTTGGGGACTTTGCTTTATTTATTTATTTATTATGTTTTAGTCAAAGAACTTGACTTTTCACAAAATTAGAATTAAAATAGCAGTACGTATTCAATTACATATATCACTGTATAAAACAAGAGAAAAAAAGAAAAGAAAACAGAAGAAAATTAAAGGATGCAGCAGCAAAGAACATGTCTTTGTATGTTACATTTCTGGATTTATCATCTGACTATGAGCTCATGGTAAGCGAGAGGAAATAATTACTTCCAGTGGGCCAGAGCTAGGACGCCAGCTCGTTAAGAGGCAGATCACCTGTAAGTGGACTCCTGCCTAATAAAGGAGTTGCAGCCTTTTCTACCAACTGCAAGTTGCTACTTTTTTGTGTAGGGCAAGGTGACGTGTGTGTCTCTTGGAATCGAAGGATGGGGGTTTCAAAGAAAGAGGAAATCTTGTTTGTACCTCTGAGCAATATCCCTGTTATGGGAGTAGAGGGACCAGGTGTGTGATGTTGCTGCTTTGACTCTCCTCCGGGGGAGAGGGGGTAAAGCAAACAAGGAGGATGAGCGATCGCAAGCCACCCCCTTATAAGCACTCCTGAGGTCCGCAGCCGGATGTGTCAGACCCGGGGGATGCCTAGTAGGTGGGGTGCATGTGGACCCAGGGGGGTGGCCAGAGGGGCAGCCCGCTATGTGGGCTGCTCCTCTAGCCCCCTGCGAGGGCCGGGCCAGCCTCTCATGGTGAGTCTGGTCCCTCTTATTCCATCTCATGCTGGCTTCAGAGCCTAGCCTTTCTTTGCCTTTGTTATTCTGAATGCAGAATTGGACTCTGTTCCTTTATCTTTTAACATTTGCTGCAAAGCCTGATCTATTTGATTCTCTCATATGTTACTAGGACAGCATAGCATGGGTCCTCTGCCCTGCTATATTATTCAAAGAGCTCCTCTGGCCTTTCTTTGCCTCTCCCTTGTCTCACTGCTTGCTTGCTTAATGCATACCTCCTAGCTTGAACACAACATATTTTCCCTAACAATGGCAGCTACAGTCTGTCTTAACTTCTATTTGTTCTGTATCTTGAATTGGCCTCTTATTTCCGCTTTTCTGTCTGCAGGGGAAAGGCATTTGCCAGTCACTGCCATGATGGTTCTACCTGGCCATAAGAGAGCAACAGCTAGCCAATATTGGAAGAACATGGGCATATTATGCCAGAGGCTGGCAACTGCCTTCCTAATACCTACACAAGAGACAACTCTTGCCTTTGTTTCTAGCAATAATTCAGTGGATGAAGAAATGCGAGAACACACATATTGCTTGTAAATTTAGGGGGTGATGTCACACTTGGTTAAGGCATTTCGATCACGCCAGGAGCTAATTTCCAGTTGCAATCAAGTGATTACCTTTTAGACTTCTGGCTTTAAATAACGTAATTATCATCTGGAAAGCACAGAGGTTGCTCAAAAGGGTTCCTGGAGCAGAAGGGGGACCCTACTCGTGGGCATGGATGATTGGACGGCATTCTTGCCCTGGTTTGGAGCCTGGCCCCTACAGCCACGATGGGTCGAGGGGCCTATTACTTTTGGTTGTACGTACCCTTTGAGGGTGGGCAGAAATTGCCTCCTGCTTTAGCTCACTAACAGCTCTGCTTTGCAACTTTATCACACATACCGGTCAGGTGGCATGTAACTCAATGCTACTAATGTTATCAGCCTCAGCGGTCTGGAATCCTTTGCCACATCAACTAGGGTACAGGCTTGCCACCTGAGACTTACCCATATCTGAGTCGGCATCTGTCGCCCTGTGGGGAAGACACACGCAGAAAGAGCAGGGCACAGTGCCCTTGTGGGTTTTTCACACCTCTTCCTCAAGGTGGGCACAATTCACTATGCAGAGAAAGTGAAACATGCTGGGCAACATTCTCCCACTTTGAAAATTTCACCCAAACAGCAAAATTGGCCATTTGAAATACCTCTGTCAACTTATTATTGCGCAATCCACACTGATGGGTTTAAGCACCTGCTTAACGCGAAATGGCAATTAAGGACATTTGCCAACGCACCCAGGAAGCACAGGACACCCTCTTACCAGCGACATGCCATGCTCACTCATTCTGATCACAAATTGCCATTTATCTGGGGTCATGTTAAATGTATTTATTTATTTATTACATGTGTAGCATCACGTAAAACCCCCAAGCATCAAGGCGCAAAGTAAACTGCATGGAGTGGACCACTTCCATTGGCGCACGTTTTTACTTTATCCGCCACAAAATGGAAGATTTTAGCATAAAAGGCAGGTGAAATCACATTTCTTTTCCACTTTGGAAGAGTGTAAATACCTCGCACAATCAGCAATTGCTGGCAGAATTGACAATGGCTTCCTCTGGACTCCACCCGCTTTTACCAGGTTTAATTTCCAAGCAGATCCCATAGGAATCCCTTTCCTTATTTACAGCATGAGAATCCATGCTGGCAGTAAGGCTGTATTTGTCTGGTGGAGCGGGAAATACAGGGGGCCCTGGTATGTCCACTCGGCTCCCGAACTCCACCCAGAAAATGCACAAAAATCTGGCCAATTAGAAAAAGCGACAATAATAGTGTTTTCCACCACTTTTTCTGAACCAATTGACCCGGAAAATGCTTTGTTGCATCGGAAGCTGAATGCATTCACTCTGCCTATTATCCCACCTGAAGATTAAGCCAGGAAGTGGACACAGCTGTTACATATTCCTGTGCACAATCTACATTTGGAGCATTAACTAACTGAGCTACCTTACAAATGATATCTCCTTTGGGGCTTTACCGTCCTAACCCCTTAACTGCCATGGGTATTTCCCACCAGTGCCTTTTTTGGTGATCTCAGTATGACGCCATTCAATCCCTTGTAACTTCTTTGTTACATGAGATATCTCGCCCAAAGTTGGTCCCTTTTTTTCCCACATGTAGGCGGTCGTAACGCCACCCAAGAATCCTAGTTTGCCGTAGGTGGGTGAGAGAAAATAACCAAAAAAGGAGAACATTTTTTTTCTTCAGAAAATGCCAATAAAATGTTGTACAAAGAAGCCTGTGGTGTTTTCCTTGTAAGAGCTAGGAACAAATGGTTTGCTGTGCTGGATTTGCCATTTCCCAGGCTTTCAAGAACAGATTGAGTGGAAACCAAATAACATATTTTGATATGCTAATCAGCCGTTTTGTGAGAGGTAGGCGATTTTGGTGTTTTTTTGTCCAATAGGACATGTGTGGACGGAATGGAAGAAAAGGGTAGGAAAGCTGAATGAGAAGCCAGAAAGGCATACATTTCTGAAAGGTAGACAATATTCCATGTTTAGGAAGGGGTGACTTACGCAGGTCAGGCAATAGCTATGTAGAGAAAGATTCCATAGTTTGGGGGAAATCGGGAAAATGACAGAAAAAAAACACAATTTCCGCACATTTGACTCTGGTCACCCATGGAAACACGCAGCCAACAACACATGGCCTACCGTCCCGCGTTCCCACAGGTTTCCCGACGAAAAACAGTACCTCACATGTGTGGGTGCACCTACCTGGGTGCAAAGAGAAAAGCCTAAAACACTGGTAACCCCAAGTCTTTTCGCACAGCAGATTTTCAGGAATTCTGCTCATGTGGACAACCTACAGATTTGGGCTTATGGTGTCGAAGCCACAAAGGAAAACAGGGAAGCCCATGTATTTCCAAAAAGAAGACACCTGTGGAAATCCACAGAGGTCTGACTTGTGCAAATCGCCCCATAATTTATGACCCACAATCTCTGACAAAGTCTGAAATTTGGTGCAAAAAACACAATTTACACTTTGGGATTGTGGGTATTAAATTCCGGGGTGATTTGCGCCAGTCAGACCTCTGTGGATTCCCACGTGTGTCTTCTTTTCGGAAATGCATAGGGTACGCTGTTTTCCTTCGTAGCTTCGACACCCTAAGCCCAAATCAGTAGGTTGTCTCCCCAAACCCTTTGGGGGTTACCATTGGTTAGCCTTTTCCCTTTGCGCCCAGGTAGCTGCACCCACACATGTGAGGTACCGTTTACGTCGGGACACCTGTGAGAACGTGGGAAGGTAGGACATGTGGAGTTGGCGGCGTGTTTCGGTGGGTGGCAAGAGGGAAATGTCTGAAAATTGTAGTTTTTTCACTAAATTTCAGACTTTGTCAGTGATTGTGGGTAATACATTCTGGGGCAATTCACACAAGTCAGACTTCTGTGGATTCCCACGGGTGTCCTCTTTTTGGAAATGCATGGGGTTCCCTGTTTTCCTTGGTGGCTTCGACACCCTAAACCCAAATCTGTATGTTGTTCACATGAGCAAAATCTGCTCTGTCAAAAGGCTTGGGGTTACCAGTGGGTTAGCCTTTTCCCTTTGCGCCCAGGTAGGTGCACCCACACATGTGAGGTACCGTTTTCGTCGGGACACTTGTGGAAACGCAGGATGGTAGGACTTGTTGTTGGCGGTGTGTTTCAGTGGGTGGTCAGAGTGAAATATCTGAAAATTGTGGTTTTTTCCCACCAAATTTCAGAGACATTTCCCTCTGCCCACCCACCGAAACATGCCGCCAACAACAGATGGCCTAACTTCCCGCGTTCCCACAGGTGTCCCGATGAAAACGGTACCTCACATGTGTGGATGCGCCTACCTCGGCGCAAAGGGAAAAGGCTAACCCACTGATAACCCCAAGCCTTTCGGCAAAGCAGATTTTGCTCATGTGGATAACCTACAGATTTGGGCCTAGGGTGTCGAAGCCACCAAGGAAAACAGAGAACCCCATGCATTTCCGAAAAGAAAACACCCGTGGGCACCCCCCTTTCCACTAAAAACATCCATGGTGGTTTAGTGTCCCCCCAGACCCACTCAAAACAAGTTATAATTTTTCTTATTTTTGTTTTTGTTTTGCCTCTTTCCTGGGGCAGATTGTGCTAGCAATCTGCCCCCAGGGAGGGCAACATGAGATGCCCCTCATCCATTTGGGGTGGGGGGAGAGGGCCACCCTCCTTTCCACTAAAAAGATCTATGGTGGTTCAGTGGCCCCCCACACCCACCCAAAACAAGTTATAATTTGTTTTGCCCCTTTCCAAGGGACCGATGGGCACGTGTGTGGCCATCTGCCCCTGGGGGGCAAAACGTACTGCCCCAGGCTTCGGGGGTGGCTCTGCCAATATTTGCAGTGGACTCCCCCACCCCAAATGGATGCATCTCATGTACCCCTTCCTAGGGGCAGAAATCTTCCCCCAGGGAGGGCTACATAAGGTGCCCTCATCCACTTAGGGTGGGGGGAGAGGGCCACCCCACTTTCAAACAAAAAATCCTAGTGGTCTAGTGGGCCCCCACCCAAAACAAGTTATAATATATATATATTTGTGTTGCCCTTCTCTAAGGGCAGATGGGCACATGTGTGTGGCCATCTGCCCCCAGCAGGGTCAAAACGTACTGCCCCAGGCTTGGGAGGGTGGCTCTGCCAATATTTGCAGTGGCCTCTCCCCCCACCCAAATGGATGTAGGGCATCTCATGTACCCCTTCAAAGGGGCAGAAATCTGCCCCCAGGTAGGGCTACATAAGGTGCCCCCCATCCACTTAGGGTGAAGGGGAGAGGGCCACCCCCTTGCAAAAATCCCTGGTGACTAGTGGTCCAACCCACACCCATCCCACTCAAAACTACGTTTTAAAAAAACAATATTTTTTGTTTTGTTTGCCCCCCCCTTCCTTGGGAGCAGATGATCACCCATCTGCCCCCAGGGTATTGCCCCCATGCTTTGGAGGCCAGGGGGGAGAGGGCAGCTTACATAGTAGGCAGCCCCTCCCCCCACTTCAAAAACTGATCCCTGCACGACACACCAAACACATATTCTGGGGGGGATAAATGACATTACATCCCCCCCACTCAAAATTGTCGGGGGGGGGGGGATTTGTCCCCCCTGTCCACCCCATGTCCTACGCCCATGGTCGCAGGGTGACTTTTGTGTGGGAAATGATGCGACATCTAGGGGCTATTTGAGAGTGCCTATTGTGAAATTGTGCTTTTGCTAAAATAACTATTTCAAAATGTGCACACATGATTTAAATAATTTAAATTAATCCTTACTAGAGTAGAGTTAAATCGGCTCAACTGGACTTGAGTGAGTATTAAAATTACTTAAAACCGGTGTGCCAATTGTGAAATTGAGCTTATACTAAACAACTTTGAGTGATAGCACAATTTCAGAGTTTGCGCACATTAAAATGTGTTGCTCCTGTTGTGTTAAGTTAGTCACAACCAACTGGACAGGAGTGAGGAGGATCGATTTAAAACCTCTGTGCACTGTGCAGTCATGCATCTGTTCATTATGAACAGTTCAACATGAGGAATAAAGTGGTGGATGAATATATTGTGGGATTCAGCCGACATGTCAATGATGTTAGTCAAGTCTCACAGCACTTTCATGCACCTCTTTATGGGAACCGGCTTGATAAAGACTCCTCTGTGTAACTATCACAGAGAGATCTTTATCAAGCTGGTCTCAGTATACCTTTTAGGCTACCTTTAATCATATCTGTGGGCAATTTTGTGGAATCTAAAGCTTTTAGTAAAAGCACAACTTCACAATTTTCACAGGTTTAGAATGCTGGCCCTGTAGAAGAACATCAGAGCAGCAACCATGCATAAATTAGGTGCCCTGCTTAGGGACATAAACAGTCATTCTTGAATGTTTCGAATCTATTGCTCCTGAGCACGCCCTGCCTGGATCGTCACTTTGAAATAATCTCTCTGGTGGATGGTGTCAGTTTCTGAGTTCATGGCAGACCCATGGGGGAGGTGGGGAGTGGGTGGAAGTGAGAGGAATGGAGGGAGGAAGAGAGGGATAGAGGGATAGAGGGAGAGAGAGAGAACAATATCCAGCAGAGCGTCAACTGCTCTGGCAGCCTGAACTCTGTAATGTTAACAATGGAAACAGGACAAACTCTCTCATTGACTGTGAACTGCTATTATGTTGATTGATTGATGGCACGTATTTGGATGACTCTGGCAGAAGCCCCATGTGTAGCCATCAATTAATAAAAGCAAATATTGTGATGTTCAGACTTGCCAGTATTTTGCTGAATTGATGCCCCACGGAAGAATGAGTCTCGCTGCTCATGCAGGAGTCTTAGTTAGTAATGCAAGATCGCCATTGGTTGACAGCAAAGCAACCTGCATCTTTCTTGCTGATCAGGCTTTACAAACAGAAAGTCAGAATGTTTTGCTCTCAGCTGCCACCCAGAGGCCAGCCACGTGAAACCTATATTTGAGAGTTACATCTGAGAATAGTATCGTGTCTTGCCAGGAAGGTCGAGTTCCGAGCAAATGTTGCTCGTCCTTTATAAAAAACGGCTTGTCTATGCTAGTGGGCGAGTTAATTTTGCGAGGTCTGGTGAGCGTTATGTCCAAGGTAGTCTATACAAAGGAACAACAGCAACCCAGAACCTGCAAGATAGCTCAGCATGGTGTGCCACTCTAGTGTTACCCGCAAGGCCCAGGTTCAATGCACAGTAGGGAAGAAGTTACTCAATACATAAATAAAGGTGTCCATCACTCTCATCCTGGAACCATGCTCTGGGTAACAAAGTAGGGAAACGATCACTGATTTCCCCAAAAAGTAAGGGAAGGTCAAACTCTTTAGTGTCTGCCCAGTTTGACCTCTGCTGTAGTGGTCAGTAAGTTGGGGCACTGACTGCGCTATCAACCAGAGTGCTGACAGTGGAGAGAAGGAACCAGAAACAAATGACCAGACCACAGGAAAGACCAATTTGGCAAACCGGTTAGAAGCGGGCTGAAGGCTATATCTGAAATGTTGGCAGAGGTCAGCTTGAACGAGAAGTCCAAGAGCCCCAGTTGAGGGGTTTAACTCAGATAATAGGAGACTCAAGCTTTGGAAGGGCGTCCAAGAGCAAGATGAGGGATAAATCCAAGACATATAGAGGCCAGCTTGGCGGATAGATTGCACAGTTTGCGGAGGACTATATCCTTAAGCTTCACCATCGACAGCAGCCTGTCCTTCCAAATAAACATAGACAAGAAGGCCCAAATGGCCTGGCTCCAAATCTCCACCCTTCTCAAAACCAAACCCTTCATCCCTCTGCAGGATTTATGAACTGTAGAGCAGGGGTTAGTGGTCTCGCACATCGATGGGCAAACACTCTCCCGACAGGGTTCCCAGCTGCTCACTTGATTCCCTTAAAAGCAGTCCACCACTCAAAATCACGCCTTATTATGGGTGTGGAAATTCGACCGAATCACTCCAAACCTAGGCAAACTACATTGGCTTCCACTACAAGCTAGGATACTGTTCAAGACATCATGTAACACCTACAAAGTGATCCAGAGTAGCACACCAGTAGACCTGGTGGCTAAGCTCCACATATCTCGTGGCACATGATCCCCACTCAGCAAATCGACTAACCGGCTCGATTTACAACTCTTCTGTAAAGAGCACACCTGCAAACAACCCTTTTCTTAACACATACTCTCAGTAACTCGATCCCGATAACAGCTTGGAATGCCCCCAATTCTCCAATTTCATAAATCTCTCAAAACATGGCTTTTTCAACAACACCTAATCATTCAATAATCCCAATGGATGCACAGACTGCGCACAGCCTGCAACTTACAGTAATGCGCTACAGCCCACACCCACAGGCTGGCTTCCCACACCCTGTACAGCGCTCCATTGCTCTCAAGCTACGTCTGCACTTTAAACACTAAAATAAATAAATAAAATAAGAGGGCGTTCTTCAAAGAGATACAACCTATGTTCATAGACTGGACGCTAATGAATGAAAGTTAATTGCTCAGTACTCCTAAATCGCAGACAATTCCCTCCATGCTTGAGAAATGTTCCTGGGGGCAGGACCGGAGCCTGATGCACAGCAGCACTTTAAGTCAGAAAAGAAGTCCATGAGGTGCAAGCACACCCATCACACAGTACCTCCACTGTGCATGCTGCTTGCCCAAACGCCAGTAATTTTTGTCCTCGTGGAAGGGACTACAACTCTATGCAGCTGTGCCTCACGCCATATACATTCACTTGTGCATATGCCCTCATGCCGCAAGCCCTGTGTGTTTTGCTCGCAGTGCTTCCCCAATGCGGACTGTAAGGAAATTGGGTTTTGCTGTTGGAAATGAGGAACTGAGTTACGCAGCAGCTTGGGAAATAGCTGTTGCGGTATGGAATGGCAAAATACTACATTTCCCATGCTTCCAGTGACACTTTGTGCAGGTGTGTCAGATCACGTTCAATCGCCTACTTACGTTCCTCCCCGGCGCGTGCTGCCTGTTGATGATTGTTGGCGTGGAAGGCATGGGCCGAGGAGAGCAGGAGCACGGATGCAGGAGGTTTGTTGGAAGAACATGGGCCGGGTCGATGAAACAAGGGGTTCCTACGTCTCGTGCCCTTCAGGAGCAATATGAGGCTATGACGGTGGCCCGTCCAATGCGGAAGCATCTTATGCCTGGGGAGGTGCGCTCAAGCCCCCCCTTACCCCCAGGTTTCAGTTAAGTGTTATGGAAAAGTGTATGCACGTATAATTTTAATTTTAGTTGCATTTCTGCGTCCGCTCCCAGTGTGCTGAGATATCTAAGTTGGAACGCTATGGAAATCTGCAAGGGGCACGTTTGATTTATGGACCATTGTGGTTCACCGTTTTCAGTGTGTAGAAATTCTCCGACCAGGGGAAGCCTGGTGAACTTGTTTAAACCATTCATTTTCAAGCAGACTTGGAATACATACCGCTGTGTTCTTGGCAATGACAAGGAGGGGGGGGTGCAATGTTGTATGTGCAGCTTGCTCTTGTCTTTATTTATGTTGTGTAATATGCCATATTGTTTGTCATGACCTACGTATCAAGATGGTAGATAAGAGAGACTTTAGAAACCTTTCCTAAAGGTGGTGCACAGATATTTTGCCCTAAAAGTCGTGCCTTGCGTCTTTGTTTGTATGCAGTAGTTGTTCATGGCCATCTGGAACTACATGTGCTTATGTTTGTTGCTATGTTAGGAGGAAGGTAGGTTTGGTCAGGAATTACTAGGTATTACTCTCTAATAAAGAAGGGAGTATCTCTGAGTCAAGTTATCAAGAGGTTCTATCAGTTTATGTATGCAAGTATCTTGTATGTTACTTTCCATATGTTCCCTGTTACCCATCCAATTGCAAGGAAACCCTAACCCTTTTTTCCGGTTTCCCTAACCACCCCTACCTATCCTCAACCTCTCCCTAACCCTCTTCCCCCTTCAGCTGCCTCGAGGTACCCGTTATATGTACGTCAGGGGCTCGTGCCAACCAAGGGTGGAGGGGTCACTTACATGTGGCTGCTGTGGCTAAGAAGGAGTTGTGTTCTACTCCAGGGGTGTGACACAGACCCACAAATGGATTGTCTGGAGTGCCTGCATATGGACCAGTCTATTTTTCCCCCAGCCATAGTACAGATTAACACTGGCTGTCGTTGGAGCAAGTGTTTCACGTACAGGTAAGTCCTCTTTTCAATAGGGCACCACTGCCGGGTGATGTGTTCTCCACATGAAACCGGACTAGGAGGGGTTCCAGAAACCATTGCCTTAGAAGAAAGGCACTAAACATGTGTGTTTGCTGTGAGTCCCTACTCATGGCTTGCCAGAAACCCATCAAGGATGCCACAGAGTGTGGCGACAGGGGCTCTCTGGGCCTTGGCCTCAGACGTAAGGCTCCTATTTCCCAGGTTTCTCCCGGGGATATTTAGAGAGCCTACGCTGGAGAGGAGATAGTGCTTATAGCAGCTTGCCCTGAGATACCTTCAAAGAGGTGTTTCACTGCCAACTCCAGTGTCAAAGCTTTTCTTTGGGGCCAATCTAGCTCCTCAAATAATTCACCTTGCACCTCAGACCTGCTCTAACAGCGCCTGAGCATCACCTCACCCCCTCCTCTGGCTGCAAAAAGTCACCATTTCTTGTCAGATAAGGGATGCCCTTAGTCTCACTTGCACTTACGGATCCGGCAAGGCGTGGCCGGCCCACGCAAGCGGAAGCCCAAACCAACCCCAAGGCGAACCAGGGCCAGGCTCATATCCCTCATTACTAAACCAGACACGTCGCTAATACAGCACAAACCATGCACTAGGCTTGGACGTCAGGCATTCAAGAACCCTACGTTGATTAATGAGGCCCAAGAGACGGTTAAGTCACTCCCTTTTGATGGCCTCTCTTTCATTCCTCCATAAAACAAGAAGCTCACATGGGAGAAGGCGAACACTCTCAGCGCAAAGTCATTTTGAGTCATCACAAAATCTTCAGTGACGAAATCCCCTTCATCTTCTTAATCCTCCTTCTAAAAAAATAGACAGATTTCGGCCATCAAGCAGATACAATTTGAGTTTCTTTAAAAGAGGAGAATGTGCTCCTCTGTGTCGATGCTCTTTGGAGGATTGGCATTTAGCAAAAGTACGGTTCTTTAATGGTCAAGAAAGGTTTTATTTATATTGATGGTAGCTTTAGAGTGCCACGTGATGTCATGCAGACATTAGTTTGCAAAGGCATGAAGCACATTGCAGTAAAAACAATGGGGCGGTACACCGGGGACTCATTGGGGATAAGTTATCAATAGGTG